>NW_005871048.1:52367796-52510264 GCF_000147115.1 Myotis lucifugus | reverse complement strand
TCCTGCACACCCCCCACTGGGGATGTGCCTGCAACCCAGGTACATGCCCTTGACCGGAATCGAACCCGGGACCCTTGAGTCTGCAGGCCGACGCTCTATCCACTGAGCCAAACCGGTTTCGGCAATGTTTGTCTATTATTAGATAGGATTAAATATGTATACAATATTTATTATTATATTTAATTTTTTTATATCATACAAAGGCTATTTATTATTTTATATCTCTTTTTTCCCATTTAATGCATATTCAACTACTTTCTATGAATGTATGTTACTATTTGGTAGGAAATTATGTTACAAAAAGTTAAACTAAAGATACATTATGGTATATATATCTATTCATTGGGCAGCATTAAAGTAATTTTAAATAATACATTGTTGAGACAAACCAAGATGGCAGCATAGGTAAACACCTGAAATTGTTGCCTCGAACAACCACTTCAAAAATACAACTAAAAGACAAAACGGACATCATCCAGAACCACAGGAAGGCTGGCTGAGTGGAAATTCTACAACTAGAAGGAAAGAGAAAAGCACACTGAGACTCAGAGGGGGTGCGGAAATAAAGAGAGAGGTATGGAGTTGAAAACCTATTTGAAGAAACAATGACAGAAAACTTCCCCTACCTGGTGAAAGAAATAGATTTACAAGTCCAGGAAATGCAGAGAACCCCAAACAAAAGGAATCCAAGACACATCATAATTAAAATGCCAAGGGCAAAAGACAAAGAGAGAATCTTAAAAGCAGCAAGAGAAAAAAAGTCAGTTACCTACAAGGGAGCACCCATACGATTGTCAGCTGATTTCTCAACAGAAACTATGCAGGCCAGAAGGGAGTGGCAAGAAATATTCAAAGTGATGAATAGCAAGAACCTACACCCAAGATTACTTTATCCCAGCAAAGCTAGCATTCAGAATTGAAGGTCAGATAAAGAGCTTCACTGATAAGAAAAAGCTAAAGGAGTTAATCACCACCAAACCAGTATTATATGAAATGCTGAAAGGTATTCTTTAAGAAGAGGAAGAAAAGGGAAAGGTAAAGATAAAAATTATGAACAACAAATACATATCTATCAACAAGTGAATCTAAGAATCAAGTGAATAAAAAATCTGATGATCATAGTAAACTGGTGAATATAATAGAATCAGGGACATAGAAAGGGAGTGGACTGACAATTCTCAGGGGGGAAAGGGGTGTGGGGGGGGTGGGAAGAGACTGGACAAAAATCATACACCTATGATGAGGACAGTGCGGGATGGTAAGGGCAGAGGGTGGGGTGGGAACTGGGTGGAGGGGAGCTATGGGGGAAAAAAGAGGAACTGTAATAATCTGAACAATAAAGATTTATTTAAAAAATAAATAATACATTGTTATGTGGAACTATGATATTCAATGAATGAAATTGATATAAAGTTATTCATGAATAAAATATCAGGTTAGAATTCTCCCCCACAAGCCCCATGTATCTTATCTTATTTAAGATGACTTTGTCTTAAAACTCATGGACACAGACAATAGTAGGGTGGTTACCAGAAGAAAAGGGGTTGGGGGGAGGTACAAGAGGGCATAGGGGTCAAATATATGATGATAGGAGACTTGACTTTGGGTGGTGAACATACAATGTAATATACAGATAATATATTATAGAATTGTACACTTGAAACCTATATAATTTTATTAACCAATGTCACCTCAATAAATTTAATAAAATTTCAAAAAAGTTGACTTTGTTTTGATTTAAAAACCACACTAAAACTCCTGCTTTGTTGGGAAACCTTCCTTTGGCTGTCTTCACAGTGGACCATCCATAACACAGTGATCATTATTTCTTTGAATGACCCAGGTGTGAGTTCAAGGGGAGTCACTTTCCCACCTTGATCTCAACAGCTTGCTCCCCAGCCCCACCCAGCTGAATGATAAGGATGAGATGATGACAGTTAGTGGGTGTCATCCTTTGTAATCCCATTTTTAAGCTCTTTAGAAACTCTTGGGGGGAACTAGTTTTAACTCTAGATGAACTTTCTTTTTGAATAAATGTGAATTAAACAATTTCAGGGAATAAAATGTTTGACAATGATTAGAGTGAGTATAAAAGCTATAAAATTTTATTTGGGATGTTAAACTCCAAATGGAAATAATTTGACTTTCCAACATATCCAAGTGTGTAAAAGTTATATCTCATCCTCCATAAACTAGCAGGTATTCCTGTTTATTAAATGTGTTCTAAAATGTAGTCCCACCCCACTTTGTCAACCCCCCACCCTCCCCAAGTTGGTAAACTGAACCACTCTTTACACAGCTGCTTAAGCCGAACATCTAGAAAGTGTTCTTGTAGAAGGTAGCTTCTGCCACAGACACAAATACTCCTGGAATCTCTGTAACTTATATTCATGAATATTTGCTTTTGCTCATTGGTCAGCAGGTAGGCTGAAGCTTTCTGGGATCTGATGCTCTTGGGTAAACTCACTGGGGCCCAGTGAGGGTCCATGTGTCTTCTCATCCGAGACCCAGGCTGGCAGAGCAGGCGCTGCCTGGGGCGTGCTTTTCTCATGGTGCAGGTAGAAACCCAGGAAGGGCAGCAGAAGCAAGAGGTGCTCACTAAACCCTCTGCTGTATCCACACACTGTCATCCTGTGCACATCCCATTGGCTGGAGAAAGTCATGTGGACAAATCCAAAGTGAATGGAGAGGGACATGTGCTCTCCCCTCAGGAGCCATGTTCACATGGGATGGATTAACTGGAGAAACCCTTGCCTAGTTCAAGTTCTGTTGCCTGTCTATCCAGAAGAAACCTCACCCTTGCCCTCTTCTCTCCACCTCCACCACTGCCCTCCACAACAAGCCACTATCTTCCTCCCCTGGGAGAAACCCTCTCTCTGCTTTCACTCTGCACCGGACCTCTCAGGTCCATTCTGCATACAGCAGCTGGAGAGATCTAAAAACACACAACAAAATGCAAAACAGGCCTTGTTACTCTCTTGCCTAACACTACCCTTTGACTTCTCATTACCCTTAGAGAAAAATCCATTCTCCTGCCATTGGCCATAAAGCCTGATGGGATCTGGCTCCTGCCTGCATCCTAAAGTCATCTCGGGCAGCTCCCCCTCCCACACTCTCCAGCCACTCTATCCTCCTTCCTTCCTCCAGGACATAAGCTTGTTCTTGCTGTAGGGCCTTCACACCAGCTGTTCTCTCTGCGGGCAGCAGGCTCCTCCTGGTTTCTTTTTAATAAAACTCAACCTTTACGGAGACACTTTCATTGGACATCAGTCTAAAGCATTCTCTGCATGACACTCAGAACAGCTGGTGAGTTCTTCTTTTTTAATTTGTTGATTGTTCATTATCTATAATGCCAGCTCTCTCCCATAATGCCAGCTCAAGAGGGCTGGGCCCTTGGCACCTCTGTTTTCTAGAAGAGTCCCTACAAACCACAGGGAGTTGGTGGATATTGATGAATGAATTTTAAAGTTTCCTAATGGAGGTCAGGGCACAACACTGTCTTTTATTATTAACAAACTTAAAAAATTCACTTTAAGTGAATGTGTAGGTGGGGAGTAGAATATTGGTTCAATAGTTGATAGGGTATGGAATGAAAAGCCAGGTCACACGATAGAATGAGAAATAAATTCACAGGAAGGAAAGACCTAGGAACTTCCATAATGCGAGGTGTGCAGAGTGGGGGGAATAAAAAAAGCTCATGGGAGAAAACTAGGGAGCCCATGGGATGGTTTCAGTTCTATTTCTTCCCAGCTGTGTCCCTGGCTATGCTATTTTATTCGATTTAACTTAATCCTTGACAGCCTTATGAAGTAGATGTTATACATATTTCATGAAGGAAGGAGTTGAGTGTGAGAGATTATATATAATTGGGGTCTGGCCCAATGTAGAAGTTCAGTAAGTGATGGCCCCTTACAAAATCTATGCCAAGTTCTCTGTGCTGGCCTTTGTAAGAATGTGATGTATTCAACCTCTAAAACCCTACAACCAGAAATAAAAAAGGAGTAATTTCTGAAATTAGAAAAATGCCTCTCCATGGAGGAATTCACTACAGGGAATCTAATTACAGCAGTGCCCATTACATTTAATGTGGTCCCCGGGGCAAAGGCATGCAGATGTGGCTTTCTGACATAGCTACACAGCCCGAGAGTGAGGGGCTGGTTTCCCACAGCTCACAATACAGGTGACACAGGTGTCACCCTGTGCTCTGTTGGAGGGAGGCCAGTGGGGCAGTTCCTGCCCGGTTATCTGTTTGCCAGTCCCAAAGTTCTGGTGAATCGGTGTTATGACTTGGGAAGGTCTGCCCAGGACTGTTCCTTTACCCCACGGGGAGTTCCTACTGACTTCCTGGTCCTTTCCCAAGGGGGCTTATTATATTGATTTAAAGCCATATATGTGATTATCAACAAGTAAATGTTTACATATATTCAAACCGTTTTTTTTTTTTTTTGCTATGAATGGGAAAAACTAATGACAATTAGGAATTTCTGTCTCAGGTTTTAAAAAATATGAATCCCCCCCCCCCAGGCTGCTTGAAAAAAGTCAATAAACTAATCCTTTCTTTTCTTCTTTATAATTAACTAGAGGCCTGGTGCACAAAATTCATGCACAGGTAGGATCCCCAGGCCTGGCTGGCGATCAGGGCTGATCTGTAGGGTGACCAGTGGGGCAATTGGGGGCCCCCCACTTGTACCTGCCTTGGCTGTCCTGGCACTGCCCACTTGCTGGCCTCACCCCCTGCTGCCACCGCTGGTAGGGGCCTGTGGGCTGGCGGCAGCTCCTGCATTGAGTGTCTGCCCCCTGGTGGTCAGTGTGCATCATAGCAACCAGTCATTCCGCTGTTCGGTAGAGTTGCATATTAGGGTTTTATATAAATAGATTAGCCCAATTTCATGTAGGACTAACAATCCTACTGGAGGCTTGATTGCACACAGTTTAAAATGAAATAATGGGGATTCAGAGAGGTTGAGCAAGCTGCTCAGGTCACAAAGTGTTCAAGTGGCTGTAGGTGCAAGTTCTGGACTTTGGAATTCGGTTCCCCATGATGGCACTGAGAGGCCTGCTCTATATTAATTTGGTTGCTGCAGCAAATTACCACAAATTTAACAGCGTAACAATACAAATTTATTATCTTACAGTTCTGGAGGCCGGATGTCTGATGTGGGTGTCACAAGGCTGTGTCCTTTCTACAGGTTCCAGGGGAGAATCCATCTCTTGCTTTTTCCAATGTCTAGAGGCCACCTGCACTCCTTGGCTTGTGGCCCCTTCCCCCATCTTCACAGCCAGCACGTGGCCTCTGTGTGCCTTTTTCCATGGCCACATCTCTCCAGCCCTTTTCTGCCTCCCTTTTGCATATTTAAGGACCCTTGTGATGATGCCAAGACTACCCAGGTGATCCAGGATGACCTCCTAATTTTAAGGCCAGGTGGTGAGCAGCCTTAATTCCATCTGCCACCTCAATTCTTTTTTGCGGTGTATCCTACCATATTCACAGGTCCCAGGGATCAGGATGTGAACAACATGGGGGAGTCCTCCTCCTGTCTACCATACCCTATACAGCATTTCTGGAGGGAGCTGAGCCACTAAGGCAGGAACCCAGCCAGGTGTCTCCTAATAGACCCCTGGTCTCCCCTCCCACTTCTGAAAAGAGAGGCTTTTAAAAAGCTTGTATTTGCTCAGCATAAGGGGGCGGGGGGGGGGGAGGGGGGGGGGATGAAGCACCCAGTGCCTATCCTCACATCTTATTTGACTTTTACAAAAAATAGGAAAAGTAAATGTGTGAGACATTGTCTATTCAATTTCAAAGTACTTTCTTAAAAGTGACTTCTGACAACTGTCATTAAAAGGAAATAGACACAGTATAAAACCCCCAAATATCTAATATAAAAATTACTTCATTTCCTATGCTTTGCCACTGGTTAAAAGAAAAAAAAAAAACCAAGCTCTTTTTCTACTCTGAGCTTGTGTGATCCTTGAATTCATATGACTTATGTCCCTGCTGGTCCTAATGCTTTATGTATACAGTGCCCGGTGGAGTCAACAATAAAAGCACAGAAAATACTTCTAAAGTCCACAGATTTCAGTTCAAAGACATCACTGCAGTGGGAACAATTATGCACCAGCTTTGGCTATTTCTTGTGCTTTGTCCATGAGAACAGTGTTCTCTCTCTCTCTCTCTCTCTCTCTCTCTCTCTCTCTCTCAGTCCCTCCTCCCCCAAAGCTCTGCAAACCATAAATCATGATTCAGATCTTGCTGTATGAAACAGCAGCCACAGCCTTTTAGAAACGAGCTATCCTGGCTTTTGTCTCTGCACCTCACCACCTCAGGGTATTTTCTATCAGAGTGAGGATCCACCTGGAGGGGGTTGGAGATAAGAGATGTGGAGGAGGGGGATGGGCTCTAACACAGCTCTGCAGTTGGTTGGGGGGGAGGGTCTCCCACTCAAGTCCACTCAGACCTGGATTTCAGTGTTATTGGGTCCTTTGTAATATTAGTTTATTTTATGCATTTTAAAACAACATTCTTGAGCACAAGGGTTCACAGCTTCACCAGGCTGCTGGAGAGAATGCTCTGTTGCAACAAAGGTTGAGAACTGCTGGTGTAGGGGAAGTGTGAGAGAGAGAGGAGTTAGTGCTGCTTGGGCCAGGACTTGAGGGGCAGGCAGCCCTGAGACTCCTCGAGCAACCAGACTTTCCTGTTTTCTGTAGTCCAAGCTCTCCTTGCTTTGCAATGCAACAGCCTGTGGGAGCACCTTTTAGGGTGCTCTCTGCTAAGGACCATGAAAGGTTGCCAAGCTGGAAAGAGCACCACCCTCCTCCCCAGGGAATGAATAACACTGAAAGGAAGAGGGCAGAGGGCATCTGTACTGAGGGAGATTGACTTTGGTGATGAGCCTTGTGATCGAGATTCTGTACAAGCCTATGTAGGAGAATGAGGAAAGGAAGAATTCGGTGCCATCTCGGGAGGATGCCATCCTGGGGGAGGTAGAGTCTTACTTTCATCTTGAAGGTTGGTTTGCTTCAAGGTCTGAGGGAAGGACATTTCATATGCAGGGGAAATAGGCTCAAAGTCAGAGCTGGTGTGTGTGTGTGTGTGTGTGTGTGTGTGTGTGAGCAGCCACCTAGAGTGTTTGTGAGTGCATGGACGTATGTGTCCCTATGTGTGCATGTTTTCATGAGTGTGTGCACACATATGCATGCCTGCATGTGAGCATGTGTGTGTGTGTGTGCTATTTGTGAAAAAGTCCAGTGAGGGGAACCAAGAGCTAAGCTGATATTCTGGCGGGAGCTTGGGAGGCCTGAGATGAGGGGTGCATGAGGGGAGGCTGAATCATTTGGCCCCAGCCCTGGAAACTGCTTAGTGGCTACTATTTGATTACTTCATGGCCATCGTTGAGTCCCTGCCCCACACTAGACATAGAAGGTCTGGAATTTCTCCATCGCCTCCATAGTGCTTAGATCATGTCATAGTGTACAATAAAAACTCTTTAAGAACAGTGCTTCAAAGGAACATAGGAGTACATGCATGTGTGGGCAGTGCTAAATTGTGCACATGGACTGGGTGTGTACTGAACATAGAGGCTGGGGATCAGGAAACATCAAGGAAAAAAAAATTTTCAGACTTTCTTATTCTCCTAGCTCAGTTCTGTTGAGTTGTCCTTTCTCCCTGTTGGACCCCGAAGCTTCCTACCTCCCAGCATTTGCAGAGTCCAAACCTGACCTGGAGAAGCAAGGACACAGCTCCCCATGGCCCATCATTGTTCTGTGTATGTGTGCACACACGTGCAGGAAGTCATAGGTACCTATGCTTCAGAAGAGCTTGTGTATTGTTGAGTGAATGAATGTGTGAAGAATAAGATGTCTGCATTCAGAGTGAGAAGGCTGTGACTGGGAGAAAGTGAGAACCTCCCTTCCCTGGGGGATTCGACAGAGGATGCTTGTGGGTAACTCAGGCTGAGCTGGTTGAAGGTTTCATGGGCTCCCTCCAGCCAATCTGTGCATAACTATTCTGTGATCCTGTGACACTCATACCTGTTGGTAAATGTTACTTTTGCAGGGTGACAGGTAGATGAAAACATTTATAACTCTCCAAATTAGTCATTGAATGTTTACTTAATGAGTCAGAGCATTTTGGGTGTGGGCAGTCTGGCCCTGTGCAGTCCCCCTATGGGGGGATGCCTGTGTCCTCTCACAGTTGACTCAGTTCTCACAGTTTACATAATTTCATGTTCGATGTTTTTAAGAAGTGGTAAAAAGGCTGAGCTGTGTGTAAGAGCTCCAAGAAAACAGAGAACTGTTAATAAAGCATCAGACAGGAGAACAAGTAGGCCAGAAGGCTTAAAGGCAACTCCCTTGTGCCCAGAAAGGACAGAGACCATGGAGAAATGCGCAGAGAGCCATGTGTCCCACTGCAGAGGCCTCGGCTGATCAGATGGAGGTTTGGCTGTGAATAATCAATCATGTGTAGGAAACAGGGGAGAGCTGCCTTAGGACATGTGTCGCAGCTGTGAGCTCTGCCATGACCACAGCGCACACGAATCTCCCTTTTTCTTGTTTTTCAAAAAGGAAACTATTTTCTATAGGTTTGGTTTCCTCCTTATGATGAATAGCAAGCCACGGGGGCAGGCTTTTGGGAGAATTTGCATCTATCTTCTGATACAAAACTCTGGGCTGGTTTTACTGATATTTGAGCATGGCTTAATTAGGTGTGGTGCCTGGAATGAATGGCATTTTTAATTATATTTAAAATGAGTAACTGTGGAGCTTGGAGACATATTTTCAAAATTCTCCACCATTGTGAGGTGGGATCCACTTCCCTGCCCCTTAAATGTGGGTTCTATGTTGCTTGGGCAGTAGAGCACAGTGGGCTGACTGTGCAGATTCTCAGCCCAGGCTAAGAAACGGGTAACTCCTACTTTCTGCCTCTTGGGACCCTTGGTCTAGGACCCCAGCCACCATTCTGGAAGGAAGCTTAAGCCACCTTGTGGAGATACCCACATGGAGAGGACCTAGTAGCCAGCACCAACTTGCCAGTTCTGTGATGTGCCATCTCGAAGTGGATTCCATTGAGTCATGGCAAATGATGCCAAGTGAGGCAGGGCCAAGCTTCCCTGCTGAGTTCTGCTCAGCGAAATAGTGAACAAAATCAATTTGTTGTTGTTTTAAGCCACTGAGCTTTGGGGTCATTTGTTCTGCAGTAACAGATAACTGAATCTCATTTATGAACAAGTATAATGACATAGAAGGATGTAGACCACAGTTATTTCCAGATCTTTTGTTACTGGAGTGAAAGCTCCATGATATTGGTAGTTAGAGACAATCAAAGGTTAGAAGCCTCAGGTTTCTTATCTGTAAGAAAATAGTGTCCACCTTATGCTTATGTTTGAGGATGAAGTTAGATATGCAACGTGGCTAGTGATTTCCTTGTCAGAGGGCACCCCATAACAAGGTGGGTTTCTTTCTCCCTCCCACCCCTCTCTATCCCCAGGAGATGGTGGATTCTTTTGGTTTGTTTTCAGAAGTGACCTAGATAGATAAGAACTTGGCGATAGTAATTGCCAGGCAAGAGGAAAGGGAGACCCAGTGTTCAGGGAAGGGCCAGAAACCATCTTTTGCACAGTTTGGATTTAAAAAGCACACACATCAATTGTGTTTCAACAAAAGGAAACAGAAATACAAATATTTTTACAGAAGTGGCCTAGAGGTGGAAGAAAAAAAAATGCACTTTCCAAAGTTGAATGAATTTTCAAAAAGATCAGGTCTTAGGGCAAAACACAGGCTTTCAGTTCTTAGATTTGTTTTTTATAGGGACACTGCCTCTGAGACTGGAATCAGCAGGGGGCCTCCCTCCCCCTCCCTGGGCTGCTGGAGGCTATGCCCTCCTGGCCTGAGAGGCCTGAACTCCAAGCACTCTTGTTTGCATCAGGCTGTGATACAAACCTTAGCTGCAGTGAGGTGAGCAGACGCTTTGGGAATCAGACACCTCATGAGGAAAAATCTAGGAGCCAGTCTCATTCTGAGCTGGAAGGCTCACTCATCTGTTGGTAGAGGAGGCAGGGATGGGCCTGTCCACTCTCGGCTTGCCTTCCATCTTCCTCAGCCAGTGGCAAGGTGTGAATGTAGTGTGTTCCCTCAAAGCACTGAAACATTCGCAAATTATTATCTTTTCTTCCAGCTGCAAGGCTAGATAATAACTATAGAACTTGATTTACATTTTATTTCATTTACATATTGGAACTTGCACTTGAACCTGAACCCCAATGCAGAGGGTCTTGACTCTGGACAGGCCAGTCAGGGCCAGTGAGTGGGAATGGAAGAGAGATCATCAATACCTTGTCTAATGCTTAGGACTGTCCATCAGTGGTGGCCCACTTGGGAGTCAGTGAGCGAGAGGTGAGGACTCTGACTGGGGTCACCAAGTGACGGCTTCTGGTTCCGTTGTCCTGGAAATTATAGATGGGCTTTGATTAGCTCGGAGGCAGTTTCAGTGCCTGACCTTCTGATGTAGATGTAGTGTCGCTTTCTTCCTCCTCACTCCCACCTTCCTTTCTGTGTGAACCCCTCCCTAGGGGCTGCTGCTGGGCGTGTGGATGCTGAGCTTGCTGTGCCCAATTCCCTTTGCCCAGCTCAAATTGGAGCAGATGCCAGTTGGAAAAATGAATTGAAACCGGTAATACGACATGAGTTATTGAATTGTTTTGATGGACTCCCAGCCTAATACAGTCCCACCTGGCAGCCACAGCCACAGCTTTGCCTGGCTGCATACTAGCCTTGGGTTGAGCTATAACAGAGTCCCTTCCTGCTCCAGGGACTGCTCCTGGGCCACTCTCTGCATCCCTGGCGAATAGTATGTCAGGCAGGCTGGAGGCATGCTGGCACAAAGCTCTTCTCTTGTTCCTGATAACCCTGCAGACTGCTTGCCTGCTCTATACTCACTTTTCTAGCAACTCAAAACATTTCAGATTTCAGACATCAACATATTGGATACAAAGGGCAACAGTTGTCCCTAGAAAGGTGTTAAGATTGTGAAGAGTGAGAGTTTTTACCCTATTGGAAAGTTCACAAGTTAGCCTGTCAGTTTCTTTGAGGCTGGTAGAAGACACAACACTCCTGGCTCAGAGACAAAGGACTTCATTAAATGCAGCCCAGCAGTTCTTGAGTTGCCCCCAACTCTCAAGGCACGAAGCAGACAGGACTGGATGGATGCCTGTGTACACATTAGGTGTATTTTACCTGAGGTACCTAAAGCTTAGGGGACCTCAATATTTTCATAATGGGCAGGGAGCAAGCCTGCCCTTTGCTTTGGATGGAGAGACTATTTGTATAGAGGGTTTCTCAACCTAGACACCAGGAACATTTTGGGATGAATAATTATTCACTGTTAGGGATGTTTCTGTGAATTGTAAGATATTTGGCAGCATCTCAGGCCTCTGCCATCAAACGCTATTAGCATCCCTACCCCATTTATGACAAGCAAAAATGTCTCCAGACATTGCCAAAATCATGCCTGGTTGAGAACCACTGTTATGTATTTCATTTACAGATTGGAGCTTGCACGTGTATTCTCTATTCAAATATCCTTGAGAAGAAAGGGCATTCTTACAATAAAGGTCAGTTAGTGCGTCTGCTCACAAGGCATTTGGAAACATGAAAGACCCATGGAGAATGGTCTCTCAACAAAAGGCAGGTGTGTGCCCTGTTACTTGGGAAGGACTAGACAGCAGTGCTGCCCAGCATGTGGTCCATGGCCCGAAAGTGGACTTAAGACACCTTCATGAGCTGTACACTCATCCCCAAACACAAGACATACCTTTGCTGCTATAGATGAAGGGAAAGTAATTCATAGACTTTTATTTTTACCTGTGATTAAGGCCTACTTATTATTACCCTGCCAAGTGATTAAGGGCTAATAAAACCTGGCATTAAATCAGAGA
This sequence comes from Myotis lucifugus, assembly GCF_000147115.1. NCBI lineage: Eukaryota > Metazoa > Chordata > Mammalia > Chiroptera > Vespertilionidae > Myotis > Myotis lucifugus. The sequence goes on along the minus strand of NW_005871048.1, from coordinate 52,498,334 downwards.
TGTACCAAATGACAACATGCCAAATGATAAAATTCAACCGCCAGCTGAGTACTGCCATCATAGGCTAAATTGCTAGGATATAAGAATAAATTTGAATCTTGTTAAAAATGCGATCATTATTAATTTTTGGTGGTCAGATTTTAAGTTTGATAGATTGCCTCTGTGATCATCCTACCGTGAACATTTGGGTGTAAGGTACTTGCTCTCTTTCCATTGACGATATTAGAGCAGATGCAGGACCAGCATGGATGCTGCTGAGCAAGGCCACGGCAGTGAAGGTGGTTTAGTGGCCCCAGGAAGGTGATTTTGGCAGCATTATGTTTTGTGAAAATAAATGTAAATTTATGCTTCAGCAGATTGACAAAATTTTAACACATGAAAAACTTTAGGAGATTTCACTTCAACTTCTAATACATGATTTTGAAATTCATTCAGATAAGGACAATAAATTCAAGTGACATGATTGGTGCATTATGCTGGCACTTCTATGCTGACTGGATATGATGGTAGGCTACGCATTATATGACTGTTGAACATTCACAAGTTTAGGGATCCTGCACTGACATGGATATAGGAACTTGGCTAATTTCCTTCCAAAGGCTAAATATCAGTCAAATAGCAGACTGGGGGAGACATTGAATGTTTAACCTAGCTTGTTGAGGATTAATTCAGGCTCTCTAAGAAGCCTCGCTGCCCCACAGAACCAGGCACCATGGCCAACCTCCTACAGCAGATGCTGCTGTCTTTCACTTCTCTTGAGTTGCTCAGTATTTTTACTGGCTGCTTCCTTTGACTTTAATGATAAACTACTATAATTTAACTTTATAATATAGTCTCCCCATGTTTTTGTTAACCCTTCAGTGTGTAGTATTGCAATTTAAGCTATTATAATCCCCCCCAATCCAATATGAAAACTTAAGGATACATACACTATGGTTTAAATATGATTTTCTACTATTTTGTTGACCAAGGGGTGCCAAGGCATTTCATCAAACATTATTTAAAATGTGTATGTGGAGGTGTTTTGGGGTGAGATTAACAATTGTAAAGGCATATTAAGTAAAGCAGGTTGTCCTCCCCAATGTTGCTGGCCCTCATCCAATCACCTGAAGGCCTGAAGAGCACAAATTATTGAGTAACATTTCCTTCAGCTGCCTGACCGAGCTGCATATTGGTTTTCTCCTGCCCTGGATTAGAATTTACACCATAGGTTCTCCTTATTCTCAGGCCTTTACACCATTGGCTTTCCTGGGTCTCCAGCTTGTCAACTACAGATCCTGGGACTTCTCAGAATCCATAATTGCATAAGCTGATATCTATCTATCTATCTATCTATCTATCTATCTATCTATCTATCTATGTATATCTTTATTTCTCTCATATTATCCCCTTATAATGGAATCCATGTCTATGTCTATATCTATCTGTACTTATACCTATATCTAGTATACATCTATGCATCTTGTTGGTTCAGTTTCTCTGAAGAACTAATAAAGGGGACTACCTCAGGGAAACAGAAGTGAGGAGTGGGAATGTGTCTCAGGAAAATAGAAACATCAGTTAGGGTTCCCTTACTGTGTGGCTAGACCTTAATCCCCTGGAGACCTGAGGAACCATGCTTCAGAGTTGTCTCCCAGGAGGTTGTTGATGCTAGGACATTTATCCACGGATTCCCATCTCCCAAGGGTTGTCCTGGTGCCCTGCTTTCCCCACTTCCAGATTATGTCTGCATATAGTTCCGCAGCATTGTGCAACTTGGGGATGTGGAGAGACACTTGGCCCTGCTTGGCCTGGAAGCACTTGCAAGTGTGAGTGGAGCTGTCCACCTCGTGGTACTGAAGTTGCAGGGATTGAGAGGATGTTGTGTGTTATTCATCCCAAGGATCTACTTATTACATAAGTGCAGTAAAACTACTGGGTTATTTTTAAGATTATAGGGCATAGTTTTATAATACAATGGAAATGTCTGTGAGGACATAGGTTTTTGTCTATTTTGTTTATGGCTATATTTTCAGTGCCTGATACATAAAAGAAAACAATACATTTATTTTATTTTTTTTATTTTTATTTTTTTAAAAAACAATACATTTTTGTTGAATGAATAAATATAAAATCAAGTGTATAGGTTCACATTATCCTATATAATAAAGAGGCAATATGCAAATTAACCCTCACACCCTCACAAAGATGGCTGCCTATGACCAGGCTGGCAGAGGGGTTAGTGAGGGACGACCAAACGACTGAACAAGCAGGCTGTGTGGGGTGACCAGGCCGGTGGGGGATTAGTGAGGGACTACCAAACGAGTGAACAGCAAGCTGCGTGGGGTGACCAGGACGGTGGGGGGGGGTTTTGATATTTACCAGGATGGCAGGGGGGGCAGTTGGGGGCACCCAGCCCAGCAGGGGGATTGGGCTTAAACTGGCAGTCGGACATCCCCCGAGGGTTCCCGGATTGGAGATGGTGCAGGCTGGGCTGAGGGGAACCCCCCCCCCCCCGTGCATGAATTTCATTCACTGGGCCTCTAGTCCTTTTATAAAAGAAATAATAAGGTGTTTCGTGTTTCTAAGAAGTATTTTACTTCAACAGTTTGTTCCTGGTTTCTTTTCTCCTTGAAAGAAAAAATGGGGAGTGAATGGTGGACCACAGGTTCTTCTGCCCACCTGGAAGCAACTACTCTAGACCACCCCATTGGTAGGACTAGTACTGAGCTCTGAAAAGAGAGTCTTTGCCTAGGGTTGGTGATCTTGGGAACTGAGGCAATGAGATACAAGAGGTGACAAGAGAGGATCATTAAAAAGGCCTAAACAAGGGCAGTGGGGAGCCACTTTCTTTATATATTTGAATGATAAGGGTTTGGATGCTCACTTTGCTATTTCATTTTTATGACCTGATTTTGTGATAATCTGACTCTGTAAAGTTTAATCAGAATGTGAACTGGAGTAGCTTTGCCTTATTTTTAATCTTGACTACTCTTTCTCCCTTGGTTGTAGATGGAAATTGTTCAGTGCACAGGCCAGTGGGATAGTAATGCATCCTTTTCCAAGAAGGACTTTGTGTAAGCTTAAATGAGTTTATTCAATTAGTATGTGGGATATGATTTCATTTAAGTAATAAAAGCTGCAGCTGCTTTAAAGAAATGAAGTTGTATTGCACTTGACATTCAATCTTCAGCTGCACCAGCACAGGTGCCTCATTCCATTGATGCAGGGCTCCTGGAGGGCCTTCCTTGGGAAGGGAAATCAGCCAGGAGACAAATGAGCCTTCCTGGCTCTCATACTGCACATGTTGGCTCTTCCCTAGCAGAGGTTGGAAGTCATAGATTTCATTACTGCAGTGCATTAAGGGCCAAGGGAAAAAAATTCAATTTACTGCTGCCTCAGTGACTTTGTATTTTAATCAAATGGATACGAAAGAGTCATTAACTGATGCTCAGACTGATTAAAATTCCAGTGAGAAGGAAAATGAATAAGATTGTGACACAGCCTTAGAAGGTCACTCTCTTCCTGGCATCCTGAACCCATAGGGGCTCACATTGCAATTGCTACCCATTTGTTTACTGAGCACCCATGACTGTTGTGGACAGCAGGAGTGGGAAGCCAGATCACCATCCCTGCACTCAGGGCCCTTGCCACAAAGATGGTGCCTACCACTCCTGGAGTAATCCAGTGAGTGGATTGTATAAATATCCTTCAATGCGCTGATAAAGTTTCCTTTATCCTGCACCCTTGAATCTTGTTTTAAAATCACAGGAACTTCTAAAGATGTGGCAACAGCAGTGATTACCTGGATATTTTCAGGGTCATTGGAGACAAGAAAGAAAGCAGCTAATGCATTCAAAAGCCCTCTGAAAGCTATGAAGTGCTTTCAAATTTAGCGTGCCTGTTATTATTATCATTACTAGAGGCCTGATGCATGAAATTCGTGCATGGGTAGGGTCTCTAGGCCTGGCCGGAGATCAGGGCTGATCTGTGGGGTCACTGGCGGGGTGATGGGGGTGGGGGGTGGGGAGGCTGCTGGCACTGGCCTTGGCTGGCCTGGGGCCTGCAGGCTGGGAGCAGCTCCTGCTTGCCTTTTTGGATACCATCTTGAAAGTCTGTGAAATTACCCCTAACCCTCCCCCACTGCCTCTGAGTCTGTAGTTGTCTTGGTTTGGAGTTTTTAGCTTAAACCCAAGTCTGGGGTTGTGATTTCTCTATGGTGATCACACATCAGGCAAAGGGGCACTTCCTTTTGGAGACCTATCCCCAAATATCCTGTCTTCCTCAGGGGGACCACAGGGCTCTTGTATTGCAGGATTTGATGTAACTAACCAGTGCCCACATCATCATTTTTCTAGTTAAAAATTATATTCCTAACTGGAGTCTTGGTATTTTTATTTTTTGAAAGAACACCAAGCTAATTGAGATTGTAAAAACCCTCATGTGGGGACTCTGGTGGTGACAGAGAGGAGAGAGGCTGCTGGCCCATCCCAGCTGCTGCAGCTGCCTCCCTTCCAGAGCCAGGAGTGACCTGGGACAAGCCCTTCTGGACCATAAGTGATGAATTAGATTGTTGCCAGGAGGCAGAAGAGCAAGAGGGGGAGAAAAAGCTGTTGCAGTCAGAAGGGATATTCTGTTGTAATCTCATCCCAGCAGCAGAGTATCTATGCTTCTAGGTTGAACCCTCATGCTAAAGGGTATGCCAGCTGAAGTCTCTTAGCAGAGACACATTGTGCAGGAAGGGTATGGCCACAGGCCCTACTAAGATTGCTCAAATATGGTTGAGTCTTACATTAATTTTTTTGTCATAATAGCAGTTCAAACTCATAGTAAAAATGTTTTCTAATAGTAATAATTGAAAATTGCAAGCACTCATATCATGCCTACTGTGTGCCAGGCTTTGTTTTACATGCTTCATGTACATTAGTTCAGGAGTCCTTGCTGCATGCAGATGAAGTGGGGCTATGCTGATGATCTGCACATGCCCAAGGTCACAGGGTGTCCTGCAGTGACATCCCTCAGAACAACCTCTTTAGATAGTGCTTCAAACCAGAACATTGCACAGTTGTACAAGCACACATGTAATATGCACACAGTTTGTGAAACTTGTACTTGGTCAGTTAATATCCCTGGGATAGCTTTTTATGCCAGAACATAGGACATTTCTTACCCTTTTCAAAAGCTGTATAATGTTGCATTGTAGGGATGTGGCAAAACATATTTAATTATTGCATATTTTTGTGGTTTCCAGTTTGTATTTTTCCTTATTATAAACATTGCTAAAGTGATCTATTTCTCTGTAAACCTTGAAAATGTCTCCAAAAAATTCTTAGAGGTAGAATGAGTTGGTCAAAAGGCACATGACTTTAATTGTTTAAGCGATATGACTAAGTTGTCTTTTCAGAGTTGGCAAAAATTTATTCTCCTACCTGCTTGCCTATTTCTCCATATTTTGATTGACATGTGTCATGCTTTATTAAATCAGAATATCATTTTTAACTCTCCCCCCAAATTTTCTCTGATCCAGGTCTCTACACCAATCTCAAGTACTAAAGTGTCTAAATCTCCCAGATGAATGCTCTTGGGCCGGTATCTTCTGAAGAATGCAATCATTTGTGTACATGATCATCTTAGACCTGTCTCTTATTGGGATGCTGCAAGGCTGTGATTTGGCCATTTTGTAGAAGCCTGTACCTGCAGGGATAGGTTGAGGCAGGTAGTTCAACCTTTGAGACATCTCCTAAGTCTTTGAATACAGCCCCAGAATGGCATCTCCAGAGTCTTGAGCTTTCTGATGAAATTATGGTTGAGGGTATTTCAATTGGTGGGGAGAAGCTCAGTAGGGAGGGTGGAGGTTCTGTTTATTATATATCTTCTTGTCTGAAACCTGAGAGCAGAATTATGGTAGATGTCTCAAGGAGAAATCACCCTGGTCCTGTCCCTGCAGCCATGTGGAGATATGGTGGACTGGCCTTTCTCTTAGCCAGTCTCCCAAGAAACCTTGCAGGATCAATCAGTTGGCTTGGTCAGCCACACTGAGAGTGGTTCTATTTTTTAGGGGTAGACTCACATTAGCCAAGCTAGTAGGACTGATGTATAAAACCAGCAGGCTGATTTGTTTAATTCACCGTGAAAACTCTGGCTCAGCTGGCCCAGTACATGGGTAGTTTGACTTGGTGAGATCAGCACACTTTCTGTCCACAGGTGGTGGGATCCAAAGCTGGTTGAGCTGAGTGGTTTAATAGTGCCAGGCTTAGCACCCATTTTACACTAAGGATCCTCTCACCACTGGGGTGGAAGGCCCAACAACCTGCCAGGACCTTCATTGGTGGGACTGGCTTCTCTCTGGGTCTCTTTTCCTCAGCCTTCTGTCCCACCTCCCTTCTGTTGGCCTGCTGTGTTCTTTCTCACATCTGCTGAGTCAGCTCCAGCAGTCCCCTGCCTGGGAGCCTCTACTCTTCAGGGTGATTCCAGTCCCTTTGCTCTTTTACTTACAATTCTCACAGGGGTCTGGGGGTAGCCTTTTTTCTCAGAAAATGTGAACCAGTCCTGAGGATTGGGAGTCACAGTAAGGAAGTGTGAATAATGAAACAATACTCTCCATTGAACATTGTGTGTGTGTGTGTGTGTGTGTGTGTGTTGGTTATTCATTGACAAATTTCCTCTCTCAGGATTATGTCCTAGTGATTTAAAGTCCTCCCTTGCAGTGCTGTTTGGAAATATTCATGAGTACTGATAGCACATTAATGGGCTCCCTACTGTGCCAGAGAGCTGGCGAGACAGGAACTGCAGAGAAGAAAGAGTTGGTTTCATAGGAAGAGTGGAAGTCCTCCTGGGAGGCAGCTCTCAGTGCTTCTTGCCCAGTCCTGGCCAAGGCTGAGTGAGGGGTCAGGGAGGGCACCGGGTGTCAGTCAGGTGAACCCAGGTGACAGGGCTTCTCCTGAAGGAAGTTGACTGTATGTTGGGACTTCACATGTGCTCAGATGTTTACTTTCTATAATTAGAAACCCATTTTAATTTTTTCTTTGATAGTGTGCCACTTATTGGATTAGGTAATCTGATTTTGAGGGAAGATATTTCTACCTTCATTGGATGCCTTCATAAAGCTAATTTCATTTTCAATTTAAAAAAGAAGTGGCTCAAACACAGCTTTTTTTTCTCTTCCCAATTGCTCACCATGCTCCAAGGGAAGTGTCTCTATTCAATATTACCTGAGATATATCTAGATGGCGGCCTCGAATGACATCACTGGTCCCCATTATTGTTACTTGTGATGATCCGATAGATTTTTCCACATCTGTAGCATTTTCCATCCATGACAGAAATGGAATGATGTTTCACTTTCCCAGGAATGCATTAACAAGGCTAGGCAGTGCTGTGCTTTTTATTTTTTTTACTTTTGGAGTTCAGTGTTTCTCTCTAAATCATTTGCACCAGCTCTGTAAACACTTTAATGAGCACATGCCTTAACTGATAAAATTGGTTTTGTTTTCAACTTAGCAAAAATCAATTTCCCTTCCACTGACTATTCCCTCCTTATTATGAAACAAAACTTCATAATAGTGGTCTGCTTTATTTACTCTGCATGTGGCAGGATGAACAATCAAGCTGCCATTATTGTAGGGGTCTCTCGTTCTTAACCAGCCTGTGTGTTTCTAAAATTTTAGTAGAAATTATATCTGAATAATAGCTTTTAATATATACCAAAAGTCCTGAGAAAGCACTTCTATTTTTATTTTCGTTTCTATTGTGGTGAATTGTGAAATATTTAATGTTGGCAGTAAAATAGCACCAGGTGTGTCTTCCATTCAGAAATCTCGGTACTTGAGTTCTGGCTAAGAAAGAATTCAGAGCCAAGATTCAAATTGCAAAGGAAAGTTCATGTAGAAAGTCACAGAGGTAGAAGCAGTGAGCTGTAAAAGAAATGGGCTCAGGAAACGAGTTACAGAAGCAAAAGAAGGGTCCTTGGAGCTAGGAGAGAGGTAGATAAGCACCTTGAGAGACAAAAGAGGGAGGAAAATCGTGGGCATGCTCCAGAAAAAGAGAGGAAGAGCATGCACAGGCCTGTGTCTTAGGGCTTTTATCCGGATGTCTCAGGGGAAGATCTCAATAGAATAGTCATCAGCTTTCCAATTGTGCCCCCTCAGTGTCATGGTCTCCACTGATTGGCTGGCACCAGGCATCATGGAAGCTGGTCCTGATGCCAGCCATGGCGTCTCTCTGCCTGATTTTGCTGCTTTTCTGGGCCTGGAGCTGAAACACAGCTGAGGCCTAGATGTCACCTGCTGGGGTTAATGCTTATGGGAGGGATCATGCAAGGGCTTGTAGTTTTGCCTGTGGCTAGGCACCTGGGGGTCTCCACCCTGGTGACCCTCTGCACCTGGCCTATTGTTCCTCCTCTGCTCATGCCTATCTACCTACCTACTACATTTAAGAAGATTATAACATGGCTTTTATAAACATTGTGATTACAGGAGTAAAAACTCTTCTTACTCTTTCACTTTTGATGGGAAAACAGTAGTATATCATAGTACATTAGTAGCTATACTTAGCACTTAGCATTCCCTGCACAGCCACTCATTTTGATTAGTACAGCAAATGATATTTATTTTGTGTAGATTCATAACTTTTCATTTATTTGGTTCAAGAATCCATATCATGGATTGGCTACAACTAAATATTTAATTACCTCTGATTTTTAGCACAAAGAAAAACTTTAGATACCTAAGTTATATTTCTGTTTGTTCTTCTAACCTCACGTGATCCGTTTCAGAAGAATTTTGGAATGGATTATCAGTTCAATGCGTGAAAACATGTTTTTTTAAAAATATATTTTATTGATTTTTCACAGAGAGGAAGGGAGAGGGATAGAGAGTTAGAAACATCGATGAGAGAGAAACATCGATCAGCTGCCTCCTGCATACCCCCTGCTGGGGATGTGCCCACAACCAAGGCACATGTCCTTGACCGGAATCGAACCTGGGACCCTTCAGTCCGCAGGCTGATGCTCTATCCACTGAGCCAAACCGGTCAGGGCGAAAACATGTTTTTATTATGAGTCAGACACCACCTTAATGTGAAATGTAAGTTCTGAGCTTAAACATAAAGATATATCAATGAAAGTGTTTGCCCATGTCACCCTTGCCTTTGCCCACCTCCTCCCTCTTACCTGGTTGCTAGAATAGTTCTGAGGTTCCCCCTTCCAGCCCATTCTCCTAACATCTGGGAGATCCATGACCTCAAAGCACCCCTTTGACCACATATGGCCCCTCCCCCAGGATTGTGATAATTCTCTACATTGAAATGATTGTTCCTCAAATCCTTAGCTTTGAACTCAAGAGCACTAATGCTCCCACCCATCTGATCTCAGGACTTCCCTCACAGTGACTCTGCACTTCCTCTCACACCTGGGTATGTCCTCATCCACCTGGGTGTCTTGACCAGCACCTGGATGATCACCTACACCCCACCTCAGTCCTGCCTCTTGAAATCCTATTGATTCCCTGAGAGCCATTTAGAAAGCTCAATGCCTTCTTCTGTTTGCCTACAATGATGCCACCCTATATATTATATACCAACTCATCCTTCATGGAATCCCCATGGCTTTTTATGTTTTTTTTTTACCTTCTTGTCATATCTATATTTAAAACAACTATAGCTATATCCTTTATATCTATAACTATGTTCTCTGTATCTATATATCTATATCTATATGACTATATTATCTATATCTATATCATTTATATCTATATAATTTGCATACATATATGTATAATATATATACATATAAATTATAAATATATATTATATATAATACATAATATATTATATATATTTATGTGTAATATATATCTATGTTATATATAAAATACATACATTTTTTAAGCTATTGACCTCAAATTTACAGAGTGGCCATATGCTATAAACTGAATTGTGTCCCCCCAAAGTTTATAGGTTGAAGCTCTAACCCCTCTGTCAATATATCTGTCAATATATTTGTAGATAAGGATTTTAGGAGGTAATTAAGTTTAAATGAAGTCATAAGGGTGGGGTTCTAATCTATGGGATTGGAGAAGAGAAAGCACAGTGTCCCTCTCCACAAGCATACACCATGGAAAGGCTATGTGAGGACATGGGAGGCAGCTCTGTACAAGCCAAGAAGAGGGCCCTGACCCCACTCCACCCTGTTGGTCCCTGACCTTGGTCTTTCCAGCCTTTGGATTTGTGAGAACGAAATGTCTGTTCTTTCTGTCATCCAGTCCGTGGTATTTGTTATGGCTGCCTGAGCTGACTAATACACCGTATATAGTAAAATCAGTCGACATTCATACAACAAGGGAAGACTCTGTGTACTTGGGGAGAAGTCATTTATTTCCACAGTTAGATTGGGGAGGTGACAATAATGCAGAGATGCAGTTTCTGAATTTTCTATTTATTTTTCTTTACTACAGATTAGTTTGACCTTTAGCCATGACACACTCACAAATTGCTCCCAATCACAAGGCCTATGAGGAAGCTGTGATGATAATTCAAAGGATTTATTTTTCTACCCCGGCTCTATCCATATGATTACATTGTAACCAATATTTGCTGCCATCCCTGTGGACAAAAATTGTTCATAAACAGAAAGAAATTGTACAACCTTGGAAGAAATCAACTTGGTAAATGGGCCATGTTTCCCTCTCAGCCAAGCAACAGAAAGTTATAAAACACTTTATTATGCTTATAAGAAAAGAGAGGGAGGAAGATAGGAAAAGAAAGGGGAGGAACTTCTGGTCACTGAAGAAACCTATTGGAAACTATAATTGTTCAGGCCAATAATGTGACATTCTCTCCTGCCGAAGGCTTATTTTAATAGGGTGCGTGATGGTGTAATGCTCTCTACCCCACTTGGGATTCTTTAAAGACGTATTAATTAATAAAAACAGCTTTGTCAGAAAAGGCATGCCCATGAGTCAACTGAAATTGATCTATTCTGGAGACAGAAAACTTGGCAACCACCAGCTATCAATAATCAGGGTGAGGGACTTCCTTGGGGTGTGTTGCTTTCCCCAGGTGTGAGCCACCTCTCTACATTGAAGAGACAGTTGTGTGCACTTGCCTGTCTTTCTGTGTGATGAAGTGAAAGGGAAATGCAAATTATTCTGGAAATGTTTATAAAAAATTGGGGGACCCTGCAACTGCAATAGTCATGTTGCAGGAGGAGTGGGGTGCCCAGTGCAACTGTGCAGGCTACACAGACTGTCCTGTCACCTGAAGGGCACTGCTGTCTCTTGCATGAATGAAGTGGAGTGGCAGTTGTATATTGGTCTCCTGTTAGTGCTCTCCACTTTTTGTATGTCTATTTTTGTACTGGTCTTACCCATCCTGATCAATTCCATCCTGGATCAACACTACCATCTGTAAGGAAGACATGTACCAGATTTAGAATATTTTATTTTTGTCTACTGGGACTCCATAGGAGCTGAGAAAGTTGTCATCTCTGGTTTGGCTCAAAAAGGAACATCCTAAATAAAGAGAACACACCCTTCCATCATTGCAATGAGAGAGAGAGAGAGAGAGAGAGAGAGAGAGAGAGAGAGAGAGAGAGAAGAAACATGGATCGATTGCCTCTTGTATGCACCTTGACTGGAGATAGAACCTGCAACCTAGGTATGTGCCCTGATCAGGAATTGAACCCACAACCCTTTTGCTGTATGGGATGATGCTCAACCAACTGAACTACCTGGCTGGGTAGAACAAAGATATTCCTGAACAAAAGCAAATGAAGGCAATGTGTTAGATAGAAAAGGAAATATAAGTATGTTAGAGGAAAATAAGAAATGGGAACAACTTTAATTAAGACACAAACACATGCTGGAGTTTGGAAGAACCATTAAATTTCTACTGAGGCACAGTTACCAAGACCTGCCTCATTACTCCTGCATCTGGGTGATTGTATGCCCTTGGCTGAGGAACTGAGGGTGAAGTGTGAAGGCACACATGGACACAGACAACAGTATGGTGATAGCCAGAGGGATAGGGGGGTTGGGCAGGTGGAAGTGGGCAAAGGGGGGATAAATGGGGAAGGAAAGAGACTTTGCTTTTGATGGTGGGTGCATGATGCTGTGTGCAGATGGTGTGAGTTGTACACTTGAATGCTGCTTGTTTTTGTTAACCAATGTCACCCCAATAAACTCAATAGGAAAATAAACTATGGGATGATGGATATATTCATTATTTTGATTATGGTGATAGTTTCATGGGTTTGTCCATATTCTAACATCCAATTATAAACTTACAATATGTACATTTTAACCCTGGCTGGGTGGCTCAGTTGTTTAGAGTGTGTCTGGTATACCAAATGGTTGTGGTTTGATTCTTGGTCAGTACACATACCTAAGTTGCAGATTCAATCCTGGTCAGGGTGCATATGGGAGGCAACTAATCGATGTTTCTCTCTCACATGGATGTCTCTCTCTCTCTCTCTCTCCTCTCTCTCTTTCCTTCTCTCTAAAAGATCAGTGAAATGTATCCTTGGGTGAGGATTAAAACATTTGCAGTTTATTGTATGCAAACTAAACCTCCATAAAGCTATTTTTTAAAAAGAAAAGAAAGGACACTCTTTGGATTACCCTCTTGCTCAGAACATCTCCTTGGTCTATGGGTGGAGAGCTTCAGGAATGAGAGGTTCAGTTTTCTGTGCTTCCATTGGTTCTTCTCTCTCTTGAATCTACTTTCTTCCAGAGCTCCCTGAAGTAGCTGACATGCCACTGCCCCTCATTGGAGGACTTAGGAACTCCGGTGCAGAATGAATTGAGCTTGGTGAAGGATGGAGATGCATGGGTCCTCAGCAGGCATCCGCCCCCTCTTTTATGATGTTAGAATTAAGAACCGCTCACTATCCTTGAAACCAACTAAGTACAACTTTGAGATCTTTCTGGCAAAAATACAAAATAATTAAATAGGCTTTTGAGTTTACTCAGGGCTTTCATTTCCTCTGAAGTTATTTCTTTAAGGCAGAAAATTATTTTGTTAGTATCTTGGGAGAAAGAACAGATGGAAGTGATGAGATTATAGGCCCCTCTATGCAGGCAAAAGAATTTATAGCGATATTGAAATGGCTTTATTCTTTCTATGAATATGGGAGGAATAAATCACGAGGTTGTAAATATAGAACAATAATGAAGTCAAGAGCTATGACTTCACCACGGCAAACTCTGTCATTTACTGGGATTACAGAGATGTGTAGCTGAGGGTCTGGGGGAGGCCAGGGAAATGTAGCACCTGGCAGTTTTTCCAAGATTATGGAGTTTTATGCTCACATCACAGGATGGATTCTTTAAGCTCCCAGTGAAAAGTCCATACATAAACGTGAAGTGCTGATCTTGCATTTCCTCAAGTTTCACCAGTTTCTATATGTGGGTCACAAGCCAAAGGGGAAGATAATTCAAGAGAGCCAGACCTGAGTTCTACATGGCTGCCAAGTGACTCTCCACATAGCAGTCACCTTTTAATTTAAGAAAGTGTCCGCCCAGGTCACGGAGGTCTGGGTGAGCCCATCATGGTGATTGCTGTGGGCTCTGAGAGGACAGCACTAAGCCATTTCCCCCCCTGCCATTTTATCAAGCATAATCCCTTCCTGGCCATTGAGATTGCATTAGTCCTGATCAGCAAAGTGCTCTGGTGGTTTCATTATTGCAAATTGAACTGTCCACTCACCTCTCTGTTTCTCTATAAAAATTTCTCCGTATTTTTAGCTACATAGTAGTTCAGTATTTTGGAAGTAGTATGCAAAGGGTTAGGCAGTGGGAGAGGCTGATAAGGGGCCTTCTGTCAGGAGTTTGCTTTTAAAGCACAGGGAATCTTGGTTTAAAGCACAGGGTGTGAGGATCTGGTCTCCTCACTGCTGTTACAGTCAGTTGGGGGGCATATCACAAAGGAATAAGGAATAAATGAAAGGGAAGTGTAGGCTAAGGGGTGGTCCTGCTGTGTCCACGTGGCGGGGGGAGGGGGAAGAAGAGGGGGGCTGAGGTGGTGGTGTTGCATTTCTGGGCTGAGAGAGGCAGTGGCAGCCAGCCTGCCTAGGGGACTCTCTTTAAATCTCCCCTTTTCTCATCCTGGGGAGGGGGGCAAATAGGTGGAGGATGGGTGTGATGCCAGCAGCAGCAGCAGCTCCAGTCTGTCCATCTCTGGCTCAGACATTCTGGCGTCCCACCAGCTCCTGTCCTGAGGAATAAAACCCACAACTTCCTGAACCCCGTTCCTCATTCTTGTCAAACATGAGCTTCCACCCTCAGACCCTGATAAAGTTTTGTTCTTGTCATTCCCTTTCACCCAGTAACTCTTCTACGTTAACCTGAATGCTGAGGCTCATTGCCTCAGGAATGAAGGACACATTTACATTCTTGGCTTTGTATCCCCAAATGGTCTTGAGAGCTCTAGTGTTAAATGCAAGAGATTGTCAGGAGAGGGAAACATATTATGTGTTTATTCACGTATCCATGCATTTTGGTTTTTGAATGCCCAATGTTGGTCTTCAATAAAGGCTACACTATAAGCCATAAAAGGGAGGAGTGTGGAGGGGGCAAGAGCAGTTGCCCTTCAAGGAGAGAGGGCAGGAGCCCTCCAGGACTGAAGACAGATTGGAGGGGACTAAACGAAGGGAATCAGACCTGAATGGGGCACCTTCTGAAGGAGAAGCCTCCGTGGAGATGGGAGACAGAGAGCCCATAGAGAGATGGAGGGGTCCTTTATCAATGTGGGGCAACCACCATTGAACAGGGAAGTCACACCATCACCCAATCAGCTCTTAAGACCTCATATAGGCACAGAGGAGCACCTGAAAGTTCACCAACAATATACCCCACCCCAGGGAGACACAGGTGCTGATGGAGAATGGCTTGTATCGAGAGCATGTAGGTCAGGCGGGACCAGCAGAGGCTATGGGAGCTCTGAAGAGGGAGACTCAGTTGGGTGGGAGCAGCTCTGGACACGTCTGTCCTTGCTGCAGAAGGCACACATGGGATCAGATACTCTTCCATGGATGCCAGCAAGACACAGAACAGCCACATACCAAACTGCCCCTCTTCTTTGATACCATGAAGGAAGAAGATGTGGGTGAATGAGGTGGGTGGAAGGGGCTACATAATTGGTCTTAAAGAAGTTTAAATTCAATGGATGTCCATCATAGAACTAGAACCCTCAATTTTTGGGTTTCCAAGTTTGTGACCACACATTTCAAACTCAGCATGTTGCTAATTGACACAACTACCTTATCTATCATTGGACAAGATTTTCAATAAGTCAGAGTTTCCACTGGGTGTTGCAGGATAGTTCTTGATTAGTTTTGACTTATGAAATACTTTCCACCAACTGTACTTACTGTCAACATCAATGGTGCTTGGTTTATGGAAAAGAAAACACAGGCAGAGGAAAGTAACCTGAAACTGGTCTCACTTTTCACTCAATTATCAATGGTTGTGCAACATACCCAAACTGTAGGAAATGCACTGTGCCGGTGTTAGAACCGGAAGTCTTGGCACCAAAGGAGGAGGGTCTTTGGCAGTAGAGACATCCATGAGTCTTCTGGAAGCAGCCTGGCAGCTCTCCACAGACACCACTAACCACAGGGCCACAGCCTTCTAGACAAAAGACAATGGCCTTGCCTCCTGTCAGCCTTCCCCATCTCCTAGGGCTGCTCCCCTGCTTTCCCAGATTCCATGGGCTCCTTCACATGCCTGGGAATACCAGCTGAACCTCCCCATGGCTGCCAGCTGTGCTTCCTGGACCTCTGTGTCCTATGTGATACTCTGACTTCACTGCTCTTCATAACTGACTCAGTCCTTACTTCTCCCCTTTGGTTTACATGGCCCTTCCTGATGTCAGAGTGCTGGCCCCATCGGCTCTGCACCTTTGCAGCCTGAACCCTGGTTCTGAGAATAGTCCTGGCTCAGGGCCTAGAAAAAAGTCACCTAGTCAGAACAGCAAATTATAACTCAGAAGGTTGCTTAGTGAGCATAAAATTGGAGCAAGGAGGGCTGGATATTCTTAAGGGATGTTTCTAATGTGCTGTGGTAGCAAGATACAGTGTCCTTTTCAACTCTGGGGCTATTTTCAGAAAAAGACCTGGGAGGGGACATTTGAAATCCCAGCATCCATCCCCCCAACAGGGCTGAAAGAGCACACCTCCCTCCCACTTCTTTTAAACTATTGCCATCATTCACCAAAGGCTGCTGCAATTACAGCACCATGCGTTAGGTTTTAAGATTGCATTTCATCTTTATTAGCTCCATTTGCATCACTTGCTTCCTGATGTGATTTTGAGGGGATGCCTTAATCTCAGCAGTGGTGTATTTACAGATCTTATCACCGAGCAGATTGCTTCTGGGAAGATTTTTGCTGATGAGTGAATCTGACTGCCTCCCCTGCGCCCCCCCCGCCCACCACCATGTCAAGTCCTGGATTTTCAGATGGAGAATGACACCTGCTGACCCACTTTCACAGTGTGGAAAGGGACAGGTCATCCAGAGACAAGTGTGGCTTCCTCAGGGAGGTGTCTCTGAGTCTTCTGACCAGGAAAGACCTTCTGGCATTGTCCTTCACAGCACTGTACAGCCCCCTTCTTAGTGCTTGGCACTAGGAGGATAATTTGACCCTTGTTTTGAGTTTTATTTTATTAATGTGCATATTAATTCCTAGGGTTGTCATAATAAAGGGTCATAAACTGGTGGCTAAGAACTTCAGACAATTGTTGTCTCATGGTTACAGAGGCTGGAAGTCTGAAATCAAGGTGCCAATAGGGCTGAACTCCCTCTGAAGGCTCTAGGGAGGGGTCTGCTCCAGACTTCTCTCCTGGCTTCTAGCAGAATCAGGGTTTCCTGGGACTTGTAGATGTGTCACTGCACTCCTTGTCTTCACATAGCATTCCTGTGTCTCCACATGGTCTTCTCTGTGTGCTTTGTATGTCTCTTTTACCCCATTTCCCCCCTTTTTATAAGGACACCAGTTATATTGAACTAGAGACCCAGTGCACGAATTCGTGCATGGGTAGGGTCAGTAGGCCTGGTCTGTGATCAGGGCCGATCTGTGGGGCAACCAGCAGGGTGATCAGGGGGCCCCCGCTGGCACCCACGTTGGCCAGCCTGGCACCACTCGCTCTCTGGCCATGCCCCCCACCATCGCCACTGGCCACCTTCCTCTGTGGGGCGACCAGCAGGGCGATCAGGGGCCTGCGGGCTGGGAGCTGGCCTGGGGCCTGCGGGCTGGAAGCAGCTCCTGTGTTGAGCATCTGCCCCCTGGTGGTCAGTGTGCGTTATACCAATTGGTCATTCTGCCAGTTGTTCTGCTTTCTGTCAATTTGCATATTAGGCTGTAATTATATAGGACTAGAGGGCCGGTGCACAAAAATTTGTGCACTCGGGGGGGGGTCCCTCAGCCTGGCCTGTGCCCTCTTGCAGTCTGGGACCCCTCAGGGGATGACCACCTGCTGGTTTAGGCCCGCTCCCTGGGGAATTGGGCCTAAGCTGGCAGTCAGACATCCCTCTGGCAGCCTGGGAGCCCTTGGGGATGTCCACTTGCCAGCGGGGAGCAGGCCTAAGCTTCAGTCAGACATCCTTAGCGCTGCTGAGGAGGCGGGAGAAGCTCCCACCACCACCGCTGTACTGGCAGCTGTCAGCCTGGCTTGTGGCTGAGCAGAGCTCCCCCTGTGGGAGCGCACTGACCACCAGGGGGAAGCTCCTGCATTGAGTGTCTGCCCCCTGATGGTCAGTGTGTGTCATAGTGACCAGTCATTCCCAGTCATTCTGCTGTTAGGGTCAGTTTGCATATTACCCTTTTATTATATAGGATAGAGGCCTGGTGCACGGGTGGGGGCTGGCTGGTTTGCCCTGAAGGGTGTCCCGGATCAGGGTGGGGGTCCCGCTTGGGTGCCTGGCCAGCCTGGGTGAGGGGCTGATGGGTGTTTGCAGCTGGTTACACCCCCTTCAGGGTGGAGGTCCCCACTGGGGTGCCTGGCAATCTGGGTGAGGGGCTGAGGGCCATTTTCAGGCTGGCCAAGCCCCCCGGAGATGGAAGCTCCCAGCCTCTCCTTTTTTTCTTTTTTTTTATTCTGGGATTTATTTACCTTCTATAATTGAAACTTTGTTGCCTTCAGTGGAGCTCAGAGCCGGCTGGGAAGCTTGGCTTCCTCCATCACTGGAGCAACCAAGCCTCCTGCTCACTTCAGCTCCGTGGCTGCCGGCCACCATCTTGGTTGGGTTAATTTGCATATAGTTGCTCTGATTGGCTGGTAGGCGTGGCTTAAGGCGTAGCAAAGGTATGGTCAATTTGCATGTTTGTCTTTTATTAGTGTAGATTAGGACCCAACCATAACTAATTTGTTTGGATTACCTCAGAAAGACCTTGTTTCCAAATAAGGTTGCATTCTGAGGTATTGGGGGTTAGAATGTCAACAAATAAATTTTTAGGGGACACAAGTCAGCTTATAGGTGCCACATCCATGAAGTTAGAGTTTGTTGTTATTTTCAGGGGTAGCCCCTGAGCCTAGCATGCTGTCTGACCAGAGGGAGTGCCTAATAGCTATTGTTGAATGAATGAATGAATGAATGAATGAATAAAAGTTGTTTATCTAAGATTAGTTCACCCTCCCTTGCTCCCATGCACATGTAGCAACCTATAAAATAACAACTGCCCACAGATATCTTGAGATGGCCCTAACCACACAAGAATCAGGCAGATCATCCAATCTGTCCTGTCTTTCTTTTCTAGTACCAATATTTGAGAATCTGAGTTTGTGGGGAAAAAAGTGAATTAGATCTTCTCTTCCCTCTCCTAGATTAATGAATAGTTGGTAGAGTTTTGCCTTGGAAAAGGGAAGTTTTACAGATTTAGCAAATGAAAATATAGAATGCCCATTATAATTTACATTATAATTGTAAATTTCCCAAGTATTGAATGGGACATACTTATAAAAATATTGGTTATTTATCAGAAATCCAAATTTAGCTGGATGCCCTGTATTTTGTCTGGAAACCCAAGAGTGGTTGGCACCTTGGTGATGCACTGGTCTATTGAAAGTTGCAGGCAGACTTCTCTGGAGATTGAAGAGGAGGAGGCAGGCTGATAAGGACTCTGAGTGGGGAGAGGAGAGGAAGGCAGAGCTCCAGATAAATGTAATGTGGCTATTTTCCATTTTTTGGCTCCTCTGACTTAGGTTCAAACAGCTCCAGAGTACCTCTCCACTTGCCATCTGCCCTTCTCCTCCTATACCATTTCCTTTCTTTCTGCCTATTCTTTGCTTTCTTTAAGACAGTAGTCGTCCTTAGACAGTGAGTAGTATGTTTCCACACAGTGCTTACACTAAGTACTGCGTTAACAGGTGTGGTGTTTTCTGCTCCAATCTCTTTCTACAGGCAACTGGCCCCACATCTGAGGCCCAAGACTCACCCTATGACTTCCTAGGCATGTTTCCACTAGGAACTGAATTCTCATTGTTCATAAGAATACTGTAAATTCCCTAGACTCAAGATCAAGTTGGCTTTAAGTATTCTCTTTATCTTTTTGAGTAGCCTCTTTGTCATCATCATCATCAATATCACTGTTATCACTACCATGATCATTATCACTATCATTATTATTACCAGCATCTCCATCGCCATCATTATATCATCATCATCACTATCACCACCATTATCATCATTGTCACCATCACTACCACAATCACTATCACTACCACCATCATCATCAGCATCACCATTACCATCATTATTATCATCATCGTACTATTTCTGTCATAATCACCAACATCTCCATCATTATTATCATCATTGTCAAAATAGTAATCCTCATTCCTACCATCATCATTATTTTACCCAATCTATCTGCTAGGTTGATTTTGCCCCCTTAAGACCTGGTTTAAATCCTTATTTCATCCATGTGGAACTGTAGTGGTTTCACCTAGATTTTGGTAAGTTTTCTATTGGTGTATAGTCTCAGGGTGACCTTTGGACTAGTTAGAACCTGCTTCTACTGACTTAGTTAAGAGTAGCAATTGTCTTACCAGTCAGCATGTGCGAACCTCAATCTACATGACTTTAATCCTGACATCGCTCACCCACACATTTAAATATGTAGAACACTTTATGGTAACTTTTAGAAACATGATAGAGTTCATATTATATCAATGCAAACTTCATTTTAGATTGTTCTATTCACCAAAGCTCCTCTCCATTTCTTCAATTTATTCCCCATCATCTGCCATATTGTCTCCACAGTCCACTTTTCCTTATTTTTTTTCTGTCATTCTCCTGCTCTTGGCACCAACTTCCTGCTCATATCTACTGCACCCCCCCTAATGACTTTTCTCCTCAAAATCTTACATTTCTTCCAAGTAGCTTATCAAAATGTTTTCCTAAACAATTCTCTTTTTCTAAAACAGTCTTCTGAAAGCTATCCAAATTATACCATTTTTATTCAACTACAACTAGTCTGAAAGGTGCAGGGAACAGTCTGAGCTACCTTATTTTAAAGAACATCCTCCCTTTTAGCTTGAAATAACAATTCCATTCAACTTTTGCTTTCAACATGAGGCACCAAGTCACTTTCATCTCAGAAAGGCAGAGGCCTCTTAACAGAAGACTGAAAACATTTCCCCCTAATATGCTTAGTTTGATAATCAACACTGCATCATCATTAATTTCTAATTATGACCATACATTTATTTACACTTAATGAATAAAAAATAATGCTAGAAAATAATCCCATTTTTTAAATTCTTCTTAAGATATGTTTGGGAAAATTGGAAGATTTAAATGTGTGCTGGCTGAGAAGCCAGATTGAAGCCAGCCTTCGAGGATGGCCTGCTTTCAGGGAAGAGCAGCTGGAAAAGCTGCCTAAAAGCTTTCCTGTGATTTAGTCCTGAGGCTCACATGTCAGCATTGTTATTGGAGCTTGGGTTTGCTTCTAGGAGAGCACTGAGGGTTTGGGACTCTGGCACTGAGCCCCATCGATCTGTTTGGATGATTTCAGCTCCCTGAAGCATAAGCTTCCTGAGACAAGGGATGTTCTTGAGGTTCCGGAACTAAAATTGTTTATTTTAACAATTTGGAATCATCCCCCACACGTACCACTATGAGGAAATCCACTTTTGGGTCAACAGAGGTTTCAAAACTTCATTATTACTCTAATACTTCAACATTGAAGAATTGGATTCTAACATTGTGCTTGAAGTTAAGTTTGAAGGATTCTAGAAAAGTTATAAATAAGGCCTTTATGGGGTAAATTTCTTAATTAGGGAAGCTGCACAGCTCTCCAATTCAGCAGCACAGTAAGACCGAGTTATAGAGAAATTTCACTTGGTGTGAAATCAACCGTGGCATTGCATTTTCAGTAAATGCAGCTTGAAGATTCAAGTCGGCATAAAGTCAAGGCAAATACTATTCAGCCAGAAAAGACAAAGATGAGACAAAAGAAGGGCAAGCTGTACTGCACAGGAAGGAAGACATTTCCTGTCTCCATGCTCTATCCTCTTAACTTGCTGGCAAGTAGCTGGAGTGTTCTAGGGGCGAGGTCCCTGCCTACTTCATGGTAAGGGCACACCTCCCTGCGGTAATGAGAGCTTGGAGTACACCACTCCCATTTTCTCAGTTTTTCCAATAAACTCTATTTTATATGGCCCCCCAAGTCATGCTGTTGGTGTGAGATGGCACCTCCTTTGGGTGACAAGGGTGGTAACTTCGTGTAGCCTTCTTAAATTATAATGTACCAGGTAACCACATAATGTTAGGGGGGTGCTTCCCATTATTACAATGCAAAAGGTGGGGATCACTTTTTGCGTTGTAGTTTCCTGGGGTTGGCAGAATAGCTGCTGCCTCTGGAGCAGTGTGAAGCTCACTGGACTTTATGGGGATGGTACCAGCCAATATATGACTGGCCAAATGAAAAGAGCCTGCCACTCACTGATATTCACTCATGAACATTATTGCATGCTTTCTTATTAAGGTGATGCATTAGAGATTTCATATACACTATTGCATTTGAATTTTAGTAACGATATTAAAAGTAGTATAATAATAAGAATTTTAAAAGTATGAAGATTAGAAAGTAAGAAAGGCTTTCCCCACAGATAATGTATTACAATGTAAATAAATAGATTGTTAGAATTTACAATAAGGATAGCCAAGATGTTAAAGTAATGTATACAAATTAAAAAACATTGATTTATACAAGCAATATGCAGTTAGAAAATTAAATTAAAAAATATTTTTAAATAGCATTAGAAACAGCAAATATATAAGAAAAATAAAAAAGAAACCATGTATAAAACTGTATGCAGAAGACTATTTTCTAGGCTAAATTTATGACATTGGTTAATAATAATGAGAGGAATTTAAAGCAATAGATGGAAGGGTTTCCATGTTTATAGATGCAATGACTCAATATTATATACATATCAGCTCTTCCAAACTGATCTATGGGTTCAATGCAATCCCAGTTGAAATGCCCACATGGTGTGTGTGTGTGTGTGTGTGTGTGTGTGTGTGTGTGTGTAACTTGAGAAGCTGATTCTAAAATTTATATGGAAACTATGCCGAGACATTCTTGAAAAAGAAGAAGGTGTAAACATTTTTTCCTTTGAATATTCAACTTTACAAAGGCTATGAAGGAGATCCTGGAGTTATTTCTTAACCTAGATGGTGGTTACATTGATATTTAATTTATGACATTTTATTAAGGTTTTGCTTTTTGTTTGTACACTCTCTCTAGGTATATTATACCATAAAAAAGGATTTTAAAAAGAGATGACACAAGATACCAAGAGTGGCCACATTCACCTTTGAAAGCTCTAAATGTTCCTGGCTCTTAAAAATTGATCTTGCTTGTCATTGTCACTTAAGTAAATGATGACTTGATGAAGAAGTAAAAAACACTGATATAAAACATTTCTCCATTTCCATTGAGACAACAGCCCTTTAAGCAAACTATTTTCTTGGAGTGGGCTTTTGGAACTGTGCTGAAAATGGGCAGGATGAAATTGTAGCTCTCCCTCTCCTCCTGTTCCCTCCTCCTCCTCCTTCTACTGGTCTTCCCCATCTCCTCCTCTTCCGTTTTTTTTCCTCCTTCTCACCTCTTCCTCCTCCATCCTCCCTCCTCCTCCTCCTCCTCCTCCTCCTCCTCCTCCTCCTCCTCCTCCATCTCTCTGTTTTCCTTCCCTTTCTCCTGACCTCACCTTGATGCCAGTGAGCAAGGTTGGTCCAGTGCATGGCTCTGGAGGTGATGTGTGAGAGTAAGTATTGATCTGAATGTCACCCCCGGGGTTAATGTATACTTGCCAATAAACTGAAAACATGTAAGCAAGAAGCACTGACACAGCAACTAATAAATATCCAGGAACACAAAGACCTTGACACTTCCATCTTGCTAACACCACAGTCTTCACCTGGGGTTTTTCTAGTGGATATGCATTCTTGCATACAAATGGAGCACAATGCCCACCTTATTTTTTACCTCAGTGGGGATTGTAAAGATTAATTTTAATTAAACTTATTTACTTTGAGTTCCTCTGAGGGGTGGTTTTTAACTAATATGAAAGAGCAAAAACAGTACTTGTAATTAGGAAAATGTTAGTGAACAGTAATGAAAGAAATACAAAATTATGTGAATAATAATTCCATTAAAAGGGGTTTTCTATAAATACAGAAAGTATTATACTGAAAGTAGAACGTTTTTCTCAATTTTGTTGACTTTTAAATCTTTGAATTGTATTTAAACACATTATTTTATTGATGGAACATGTTTAACATAATAATTTTGTCCTCTAAAAGAATTCATTATATCTTCTGAGTTTTAAATAGGGTAAGTATTCTTCAGATAATAAGACCTTTATATTTTTTGAGCCCATACCTTTGTAATAAAATGTAAAGTACTTAATCCCCTATGCTGCACAGTCTTTCTGTAATATCCATGGGGAATTCATAGGTATTAAATTAGCTACAAGGGGGCTTTGGAAATGTTCTCCAAATGCCATGAACAGATATTGAGAAATCAAGAAAGATAGTGAGAATTACAATAAAAAAAATCAATAATGCTAGATAGTCTACTAAGATTGAAATGTGGTTTGTTTATGTTGTTTTCTATTTATTAGAAATTTTCTGAGTGGAAATATAATACACGATTTCACCGCTGCCATCCAAAGGTTGTTGTTCACCCTACTCATTTATCAGGAATGCGGAGCTTATCAGCTCATGGCACTTTGGAGAATCTGAATTCATCTGTTGTGCTTTTCTAGCAGAGGCCAGATTGACCACCTCTGCTGGGATGTTGGTCTATTAATTTCAGCTACACACACTCTAAAAACAGTATCTATGTATCCTGACTATGATTTTGACTATGTATCCTGACTGTGAGATTATGAGCTAAACACTCCTTTGAGCCTCATTATTGGTATCCACTTGGGATTATCAGGGCACTTGGACCATTAGAAAGCTGGCCATCATATTGATTATTTATTTATTTAAAAAAAATCTTTATTATTGAAAGTATTATGTAAGTCCCCTTCCCCCCTCCATTGATTTCTTCCAGCCCACCCTTACCCCCCACTCCAGGCTCTCACCACCCCATTGTCTGTGTCCATAGGTTATGCATATATGCATACAAGTTCATTGGTTGATCTCTTCCCATCCACCCTCCCTTGCCTTTCCTCATAATTGATGTGTGGTGTTTTATCCTACTAGAAATGTAAGTAAGAATTTTTTTATATTTGTGCTTTAATTTTTTTTCACTATGATTACCTATTTACAATAAATTCAAAAGTAATATGTTAGAAAACACACCAAAAGCTGATGGATATTTTTATTAAAGTGCTAGAGGCCCGGTGTATGAAATTTGTGCATTGGGGGAGGGTGTCCCTCAACCGGCCTGCACCCTCTCCAATCTGGGACCCCTCGGGGAATGTCCGACTGCCAGTTTAGGCCTGATCCTGTGGGATCAAGTCTGAATTGGCAGTCAGACATCCCTCTCACAATCTGGAACCGCTGGCTCCTAACCGCTTCTGCCTGCCAGCCTGATCGCCCCCTAACCGCTCCCCTGTTGGCCTGATTGAAGCCTAACTGCTCCCCAGATGGCCTGATTGCCCACAACTGCCCTTTCCTGCCGGGACCTGCCTCCTCCGCGTGAGGCAGAGGAGATGCCGGGACCAGCCTCCTCTGTGCCACACAGAGGGACCCCCAGGCCTCACTGTGCAGAGCGGCCACCGGGCCCATCTCCTCTGTGCATGTGGCCATGTTGTGGTGGCCATGTTGTGGTGACCATCTTGTGGCGGTCATCTTGTGACAACATTGTGCGAGGGTGTTGTGTGAGGGCATGATGCCACCTAGGCTTTTATTATATAGGATAGTTGACATACAACATTACATTAGTTTCAGATGTACACCAAAAGAATTTGACAATTATATATATTATGATGCAATCACCATAAGTTTAGTAACCACCTGTCACCATACAAAATTATTATGACATTATTGACTATATTAGCTGTGAGTACATTACATGCCCATGGTTTCTGTATTTTATAATTGGAAGTTTATATCTCTTATTCCCCTTTAGCTTTTTCACCCATCTCCCCATGTTCTCCCCTCTGGCAGCCATCAGTTTGTTTTCTGTGTGTTTTTAAGATTTCACATGTAAGTGAAACCATATGGTAGTTGTCTTTTTCTGTCTGACTTACTTCATGTAGCATAATACCATCTAAGACCATCCACATTGTTGCAAATGGCAAGATTTCATTCTTTGTTGTTGTTGTTGAGAAATATATATAATCTCAAACCTTCTCATGTTCTTTATCCATTTATTGGTAGACACCTAGGTTGGTTCCATATCTTGGCTATTGTCAATAATGCTACAATGAACATAGGGGTGCCAATATCTTTTTGAATTAGTGTTTTTGTTTTCTTTGGATAAATGTCCAGAAGTGTAATTGATGGGTTGTATGGTAGTTCTATTTTTAATTTTTTGAGGAACTTCCATACTGTTTTCCATAGTGGCTGCACTAGTTTATGTTCCTACCAACAGTATACTAGGGTTCCCTTTTCTTCACATCTTCATCAACACTTGTTATTTGTTTTCTTTTTGATTTATTGTCATTCTGACAGGTGTGTGCTCATTGTGCTTTATATTTGAGTTTCCCTGAAGGTTAATTATGTTGATCATCTTTTCATATGTCTATTGACCATCTTCAGGTCTTCTTTGGAAGAAATATCTATTTTTATTTTTATTCAATATTTTATGTTGCCCAATTTTTATTCAATTTTTCATATTAAGTTATATAAGTTTTTATATATTTTGGATATAACCCCCTTATTGGATATGTCATTTGCAAATAGCTTACCCCATTCAGTAATTTTATTTTGTTTTGTCGATGGCTCCCTTCATTGTGCAAAAGCTTTTAAGTTTGCCAGAATATCATTGTTTATTTTTGCTTTTGTTGCTGTTACCCAGGGAGACATATCCAAAAAAATATTGCTAACACCCATGTCAAAGAGTTTACTGCCTATGTTTTTCTCTAGGAGTTTTATGGTGTCGGGTCTTACATTTAAGCTGATTGATTTTTAAGAACAAAGGAGATTTGAAAGATCAGTGTTCCTTCCTCTGGGCTGTTCAGCACCAAGGCCAGCTCTAGGGTGGGACTACATCGTCCCAGCACTCCCTGCCTCTATGGAAAGTGAAGGGAAGGGAGTTTGAAGGTTACTTAATAAAGGATGCTAATGGATGTGTGTGACACATGCCAATATTTTCTGTCCACAGTTATCATTACAAAAGATCCCTGAATCTGGCTCTTAGGAAGGTCAAGGTACAGGTTACAAGAGTCGACTCCCATGTCTTATTCTTTGCAGTACTTTGAACCACAAGATGAGAGGAAGTGACAGGACCATTTATGGACATCAGCTTAGAGGACAAAGCAGAGGCTCAGATATTGAATTTACTTCTAAAAAGTTTGTGAGGAGCCTGGTTTACAGGGCTGATAAATATTTGCTGAATGATTAAATAGTCTAGAGTTGCTCTCTTTACTTTTTAACCCCCATTTACTCATTTTTTTTCCTCATGAAGTATAACACATAGAGAAAAGCATAGTGTACAAGCATAAATGTAAAGTTTAATAAATTATATAGTGAAATGTACCAATGAAACACCATGTAACCTCCTTTCAAATTCAGAAAGAGAACTATCTTGGCTTACTCAGGCTGCTATAACAAAGTACCAAAGACTGGGTTGCTTAAAAAACAGAGATTTATTTATCATAGTTCTGGAGGCTGGAAGTCTGAGATCAGAGAGCCAACATGCCAGGAGAGAGCCATCTTTTAGGTGTCAGATTTCTCTGTGTCCTCACATGGTGGAAGGGGTGTGGGAGCTCTCTGGGGCCACTTTTTATAAGGTTGCTCATCTCATTCATGAGGGTTCCACCCTTATGACCTAATCACCCCCAAAGACCCTAGCTCTTAATGCCATTACCTTGGGCATTAGATTTTCAACATGTGAATTTTCAGGGATACAAACAAACATGCAGACAATAACAAGAGCATCTCCAGCACTCTAGAAACCCCCTGTGCTCCCTTCCAATCACTGCCCCTTCCTCTTCTGAAAGGTTCCCAGTATCCCAACTTTGGTAGTGACCCCCTCCTGGATTCTCTTTACAATTATACCTGGCAGACAACATCCCTGCCAGAGCTGGTTTTTCTAAATAAAATTAATCAGTATGTTTCCTTTGGGGTTTGGCTTCCTTGATTATTTTATGTGTGTGATGTTCACTTGCATTGTTGCATGTTGTTGTAGTTCTTTAACTGTCTTGGTGGTTTAGCATTATGTTGTATGAATGAACAACACTTTATTTGACTATCTTACTCTTTTTTTTGTTAATCCTCACCTGGGGATATTTTTCCATTGATTTTTTTAGGGAGAGTGGAAGAGGGGGGAAAGACAGAAACATCGATATGAGAGAAACACATCGATTGGTTGCTTCTGACCAGGGCCAGGGCTGAGGAGCCTGCAACCAAGGTACGTGCTCTTGACTGGAATCGAACCTGGGACCCTTTGGTCTGTAGGCTGATGCTCTATCCACTGAGCCAAACCAGCTAGGGCTGACTATCTTACTCTTAATGGATATCTTGGCTGTAGACATGCTCTGTGAGCAGCACCGCACATGGGCCCTTATCACCTGTGCTTCTGTTTCTGTAGGAGACTACACATAGGCAGTGCTGCCCCTGGACCTCGGCGGGAGGTCCCTATGCTGGACTGTGCATAGAACCAACATAGACAAGCACACCTTTACTTAGACACATGGGGACACCTCTCCCACTCAGCACCTATCCCTTGGCATGGGCACAGGATGACCCTTAAACCCTGACCTCCCACCCTGTGCTGACACCATTCAGGCCCCTTTCCATCTGCCTCTGAATTCCGGGAGAGGTGTAAGTCACCCTGGAGTTTGTAGTGTGGAAGCTGTGAGGGAGAAGCTGCTTGGGAAGGTTTAGCTATACTAGGCCAGAATGTGAGACAAGATGGTAATTCTTCACATTGGCAACTAGAAGGTTTTTAGCACAAGAATGGTGAAGAGTTTTATTTCTATAAATCATTTAATATGATTGAATTATAGTTTTAAAAATGTACATAATTACAGCTCTTTAAATACAACTTTGATTTAAAATTTTTGAGTTTATAAATTACAATTTATGTTTAATTTAACTTTAAAAAATTTTAGAAGAAAAAAATAACTGTTTAAAGAAAATCATAAAAAGTATTTTAAATGGTCAATTTTAAATATTATTTTCATTTATATGTTTATAGACTTATATTTCATGTACATAATTTATATTTTTGATAGAAATATTTAGAGTTATGTATTTAAAATATGCTTCATTACAAATTTTAATTTGAAATATTTATTATAAACTAAAGGATTGTCTTTGATCATAGAGAATAAATGTCATTTTTTTCAGTACAAATAGAAAATATGGAAGAGGGACTCATGTGAAAAGCTGAAAAGAAAATAGAAAAATCTTCAAAGAGGGAGCTCTGCTTAAATTAAAAGATAATCTGGAAACAATAAAATTGTGCAGCCTTCTGTCAAGTGTGAGTTACATGAACTTTACAAATAGTATATTATAAATATTATAGATTAAATTATTGAAAAAATAATGACAATGAGCAAGAAAATTATTCTCACCAAATAGAAAATGTAAACAGGTCAGATATAATTACCAGTACTTCCCATTCAGCACTAAAGGGAGACTGAATTTTTGATCAAACAATAAGAATTGAAAGAGTAATTCTTATCAAATCCACAACTAGAAGCAACACACTCAGCTCCAGCCTGCTATCAGAAGGTGAAAGAAATGATATTCATGAAATTAGGCAAGAAAGATGAAACCTCATCACATTGTTTTGGTAGTGTGTGACTGTTTCTTGCAAACTCACTGATTTAAATGGATGATTCTGATTTTCCTTTGGTAAGCCTGACAGAAAATTTAGTATTCTACATAAAAATTATTTCAAGTGGAAAAAGGGTATGGAAACCAACTATTATATTTTAGGTTTAAAGGCAAAGTATTTGGTAACTTTTCCCCCATATTTTATAACTCAGTTTTGGCTACGATGGTATCTATGGCTGGAAACATTCAAGTTCGTAATTATTAGAACATAAAACATCCCTTGAACATAACACATATGTAATTACCACCATGAAAAAAAGTCTGAATGAATAGCAAACAATCAATAGTGTTCAATAAAGATGTCTTTATCAAAGAGTAAAATGATGTCCAATATTTAGCAAACATAATGATGTGTTCTTTTTTTGTGTGTGATGCTACTAGTACAATATTTAGAGAAAACAATATAAATCTCCTTGTTTTAGATAAATGATTTCAAAATTAGATTATAGGATGACTGAACTTGGAATATAGACAAAATTGAAGCATAGGAACATTATCAAGGATGGAATGTTCAGATGAGACCCAGATTTTAATAAATACTAAAGAAATTATACTAAATGTTTAAAAAAGTGAATATTACTCATTTCAATCAGATTGCACCAAGGTCAAATATTCTGTTGAACAACTAATATTTATAGTATGCAGTGCTAACTATCAGAATAAAGAGCACAGGGACATCAAAATAAGTGTTTATGTTATTAGTTTTAAATCTATTATAAAGTGTATTGGTTTTGACTTAAATAAAAGATAGGATGAACAACTTTCAGTTTTGACATTGATTTAAAAGACAGTTGAGTGCCTATGGTAAAGGCACTAAAAATGTTGGTAAAGAGAAAAATGTCAAAGCCAGAATTTTGGCTGAAAATCAATTTGTTACTAGGAGTCACGACTCAATTATACCCATAGTGATAACAATTTTGGAGCAACAAATGCAGTAACTACATATGCTATTTCCAAAGACAGAACCTCTTATCAAATGTGACCTTTAAACCATTCTTGAACACATAAAAGGGAATACCAAGTAGATGCTGTTAGATAAATTAGATTTGGTTTATACAAAGTAAAAAATTCACTAGAAGAATCAAGTGAAACAGAAGAGGATCTCCAAATCAAAAGTTAGTATGGCATTCAGCACACAGATTAAATTAATGTGAAATTTAGTATGAACTATTGCATGCTAATAATACATAGCAAAAAGCTGACAAAAAGCCAAATCTTAATTTAGGTATTTTGCCCTTAGGATTAAAATAGTTTGAACTTTATTTTTAGAGAGAGGTGGATTTTGTTTCTGTGAACTATGCACTAAAGGTGACATTCTAATACAATTTAAAAACATAGAACCAGGGAACAAAAATGCTTACATGACTATGAAGAAGATTATGCATTAATGATTGTATAACTTGTTTGTCCATTGTGAATCATGATACAGTCTCAACTGAAGAAGGATTTGAGTAGATTGAGCAACATTATGTCAGTTTGGCTTTTCTTTATAATATTTCAGAATTGAACAAGTTAAAAAACAGAACTTAAGAAATTCAGTTAATTAAGAATTAACAAAGAGCTTCCCGCCAAGATGGCAGAGTAGGTAAATGTTCTATTCACCTCTTCCAATGAGCACATCAAAATTACAACTAAACTACAGAACAACCATCAGTAAGAACCACCTGAAGTCAAGCTGAACAGAAGTCCTATAATTAAAGATCTAGAAGAAGCCATGTGGAGGCTGGTAGGAGAGACAGAGACTCTGAATGGTCTGGTCCCATACCCAAGTGTGGAGGCTAAAAGTCGGGAGGGATATCTCAGCTGCAGAGTTCCTCACTCAGGAGCGAGGGGTCCCAGCCCCACACCAGGCTTCCTAGTGTTCAAGTTCCAGGAAGAGAAGTTGATTGGCTGGATGAGTTATTGTTAATTATGCCCTGAACATATCTGAAAAACTGATATAGCTTTTTATGATGATGGGAAAATCAAGGGGGCCACTGAAGCTAAAATAGGAGTACTGCTGTGGTCATGTTTGTGCTTTATAGTGTGTGCTCAGGAGGGTAGAAAAAAAGACTCATTATTTATTTTTTGTTTCATTATGGTATCTATTTTTTAAATTTTGTTTTATTGCTTAAAGTATTACAAGAGTATTACATATGTTTCCTTTTTAAAAAAGGACTCATTATTGCAGGCCACTGGGAGATTTGGGGGCAGAAATATTCCAGGCTTCTCTTGTCTCACTTCTCCTTGACAGAGAACCAGAGGGGACGGCCAGGTGCTGCTGACCCCTTAGCCTGTCCTGAGACAGAGAAGGAGCTGGAAGGAGACAGTAAGGGTTGCTCATAGATCTCCTTTCAGTGTTTCCCTGTGAAAAGAGACTCAATAAAATCATTATTTAAAAAAATCCAGTAAGATTCTCTTCTGAAAAATAAATGCTATTTTCTTTCTTCCTTTTTTTTTTGTCTGCACTAACAGGAAAGAGAATTAACTTGGAGTCTAGCTCCAAAAGCTGCCATTATGTATTTGGTTGTTCTCATCTCTGTGATCAAATACTGAAGGTGAATGTGGGGAAATCGATACCAAGGTGGAGGTGCGGAGTTATGTGAGAGCCACAGGAATGAAACATTAAGTGCTGCACATTGAGAGCGGGGGCGAGGGGGGGAGGATTCCCTATCAAGGAACCACTGTTTGAACTCTATTTGGGAATTGTGAGAAATCGATATGAAAACATATACCAGGAACATCTTTTTTTAAAAAAAAGTCTCCACTGACTTAAAAAAGCAAGACTCAAAAAGTGCTCACATCAGTTAATTCAGGGTCTGGGAAAAGTACTGATATCACGTAAGAGAGAGGATGCTCTAAATCACAAGACGAACATCTTTTTTTCAGAATCCCCACATCCCGTGTGCGGGCAGTAGTGGCGGCCTAGAGTCTGCTGTCACTGGGGTGCAGGGGAGCATGAAGGAGCAAAATATTGAAAAATGTGATGTTTAGACTTTTATAAAATAATGCAGATTTATTACTTTTAGATACATGGACTAAGTCAAGCTGGCCATTGAAAGTGCTCCCTATTCAAGGGCTTGATTTAATGAGGAATAATGCTAGTTCCTGCTCATGGTTCAGTAACCCTGCTTTCATTAACAGTTAATTCAGATAGATTGAAAAACAATTAATTCTCTGGAGTAGTAAACCCTTCTTCATAATTGTTATACATTTTAGCTCAGACACTGGTTTTTCATAGAACCCAAATAGGTGATCTTTGGTGCCGGCACTCTGCCGGTGGCTGCTGGCAGGTCCCACGCCCTGGACAGTGATGGATGAGCAACACCTCCCAGGACTCACACTGCCAGCCCCCTCTGAAGGCTCCGTCTGCAGATTCTGATTAACCAGACAGGTTTATCCCACTCCAGAACACCCTCCTTCCCAATTAAGCTACCCAGAGTTTGTATTGAGTGAGGGCTATGGAGATAAATATACACCTGTCTTTGGGCATCAGAGTCCAGTTGGTGGGGTGGGGCCATGAAGAAGAGTGAGCACAGGGTGTGTAGGGATTGGGGGACATGGGGAGGGAGTAGCTGATTCAGTTTGTGGTGAAAGTGGGGGATTAGGAAAGTTATGCAGAAATGGCATTTTGTTTAAGTTTTGAAAAAGGGTTTAACTGAGAAAGAAAGTTTAACATGAAGGAGCAATGAAGGCCCGGCACCGTGGGAATGAGGTGTGTGCTGCCTTTGGGGGCCTGTGAATAACTTTGTGTGGTTGGATGGGATGGCATTTGAGTGTATGTGTGGGGGGCGGAGGGAGACCTTTCATCATGGATCCGGACAGGTGGAACTGACAGATAGCAAAAGGAGCTAAGCTCAGGAGTGGTCTCAATGCCACAGCAAAGAGTTTAGGTTTTACTCTAGTGACTATGGGGAGCAGCTAATGGACTTTTGCGTTTCTTTTTACTTTTTATTTTGAAATAATATTTGATTTACAGAAGAGTTGCAAGTATAGCACAGACAGTTCCTGTATACCTTTTCATCCAACTTTCTTTAATAGTAGCATCTTATATTACTATGGTGCATTGGTCAAAAGTAGGAAATTAACACTGGTATAGTATTATTAGCTAAACCACAGATTATTAAGATATCAACAGTTTTTCCAATAATGCCCTTTTCTATTCTAGGAGCCAATCCAGGTTCCATGGCGCATTAAGTCCTCAGGTCTCTTCTATCTCTGCCAATCTGTTCCTCAGTATTTTCTAAACATTTCATTGCCCAGAAAAGTTTGAGGACTATTGGTCAAGTAGTTTGTGAAATGTCTCTCAATTGGGGTTTGTGCAATGTTTTCTCATGATAGGTTAAGATCATTGGTTTTTAGGAAGAGTACCACACAGGCCATTCTCAGCCTGGGAAATCAGGGGGTATTCAACTGCTGATGTGAACCTTGGTCACTTGGCTAAGTTGTTCGGTGTTGTGTTTTTTCCATTGTATTTTCCCCTTTTTAACTGGGGGGGGGGGATACTTGGAGGCTATGTAAATATAATTTTCCTCATTTTTCTTGCACATTAATGTTTTCTATCCATTGATGTTGGCATTCATTGGTTGACCTTGCCTGCAAGAATTTATACTTGGTGTTCTAATGGTGATTTTCTATTTCCCTCATTCCTTCTACATTTATTAATTAGAATCATCTGTAAGGAATATTTACCACTTTATTTATTTATATCAGTATGCATTTGTGAATATTTGATTCTTTGGGTTACAATACAATACTATCATTATTATGTATTTTGTTACTCAAATCCCTTTAGCTTTGGCCGTTGAGAGCTGTTTTAGGTTGGCTCCTGTGTCCTTCCTGCCTTCCTTCTTTCTATTTTTTATTTTATTTTGGGGGGCACTTTCTTACTTTGTCGCACCAGATTATGCTCCCAACCCATCTTGTTTGTCCCTGCTCCTAACTAACCTTGTTTTTAAAGAGATATGTTTGGAAAAATCCACTTTGTGGAGAGTGGATGGGTGTGTAGAGGGGCACTGCTGCACTGATCAAATTGGAGATGTTGACGCAGGAACCAAGGCTGTGGCGGCAGGGACGGAGAAGGGGAGAACAAATAGATTTTTACAGAAGTGGGATCCATGGTTCTTCTGTTTGGAGAAGAAGGAGGGGTTGGATGTGGTGTGCAGATTTCTGAGATGACAGGTGGATGTGTAGTTCATGGGACTGGAAACACAGAGGAGGCTTTGCATCCTTCTTGTTTTTCCGCTTCTAGCAGCAATTTTATTAGAAAGCTCTCAGCTCTCTTCCTCTGGGCTGTTTTGGGGAGAGCAATCTGGTTTCTTTCTGGGTTGTCTCCTTGGTTCTCTGGCTCCTCTCCACCATTATCATCATGCGCTACCTACCTGGGTGAAGATGGAGAAAAAAATGAAATAAAGCTAGTGCAAAACAAGAGTTAGGGAGCTGCTGACCTGTCCATGGTTGGTTGTCTCAGAATCAGGGAGGCACTGCAGTGATACTTAACCTGTTTTAGATTCACAATCAGGGCAGGAGCTGCGGGGAGCAGAAGCTGTGTTTCGTGAGGCAGGGTGACGAAGCTGGGAAAGCTCGGGGCCTTCAGATATAAAAGTGAATATGAGCTACACTCAGTCTAACTTCTCTTAAGGAGGATATTTTAAATGAGAATATTTCTTTGTTTTTGTTAGATCAGCGGTGGTGATGAGACCAGAGATATCTAACAGGAGAAGGGAGGTCTCTGAAAACATTGTGGGGTGACTCCTCAGGAGGGAGTTGGGGTCTGGGCCACCTGGTGACCGGGGCAGAGAACCTGGAGACCAACTGCCTTCTGTGGACTGGGCCAACCTGGCAGGCCAGAAACTGGGGATTTTAGGGGAAGACTGGAAAAGTTAGCATAAAGTATTCAAAGAATGTCTGAGCAATGTAGGACCCAGTTAGCTCAATATCTTTGCCTAACAATAGCATACCAAGGCAATTATGGAATTAGGACCTCAAGAGAGGGCACATGAAAGATGAAATATTCCAGGTGAGCCAGGATGTATAACATGAGTTTAGGAGTGGATTAGATTGGCTCTGATAAAGGACCATGCCTGGGAAAGATTAACAGTTAGAGACATAAAGGCATTGCCACTTTGAACAGTGGATGCCTTTGGCATCTTTAGAAATTTCCTATCACATCTCTCACTATGGGATACTTTACAGGACAAAATCTAGTGGGATAAGCTAGAGAAACAAATGTCAAAGGCTAGGGAGCTAAAAGAAGATAAACAAAGGACGACACTGAACTCTAGCAAATCTTGTTAACCTTCTGTTTTGTGGAACAGACAAGAAATTGCTGAAGATGCAGGTTGAACTGTTAGAAACACAGCTGAGCTTTCCTGAAAACAGTGGCAAAAGAGAAGAGGGAAATAAAACGCCAGACACATATTCCACCATTTCAGAAAGAAAAATGATGTCACAAAAGACGTGCTATGCAAAGCCTGGAACACAGGAATGCTCACAAAACCTTTCTATCATGTATCATTAGTAACACAAAAAGCATTCAATATCATGGAGGCTCACCATTTGTTTCTTCCCAACCATGGCTAACAGGTCTACATACATATAAAACCTGTGTGTGTGTGTGTGTCTGTGTGTGTGTGTGTGTGTGTGTGTGTGTGTGTGGTGTAATGGTGCAGGAGCCTTTATCAAAAAATATATGTCTTCCCTAGAATGGTTGTCTTTGACCTCAGCCCTTTGCAGTTGAGATGGGAGAAGCCTATGACTTCCATTTATTGATATTATTCAATGAATAGCACAGCTTTAGAGACTAATGAGCTCTTATACTGTGATCTTTAACATATGAGAAATTGGTTTTTCCTTTATGTGATTTGCTAATATTATTGAAATTAAAGATTTATTTTTTTCTCCACATCTTTTTTATAAAGAATAAAAGAAAATATCCAGAGAAACTGCCTAAGTTGTCACATTAGGGCCATCTGTTGGAGAGCATGAGGGAGAGCTGAGAAGTGCCAGCCACCACAGTGTTTACCCCATTTGGGGGCCACAAGTTTTGAGAGACACCTCTCCTTGCCCAGCACTATTATTGGGAAGCAAATAGTAATGCAGGACGATTTTCTGCCAAAAGAGTACCTTCGTATGCTAGATCCTACACTGAGAGGAAAGCTGTTTCATGTCCCCTTTATGAGGTCACTCCTGGACTGGTAAAATGTTGGGTGGTTTGCAAGAAATAAAGGCTTTGCCTGGCTCTTATTCATGGTGATTTCCCCAGTGCTCTGAGGTTTGAGGTCTGAGTATGTTCACTCCCATGTCTGCTGCTCCTTTGCAGGTTGAATTCTCCAGGAAGCAGGCTCTCAAATGGAGTTTAGGGTGAAGGACATTTGTTATGGAGGTTCCTTAAGCTCACTGGATCATCACCTGCAGAAGGGAGGGCAGATAAGCAGGACTGGACAGAGGGAGAAGTTGGACTGTGATGCTGTGGCTGCCTCCATGAGACCACTGGAGTTAGAATAGCCCATCATAATTCTTCTAAATTAGCTGAAATAGCCGGTCCTTTATACTCTTGTTTCAAGCAGGCATTGAATGTAAACCGCCCCTGAAAAGGCATGATCTTGGGTGAGGAAGTTCTGAACAGCTGGAGCCATCCCTGATTAAGCAAAATGACCTTGGTGGGTCAGTACCTTCTGGTGGCTCTGAGTTTCAGGCCCCTATAAGGGGATTGGACATGTTTAAATGTTAAGTGGTCTTGGGGTCTTTTTAATAATCTTAAACATCCCAGGTCAGAACCCCAAGAGTAAGTGTCTTGGAAGCCACATCCTTGAGATAGCTGTCTCAGAGCAGAAGCCCCAGCCTCCTTCAGATTCAAATAAGCAATTTGCTGTCAGACTTGATTCCTTTTGCTTAGCACATCAAGTCACACTCGAAGAGACTATGGTAAAACTAGAAAGTCTTTTCATATTCCAAATAAAACTTATCAATAAGATTTCAAGGGAGGTCAGAATGACACCCTAATTGTTTAAACACAGAGCCGACACTATATATAAACACAATTTGAGACAGTCATTATCTTTGCCAGCTCTCAGGGAACTTCTGCTGTCAACTTCTTGTTGCCTCCATCTGAATGAGTGACATTTACAACCTTTAAAAATGGGAATGAAAGAAAAGTGTACCTGCCTCCCAGGAGCCATGAAGCTCCATGGAGATGCCAATCAGAAGTATTATTACTCCCATCCTCTGAATTTCATTACATTAGGTTAACCTTCTATTTCCATAAAAATATTCTCAAAAATTACTTCAGATTGAAAAATATTTCATGCAGCTTCCATGCAAGGGTACATTTTTAAACTACTTGTTAGAAAGAATTTGTACTTTGCAATGAAATGGATTAATTCTGGTTCTCATCAGGCATTTTTTTTTCAGATTAAAAAAATGTTTATGACCATGGCCACTTATATATAACCATAGAATTAATTTTGAATGGTTAAAGTTACAAGACACCTTTGATATCATTTTATTTGAGCTGATTTTAACAAACACACATAAAATATTTTATTTAATTCTTTAATTAATGGGGGAACCAGTACATTGTTATAAATGGTTCAAAGGAAAATTCAAACAAATAAACACATACATATAGACCATCAGGAATATAGGAATATAGAAACACATATTATTTATTTCTTTATTATTTTTAATATATTTTTTATTTATTTCAGAGAGGAAGAGAGAGGTAGAAAGAGATAGAAACATCAATGATGAGAAAATCATTGATCGGCTGCCTCCTGCATGCCCCCAACTGGGGATTGAGCCTGCAACCTGGGCATGTGCCTTTGACCAGAATTGAACTTGGGACCCTTCAGTCTGCAGGCTGATGCTCTATCGACTGAGTCAAACCAGCTAGGGCTAGAAACACATTTTAAAATAAATATAAAATTGATCAATAGCCACAGAGTAATAATTAAGTGCATCTCCACCAGACACAATCTGCTTTTCTTTGGGCAAGAATCATTTGAATTTTGTCAGTATTCTACAACTTACCCAGTGTAATAGCTCAAAGACAATGAAAGGCAGAGATTGCTTGGAAGAGTGCCCTAGACAGTAATTATATTTACTCATTTCAAAGTCCTTTATACTATTCCTGACACTATATTTTGAATGCTGCCTTTGGACTCAGCTTTCATATCTCGAATAAAGTTGGCCAATGAAGTTAAATGCTTACTTTTTTTCTATGTTTAACAAATAGACATTGGTCTGAGGACTGAAGGGTTCTGAGTTCAATTCCAGTCAAGGGCACAATTCCAAGCAAGAGCGCTTTTAGGTAAAGGGGCTGCTGGAAGTAGTGCATACAGGATCTGGGCCAGACAGAGAGACAGCTCAGGGGCTGCTCCTCCCTAACCGTGTCCATCTCTGGCAAGGGTGCTCCTGAATAACATTGAAATAGCATCAAAAGAAGTTGCAGATCATGAGCTATAACAATTATTCATCACAAAATACTGCCAGTTTCTGCGTAAAAAGGAACCAGAGTTCTTTCTTGTGATTCATACACTACTCAAAAATCCCTGGCTTCCTAGAACTCCAATAAAAACTCTAAATATCTAAGCAATCATTCTTAACAGTACTTTTCTTTTTTTGACTGAGGGACACCAGGAATAGGGCCTGATGCAAGGTAATGTTTTGCATATCTCAGCAAGGATTTCTACAGGGGCTCTCTTCTCTGAATTTCCTGTGACAGGAGGACGGGAGGGGGATGTCCATTCACGGGTTTTACAAATGTTACCAAGCATCTGCTGGTGCTGTGTTCTTTTCTGGGGAGACTCAGTCCAGTAGAGGAGACACTCCTAGTCCAGGGGTGAAGGACACCTAATCAGCAGTACCCAAGCTGTCCTCCCTAGGGATCTGCCTAGGAAACAGAGAAGGTGAGAATGACTATGGTTTGCAGGAGAACTTCCAACTTAGAGAAGCTTAAACCTAAAAGCAGAACTTAATAT
Organism: Myotis lucifugus; assembly: GCF_000147115.1. Taxonomy (NCBI): domain Eukaryota; kingdom Metazoa; phylum Chordata; class Mammalia; order Chiroptera; family Vespertilionidae; genus Myotis; species Myotis lucifugus. The sequence continues at coordinate 52,458,937 of NW_005871048.1, read as the reverse complement.
GACAATATTGAGGTATGTAAAAGGCTAAACTATGTCTCTCCAAAATTTATATGTTGTTTTTCCAACTTCCAGCACCTCAGAATGTGACTGTATTTGGAGATAGAATCTTTGCAGAGATAATTAAGTTAAAATAGGGTGGGTCCTAAAATAATACAACTGGGGTCATACTGAAGAGATTAGGACACAGAAAGTGAAGAGGACAGGTGGTGTGGAGACACAGGGAGAAGACATTTGTCTATAAGTCAAGGAGCAAACTTTCATAAGGAACCAATCCTGCTGACATCTTGACTTTGGATGTCCAGCCTCCAAAATTGTTAGAAAATAAATTTCTGTTGTTGAAGTGCCCAGTCTTTGGTTCTTCATTATGGCCCCCCTCGGAAATGAATACAGGGTCTATCACTGAGGGACATGAAGACAAGAATTAACTGACCTTAGGGAAGACTTGCAGTGACCGTATGAGTATGGAAGCAGGAGAGTCCGCTGGTACCAATCTACTTTGTTTCTTACCTCCAGCCCCTTTCTCCTCTTCTCTAGTCCACACAGTGGAAACATGTCTATTGAATGCCCAATTTTTTTTAGAGCTTTGATAGATTTACTTACCAAGCCTTGTTGATTGCTCATACCATGACTGAACTATGCATTTACAGGTGACTCACTTACTCTCCACCTCCCGGGAGCCTGGACCCTGACTCTCCATTTAGCTCCCTACCTCTGGGCAGCTGGGACCACTCTACTCCAGGTATGCTTGAATCCATGCTTCTGACCCACTAGTCCTAAACACCCTATGTTTTATAGGGTGGGCCTTCAGCCACCCAGAGAAAACACTGATATCCTTGACTCAGTTTAAGTTTTAAAATTCCCTAGGCAGGACTTGAATTGGCTTACCTTGGGCCAAGTTAGCTGTGCTGGGGTAACCATGTGAATGATTTGGAGGGGCCATTCTGGAGACAGGGAAAGGGCCAGAAGTAGGGGAAGCTGCTGAGCTGATCACAACATGGTCTCCTGAGAAATGGGGATGACTTCCTAGAGGGAGAGGTGTTTTAGCCACAAGCAAAGGACCAGGAGGAATGCATTCAGCATATGTTGTCAAGGAGACAGTTCCCTGTGACTGGAACATGAGATGCACCTGCAGAGTGGAGGGGAGTAAAGAAATGAGGCCGGGCCAGAGCACCCCAGGCCTGGCCTGGGTGTTTCATCTCTCTTTTCAGAGGATGATTAAAGGACACTGAGTAGGAGAACAGCACATTCAAGGTCAGATCTCAGTTAGCTCCTTGAATCAAGAGCTGAATCAAACAAGGTGCTGGCTAAATATCAGATTTATAACCACACACCACCTACTAAGTCAGACTTTTTGGGGTGGGATCCAGGTATCTAAATTTTTCACAAGCTCTCCTAGCAATTTGGAGACACAGTGGGGATTAAGAATTATTGACCAGGTATCTGACAGAGAGTAACTTAGAAGTCGCCCTAACTCTTTTTCATTCTTTATTGCTTTTGACCATTTTTCCAAGCAGAACAATGTCTGGGCTATTTTGCAAGGCAGGATTTGATTTGGATTATAGTCCATAACTATAGGAAGTATGCATGCATGCACGTGCTTAAGACTGTTTGCTATGAAACCCTTGAACTGCCACATGAAAACAACACTGATTCATGGGGAGAGAAAAATGAAACAAAAACAATCAGCTCAAATAAAATAATAAGAATAGCAGAGCAGTTTGGATTATAACTCATTTCAGCAAGGTGAATTTGTAGCCCTCTGACGTTAAAATCTGGTATGCAAGACCACATTTCAGGGCCCTTTTCTAATTCCTGTAAGAGAGGCAGATAGATAGGTCTTTCAGGTGGAATGAGAACACTTCATCTGACTTTGCTTGGATGCAGCACTCACTGTCAGGCCTCCTGTTTATGTGACAATGTTTGCATGAAGGCTGATGAGGGTACAGAGCAAGTCATTCATGACGCATAGGATGATGTGGTGCTGAACAATAGATCACCTGATGGGCCTTTCTTCCTTAGACAGACATGAGGCACATGTATTCATAATTTATGTTCTAACCCAGGGCTCTCTATAAAGGAGAAGTGATCAGAACTTGGACAATGATGTAAGGAGGGTCCTGGCAGTGACATCTTGATGATATAGGACACGAGAGCACTACAAGGCAGGTGAGAATGTGTAAAGGAGAAGCTATTGCCATTCTCTAGACTGGCTCTCATCCATCTTTGGAGGGTGGTGTCATCTTTCACTGAACCAGAAACTGCTTTCAATCCACATTCTGCTTGTCTGTGGCTGTGTGTTGAGCATGTATCAGCTCAGTGCATTCCTTGGACCATTTTCACTCCTCATCCAACCAATATTGCAAATAGGTTAGGGAGTGGGCTGAATCAACTTTGCCTGGTGGCTGTGACTTCCCTCAGACATCTTTGCAGCATTTAGTAATGGGTGCTCTGAAGCTATCATATCTAATAAAGAGGGAATATGCTAATTGACCCTCACACTATCGCAAAGATGGAGCCCACAGCCAATAAGGAGGGAATATGCTAATTGACTGCCCTGCCCTCAAAGATGGTGGTGCCCACAGCCAATAAGGAGGGAATATGATAATTGCCTGCCAAGCCATCAAAGATGGCGGTGCCCATAGCCACAAGATGGTGGCGCCCAGTTCCCTCAGCCCCACCTGGGCGGCAGGTGTGCAGCAAGGCCGGGCCCACCCCCAGGCGGGCCCAGCCACTCTGTGCGCCTGCATCCAGAGTCCCCCAGTCCCCTTAGCCCCCCAGCTGCCGAGGGCCAGCCTGAGGTGCAGGCAAGCCTCGGATGGCAGCTGCCCAGCCACCCAGGGCCACCTGAGGTTTAGGTAACCAGGGCCAGCCGCAGAGGTGTGATGAAGGCGTCACCTTCCCCTGATCGCCAGGTAGCCTCCTGCCCCTGAGGGCTCCCAGACTGTGAGAGGGGGCAGGCCAGGCTGAGGGACACCTCCTCCCATGCACAAATTTCATGCACCAGGCCTCTAGTAGAATAATACTAGTGATAATTATTATTACTATGAGGGATGAGAGAGAGAGAGAGAGAGAGAGAGAGAGAGAGAGAGAGAGATATGGATGTGAGAGAGAAACATTCATAGGTTGCCTCCCATATGTGCTCCAACTGGGGATCAAGCCTACAACCTTTTGGTGTATGTAACCCTTTGGTGTATGGGACAATGTTCCAACCAACTGAACCACCCTGTGAGGGCATTATTACTATTATTTTAACTAATTCTGGACATCAGGGAATTGTGTCAGATGTTGTTGATATCAGAACCAAAAACTTCTCATAAAGAGAAAGCTTACCTGTACCCAAATAATTACTTTCTAAGCTGTCCTAGCCCTTAGGGTTAGTGAGAGTTCTTAGGTTCAAACTTTTGATTCTCTAGGAAAATATGCTGCCAATTAGAAGACATTTATTCAAAAATTAGTCATTGAGACAGATATGACACTGGGCCCTTGAATAGAATGATAAGCAAATCAGGGGTGGTCCCTGCCATCTTGGAGGTCACTTTGATGTGAAGACAGTCATTAATCAAAGAATCACACTGATGAATATGTTAGATACGTTCTTTGAAGAAACAGAAGACACTGCACAAAGAACATGGAGCATGAGCAGAAGGTCACTTGTTGAGATGTCTCAGAAAATGGATTGGCCTGAGAGGCCACACTGGATTCAGGAAGACCAATTAGGTAAAAGATAAGGCTCTCCTGGACCAGTGGGGTGTGTGGCAATGGTGAGAAATTAGTTTATTTAAGAAATATTTAGGAGGTGAGACAGACAGGAGTTGGTGTTGAGTTGACACTGGGAGAGGAGAGGAGGATGCAAGGATCATGTCAAGGCTATATTTTGGCAGTGGGTGGGTGGGAACATTTGGGGACCACATTTGTGGTGGTGAGATATGGATGGAGATGATGAGTTCAGCATCTGCTGTGAAGAGCTTGAGATTGTGTTGAGACGTCCAAGTGAAGATATTGAGTAAGCCCTTGGATATGAATGTCTAAAGCTCTGTAGGAGGTCTGCACCTAAAAATACACCTGAGAATCTTTGGGGGATGACACTGCCATGCATAAAGTTGCCTACAGAGAGAGTCTGCATCATCTTATCATCAACATATTAATGTTTTTAGTTACTAGTTCTATTGGATCCAGAATTTCTGTGAATGAGAACCTAAGGAGAAGAGTGAAGTGGTCAATTTGTATTTCTTAAAGGCCACTCTGATTGCTTTGTGGTGAGTAGATTGAGGGGTGTCAGTGGAGCATAGAAATTGGGTGATTCTCTTTTGATAATTCAGGTGAGAGATGGGGTAAGTTGGGCCTCTTGGAAAAAGTGGTAATTGTGAGAAGGGGGATGGCTTTGGGTTATGTCTTGCAGGTGGAGCTAATGAGATTTGCTGAAGAGTTGGATGTGGAATATGACAAAAAGGTAGAAATCAATAATAATTCTTAATGTCTTTGTCTGAGCAAATGGAACTATGGTGTTCCAATGTACAAAGTGGGGGATACTAGAGGAGCATCAGGTTTTGGAGGGGGGGAATGTGTGCCATGCTTGAGGTTCCTAATAGAACATGAGATGCCCCTCTCTCCCTCAAGTGGAGATGTCAAGGAGAGGGTTAGCTACTGGACTCTGTTGCTAAGGATGAAGGATAGAGTCCTTGGGAAGCTTAGGACATAGAAGGCATCTGAGAGAAGGAGAGGGTGCCAAACATTGGTACATAGGAGCTGAAGCCACCTTCGGGACAGGGAGAGAACACTGGGTCGCAGGTTGTATTTCTCTCTCACTTCTTCCTGACCGCACACACACAGGATTATTCATTTAAACTGAGGTTGAAATGACTGCAAAGGAGACTCAAATGTTTCCTTTAAGCCTGTTAGTTCCTCCGTCCTTTGCCTTTTATAGCATCTGAGAGGGAGGGGTAAGAATGAGGAGAGGACTGGCCTTGTCTTTATCATCAGCACAAGAGGGAATGGAAACTGCTTGCTCTGTGCCATGGCCCTGCCTCCTTATTCAGCTGTTAAAGGAGCTGTTTGAGCTTTGAAAATTCTGGAGCTGGTTAAGATGCAGTCCAAATGACTTTCTTTTCATGCTTTTAACATGCTGCTTGTTGGCTGCCATGGCCACCGGCTTTGCCAAGGAGCCTTTTTGACATTATCTCAAGAAATATTCTATGGACCACCCACTCACCTACTCATATTGTCTTGACAACCTGTTTGATTCTGTCCAGAGACCTCTGGATTTTAGCCTCAAGATCCATGAGGGGGAGGGTGGCTCTGGGGAAAATTCATGGAGGTAGCCAGAATGTTCCCCAAGCTGTTTCTCTTCTGTTTTCAAGGAACTTACTGCACATGTTCAGCCTTGATCTCCTTTCTGGATCAAGGGATTTTCTGTGCTGGGTACAAATGTAGTCACTTGCGACCCATATTTTCTGTAAGAGATCTCTTAGCTGCCAGGACAACTGAGATATAAAGATGGCAGGAGCAGCCTGTTACCTCCCTGGTCAGCTGTTGGCCAAGTTTTAATGGTTGGGTTCCTGGATGTTAGATTTCTCTCATGTTGTGATGTAACCTTCCCAGAGGCCCGGCTGCCTTGACCCTTTCCCAGGGAGCCAGGCTGGGCTTGTTGTACATTAAACAAAAATGTATTAGAATGTATCTGTTCCCCAAAAATGGTTGACAGTTTCCAGTTCTTTAACCTTTCCAGGGGGGGATGAGCCCAAATTCCATATCTCTCTCCTATTAAGAAATGAAATGACAACCATGAGACTGGCACATACAGCCTATAAGGTGGCCAGGGTAGGGTGCCCCATTGCTTAGGTGTGGCTGGTGCAGGGCATCTGGGGCAAACCTTAAGTGCAGGTATCAAGGTTAGGCACTGGTCCCTCCAGGACCCGAGGAGTCTGCAGTCATGGGTCTCTGGGCTGGATGTTCTCTGATTGCCTCTGGGTGGAGCCCCCCTCTCTCTTTGGGTCTGCCATGTGGGTGTCCAGCACCCCAAGGCCACTGAAGAAGGGGAGAGTGAGTCACTAGCTTTGCTCTTGGCCCAGATGTCCAGGGCCCTGTGCAGCATCCAGGTTGAGGATTGTTAACATACAAATCAGGATAAGATGGGGTATTTCTGCCAGTTTCTAGTTTTGATCTAAACCCAATTCCAAGTCATTGGACTGTTTATAACCACTTTTTGGGGAAACATTCAGGCATTTCACTCCTTCCCCTCCCACTCCTCTTTTCCCCTTTCTTTCTCCTTTTCCTCCTCCTTCTGTGGAATCATCTAACTAATTTCTCTGACCACTAATTAATCTATACCATTTTTGGAATAAGGTCTTGTGGTATTTAGATCACCAGGAGGCTAGGCAACATAAACCAAATCAGTCTTGATTTCTGCTTTATATTTGGGGAGCTTTTCCCCTATAATCTTACCTCATCGATTTGAAACCAATGGTGTGATCTTTAATTTGTAAGTTCCCTACTTCAACATTGCTTTGCTGATTAAATACTCTGTGACCGAATTCCTCCCGGGAAGAATTTCCCTAAAGGTCATTAACACAATGTTACCAAAAGTCGTTTTAGAAATCAAATTTATTTCCATTGCTATAAATCTTAATTTTGATTCCCTCAAGGGCTTCCTGGAAATCTTTTATGGTCTGTTTCAAAATCAATTCGATAAGATTTGACGTATTTTTTCAAAGAGCCTCAGAATAACAGGGCCAAAGCCTTGTTAGGTATTGTTGTCATTAAAGCACCTGACTGTCCCAACAGAATGATTTTTTTTTTTACATTATGTTCATTTACTTTCTGGATTAATTTTATGGTAGAAGAAACTGACTGCTGATTTCTTCTGGGAAACACATAAGGAGGCCAGATTTTAATATATTCCTTCACTCTGCCAAGGAAACTTCGCAAAGTCTCAGCTCTGTGAGTATATATAACTCAGATCTGGGAAATCATTTGTGGAGTAGTCTAAATTCAATCCTTTAGAGCAAACCCAAAAGTCCCTGTACATACAGAATGTCCACTGGAGTTTAAATTAATTGATAAACCACTGCATCTTTACATTTCAAATTATTTCAGATGGTGCATGGTTTGTCTGTAATTTCTAAGGCAGTCCATGATGAATGGCTATTTTTAACGAAAAGGTTTACATCAATCATGAATTCCTTGCTTATTTATCTCTCAGTTGTGAGTAAAAAATAGATATTAATATACCTGCTAGACAGAGAGATGACCCAATCCTTGCAGCAGCTAAAGAAATGACAGTTTAGCTGCCAGAGGCTGCAGACAGCAATTAAACTGGTCCCTGGGAGGCCTAATTCTTAATAAAGAGCCCGAGGTGCAATGCATGGCCTGCTCAGTTGTGAGCATTCCCAGCAAGTCTCCTGGGACATTCTGCTCAGCTACTTTAGGGAGACCCCTTGCTCTGAATGGGCTGATTCTGTCCAACCTTAATCATTGCGTCGTACATGTCTGTGTTCTTGGTTTTAACATGAACTAATCCTGCATTGCTTTCTTATTCACTAAATATCAGGTGTGTCAGTTAATGATGCAGATTTTTTTCAATAGATGGAGTTACACACAGGTTGATATATATGCGATTTGATATGTATGCTATTTTGTTGTATTGACAGCAAGCTTTAAAACTTCATATGTCAATTTTTCTGAAGATGTTTTTGCGCTAAAAAATATTGAATTTCTTGCCAAAAAAAGAGCATTTACGGTAAGTTTTAATTCATTACTTTATTTTGAAGACAAGTGCTGCTGAAAGTTATCATATACTTCGGGAAGCTTATGGTGAACATGCTCCATCTCAAGATACTTGTGAATGCTGGTTTAAATGTTTTAAAAGAGAAAGATAAATATCACATGATCTCACTCATTTGTGGAAAATAATGAACAGCATAAACTGATGAACAAAAACAGATCCAGAGACAGAGAAGCATTGATCAGACCGTCAAACCTCAGAGGGAAGGTAGGGGAGGGTAGGGGTAAGAGGGAGAGATCAACCAAAGGACTTGTATGCATGCATATAAGCCTAACCAATGGACACAGACACCAGAGGGTTAAGGGCATGAATGGGGGGTGGGGGGGCCATGGGGGGGAATAAAGACACATATATAATACCCTAATCAATAAAGAAAAGAAATTAAAAAAAATAAAAGTGGTGATTTTGATGTGAAAGACAAAGAACGTCCAGGTCAACTGAAAAGTTTGAAGACCAACAATTACAAGCATTATTGGATGAAGATGTGTGTCAAACTCAAAAACAACTTGCAGAAAGATTAAATGTTGCTCTGCAAACAATTTTCGATCATTTACAAGTAATGGGAAAGATTTTAAGGAAGGAAAATGGGTGCCGCATCAACTGAATGAAGACAAATGGAAAACCGAAAAGTCATCAGTAAAATGTTGCCTCAATGGCACGAAAAAAAGTCTTTTTTGCATTGAATTGTGACTGCCTATGAAAAATGGATTTATTTTGAGAATCCCAAATGCACAAAATCATGGTTTGATCCAGGTCAACCATCAACATGGACTGCAAGGCCAAATCGCTTCGGAAAGAAGACAATGCTCTGCGTTTGGTGGGATCAGGAAAGTGTGGTGTATTATGAGCTTCTAAAACCAGGTGAAACCATTAATATTGATCACTACCGACAACAAATAATCAATTTGAACCACACTTTGATCGTAAAATGACCAGAATGGGCCAGAAAACACTGCAAAGTAATTCTGCTTCATGATAACACACCATCACACACTTCAAAACCAGTTAAAGAAATGTTAAAAGATCTTGCCTGGGAAGTATTAACCCACCCGCTATATTCACCAGACCTTGCGCCTTCAGATTACCACTTGTTCCGATCGATGGCACATGCACTTTCTGAACAGCACTTCAAAACGTATGAAGAAGTGGAAAATTGGGTCTCTGAATGGTTTGCCTCAAAACAAGAAAAGTTCTATTGGGACGGTATCCACAAATTACCTGAAAGATGGGGGAAATGTGTAGCTAGCAATGGACATTACTTTGAATAAAGCACTTTTGATGTTTCTCTTGAAATTACCGTGTTTTCTTTGATGACAAAATCCGCATTATTAATCGGTACACGTGGTAATAACAATAGAAAAGTTACAACAGGAAGCACTGGTGTCACATGTCACTTAGTGCTGATGGGAAGTGGGTGGAAGTTATTCCTGAACCTCATCCTGAACTCCTAAGCTCCAATATCACATGCCCCAGAGTGACTCCTTTCCCCACTGATTGGATTGCAGCTGGTGAAGCCTCAAGATGGAAAGACTCTGGGTCCCTGCATGAGCTTGTGGAGCAGAGCAGTTCTGCCTGCCCAGGACCGAACACAATGTATGTGACTGGTTAATGAGAAACTTCTTTGTAAAGTCACTGCATTTGAAGGTGAGAACCTATTAACATGCACTCTGATGATCACACTGTATTCGTTCCTAAAGCTTCCATAACAAACTGGGTGGCTTATACAAACAGAAACTTATCTCATTGGTCCGGAGGCTAAAAGTCCAAAATCAAGATATCAGCATGGCCATGACCTTCTGAAGCCTGTAGGAGAATCTTCCTTGCCTCTTTATGGTTTCTGGTGGTCTTCTGGCAATCTCTGGCACTCCCTGGCTTGTAGCTGCATCACCAATCTTTCATTTTCACATGGTGTGTCTTTCCTCTAAATATGTCTGCCTCTTTGTCCAAATTCCCCTTTATATAAGGATACCAGTCTTACTGGTTTGGGGCCCACCCTAATGATTTCATCTTAGTTTCATTCCCTCTGTAAAGAGGCCATTTCCAAATAAGGTTACATTTTGAGGTACTGGAGGTTGGGACTTCAATATACCTTTTTGGGAGACACAATTCAAACCATAATGCACATCAGTGTTTACTGAGGACTTATTGTAAACATTGTAAGCATCTTTCCAAGCCTCTACACAGATTACCTTATTTAATTATCACAGTAACTTTATGAAGGAAGTACTGCTGTTTTTGCTTCATAAGATGATGAAACAGGCATGTAGAAATAGGAGAGAACTTGCTACAGGCCACACAGAGGCCAGGGTGACTGGGTGTATGGACAAGTCCAAATCTAGACCCCAGCTTGTGTCTATTTAATTTCCCAAAAAAGAAGCCTTGGCCATTGGGAAGAAGAGGAACAATGGATGAGTCTGTCTCTGGGAATCTTAGCTCCGCCAAGCACTCCCCAGATGACTTCAGATGTGGGACTGTTTTGATCCGGGAGGTCGCAGGGAGATTCCAATACCAGGGTGACAACATCAGTGGGTGGACTAGGAGTTCATGGATCAGTCTTTTGGGAGCCCAAGGCAGGTCGCAGTGAAGTTTTTGGAATTCAGAAGCTGCTGCTTCTTGTGTCTATGGGATTTGCTTTGTGAGTGTTGAACTCTTGTATGAAATCTAGTCCCTCCTTATGGCTACCTTGGTTTCTCTGGGAACTTCACTTTCTGTTTTTGCATAACATCTGTGGATTACTAAAGGGCCAGAGTTCAGCTTCAGTGTGGGACTCCAGGCTCCTCTACATTGGTCATGGAGCTATTTATTTGGAGGTGAGCATACCATATGAGGTGTAGTGTAGGGGATGGCTGCAGAGTTCTGTTGGAGCTGGATAATGGAGAACCGATTGGCCAATGAGCAGCTATGCCATTTTGGGACAAGATCCTGACCCTATGTTCTTGAAGTTACTTGCTATATTAGAGATACTTAAGAGTCCAGCTGTCCCAGAAAAAATACTATGACATCTACCGATTAAGGTCCAAGGAAAGTGCTTGTCCCAGCTCAGCCTTATTTAGACTGACAGTATTCTACCATATTTCTAGACCCTGAAAGCTAGCCTTAAATTTCCCAATGCCCCTCCCCAACCACACCCTCACCATCTTTCAGCCAATAGGCTTTGGAAAGCAATTTTAATTACAAATGACATCAGATCTAAATCAGGATCTGAGGAAAGCAGCTTCCTTGTAATCAATCACTCCAGTTCACTGCTTTATGTGCCTACGAGCAAAAAATAGATTCAGTCCATTTAATAAGATGGCCTGGCCAATGAGTTAGGATGTTCTGTGACTGCCTCACCCAGTGAGCAGCAGACTGGGCTCAGGAACAACCAGCACCTGGAGTGTGGCTGGGAGTTCCTGGGGCTTCTGGGAGGTGCTGTTTGTGGCCATGGGTTTCCGACTGACATTTCTCATTTACAAGGTGACCCCTGAGCACAGAACCTTTTAATTAGCCCACAGATACAGTACATTCTGTGTGGGTGACTGTCGGTTTCTTTGCATTCTGCGGCCCTCTGTTGCCATGGCAACACTCTCCTAACAATGGCTTAGGCTGCTGCAGGGAGAGAAGCAGAGAGGCAGGCAGCCCAGTGCCAGCTCCCAGCCAGATAGTAAATATTCATGATAAGACTGTGAGGTTAGAAACTGCATTGTCAATGGGTTTTATTATTCACGGTCAGCATTACACTGCTGGGGGTGGAAAAGGGAAGCTTGTTTGTCTTAAGGCTAAAACAGGGAAGCTAAAGTATCAAACTCTAGAAAATTCCCTGGGAAGTGTGAACACTCCTCACAGTTGAGTTTTGACTTCATTAATGTCCAATTTTTCCATGGAAGTAGAAGGAATATAGGGATATCTTTATTAACAGGTAATGTTACCGTAATATCACCTTGTCCAGTCCATTTGTTTAATAATACTGGGTCACAAGGAAATGGGATTAAAACCTGAGACAGTCAATGTGTAATTAATAGTCTTCTGAGTAGCCTTGGAGCCCCTGGTCTCATAACATGCTTCTACCTTCCTGTAAGACACAATTGGATGAGCCAACCTGAGGTGCTCTGTCTATGACACAGATGTCTGCCCTCGGAGGCACTCATCCTTCGGAGAGTTCCACAAAAGAAGAAATGGGTACAGGCACAGGCAACTTCAAGTAAAACCTGAATGTTGTCTTGGGCATTTTTCCCCAGGAGCTTGACCCCAGAAGTCTGAGTTCCCAGGAGCTAGAGAGATGGTTGCTAAAGATAACATCTCTTTCTGGTACTCACCTTTTCTTTCTTCCCTTTTACCAGTTCAACTGGGCCTGAGCTGTGTCCTCTTCAGGGGCTTGTGTTCACCTGTTGGTCAGATTTCTATAGAAACAACAATGCTCTGGTTTTGGTCCCTTTCCTCCTCTTCTGGTCACTCAGGTCTTGGTTGCCCAGAAGCCCATCAGGTGTGCTTGTTCTCATTACTGGTTGGCAGGCCTGGGCTGGTGCATATTGCAGTCTGAGCCAGAGGGTGAGAAACAGGACTCATTTCCCCCTAATGATTTAGTCCTACAAGGGGACCATGGATCGATCATCGGATCCTTACTTGGATCCTTGTTGGAAACTCATTCCATAATAATGGGGCTGCTTCAAGATAGAGGGAAGACTTGCCATATTGGTACGTACAAAAGTATTTCATTAAATATTAAGTAACTATTGTAAGTGTGTTACCTGCAGCTTACTAGATTATTTAATTCAGTCTGTTGAGGAATTAATTACTATTTAATCAGTGCTGTCATTTAGAGGACAGGCATAATCACTGAGGTTCTGTGCTAGTAATACACATTATTGTTTTTCCTCTCAGTCTGATGTGGTCCAATACCTGGAGCCTGCATTCCCATCAGCACGCTGAATCCTCCAAATCCAGATGAATGTGGGCTGGTGTCAGCAGGATACCAGCAGGGGCCATTCTTACTCTTCATCTCTGCAGGTCACAGGGGCATAGCCAGTCTCGGTGCCATCTAGCTTTGACAGTGAATGTCACAGTCAAAGCTAGCTCTCAGAAGGTCAAGACTACAGGAGGTAGAAAACCAAAGCCATATTTTAAAATTTCCAGTGGGCCAGTATTGCGTGAAGGAGAGGTCTAAAAAATGTTAAAACTTCTGTTCTGTGAAAGAAACCATGAAGAAAATGAGAAGACAAGCCACACACTGGGAGAAAATACTTGCAGAAGACACAGCTGATAACTGGTTTTCAAAATAAACAAAGAACTCTTAAAATTCAAAAGTAAGAAAATTAACATCTTGATTTTAAAATGTACAAAAGACTTGGACCTCACCAAAGAAGATACACAGATGGCTAACAAGCATGTGAAAAGATGCTCCACATCCTATATTATCAGGGAAATGTAAACTGAAAACACAATGAGATATCCCTACAACCTATTAGATACCCCAAACCTAGAACACTGACAACACCAAATGCTGAGAAGGGGTGGAGCAACAGGAGCATTCATTCTTTGCTGGTGGGGATGCGAAATAGTGCAGCCACTTTGGAAGATTGGCAGTTTTTTACAAAACTAAACATACCCTTATCCTACACTCCAGCAGTTGAGGTCCTTGGTATACACCCAAAGAATTTGAAAATTTATGTTTACACAAAAACCTGCACACAAACGTTTATAGCAATTTTATTCATAATTGTGAAAAGTTGGAAGCAACCATGGTGTCCTTCGGTAGGTGATAGATAAACTGTGGTCTATCCAGACAATGGAATATTACTCAGCACTAAAAAGACATAGTCTATCAAGCCATGAAAATAGGGAGGAAACGTCAATGCCCATGTTACTGAGAGAAGCCAGTCCAAAAGGGCGGCATACTGTGTAATTCCATCTACATGACATCCAGGAAAAGGCAAATTTATGGAGACAGTGGTTTCCAGGTGTTTGGTGCAGGGAGAGATGAATAGGCTGAGCACAGAGGGTTTTTAGGACAGGGAAACTACACTATATGACATGTAATTACATGTCATTACACATTTTTACATGCCATTATATATTTTTCCAAACCCGTGAAGGTACAATATCATGAGTGAACCCTAATGTAAACTATGGCCTCTGGGTGATAATGATGAGTTATTGTAACTTCATTATTGTAATAAATGTACCCTGTTAGGATGTTGATGGCGGGAAAGGCTGTGCATATGTGAGGGCAGGGGTGTATGGGAAATCTCTGTACTTTCCACACAATTTTTCTGTGAACCTAAAAATGCTCTTAAAAACAAAGTTTATTAATTAAAAAATATAATATACAGAGAAAAGGCATGCAACTGAGCAAAAAATACAAGGGGCACTTCAAGATTACTGGAGAGTCATCTGCTTTACTAATGTGTAGCTGCAAATTGGTGGCTCTTTGCAAACAGCTGACCAAGGCTTTGACTAATTGTGTAAGATGGATGTACATATAGGTGAGGACTGAACTGGGAAGCCAGCCTTTTCATCTTCTTGCGAGGCTGCTGGGGAAAATGAGAATGCTGGCTGCGTGCTCCGGTCGGATCATGACAGAGTGCTCAAGTGTTCTTGGGTTCTGCTGGTCAGCAGGATTTTAGAGAGAAATTACTGTGAAACTTCAAACTCTAAGAGGGGTGTGCATCTGGGACGTCTTTTCTCGTGGGTATTGAATGGATTCTCCTGCGACTGGTGTGAGCAGCTAATGATAAACCAAGGGACACACAGGAAGTGCTTAGGAAGCTTTTCCTTTGCAAAGATTTCAATTACATCCAATATGTGGCATTCTCAATTAACCTTATTATAGAGGCCATTATTGAGTGCTTCATGTGTGCCAGGGTTACTTCATTTTTACACTAAGTCTGGGGGAAAGTTTCATCCTCACACATGAGGAAGGGAGGCTCAAAGTGGTTAAGTGACTTTCCCAAGGTCTCACGTACAGTGAGATTCCAGCTCTCGTTTGGGTAACTCCAAGGCTGATGTTATTTTCAGCGTGCCTCATGTGCTATTCATCCTGTTCTGACTCAGCCCGGGGCATTCCAGCTCAGCTACCCAGCATTCTTTAAGCCACCTGGCCGATTTCAATGATCATCCTCCAGAATGGCCTGCTTTAGTGCTGAGAAGTCTCTGTGGTGATGACACAAGTCGGATGGAGCCAAAAGTGGGAGTCAGGTCTCTTTTCTTCACCCAAGAGGCTCCACGTGGTGCCAGTGCTTATTCTTGCTCCATTTCTTGGTGCATCCAATTTCCAATTCAGGACATCTTGGGATTCTAACAACCCCACAGTACTTGCCAACATGCAGAACTTCGCTCTCCCCCTCCCTCACTTCAAACATGGGACCTCCATTACACAGACTCCACTCCACTTTTCTGAAGCCAAAGAATAGAATTCATCCCTCAACAGCCCACAGTCTGGTCAGCAGCTCTGAGTTTGGAGAAGTTCTTCCTAGGGTCAGATAAAACTCTCCTGCCTGTAATTTCCTCTTGTCAGTGGTTCTTCTGCTTTTATAATCACACAGAACACTGCTGCTCCCCATGACATAGCAGCTGATAGATTTGGGTGATGGGGTTTGAGAGCCCCTCGTCAGACTTTTTAGCTATTACCCATAGACTGAGGTGAACATACCACCATCCTCACCGAGCCTTGAATTAATAGAATTTTGGTGAACATGGACAAACCTAAGTACCCTTTGTAAAGTTTGCTTGGAGTCCTGCCATTTTGATTTACAGTATGGACAAGAGGAAAGCACAGATTCAAGGGGGCAGAGCCAAATTCAAGGTCATCTTTAAACTATGAAGTTATCATGGCTTCCTCTGCTGGTTTGTCCCATTGGCCCAGACCCTCCTAAGTTCAAGGCCAGCTTCATGTTTTGCTTTCTATCCCTCCCCTTTGTATCCCACTGGGAAATACTTCACACTTGCAACCTTGATAGGAAGTAAGTGCACAGGATGACAATTCATGAAGACAGCAAAAATGTAAAAAAGTACCTTATGCTCAATTCCAAATTTTAAGGGAATTCAACAAATTACATAGTATTTCCACTATAATATCAAGGTACAGAAATACTGTGTTTATTGTGCTGGGAATTAAATAAATTAAATGTTTCCCATTTTCTCTCACTCTACCCCATTTACCTCTAAGCTGTGAAGAGATGTGAAATAATTATATTTTTATTAGGGAATTAATTATTGTTGTTTTTTAGATATATTTTTATTTTATTTCACAAAGCATGCTCTGGAATATAGGAAAGAAAGTCATATCTGCTTGAGATTACTCATTCATATAAAGTGTGACTTGATCTAGGAATTTCTTTGTAGGTGCAATGATACATTTAAAGGTTTAATTTACTCCCCCCCCACCCCCCGTGGGTGACTATCTGGTATCTGAATGTCACTTCTTACTTGGATGTAAGAAAAAAGCCCTTTCTTTAACCAGCAAAATAAAGAGCTGAATCATTCCTCACCTCTAATTCTAATTCATTGAAATCATGGTATTTACATTACCTGACATCTTTTTATTACTCTTTACCCATAAGATGAACAAGATTGCTGCCTTTGTACCATGGAAACCTTATGTCTTCTTGATCTGAATTCCAGATTAGATGACAGATGGGTGCAGATGATCATAAATGCAAGTCATAAGTGCACAGGAAAAGATCTTAACGGGGCAGGATTTGTGGTGTTGCTTTGATGCAATTTAATTTCAAGATTCAAATACTGGTATTTTCTGAAAAGTTCAGAAGAAGAGGCGTGCTGCACAGGGGACTGCAGAAAGCATAAATTATCAGGGGAAGTGCACAGGCAGGACCATTTTGAATGTATGGTAATCTGTATTTCAGCATTTATAGTTGTCTCATATAAATGAGGGGCAATTTCAATTCTGCCATCACTGCAAGAAAGGCTGACATGTTTTGGCATCTTCATTTAAAATGGTGCAAGCTGTGTTCAACAGGAGTTTTTACACTAGATTTGCTAACCTATCATAATGAGAATCTATAATGCAAAGGGAGTTTCGGGTTTTGTAGCTGGGAAAAGGGTGCAGTGAAATTGAGAATACATTTTTTCTGGCACAGAGCACAAATTATGATCTCCATAATAGGCTGTAATTCCCTGTAAAATGGTTCCTGTTTATTGAAAGTGAATGTTAAATTGTTAATGGTGTATTCCTCTGCATTTCTCAAGTTATTATTTTATGGCAGGAAATGAAATATGGATTGCAATCATAGAAGCCTTTATACTCACCATCAATTCAAAATAGTTTGCTGCAGCAAGGTGTGAATTAGGTGGGCACAATATGGACCCAGTAATCCCAAAGCCCAAAGTTGCAGACAACCTGTTGACTATAGTAGCCCTTGGGCCAGGTCACCAGCCCATGACATACTTGCTGAACCTGGCTCAGGGGGATGTTCACCCACATGATGGCCATGTCCTATGTAATGCAGTTGAACTCTATGTGACAACTGGTGGAGGTGGGTGAGCATGTGTGTGTGCATGCCTGGTCGCATGTCCTGTGTATGACAAGCCTGTGATTCATGTTTAATTTTTGGCTCTGCAGTTTCCATGACACCCTTGTGATGCTCTTGTCTCCATGGGGACGAGCTACATCTCCTACGATCACTAGTCTGAACTCTAGAACACACACCCAAGCTATACAGATGTGCACCTGTGAACGTGAAGGGGAATTTTGGTGAACAACAGTGAGTTCAGGAAGAAGGAGGTGGCAAGATTGCTAGGGTAGCCCCAAGAGTGCAACAGAAGGGTAATGTTGGTGGTAACTGGTAAAGATCTTTCATGCATGTGGCCCATCCAAGCCTATTGAATTCCTATAAGTCATGGATTAGTTTCCGGTGGCTGCTATACACAGTAACACAATAGAAAGCTATTGTCTCAAGTTCTGAAGGCTGGAAATCCAAATCTCAGGAGTCAATGGGGAAGAGCCTCCGAAGCTCTAGGGAAGACTATTCTTCCTTGCCTCTTCAGCGTCTGGTGTTTACTGGTGATCCTTGGCGTTCTTTACTGTGGCAGCAAAGCTCCAGTCTCTGCCTGAGTCTTCACATTGTGTTCTCAGTGTGTGTCTGTGTGTCCAAGTTTCTTATAGAGAAATAAGTCATTGAGTTAGGGCCTACTTTAATCCACTATGACCTCATCTTAACTTGATTTCAATGACCTCGCCCTCCCATTGATACATCTACTATTACCCTCGGATCCTATCCCTGCTATAGGTTGAAATTGTAGGACTCCAAGCCAAAAAAATAGTTAACAGCTTTATTGAGGTGCAACTGATATACAATAAGCTGCACGTATTTAACGTACACAATACACATTTTCATGAGTTTGGACATATACAAATATCCTTGTTATCATCACACAAATCAAAGTAATAGACATATCTACCACCTCCAAAATTTTTCTTGTGTTCTACCTATTTTTTGTGTGGTAACACTTAACATAAAATCTACTCTCTTAACAAATGTTTTAAGTGCACAATATCTTGTTGCTAACTTTAGGTACTTTGTTGTACAGCAGATCTAGAACTTAATCATTTTGTGTAACTGAAACTACATCAATTGAACAGCTTCCCATTTCCCAACCCCTGGTAACTGTTATAGTCTCTGCTTTGTAAGTTTGACTACTTTATATATCTCACATAAGTGAGATCGTGCAGTATTTGTCCTGTTACCAGCTTATTTCACTTAGCATAGTATCCCTCAGGCTCATCCATGTTGTCACAAATAACAGAACTTCTTTTTATAGGGCCCAATAATCCCATTATATGTATATACCACATTTTCTTTTCATTTATCTGTTAATGGACACTTAAGTTGTTTCCATATCTTGGCTACTGCGAATAGTGCTGCAATGAAAATGAAAGTGTGAATATCTCTTTGAGATCTTGATTTCAATTTTGGGGGGTTTATATCCAGAAGGCCAATGGAACAGAATAGAGAGCCCAGAAAAAACCCACACATATATAGTCAACTGATTTTCAACAATGGTGAAAGAATACAGAGTGAGGCAAGGATAGTCTCTTAAAAAAATTGTGCTGGGAAAGCTGGATATCCACATGTAAAAGAATAAAATTGGATTCTTATTTTACACTATACAAAACAATCAATTCAAATGGATTAAAGATTTAAATGCAAGACCTGAAACTGTAAAATTCTTAGAAGAAAATAAAGGAGAAAAGCTTCATGACATTGGGCTTGGTATTGATTTTTTGGGTATGACACAAAAAGCACAAACAACAAAAGCAAAATTAACAAGTGCAACTACATCAAACTAAAAGCTTCTAGACAGCAAAGGAAAACCATCAGCAGAGTAAAAAAGCAACCTACATACCCACATAATGGGAGAACTTATTTAAAAACCACACATGAAAAGAATTAACATTCAAAACACACAAGGAACTCCTACAAGTCAATAGCAAAAACCAAGCAAACAAAACCTGATTTTTATTTAAAATGGGCAAAGGACTTGAATAAACATCCTCCAAATAAGACATATAACAAACCATCAGGTATATGAAAAGATGCTAATCAGTACTAAACATTAGGGAAGTGTAAATCAAAATCACAATGAGATATTACCTCATAGATGTTATGATAGCTATTATTAAATAAACAATATTGATGAGGATGTAGAGAAATTAAAACCCTTGTATACTGTTGGTTAGAATGTAAAATGGTGCAGTCTTTATGGAAATCAGCATAGAGATTCTTTAAAATACTAAAAGTAGAACTACCATATAATGCAAGCAAAATGGAGAAAATTATTCTTTATCTTGTTTATTTTCACCAAAATTGTACATAGGACAAGACCCTACTTCCAAATAAGGTCATATGCACAAATTCCAGGAAGACATGAATTTTGAAGGGATACTATTCAACCCAATACAGGCCACATACCTAGTTATTGCCAATTGGCTGCAATGATGTTAATGGTGGTGATGATTGTGATGAAGAAGAAGAAGAAGAAGAAGAAGAAGAAGAAGAAGAAGAAGAAGAAGGAGGAGGAGAAGGAGGAGGAGGAGGAGGAGGAGGAGGAGGAGGAGGAGGAGGAGGAGGAGGAGGAGGAGGAGAAGGGGAAGAAAACAATAATGACAATGATGATGGTAATGATAATGGTGATGGTGATGACAATGAAAATGATGATGATGATGATGATGATGATGGCTATGATTATATAGTATTAATTAGCTTTCAAATATTGGGAGAAGACACTCCTTAGGGCTCTCCCTGTGCACTACCAGCATCCATGTTCTCCTCTTTCTAGGTCTACAAGTAAACTCTAATTTCCAGGTCTTGCATATAAGTAGGACCATATGATTAATCATTACTAGTGGGATGTGAGACAAAGTGACATGTAAATTATCCAGCTTCAGGCATTCAATGTGGGTGTGCCTTCTTCACCTGTTCACTGTCCCCATTCATCAGATGAATGCAGGGGAGGATGAGGCCCTAGAAGTTGCTGGAAGTTTAAATGTGTTTAATAGGGCATTTTAGATTATATATTTCATCTTGTTTGCATTTTAGTCATTTATAGTTTTGAGCAATTGGTTCATTTCTTCTAAGTTGTTAAATTTATGAGCATAAAATTGTTTATAATATTTCCTGATTATCTTGTTAATGGCTGCAGGATCTATAGTGATATCTCCCATTTCATTCTTAATATTATTGATTACATTTAAAAAATTCTCCTGCTTAAAATAATGCAAAGATTTCTATTTCCTATAAGACAGAACTCCAATTCCATGCATGGCATCCAGGACACTTTCCAACCTCACCGCTGCCTTTCTTGCTAGTCTTACCTTTCATCAGCCTCCCTCACCATTGCCAGCATTCTGGAAATACTTGCAATACAGAAACCGCCGTGTGTCTCCTACTTTGAGCCTTGGACACACTGCTTCCTCTGCCTGCCAACATTCATCTCCACATTTCCCCTTATTTGTTTCAGTTCCTAGAGCAGTGATGGTGAACCTTTTAAGCTCTGCGTGTCAGCATTTTGAAAAACCCTAACTTAACTCTGGTGCCATGTCACATATAGAAATTTTTTGATATTTGCAACCATAGTAAAACAGAGACTTATATTTTTGATATTTAGTTTATATATTTAAATGCCATTTAACAAAGAAAAATCAACCAAAAAAATGAGTTCGCATGTCACCTCTGACACGCGTGTCATAGGTTCGCCATCACTGTCCTAGAGGCTTCATCTTGCTGTTGCTACACTTAAGAAGTCTAGAGTCAGAGTAAAGAATGTGAGACATGATCAGGCAGTAGCTTACAAGAATAATATCTCTTTCCCTGCTTCATCACCTGGCTTTTCAATCTTGTCCTATAACATTGCATCAATAGCATCATCTTCTTTCTTTGAGGAGGTAGATGAAGACATCATCAAGAAGTATTTAATGATGTATTTTTATGTGCTAAGGTCTATATTTTATGTAATGTTACCTTAACCCTATAAAACAGACAT
Organism: Myotis lucifugus; assembly: GCF_000147115.1. NCBI lineage: Eukaryota > Metazoa > Chordata > Mammalia > Chiroptera > Vespertilionidae > Myotis > Myotis lucifugus. The sequence continues at coordinate 52,437,681 of NW_005871048.1, read as the reverse complement.
TATCACCATTCTAATTTTATGGCCAGGGAGTCCAGGCTGGGAATTAGTACTTTCGCACATGGAGTGTGCTGGTCCCTTCCATTTGCTACCCTGCGTCCTCACTGTTCCCTGTTCTCTGTCCTCGGCTTCCATTTGGGGTTGCCCAATAGAAAGCTTCAGCAGGAAGTAAGATATTCTCCTGATATCCTTTCTGGGAGATCCCTTTGGGCCAATTTCTCTCAAGAAACCAAATCTACAGGATTTGCCTCCTTTGGCCTGGTTCCTGCCCTTTCCTCTCACCTTTTCAGTCTTGACTTGGCTATAGCTCTTTTTGCTGCCAGCCCTGGTTTCCTGCCTTGTGGTTCTCCTGCACTGAACCTTTGTAAATAATCCCTGGGTAACAAATACTCTTTAAATTCCCCAATTTCCAATGTACCTTCTATCTCATGTTGGAACATGACAGAATAGAGCAAATGGAAGAACTGGGAATTCAATCCTCTCCTAAGGTTTCTAGGACCCAGGTTCCTGACCACTGCTTTCTGCCACTCCCACACACCTTTCATGGGTTCCAGTAACAGACACAGATTCCTAGTCCTATATGCTGCCTGTGCTGGGCTGAGAAATCCTTCTGGGTGAAGAGGTAAATGTCAACTAACCAAACCAAATAGTACTATGCCAAATTCATATTCCTCCTTGGTGCATTTTTATTAGAATGTAAAGGCCTAAAGGCTGACATCAAATCAGTTTTTTTATATTAAAAACCTAAAATAAAGAGAATCAGCTTCCCAGATAATATCTGGGGGAACTTAATGCCATTCAAAATCCAAATACTCAGACATAATATGTGTATGAGTGATGTGATGATCATCAGAGTGTTGAATTATGAAGTTATAAGACACGCACAAGAAAAAAAGACTGTACTAAAAAATTAACTGTTGTGTGAATGTTCTTGGGAATAATTCTGGAGTGGCTGGTATGAACAACACAGGTCCCCAGCCTGCTCCAGCTTTGATAGCTCTTTTAAGAAACAAAGATTTTCCTTATTCGGCAACTCCTATATTTTTTTGCACTCCATCAGGTGTTTTCAAACATGCTGTCTCACTTAATCTAAATGACAACTTCAAGAGGCAGGTGCGATTGCACCTATTTATAGAGGAACAAACAGAGCTAAGAGAGGTGAAGCGACACATGCAGGGGCACGGAGCTGGGGAGTGGATGGGCCATTTTCCACTCCCGGTCTTCTGGGAGTGCATCTTATCTAGCCAGAAACAGAAGAATATTAGTTCCAGAAGAAATAAAGATTCAAGGAAACTCATTATAAGACAGTTAGTAATTACATTCTCTGCCATGGGACACATATCTTCCTGAAACATAAAAGCTGTAAACAACTGATAAATATGTAGTTCGCACGAACATTGCTGGTAGTCTTGCACCCAGCCACCAGAAGCTTCCCTGGGTGTCATAACAGAAGGGCCATGAGAGCCATCCAGTCACAAGTGTGCTCATTCTCGGGCTACTTCCTGTTGCATGAGTCACACATTCGCAAACTAGCGGCTGCCTGTCTATGTCATAATGTGTGGTGCTTATCCAAAGAAGCAGGGTCTTGGCTTTGCATTTTAAAGACAATTATGTAGGACGAATGCCTTCTGGAGAAACACTTGTACCTGAGAAAACAGCAGGTACTTATGGATAGTGCACATTCATAGTTGGGGTATGTTGTTGTTCTCCTCTTTCACCAATGCATTCTTTCTTATCCATTAAGTCTTTTTATTTGTCTCTCCATCTTAATACTTGTCAGCCTGTGGACTTAAGTACCCATTTCATCTTCCCTATAATTCCACTTGTGTGTGTCCTAACTGCTAAGTTTGAGCTCCTAATAATACTTTCTCTCTTCTGCATCAATATCTCCTCTTGCCCTGACTCATTCCTATCAGCCAAAAGCCATACTGTGCTCAATGTCATTCCTAAGAAAAACAAAGATAAAACATAAACCTCTTGGATCTTGCATATCCTTTCATCTATAGTTCTTTGCTTTCCACTAGAGCAAAAGCTTCAACTTTCCATTAATAGGATTCTGGCCCTCTTCCCTGTGTTTTCTTTCAGACTATTTGCTTAATATTCCTCTTCTTTCAGCCCAGTGGCTCAGTTCTTGAACTGTTTTCTTGGTCTTCCTCTTCTTTCAGCCCCATGGCTCAGTCCTTGAACTGTTTTCTTATCTATCCTCATTCCGAAGTGCTCTTGTCCAATACCTTTGCTTTAAATACTATTATATACTAGTGACTCCCCAAATTATCACCAGCCCCATTTTCCCCTGAGCTCCAGACAGCCCATGTGCCTGTATACTGGCAATTTCCATTTATGTGCCTGAGAGATGTTTTGATGCAACATGCCTGAAAAGGCTCCCATTACCTCCCACCCCAAACCAGCTCCTCCCTCCCTCTTCTTCTCCTCCACTGGTGATCACATTCAACAAGTGTGGGAGTGAATGTGCAACAAAGTGGGTCAGAGAAGGGCCCCCAAAAAAGTGGGCATGGGTTTAAGGAAGTGGCATGTTGCTGCACTTGAGTTTGGTGTGATGGGACAAGTAGAGTGAAGTCTATCTTTTAGCTGTGAGCATTTAGAGTGGGTTGAGTAGTGTTTTCCCAGAATATATGCCCACCTGGAACCTCAGACTATGACCTTACTGGAAATAGGGTCTTTACAGATGTAAATAAGTTAAGGATCTTGTGATGAGATCATTCTGAATTTAGGATGGGCCCTAAATCCAATGACGCGTTCTTATAATGATAGGAGAGGACACACTGAGAGGCAGAGAAGATGGATGAATATGGCAGAGATTTGGGTGATGTAGACAAGCCCAGAAATGTCAAGGATTTCCCGGAGCTGCTGGAAATAGAAGCAGCATGGAATAGATCCTCCCCTGGAGCCTTCGCAGGGAGTGTGGCCCTGCGACACCTTGATGCTGACACCAATTTTGTCTTAATTTGTTATGACAACCCTGGGGAAATGATTCAGCATTATAAAGAAGTAAAGCTCCCCCCCCACCTTTCTCTCTGAATGAGCGTGGAGAGGTATGGTTTGAATAGATCCTGATAGCTAAAAACTGGGAGAAGCAGGGTCTGTATTCATTTCTTGCCAATATAGTAAAACCTGCCTAACATAAGGAGAGTTATATAACCTCTTCATGTCTCAATTTCATCACCTATTTCATGAGAATAACAATACTATCACCTTATAGGGTTTATTCCAGAGCCCAAACTCTTCACCAGCCTGCTGTGTTCTGCCTCTCTCTGTCTCCAGTGGAACCACATGGAAGCTGGGATCAGTTTGCCAAAAAGGGGGGGATTCTATTCCAAAAAAGAGACAAGCAAAACAGTAGACATTAGCTGAATGCTACAAATACCAACTCTTTGATAGATGAAAGAGTCTAAAATGTATATTAGAATATCTACACATGTTAATAACAAAGATAAATGAGTAATAATTATGTTGTAGAGAACACACACATATCCATAATGTATGAGAATATATCTATTTGAATTATTTATGGCTTTTAAAAAAGTTGTGTACTAAATATAAATTCTTTTTAACTATTTGTCCATGGATGATGCCACAGCTTTCAAGTTGCCTAGACTGAAAGCAGGAGTTTGGGTAAGTCCAGAATGAGCTAAAGCTTCTGGTGACCATGGGGCAGTGACCAGAAAGAAGGGGAGGTGGTGATGAGGGCCCTACCCTCAGAAGTAAACCTGAAGAAGGGCAGGACAAGGTGAGTATAAGGGTGGGACTGAAATTCTGATCTAAAGAAACCCCATGTTTTCCTGCAGGAACCAGGTGTGTTTGGCAGTTTCATCCTCTCCGGGGGTCCAGGATGGCATCGTCTGGCATCAACAGGGCACTCGGGTTTTTGTTTTGTTTAATTTTATTTGTTTCTATTGCTTGAAAGCTAGGGACAATCTGCACTGTAAGGAACTGTGTGTTTCCACCAAGGCAGGAAAAGCAAGGTCTCCATACCGACCACAGGCAAAAACTTGTTTGGCAGTCAAGTGGCCACATCCGTTTCTGTGGGTCAGAAAGTTCGCTTCCAACACATCTGCTCTTGTTAAGGAAGCTGGAGCTTTGATTCCACTGCCTGAGGGATGCTAATAAATAATAGAAAACATCTCTCTTCTGCCTCTTTCTTCTTATCATATTAAACAGATATCACAGAGTTCCCCAGAATCTGAGCTGCCCATTGCTTTCTTTTTCTGCTTTCTTTATATTTTGATCTTGTGAAATAATTTCAAGCAGCCCCCGGCCCAGATGACCACAGTCAAGAGAGATGCTGGGGGTTTTCACTGATGTTTCAGGCTGCTTTCCTTGTAAAGGATTGATTTCCATTAGTGGAGAAGCTCTTTGTCTCAAGTTAAGTCTGCTCTCACACAGTTATAAGTAAATGTCTCCTGGATGCAGACACTGAAGGCTTTATTGGTAGTATTCAAAGTGGCTGAGATGGAATCAATAAATGAGTGAGTGGTAAATGAATGAATGGCCTTCATTTTGAGAAAAAGGAGAAAGAGAAACCTAATTTTGAGGGTGAGGAGAGGTCTGACTTCCCAACAGTCATGAGTGCATGACCCTGTCACACAAAGCACTGGCCAGGGCCACAGATCAGGGTGCTGGGGGATGCCCCAATTGGCCAGGGCTGGGGTGAGCCACTTTCCCAGAAACTCTGGCTGAATGAATTCATGAACACAACCAGGTTCTGTTAGGTATCCAGAATCATGAGGCGTGGGCCCCAGATACTGGGTAAAAGCCAAATGTGTCTGCTACAGGCTCTTTGTTATATTTGCCATATAAGGTGTTTCCAGAGTACAGAAATTTTTGGATATAGTTCTCTTGTGTTCTTTTACAGTTTCCAGTTCTAGCATCAGAGAGCCTTCTTGATGCCTGAAATCCCCAAAGAGTTACATATATAATTTATTTTTGCTATTGAAAGTTATACAGATGTACCCTATTTTCCCCCACTGACCACTTCTAGCCCACCCTCTCCCCCTACCCTAGGCCTTCACCACACTATTGTCTGTGGCCATGGGTTATGTATATATGCATATAAGTTCTTTGGTTCATCTCTTTCTACCCACCTACCCTTGCCTTCCCTCTGAGATTCATCAGTCTGTTCATGTTTCTACATCTCTGGATCTATTTTGTTCATCAGTTTATTTTATATTTTATTTTAGTGCTTATGAGGTCTAAATTTTCATAAGCAAATCATTTGGATATGAGGGAGAGATAGGGGTCTGTGTCCATCTGGACCCCTAGTAAGTGGACTGTGGAGATGGGGTAAAGACAATCGCACCTACCCTGGAGGCCATTAGGGAGGAGCCAAAATTAGGGAGGAGCCATTAGGGAGGAACTGATCCCAGCCATCACTCCATTTTTAATGATAGAGGGAGCTACGGAAGGGACAGAACAATGTGGCCAGAACAGGGGGAGAGTAGAGAAAAAAATGCTTGGACCTTTCTCTATTCCTCGCCCCACATTTCTTAGGGATTTCCTGGCTGAATCTAATCTCAAGCCAGACTTTGAGGCAGTCTAGTCCAAGGATGTCACCACCAGGGCACAGAGCTGGGCAGAACTGGATAGAGGAGGGGTCCATGGTGGGTGAGAGGGGATGCCGAATAGCCATCACAGTAACTGGTTTCCCTCAATACTTGTGTACTTGTCCCCAACATCACCTTTGTCCTCATGCGTGTTCTGTGTCTGTCTGCATGTTCCACTAAAATGGCCAGAGTTAGACAGACTATATGATTAAAATTTGGTGAATGTCGGAATTTGAGTTTTTAACTGTCTTTAGAAAACCATTGTAAAGGCTGAGAGAAGGGGTGGTAGAAAATCCTATTATTTTCAAGACAGCATAGTTGTGTCCATTCATTAATTCATACACTCATCAATATGCATTGATTCCTTCTGTGTTCTGCTGGCCAGCGAGACAGGCAGCACGGACATGTCTCTGGGAGGCACTGCTCCTGCCCGCAGTGCAAGGATGAAACACACCATTTCCCCTACAACAGGGTCTCAGTGAGGCACCACCATGGGTGGGGGATTCACGGGGACATTCCTTATCACGGCGTCTGGAAATGTCCACGATGAGGATCATGGGATGCAAATGCCACTGATACCTTGGAAACGTCCACACAACTCAAGCAAGGAGCTCAGACTCCGTTTTCAGGTGCTGTTACTGGTCTTTTGTCTAAACCATGGCTGTTCCTGCATGGAGGGCACTTTCTGGAATGAAGAGCACAGGGTTCCTGAGGCTGCAGAGGCCACAGCCAGGCCCTGGAAGACGCCGTGAGCATCACATGGGAACGTATGCTCAGGAAATCACTCAGAAAGAAACTCAGGGCAGCACAGCGTAGCAAAGGACTGAATATGTGCAGCCACGTGATTCACACAGAACAATAACAGATCCTGTAGCTGATGCCTGATATGATCATAACCTCTCTTTATGTCCCCTTAGCATAATTGAGTGTCCATTCATTGTACTCAAAAAAAAATCTTTAATGCAAAATGAATGTTTGGTAGCACCTAGTTTAGAAATTTTTATCTGTTGATGGCTTAGAGCAGGGTTCTCAACCTTCCTAATGCTGCGACCCTTTAATACAGTTCCTCATGTTGTGGTGACCCCCAACCATAAAATTATTTTCATTGCTACTTCATAACTGTAATTTTGCTACTGTTATGAATCATAATGTAAATATCTGATATGCAGGATGTATTTTCATTGTTACAAATTGAACATAATTAAAGCATAGTGATTAATCACAAAAACAATATGTAATTATATATGTGTTTTCCGATGGTTTTAGGCAACCCCTGTGAAAAGGTCGTTTGACCCCCAAAGGGGTCATGACCCACAGGTTGAGAACCGCTGGCTTAGAGCAAAAGAGCTGTTGAATAAATGAGTGAGAATGAATGAGTGCTGGCTTCCAGTAAAGCACAGACTAAAATTTAGCAGTCTTAACTTTTTCTCCATTTTGCTTTCTCCAAACCACAAACCAGTTATTATATATTCAAAATGTTTAACTTTTTGTGTAGGGATTAATTGCATTAATCTAAGAAATTGTGTTTGAATTGGAAAAGATTATTTAGAAATATTTTGAAATATATTCCCCAGAAAGATAAGTTTGGGAAATAATTTCAAAAGCTAACTGCTTTGTTTTGTTTGGAGTCATTATTCAACAAACTTTTAGTTAGTGGGTTAGAGCAATTTAAAAAATGGATGAGTCCTGCACTTAATAAATCACATCCTTCTTTCTTGAGGAAGCTGAGATTTAGAGAAATGATGCTGTGCTGTGTTGTGTGTGTGCGTGTGGGAAAGGAGAGTTTGTCCCGGACCCGGAGTGTTTACACAGAATAGAAGATTCCCTGGGAGAAATTTTGCAATGGCACTTTGGGAGTCATCCTTCCCAGAGGAGAGGTGCTGGGAGGAATGCATGGCTAACACCCATGACAGCACAATCTTGGTGACAATACCAAACGCAGAAATCAATTAAGCAAAGGACAACACAAATGGGGCTGGAGAATGAGAAAGAGAGGGCATTCTCTTCACACACGTCAATAAGATGCTAGAAGAGACCTTTACAAATTAAATAAATATATTCATTGGGTTACCTAACCAATTTCCAGACATAAGCAAACAGGTTTTTAATAACAGAAAAAAATCATAGTGGGGATGCAACTGATGCAATGAGATTCAGTGCAGACAAGACCAAACCATAACTTAATGTAAAATGCACTGACAATTACAGAACCATAAATATCTGTTCTATAGAAGAATAAAGCATGACTTTCATGTATGACAATCATACTTATCATGCAAAAGGCACAATTTGATTCAGTGGTCTGATACAATTTGCTAGTTAAGGGTAAGAAATGAAACAACAAAACAAAACACCCAAACACACCTACCCAGAAGCACCACCACTAATTAGGAATCTGAATTGGCACAAGGGAAGGGTGGGGAGAGACCACCAAACGTTTTGTACAGCAAAAATCACACTGAGCATTTCTTTTCATGGAAAAGCATCTGTAAAGGACGTGCTTCCATGAACCAGGCTGGGCACTATGCAGAGGATGCTGGGAAAAACAGAACAGAGGTGAAGATGCTAAGCTGCCCTCTGAAGCTCAGAGGAGTCTCCACCTCCTGTGGGTGCTGGAAACCAGGAGACTGTAGACAGTGTCCTCAATTACAGCCAACTTGTAGCCACATGCCACTGTCCTTCCCAAAGTAAGAGCTGGGCGAAGTGCTAACAGACACACCTGGTCCAGGTCAGGAGCAGGGCAGTGGAGGTGAGCAGCAAGATGACAAGATGCCTTCCCCAGCAGATGCTCCATGTTTTTGTCAAAACCAATATATTGAGCAAGGCAAAAACTCCCCACAGACTACCACATGCTGATTGAGATTGTTAGTTCTATTGCATTTTCCAGATGGATTGATTTGAGTCCCTAACTTGGTCTGGGAGGTTTAAATCTTGGCATATGGCAGATATCTTTTATCTGTTTTGGGAGAACAAGTAAGATTCTTTCCCTCCAGCCAGCCTGCAGAGCTGAATGGCAGGAGAAGAGGATGCATGGAAACCCCAGGTTGTACAAACTGGGCCAAAAGCCTGTGTGCAGCAAATGCAGTGTGTTCATTTTTATGATTCTGCTCTAAAACTTTCCAAAGTCATGCACTCATATTCTACTGGAAAGCTTGTCTTCTCTTTTAAATGTCCAGGAAAAGAGTTGCACACAATTTTGAGAAAGTGGATTTATATGTAGTTCATGTTTACAAGTTTCTTCCAAGAAAACAAATTGAAACAGAAACCGGTAAATGACATCTAACCACTCATTACTGATTATCTTCAGGCTTAATTGTTTCATGTCCTATCTAATAAAAGAGTAATATGCAAATTAACCATCACTCCGTCACTCTGCGACAAAGATGGCGGCACCCATAGCGGCTGGGGCAGGATGCTGGCAGCATCACCCTGGCAACGTGAGCCCAGCAGGTAAGTGTGCCCACAGGCAGCACCCAGAAGGGCCCCCTTGGCCATCACCGGGGCTACCCATGAGCAGGCAAGCACAGCTCACAGGCAGCACCCAGCAGGGCCCACTTGGCCGTTGCCGTGGTATGGAGCAGGCAAGCCCCACAGAGAGCAGAGAACCATGGGGAGTGGGCCCAAGCCATCAGTAGGACATCCCCTGAGGGCTCCCAGATTGGAGAGGGTGCAGGTTGGGCTGAGGCCACCCCCCCTGCCGTGCACGAATTTCGTGCACCGGGCCTCTAGTATATAAATAAATTCATTCATTCTTCTTCTTTTATCTCCCTTCTTGTCTTAAGCACCTGGTGGATTGAATATGTCCTCCAAAATTTATATGTTGAAGACTTAATCCCCAACATGTTTGGAGAGAGGACCTTTAGGAGGTTATTAAGGTACTAGAGGCCCGGTGCACAAAAATTTGTGCTGGCCGCCGTCAGCCTGGCTTGTGGCTGAGCAGAGCTCCCCCTGTGGGAGCGCACTGACCACCAGGGGGAAGCTCCTGCATTGAGCGTCTGCTCCTGGTGGTCAGTGTGTGTCATAGTGACAAGTCATTCCCAGTCGTTCTGCTTTTAGGGTCAATTTGCATATTACCCTTTTATTATATAGGATAGAGGCCTGGTGCATGGTGGGGGCCAGCTGGTTTGCCCTGAAGGGTGTCCGGATCAGGGTGGGGGTCCCACTGAGATGCCTGGCCAGCCTGGGTGAGGGGCTGAGGGCCATTTTCAGGCTGGCCACAGCCCCTTCAGGGTGGGGGGGTCCCACTGGGGTGCCTGGCCAGCCTGGATGAGGGGCTGATGGCCGTTTTCAGGCTGGCCACACTTGCAGGCTGGAAGCAGATATCTGGGATTTATTTATCTTCTTTTATTGAAACTTTGTAGCCTTGAGCAGAGCTCAGGGCTGCCAGGGCAGGCGGGAAGCTTGGCTTCCTCCATCGCCGGGCAACCCAAGACTCGTGCTCGCTCCAGCTCAATGGCTGCTGCCATCTTTGTGACGGAGTGAGGGAGTGATGGTTAATTTGCATATTACTCTTTTATTAGATAGGATAATGAGATCATAAGGAGTAGGGTCCGGTGGGAACCCTGTCCAAAGTACGCCAGATATTTAAGGCAAATTGGAGTGTGGGGGCCCTGTCCAGAGTACACCGGTTGCTCAAGGCCAATTTGCCATACACAGGTGAAAAAGTGAGTACACAGTGATTGCACTGTATACACTACACAGGCGTGCCTTTCTATAGCCCAAATATTGATGTCACTATTTGGCTAGAAACCTCTTTTGTCTAAGTTAGTATAAAATATGTTACTTGCCCTGACCAGTTTGGCTCAGTGGCTAGAGCGTCGGCCTGTGGACCGAAGAGTCCCAGGTTCGATTCCAGTCAAGGGCATGTACCTTGGTTGCAGGCACATCCCCAGTAGGGGGTGTGCAGGAGGCAGCTGATCCATGTTTCTCTCTCATGGATGTTTCTACCTCTCTATCCCTCTCCCTTCCTCTCTGTAAAAAATCAATAAAATATATTTTTTTAAAAATATGTTACTGACTAGCCAGTATGAGGCTGCCTGGTCAGACTACTTTGCGTGATAGCTCCTATGTTTACTAAGGCTGCTTTTATGTAGGGCTGCTTGGTATGGTTCCTGTGTTTCCTACTGTATTAGCAAGGGCTACTTTGTATGGCTCCTATGTTGGAGGCTGCTACTTTGTGAGGCCACCTTGAAGAACTGCTTTGTCTAATGGCTCCTTGGTAGCAATGTCTACTTGAACTGCAATAAAGACTCTCATATTCACGCCTATGACTGCTCGTATCTTCTCTGTCTAATACCTGACGTCCACAAAGATCCAATTCCTGACAGGGGAACTGAGGCCCCACAATTGGCACTGTGAGCAGGATCAATGAATAAGTACTCCCACAATTGCTGCAGCAAGCAGGGTCAAGGAGAAACTTACTCCAACAGGTCACAATCCAATAGGACCGGTGGCCTTTAAAAAGAGGAAGAAAGATGCCTCTACACAAAGAAGAGTCCACATGAGGACACATTGAGAAGGTCTTCAAGTCGGGAAGAAGGCCCTCACCAGACACCACCATGTTGATACCCTCATCTTGGATGTTGAGCCTGCAAAACTGTGAGAAAGTACGTGTGTTGTTTAAGCCACCTGGTCCGTGGTATTTGTTGGGGCAGCCTGAGCAGACTAAAGCAAAACATGAGCATTGCTTTCTCTGGGCAAGTGTCTCCTATTTTATCCTGGAGGCTCCCGGGGCACATGGAGCAAATCTTGTTGTTAAGAAGGTCCGTGGCACTGACCTCTCACGTATGCCACATGCGTTTGACTCTGTGTGACTCTTTACCTGTGGCTCCAGGTTCTTAGGGTTCCTCCCCACCTCAGCCTGCCTTTGTTTAATCTGGTTTTCTTAGCCTGTCTCCAAAAGCAATTTTCTCTCTGTGCATTGTTTGTATTTTCTTTTCTTGATATAGTTCTTTTCTATGCAGTATAATTTCCATTTCTAAGTGTGCACCATGAAGGCTCCTCTCCGTGAATACTGTGGGGCATATAGTGGAGAGCCATGCAGATACAGACACAAGGTAGTCAGAAGCTGCTTTCTTCAAATGCTTTCAGCAAAGAACTCATCAGTCTGCCCCATGAGAACGGTAAAAGCAAAGTGGAATCAAGGGTTATAACTCCATCTCTCTAGTAGATTGAATTGGATTGGAGTGAATTGAATTGGATGAGATGAAAAGCAAAACGGTGCCCCAAAGACTTCTTGAACCTTCACGAAAGAAACTAAATGCAAAACTCAGAACCAAGTGGAAAATCTTCATGGTATTCTCACAGGAAGTTCTGCATTTAGGTGTTTGCTTTAAGAAAAAACAACCCAGGAGAATGCAATGAGGAAAACTGCAGATTTGAATGGGTTGGGAGGAGGCCCCAGCTGCCTTAGCCTTGGTCAGGACAACGCTGCACTTTCTGGGCCTGCTCTTCAGAGAAACAAGGGTGTCAGCGCAAGCAACATCCCAACATCAGAGACAGGGTTCTCCCTGCCTGTAACCAGTGTAAGGTCTACAGGAGGTCTCTGTGCATAATTCTATGTCCCTACAAGATGCCCTGCCTGGATTCTTTTCCATAAAGAGTCAAATCTTGGTTGTACAGTATTTGACATTAAAAATAAAATAAATCTACTCATTTAACATTCTTTGAGGGTAAAGAAGGGTGTACAGCAATCACTACAGCTAAGATCTATTGGGCATTTCTATGGTGGAGAGCTGTTATACGTCACTTATATCTATTACATCATTGAAACCTGATCAACCACTGAGTAAGGAGCTATTATTATTCCTATTTTAGAGATAAGAAAATGGAGGCACGGAGTAGCAAAAGAATGTGAACCAGGCCACGAGGAATGAGTAATTGGCAGAGCAGATGTTCCAGAACCATATGGCTCCAGAGCCCTGCTCCTTAACACCTCAGTGCAGCCTGTTTGTGCCGATGGAGAGCGAGGTTGAGATCATCCCTTAACCTCAGTGGTTAACATAAACTTTCTTCTCGAGCTCATTCTGATTTCCCTACTCAATCCTTCTATGGTGGTTTCTAGGACAAGACTCAGCTGAAATGTCCCCACAGTTCTTTGTCTTTAGTTTTTTCTTCTCTTGGTCATGTGGACTATGACATGCCACCATGAAAACTCTCCTTGGCTGCTCAGAGAATGTCTTGGTCTCCTCCCACCATGTAGACATCCCGCCTCCATTCTTCACATTAAGGAACACGGATGCATTTGGGGTGACCCTGAATCAATCTCACACTTTCTTCTCCTTACACCTTTCCAATGCAGTGGTGGTCCACCTGGACCAAACCACCACAACCTGGACTCAGAGATGTCTGTGTGACCACTGACCTGGCCAGTTGAGTGGCCATTAAGGGCTTCCCACAGAACTGAGGAGACTCCTGAGAGATAACTGACCTTGAAGGAAGGAGATGAGGAAACCCAAGGTTTGAGGAGGAAGGTCTCAGTCCCTTGGGGGATGAGGGCATCTGAGTCCAGCTCGGGTTTGGTCACTCCGAGAAGTCCCTGGCCTGGTTCCCCATAGACTGGGTCCAAAGAGAGTGGCGCGAGCTCTTTTATTAAAATCAGCAGCAAGGCTGTTCTTAAAGTGAGGTAGATGAGGGAATCAGAGGCCAAACATATGGGACAGCTTCTCTCTCAGGGCCAACCTGCACTGGCACCACCCTGAGAGTAGGGGTCTTACTTGCATTATCCTAACACCAGCTGTTATGGGTTCAGTTGTGTCTCTCCAAAAAGATGTATTGAATTCTTACCCTCCAGTGCCTCAGAGTGTGGACTTATTTGGATAGAAGGTCTTACAGAGATGATCCAGCTAAGCAAGGTCACTAAGGTGGCCCTAATCGAATATGATGGGTGTTCTTATAAAAAGGGGAGATTTGTACACAGACACATACACATAGAAAACACCACTCACAGATGGAAGAATATATTGGGGTGATGCTTCTACAAGCCAAGGGAAGCTGAGGATGACTAGCAAACCCCCAGAAGCCAAGGGAGGGCTTGAGACAGATTCTCCCTCATAGCCTGGGAAGGAACAAACCCTGTGGGGTTTTTTTTTTCTGTGATAGGGATGAGAGCACAACCAGGAGACACGTCTTTGTGTCCCCAGATACAAATGAAAAGTGAACAGAAGACCAAGAGTCTTGAGCGGGTAGGACAGCGCAGGGCAGGCTGTCCTCCAGCCAGGATGGGATGGTCAAGGGGCAGGTTTGGGGCTGGGGGGAACAGCAGCACAGCACTTTGGCTGCCCACTAATACACAAGTCCAGCAGCCCCAGGCACAGTCACCAGAGCCTGTTGACAGGTGTGGGATGGAGAGGGGGCTGAAATCTGAGTGGGGCGCTCACAATCCCACCATCTCCAGAATCTCGCTGTGGATTCACCTGCAGTGGGAACAGAAGCACCGTGGAGGCAGGCTTTTTAATTTTACAACAACTGCCTCTTCCCAGGGAGCCAGTGTGTGCTGTACTAAATGACACGTCAGTGTGTACCGGGACATGAGATAAATCGTTTATGTGGCACCATAAATGTGAAAGGATATACGTGGATAAAATAAGTCAGCTCAATCGCTTCCTAAGCATGGGTTACTAAATTAACATCTCACACTAGATTTTTATCTAAATCCTCAAAGTTTCAATTTCTCCATCAACCAACCGAAAACCTTAAAGATCTTTCCATTATAGGCTGTGCTGTGAATGTGATAAATGGTCCCTCCTATTGAATGTCACCCTGGCATCACAAATTCATCATTTCAATTTATCATCCATCCCCTGGGTGTCAGAGCTGACTTGCTCTTCCCTCCAGTGCTGTTTCCCTCTGTGCTACCAGGAATGGCTTACAGCAGCAGGCTCAACCACGGTGACAGTGGGAACTGTAGAGATGCCTGCTAGCTGCCCCCACTTGGCGCGCCAGCTGGGCTCACTGGATCCTTAGTGACTCTTTCCTACCATCCATACCACATTCTCAGTGGTAGCACTGTCAGCATAGAAAGCCTGCCTGGAAGCCTTTCTAATATCCTTCCCCATCTATCTTCCTGACTGAGATTTTAGCAAACCTTCCTCCCTCCTCACTCAGAGGAAGTGAGGGCGGCATATGCAGCCTCCAGTGATGGGCTGCAGTTGGTCACAGAGGAGCCAGGAAAGGCAGGGGTCAGTTCCTTCTGTGGATGCAAAGTCAGGGCCAGGGTCAGGGCTAAGGCTAGGAGGCTACAGACAGGCAGGTGGCCTCCAGGAAGCCTTTCTGCAGGTGACATGACCCTCCCATGACCATGTGATGCATGTAGAGGGGTATCACGCATGTAGAGCCCTGAGGCCTGGGAAGGTGGGCACGGGGGTCTTCATTTCTGTACCTCTCAAGAGCAGCTGCCATCCTGTACCCTCCCAGCTGTGAGCTGGTCTTCACAAACATTAGATGTTTGGATCCTTTGAGCAGGCAGCTATTTTCTGGGTAGCCCAGGTCCACCACACCATCTTCTTGGGTGTGGCTGCGCCTACCTCACCTCTAAATGCTACTGAGCTCAGCTCTGTGCAGGTGCTGATCAATGCTTCCTGTTCCTGCACCCCAGCCCATCAGCAGCACAACACCCACCAGGCTCCTATCCACGGGGACCGGACCAATGGCACATTCCCTGCTCAGAGGGAGTATTTGCAGGGCTATCGTGTGCACAGTCCTGGGTGGAGTGAATGGCACTGAGACTAAGTGGGAGAGGCAGTCTCATGCACTCAGTCTTTTGATTCCTTGTGGGAAAGTAAGAGTGGGCCTTGGGCCTGGAGCACTTCCTCACTCAGGGATAGAGCCCTCACATCTGTGCTGGACTTGCCACCTTATGCAGAAACATTGTTCCCTGTTTCAGACTCAGTGTGGGCTCCTTGGTTCTGCTTAAGTGTGTGCATATGATGCCTGACCAACCCCATTGCTCTACCTGCCCCCTGCAGGGAGGGGTGGGGTCCTTCTGCTACAGCACAAGAGGGTTGTGTGCAGATCAATGATCCTGCATCAGCTGCAGGAGGTTCCTGCTGGCCCTGGGGGCCAATGCTCTTTGGGGAAGCTGACCTTGCTCTGTTCACCTCCATGTAAGCAGAGCATTCTTCTATCCTGGGTTTGGCTGCCTTGTTTTCCTTGGAGACCCTGATGTCCACCTACAGTGGACAGAAGTGCTGGGACATCAACTCCTGGTAGTGGGCCATGGGTGACACTTCTCAACAACCCTCTAAGGCAGCGGTTCTCAACCTGTGGGTCGCGACTTCTTTGGCAGTCGAACGACCCTTTCACAGGGGTTGCCTAAAACCATCCTGCATATCAGATATTTACATTACGATTCATAATAGTAGCAACATTACAGTTATGAAGTAGCAACGAAAATAATTTTATGGTTGGGTCACAACATGAGGAATTGTATTTAAAGGGCCAGAAGGTTGAGAACCACTGCCTAAGGTGTGCTGTGCCTGTAGTGTGCTTGGGGTCTGTTTTCAAATCCCAGGGGGTGCATGTTGCTAGAGTGCTTTGCCTCCCCTCTTCCTGACACTGAACATTCCTCCTGCCAGGAAGCGCTTTCTGTAGTGCCTGCCTCCTAAAGCGTCAGGTAGTGCCCTCATTACAGGCCCCCTCCCACGTTGCATTCTGCCCCAGGAACATGAGGCAGGCTTTGGAGGCAAAGCCCATATAGTGACACATAGGGGAACCAATGCTTTTGTGCAGTGACCAGAGGGTGGCTTTGGAGGTCCCTAAATGCTTTCTTCTCCCACTGATAAAAATAGCTTTCTTTTGCTTTTCTCAGTGTATAGTTGCAAAAAAGTTAAACAATAGCTTTAATTAACATTGCTTTGAAAGGTAGAATCATTTGAAATGTTACCACCCCAAGGAAAACCATTATTACCATGAAGGTAACTATCCTTCTACACTCCTCTCTATACAAATTTCTTCTTTCTACATTGGTCTTCGAACTGGGGAACCACAGGGCTATGTTCAGGGAGGTCTAGTGTGGAAAGAAGAGCATGAGGAGACTGACCTCTGGGCTTGAGTTCAGATCAACCGCCCTCTGTCAGTCCCTCTTGTGTATCTTTCCCAGAGACCTGACCAGCTATTAGCGTGTGAGTACACAGAGCAATGACCTGGTCTCCGTCCTGAGAGGCCCTCCTCCGAGTGCCCAGTTGGTGAAGCCTCAGGAGGGAGGAGCTCACCCTGGGGCTCCAAGCAGACCCTTGCACTTCCCAGTGCCCCTCAGTGCCAGCACAAGTAGAGTTCAGCTCCACCTGCGTCCTGGTATTAGGTTAAAGCGACAGTGAGCCTCCTGCTCTGAAGGAGCCTCCGATAATGAGAAGCCATCCGTCAGGGCTGGGCAGCACAGAGGCACCTCCCTCCCTATTAGCCACCAGACATATTAGTCCTTCATGTTCCAGGTCCTTGAGCTTCTGATTCACGGCTGTCCTTAGGGCACCAGTCACAGCCACACCCTCTGGGAGGGTATCCAGGCAGCTTTGAGGATCATCCTCACTGGGTTCAGATCCATTGTCTTGTAATGTTGACCCAGGGCAGTTGTGTCTACATAAATTTGATAAAACCAACTCCTGATAGAGACTGACATCATAATAATCAAGTTACTGTCAGCCGTCAAGAGAGGGTTCCTGGGAGGCAGACTCTATGAGGGAGACAGGTCTGCAGAGCCGTCTGCCTGGGAGTGAGACCCTACAGGAGTGAGGGTGGCTTGGGCGAGATGTGGAGCCATGGGAACTCTTGCCCTGGATGATCCTTCCATGTTCTCACTGATGGAGGCCAGTGGATGGGCCTTTGCATCCTTGCAGTAGCCAATTATTACCGCTGACTGCCCCGGGCGGGCATTAACCTTGGGTAGAGCAGCTGTTCTCTGAGTCAAAGGACGATGCCCTGTGTTAGGTTGCTAGTGCTGCTGTAACAAACTACCACAGGCTGTGGGGCTTGAACAATAGCCATGTACTGCCTCACAGTCTGAAGGCTGGAAGTCCAAGGTCAAGGTGAGAGCAGGGTTGGTCCCTTGTGAGGGGAGGATCTGTTCCAGGTCTCTGCTTGGCTTACAGATGGCTGTCTTCTGTATCTCCTCACAGTGTCTTCCCTCTATTCTTGTCTGTCTCTGTGTCCAAATTTCTCTGTTTATAAGGTCACCAATCTTATTGGATTAGGGCTATGAATATTGGGATTTATAAAAAATATATATTTTGTCTTTGTCCCTGGTTCTGGCATAGATCTTCATTAGAATTGCTTAAATAAGGATGTTTTTTTGTAATGTTAACCAGGTGACTTTTGGAAAGCACCTAAGGATTGGGGGCTGATTGGCAGGAGAAGCAACCATGTGTTTGTTTGTTTGTTTGTTTATTTATTTATTTATTTATTTATTTATTTATGAAATATAAATTTTTATTGATTTCAGAGAGGAAAGGAGAGGGCAAGAGAGATAGAAGCATCAATGAAGACAGAGAATCATTGATCGGCTTCCTCCTGCACATCCCTACTGGGGATTGAGCCTGCAACCCAGGCATGTGCCCTGACCAGAATAAAACTGCAACTTCCTGGTCTGTAGCAACCACGTGTTTAAAGGTTTGGAATATCCTGACATCCTGGGAGGTGAGTGATTTCAGGTTGAATCAACAATGGCAAATGATTTAATCAATCATGCCTACTTAAAAATCCAAGAGGACGTTTTCCCAGTGAGCAAAGGCTGGGTTGGTGAGTGCACGGAGATTTGGGGAGAATGACATGAAAGCTTCAAGTTCTTGCCCCATACCTTGATGCATGCATATATTCTATCTGACTTGGGGCCCCCATGAACTCATTTCTTTGAATCAGGTATTTGCCGAGTAAATGGGATGTTCTAAAAGGCAAACTGTCCAGGTAAGAGAAATCAGGTCTCTGACAGGGAAGAAGAGGGGACATGGGTGCATGAAAACCTGCTAATGCCCCTCAGTAAACTGCAGTGACTCCCCCGTGAACATGACCCATGTCCCCATGTAGCAGTCCTGATGAGTTGGAGTGAAAAGAGCTCTGCCACAGTAAATGGAACTAGCATTGTTAAAACACTTTGAGGAACACACTGGAATGAATGGCACTGGCTGTCTGGACTGTCTTTTCCCATGTGCCCCTGAGACCACATGCGGGGTGACCATGTGTGGAAGTTCCCCAGGGTGAGTATGGACTTCCAACTCTACTCTTGACAAAGAAGCCACCCTTGTTCCTACCATTGGCCTGAAATGTGCAAACAGAGACCAAAGAGGGAAGAGAACTTCCACTGAGTCCTCAGTGGGTGCCTGGCCAGGGACCTGAACCCATGCCTTGTGACTCCTCACCCAGTGCTCTTGCCACTTCATTTGATTATGGCTTGTTGCTGCATAGGATTGGGTGAAATTGGACAGAAGGGATTCTGTCTTCATCCTCAGCAAATGATCCAGTTAACGAGGTCCTAGAATAAGTTGGTTATAAGAGGATTTTCTCAGAAACTTTTATGTAATAGTGATTTGAGCATAGCATAATAACAGTAACCTGAGCCTTTAATAAAGTAAAAAGCTCTTTTTAAATGTAAAAGTCATTTTTAAAGGTCAGATCATAATTATGTTTTGTGTGTTTGAAAAGAACTATAACATAAATGACATGAAATTTTATATTATAAGGTATGAGAACAAAAATTATTCTAAAAGCCCAAAGCAGGGAGGGAGAAAAGGAAAATTCTAAAACTGAAGTAAGTATGAACTGGACTGATTTAATATGCCCTTATATGGTATATCTATTTTGGACAGCAGGATAAATGTCAATAACATAGAAATATTGGCTGGACATAGTTTATTTAATTTACCGAAGCTTAGAGCTTTCAGCCATGTAATGAAAACTGAATTTTGACTAGTCAGGAATTTTCTAAGCTTTTGGGAAAGCTGTGGAGGTGGATACTGTGATGCCTTCTTTGGAGCCAACACACCCCAGCACTCAGTTGCTGGGCATGTCACCCGCCCAGGGCTCATAGCTGTGACTTTCCTGGGTGCTATGGGTTGAAATGTGTCCACTGCAAAATTCATATGTTGAAGTTCCAACCCCTCAGTACTTCAGACTGTGACCTTATTTGGAAATAGGGCCATTGAATATGTAATTAGTAAAGTTAAAATGAGGTCATTAGAGTGGGCCCTATGATTCCAACTCTAATTCTAGCACACATCAAGCAATTCTGGCACACTAGCTGGGTGTCCTATAGTTCAACTCAATCCTGACACCATCTTACCTAGAAATAGTGCCAGATTCCACAGGGTAATGGCTCAGTCCCAGGATTCCATTATTCAAAATGGTTTTCCCCAAAGCATGGATTTGTTAATATAGTTAGCATATGAATACCACTATTGATATAATATTAACGTACTTCTGTACATTTAAACAAGAAAAATGGAGACATTAACCAACATCTGCCGTGAATCTGGCTCTCTGAAAGATCACACATCACCGCGCTCACCACCACCATCACTGCAATCTCTTATGTAGTGAGAATCTTAAGTTAACACCAAGCATTGGGCTCAGGGTCTACTAGACCATATAAGTCCTCAGTGCGTGGTTATTATCGTGGTTATTATTGTTATTGTTAGTATTTTAGGGAGTAATGTTTTTGCAGTGAGCAAAGCCTGGGTTCTCATTTGCAATTTTGGTTCCCAACACCCTTATAAGGTAATGAACACCAGTTTCAGTATACATACTCAGAACTTATGTGAGGCAAATTATATGAGGAGTGTGTCTGTTTCCTAACTTTTTACTGATTAAAGGTTTAATTTGGGACCAGGCGATTTTGATATTAGTCTAGCTTCCTTTAAATAAATTGGAAGAGTAATCATTGTCACCAGACATCACCTCCTGTCCTCAGTGCATGGCAGCTTTGAGAGTACCTGACACTGCAAATGTATAATATTGGTGGGTGTAATGTGGTTATGTGGAAGTTCTCCATGCTTGGTGATACTACCATGTTTTATTTCCTTATTGTCATCAAAGCATTGTTGGCCTGCTATCTCAATTGATCCTCATAAAAGTCCTGTAGGGAGCTCAGGGGTCAGGATTCCAGTTTATTGAAAAGGAACCTGAGACAGTGGGGGCAACTGGCTTGTTGACGGTTCATGGCTTGTGTTTGATGTGACAGCCACGACCCTGGCAGGACTGACCTGGTGCTATTTCTTCTTTCCAACTTTTTTTTCTTTTAATGACCAATATTTTATCTCAGGAGTAAGATTATAGGACACAAACACTTCTTTTTAAAATTTAATGTGAGATTGGAATCACAGGTCAAAGAAAAATTCTTAAAGGCATTCTGCTATTGTCAATTCAGCTCCATGCCTGGGCTTGGCCTTCACAATGACACCACCCACTTTCTTCTATCACTTCTCAGACCGATACCTGCAGTGGCTTAGTCCTCAAAGTCATCCCATGCCAGTGAAATCCAAATGGTCCGAACTGTCCTAGAATGACAAGATTTCCATTTTGAAGGTGCGAGTCTGAGAGCCTCTCCCATAGTGCCTGCCCCCATTGGCTACGGCCTGTGCTGGGGCAGCAGGCCACCAGCTGCCAGGATGCATGGTCAGCAGAAATCCTGTTGTCCTGGAGTGGCATGATGTTCTGTTCTCCCGTGCCCTCTTTGATATTCTTTGCATGATCACTTCCCTGGTCCCCATAGAGGCTTCTGTAGCCCTCATATTTTCAAAACTGTTTTGGGGGAGGGGCTGCTTCATTCAGAAACAACTCAGAAAATGTCTTCTGAAAACAAGCTCAGTGGTAGCAGTAGGGTAAGGTGAGTTGATAGGATGAGTATATCCCAGCCTTTCCCTCACAGAGAGGGAAGCTGGTGTGTGTTTCCATGTGGCCAGGAAGTTGGTGAATATGACCTGGGCAGTGCTCCACTCTGGGATGCTAAACAAGCCTGTCTGCAAGCTGACAAGCACTATTAACACTCTTTGAAAATAACATATGTCATGAAGCACTCAGGGCCTCTGGGAGAAGGAGAGCATGAGTAAGAGATGGGGTGGAATGGGAAGGACCTCTGCTAACTGCAGTGATGGCAGTGGGTATGCATTAGCAGGTAATAGGAACCTAAACACAAATGGTATGCTTGGTGAGTTATCCCTTTGGGACAGTGTGAGGATTTGGAGCATCAATACTCAAAACAGACTCAAGACAACTGGGAGTAAAGCATTCGGTGGTATTTTAGGAGGAAGAGGTGTTAGGCTTACAGATACTAACACGATGCAGGATTCATGGACACCTTGGGGGTAGAATGGCTTTGCCAGGTGACCGCAGCAGTCTTAGGGAGAGTTAATTTTTTTCTACAGAGGAAGAGTTCAAAGATCCAGGTGTGAACACGTACATTGACTTTCCTTTGGGATGCAGTGTGGGTTAGAAGAACTGATGGGCTTTGAGGTTCAGAAAAATCATCTCATGGAGAAGGTGAACACATAGCTCCTGATATCTGTTCCCTTTGGATCAATGGAAATGGGGAATGCGTAGAATAGATTCAAGGGATTCTGCCCTTTGATGGCTGGAATTTTCTCAGTGTTGGCACACAAGGCAGTGTGACAGCCTGGGATATTCAGAAAAAGAAATCCCAGTCACCACAGAGTGAAATGGCAGCATTGTTCTCCAGCTTGCAGCTGCTGGCCAACTCATCGGTGAGACAACAGGATGTTAAATCTTCACAAGATCAATTCAGGAGAATAAAAGAATTGTAGTTTATTTATTCTGTGACTATGTTTCCCCTACTGAATCGCTGGAAAGTCTAAAGGAGGCTCTCAGGGCGAGGTATTTTATTAAACACCAAAGAACGAAGCCGATAGAGCCAATGCTTTACAATTCATGATGGCAGGTGGATGCCAGATGCTGGTAGGTAACAAGCAGCCTGCTGTGGAGACAGTGGTGATTTGGATTTGCGTGGCTGGATTTACAAATGGGAGCGGCCTTTTCATGCCAAGGAACTTTGCCAAATCAAACACATCATTATGCAACTGGAAAAGAGTTTTACGGAGAGAGGTCCCACCTTTTGCCCTGGAAATTCTCAGCCATCTCCCAACCATTATGTATCTTCCTTGCCAAATTCTTTGTCCCTCAGTATCTAACTAATGTGCTATGCTCCCAGTACACAGAACTATGGCTATTACTAGTACTTACTTTTAGGTCTATGACAGTTATCTTTAGAATGTCAATAGGAAATCTGCATTCAGCTGGACGTTATGAGAAAGAATGAAAAGTTTGCAGGCACAGAAATGTGTGTGGTCCCATGTTCTGCTCCTGTCTTGCTGTGAGAAAGTTGCTTGACCTCGCTAAGATTCAATTTTCTTTTATGTAAAGTGGGAGTAGTTATAATCACACTGACATTTAGGGTTGTCAGCAGGATCCAAGAGAACATTTTTGAGAAAGTCATTTATGAACTCTTTACAGCTTGACAGATGTTAGATTTGACTTTCTCAGTCAGAGCTTGATTATTAAGCCTATGGCAACACTGTGTCCCAAACCACTTGTTGCTTCTCTGGGCTCCATCCCTATGTTACAATATTCCACCCCCATCAACATGATGAGCTGGAGCCATTTCAGATGATTCCAGCTCAGAAGAGACCTGTGCTGGTCAAGTTACCTGGGACCCGCTGGCACAGGCAGGGGTGTCCTGCTCTGCAGATCTCCAAGGCTGGAGCTGCATCAGCATCTTGTCTCCTGGAGATGAGGAAAGAGGGCCCAGCCCCTCAGCACACCACGAATACCCCACATGCATTCTTGGAATAAAAGATCTTAGGTTCTCATGATTCTCAAAGTAATCTGCTTGTTGAGAAGTAAGTCCAATGGTTCTTTCTGTTGCTAAGGCAAAAGCTTTTATTTTTGTTAAAATAATAGCCAAACTATATTTTCAGTAAAACAAAAGGTCACCACTTTGGTGTCCTATCAGGAACTATCATTATTTACATAATTCAGGAAAGTACTTAAGCAGTGGGACTTGAAAGAAAGTGATCTCATTAGGACTGACCAACAACCCACAGACCAAAATTATAATCCATAGATGAAAGATGATAGATGATAGAGAGATAGATAGATACTGATCTAAAGAGCAATATTCAGAAATAATGATCCCTCAGGAGAGCTTTATTTAAATTTCTATAAACTAAGATGGTTCACAAAAAATAACTGACTTTGGAATCCAGTAATCCGACATAAACCCTAGAGCCCAGACTAGCTCTGATAATTGAGGTTAAGATATTTGTAATTTGGAGTAACTGGAAAAAGTACGCACAAGCCCCAATTTATGATGGTTCAACTTGTGATCTTCAGCTTTACAATGGTGTGAATACAATGCGCATTTAGTGGAAACCCTACTTCAAATTTTGAATTTTGATCTTTTCCAGGTGCTAGCAAAATGCTGTACCATAATCTCTTGTGATGCTGGACAGAGACAGCAAAATGATATTGCCCAATTGTAGGCTAGTGTAGGTGTTCTGAGTACAGTTAAGGCAGGCTAGGCTAAGCTATGATGTTTAGTAGGTTAGGTATATTAATTGAATTTTTAATATAAAATATTTTTAACTTATGATGGTTTTATTGGGATGTAACCCCATCTTAAGTCAAGGAGCTATGTGTGATATTGAGAACTGTAGTAAGAAGTATATATTTGGTTTTCACCCTGTTCTTGGCACAAAGCTTCTAAAACCCTTGGAATTGCCTAATTAATGAGAGTGATAAAAATCGTCTATTGTTATGTTAATGAAGTGACTTTGCACCTAATGAAGTGGGCTGGTTGCCAGGAGAACCAACCTTGTGATTAGAGGGTTGCAATTTTCATGCCATTCTCTGACCTCCTAGGAGGGGAGAGGGCCTGGAGGTTGAATCAATCACCAATGGCCAATTATCTAATCAATCATGCCTCTGTAATGAAGCTTCCATAAAATCCAAAAGGATGGAAGTCTGAGAGCTTCTGTGCTGGTGAACATGTAGAGATCCAGGAATAGTGGGCAGCTAGCAAAGGGTGTGGAAGCTCTGTGCCCTTTCCCTATACCTTGACCTATGCATCTCTCTGTTCCTGAGTTATAAAACCTTTTATAATAAAATGGTGATATAGTAAGTAAATGTTTCTCTGAGTTCTGTGAGCCACTTTAGAAAATTAATCAAACCAAGGAGAGGGTCTGGGAACCTCTGATTTATAGCAGGTCAGTCAGAAGCACAAGTGACCTGGGTTTATGACTGATATCTGAAGTTTGGGTATTGGGGAAAGTCTTGTAAGACGGATCCTTCCACTTATGAGGTCTGATGCTACCTCTAGGCTATGAATTCCAAATTAGAATTGAGTTCAATTGTGAATACCCAGCTGGTGTCTGGGTATTGCTTGCTGGTGTGGGAGCTTCCTCTCCCCATTCACACACACATTGGAATTGGATGCAGAATCATTTCACAATGGAATCAGAGTAACTTTAGTTCCAATGCCTGGTCATATCACCTTCTAGTGGGGCAACTTTAGTCAAATCATTGTACTTCTTTGGGTCTTTCATCCAGCCTGGGTCAAGCTTGGCTGACCTTGGCTGGATACATTCATGTGGATGAGCCAGAGACTGACCAGTATAGTATGGCTTTGCCAGACACAGCTCTTCCGCATGGTCTCTCATCCTTGCCAGATGAGTGTGGGCTTGCTCACTGAGTGTCTGCATAGGGACCCAAGGTGTTGAATAATGAGGCTTGGGGCTGGCCACATCTATTGCCCAAGCACCTCACTAGGTTAGGGAAATAAATTCAATCTCTTGATAAAAGATGTTGAAAATCATATTGGAAAGAGCCACAGATATAGGCAAAGAAATAATAGCTATAATTTTTTTAAAATATATTTTATTGATTTTTTACAGAGAGGAAGGGAGAGAGATAGATAGTTAGAAACATCGATGGGAGAGAAACATCGATCAGCTGCCTCCTGCACATCTCCCACTGGGGATGTGCCCGCAACCCAGGTACATGCCCTTGACCGGAATCGAACCCGGGACCTTTCAGTCCAAAGGCCGACGCTCTATCCAGTGAGCCAAACTGGTTTCGGCTAATAGCTATAATTTTTGCAAACAAGTTAAGACAATTGCAAAAATTAAAAATTAAAAATGCCAAACTAAAAACCAATTCAAAAATTCAGGTCACAATTTAGACCCTGGAGGCAGAAAAACAATAGATCGTGGCCATGCTTCATAAATCAATGGCTCCAGGCACAGTCTGTCTCCCAGCACATTGGGTGCACACTTTCAGGGTGAAGCTCTTAGGAGAGCACCCCTAATATAAGGTCTGGTTCTTGTGTCTGTTCATCACATTGACCTCTTGACATCCCACTGCAAATAATGGGGGAGGAGTAGAGGGGAAACGTTGTGAAAGTTTTCTGGGAATCAGATGAAGTATAATCAGGCTTTACCTACGTTCACATTTTCTTTGCTTATTCTGCCAACTTGGAATCATTTGATAAAAATGCTCTTTGCTTCTGCTCTCAATGATCTTGAAGTTCAATATGCCCCAGAGTTGACTCAAATGGCCGAAATTGGTTCTAGATAACCCCAATACAGGCTCAGCTTCTTTTAATTGTGAGGCCTCTAGGACAGTGATGGTGAACCTTTTGAGCTCAGCGTGTCAGCATTTTGAAAAACCCTAACTTAACTCTGGTGCCATGTCACATATAGAAATTTTTTGATATTTGCAACCATAGTAAAACAGAGACTTATATTTTTGATATTTATTTTATATATTTAAATGCCATTTAACAAAGAAAAATCAACCAAAAAAATGAGTTCGCTTGTCACCTCTGACACGCGTGTCATAGGTTCGCCATCACTGCGATCTCATTGGAGTCTATGTTTACTCTGTTCCTGATTTCTCTCAGGCTGTAGACCACCTGTGGGGTATAACCTATCTCTTAGATCAGTGGTCGGCAAACTCATTAGTCAACAGAGCCAAATATCAACAGTACAACGATTGAAATTTCTTTTGAGAGCCAAATTTTTTAAACTGAAACTATATAGGTAGGTACATTGATATTAACTTAATTAGGGTACTCCTAAGGCTTAGGAAGAGCCACACTCAAGGGGCCAAAGAGCCGCATGTGGCTCGAGCCGCAGTTTGCCGACCACGGTCTTAGATGCATGTTGACCTGGGACCAACCCCTAAGCTAATACACTTTGGATCTCTCCTTTGTCACAGAGCACAGGACCTGCAGAATGTATGGAGGGCATCCTTATAAGTCCATGGTTTTGTGTCTCAGTCTCCTAGCATCTGGGAAGAACAGAACCTAATGCCACCCATTATGTTTGCTGGAATTACAATTTTACAAGCCATCAGTGGGATCTGAGAAGACCCTCTTTAAGGAAGCTCAGATCTGGGCTATGGAACTGAAGTTGGTATCCCCAATTGCCTACAGCTGAGCCATAAATTTACATGTTTTGATGAAAAGAAGATGAAATAAAAGAACTACCCTTTTCTTGTCAATATTAATACTGAAGCAAATTCTGCTTTTGAGTAAAGAAGTATCAATGTGATGAATTGCTACTGATAGCAACAGTCAAATCTGCACACTTGGCAGGTGTCTATTGAATAAAATCAGAGATTTGTTTGTGTAAAAAATATGATTAATAAGGAATGTCTTCCTAACATTTGTCTCAAAGTTGCAGTTGAATAATAATAAAATATAATAGTAAAAGGGTAATATTCTAATTAGACATGTCTTCTGGACATCCTTCCTGATGAAGCCGGGGCTAGAGGGAAGCCAGCCGTTCCCAGGTGCCTGTGGGTGGCCGGAGGAGGGAAGCCTGGGTTCCCGCTGCCAGAGGGAATCTGGTGCCGGCAAATGGGGGAAGGAAGGCCTACTCTTGCATGAATTTTCATGCATCGGGCCTCTAGTAAAATATAAAGAACTATCAAACCAGAAATATGGATACATTATTTTAAACCTGTGATTTTCTTAAAGCCAGAAAACATATGATGTACTTTGTACCTGACAGAGACCTCTAACAAAGGGAAGGCTTTTCGCTGGGAGCCAGGGAGTGGTGTGTTACCTGGGCACCTCTCTGAGCTGCACAAGCAGCTCATTAACCCTCACGCCATGCCCAGGAGCTCAGAGGCAGGAGGCATTGCTATCTGCTTTTCACAGATGGATCAGTCAGATCCCAGAATCATCACACAGTGATGGACCCTGCAAGTGGTCCCGATGTTCTGCTGTCCAAGGCAAGATGCTTTCCAGCCCATTCGATGGGTACACGCAGGCCATGAAGGACAGAGGGAGAGCGGATGAATGGCAGCGAGTGTCACACTGTCAGTGGCCTCCTTTTTGGATCCCACTGCAGCTCCCACTGCCACAGTGAGAACTGCCCCTTGGAAATGAGCATATCTGTTCCTTCTAAATAAATCTATCTCATCTTTGAAAATGTAAGCCTTCAGAAGTAAAAGTTTGGATGAGATGTGGAACATGAATAATTTTTTTTAAGTAAAAAGGTTAAGGGTGCCTGCTTCTTAGTTTCCAAAGCACATTTTTCTAACAATACCAGACAAAGGTCCAGGACCGACAGGGAGCCTGTGCAGGTGCCCCTTCCTATGACTTTCTATGGGTTGTGCTTTTTTTCTGCCCCACGTCCGTGACCCCAACTCACTCCTGTGGGTATGCTAATGTGACCCCAGAACAGACCTAACGATGTGCACTAAATGGTAAGGATTCTCGCCTGGAGAGGGGCCTGTCTCATTAACCACGCAGGCTGCCTTGGCCAGAGTGGCCTGATGAGGGGTATTGTGAGGGCCCCTGCATCTGTCAGGCCCACCAGATGGCCCCACACCCTCACTACTTGGAAAGCCATTCATCTATGTCCATTATTTGCCATGGTGGGTCCAGCTCTTAATGAAACCCCGAGAGAAAGCTGAATGAGAAGGCAGGAACTCTCAGGCATGCTGGAATGGTCTGCCCCACCCCACACAAAGGGCCAGGCTCCGGCCTCCAGGGAGGAGTAAGAAGTGAATTCCAGTCAGGCTGGCTTTGTCAGAAATCACCCACAGCGACATGCCATGGGAGAACCAGGTTCTGCATTCCTGGATTTTGCCTCTGAGAAGGAGCTGGTGGGCGGTCCCTGGAGCAGAGTGGGTTGAGAACAAAAGGATTCCTGCCAGAAAGGTAGGACATTCTGCCACCCCAGAGGTGGATGTTGGGCACACATCCGTCTGTCTTTCTACCCTGGGGGAAAGGGGTTTGGACCCATACGCTCCTTTTATCTACCCTCAGAGCTGGCAACATCCCTCTGTCTGAACCATCCTAGATTTAGACTTTGAACCTGCCCTATCCCTGCAGTAAGAGATACGAAAAGGATGTGAATACCTTTAGGAACATCGCTCTATGTCTATGTCAATTTCTCTGTCTGTCTGTCTGTCTCTCCCCCCCCCATTGCTGAATTATAGGGTCTCCCTACAATCATTTACAGATGGATTAAAAAAAAGAGCTGACAAGTAAATTTGCAGGTCATAACACAAAGTGTCTTTTCTATCACTCACCATCTTCAATGGTGGCTTTTCTCTTCTTTCCCCCAAATAAAAAAGTAAATCTATCTGTTGCCAAATTACCTGGTGGCTTTGTTATCCTGCCTTCTGTTTCAGGCTGGGGGTGCTGGAAAATGCTGAGGGTTTCTCCAGACTCATCCATGACCTTTAGGGCTATCCCCGTCTTGTTGTCTTGTTTTTGCTTCCTGCCCATGGACCTGCCCCTCAGCCACAGTGACTTCCACCAGCACCAGGTGCAGGAACACCTCCTCTTCTAAAGGAGGCAAATGAGGGAGCCCTACTGGGAGGGGCTGGAGACATGGGTGGGAGGTGCTTGCTCTTGGAGTCCTCCAGGGAAAACCGCCTTAGCTATGGAGCTGAGACCCAGTTGTATGCATCCCTGGCAGGATAAGTGGGAGGTTGTGGTGCAGCATCTTCACCTCAGGGCTGTTCCTGGCAGACACACAGGGTGTTCCCAGAGCTGTTTTAATCCGGATTAGATAAAAGGGAGGGGTCCCATGGAAGCACTTGCTACACAGAGAGGAGGTTCCCAACTGCAAAACCTCAGTCCTGTCATATCTAGAGCCAAAATGGGAAAATCAGTGGTGCTTGCAGCCTGAATAAATGGATGGATGGCTTTACTGGTTTCGTTTATAATATAGGGTGATGTTGTTCTCCGCCTCCCCCACAAGTGCTGTCAGTCTTTACTGGGGAAAGAGGCCACATGAAGACAGGACCTGTTATTACTATTAAATTGTTTGGGGCTTGAAAGCATATTCATGAGTCCATTCAATTTAAAATAGACTTAATTTCCTTACACAGCGAATGACCCCCCCTGTCTTACGATGGTTGAGGAATTTAATATTGAAGGGATTTCATTTGGCAGTTTGCATCTGTGAACATTCACTTCTGAGTTGAGGTACACAAGGGGGAGGAAAAGGCAAGGCTGTTCAACTTGGAAAATGGAAAAGAAATTTTGCTGAATCTCGAAGGTTATATGTAGCACTGAGGACAGGAATCAAAATACTCCCTCCCCTTAAGAGCTCAGCCAGCTCCTCATACAATCAGCTTGAGCCCATGTGCCTCTTCTGCACTTTCAGGGGGAACGACACACTTGGCAGATGAACGGGTTAACGTCTTTGTGTTCAGCTGCAGCTGATGGTATTCAGGGAGGCTGTAACTACAGTCTTTCAGAGCTAAAGGAAAGCTGAGAGAGAGGCAAGGCCCCGCCATGTCAGGTCTGGGCACTAGTGCAGACTCATGGCTTCCTGATGCCCACCAGAGATGTGTTCACGCTTCCGGTGACTGAGAAAGCAGAGCTAGCTCTCAAACTGACTGAGCAGATCTGTTGTACTCAGGGGGATGAATTCTAGCTCAACAGATCAACAAACACATACACTTCACAATGGTGGGAGGTTTTGGGGGGCACTAAAGAAAAGAAGCAATGGCAAACATGAATGGGGCTGTGAAATGCATCTTGTCTAATACAGGAAGCCTAGAGACTAGACTTGAGGTCGGCATTTTGGGTTTCAGATGGCTATCAGGACTCGTGACTTAAAAGCAGCTTGAATCATTACTGTCATTTACTCCATTCAAGCAAATTAGAACATCTACCTTTTTTTCTCTATTGAATGAAACTTTTTTTACTCAAAATATTTAACACATTACAACCTGCTAAGTTTTATCACTTCCAATAATGCTTATAAAAACAGAAATATATTCTGATAGAAACTTGAATTATTAAAAGTACAGTTATTACCAATGAACACCATATTTCCTAGCCTACACATTCCACACCCATAAATAAATCATCTCTGATGCTGTCCTTGAACTATTTCAGTTAATTAAAAGAATGTGGAGGAAGCCCTTCTCTCTGGTTCGGTTCTGTTAATTATGGAGGTATTCAATATGCCACTGCAAATGGCATTCGGCTAGTGCTTAATTAAAATAAATACAGAAATTTAAATGAACTAAACAGATTTTGGCACTGGTCTGTAGTTTCAGGGCCAAATTTTATGTGTGGATATAACACAAGCAGAGGAATAAATCTTTACTCTTGCTCTTAATGGACTGGCACCTGGCCAGATGCAGAGGATGCAGCCTGCTGGTCCAACCACAGCATCTGTAGGAGTTGCTGCAGCCCCCTTTCCTCACACCCACTCCCCTCTACCCTCCCCACTGAGGGCAGCTTTAGGGAACCCACTGCAGATCTCAGGGGATGGGTGCCAGTTTGAATCCCTTTCCTTTAACAATTCAGAATGTGAAGAATAACATGTATTTTTTTCACCATCTTTAATCAAAAGCTCTGGGATGTTTTTCAGATATGAATTCATTAATTTTTCCCACTCTTCTGCGACACAGGGAGTTGGAAGGAAGACTTCTCCCAATTGACTGAGTAGGAAGTGGGAGAGGTCTGAGGAATACACTGCCTTCCTGTTGCTGCTGCTTTGGCCATGATTTCCCGGGCTACGGAAACAAGTGTAGGGCGCCAAAACCTCAATTTGCGGCATCCATCAAAGTGCTGCTGCTAAAGAATTGGATGGTGCAGATAAAGTGGATGGGGCTGTTTATTGGTGGGTTTCCAAGTGTTAGGCCCCCTTTTGTATATAAATTGTTGATGCATCAGACCTTCATGGATGCCACCTTGTGGGATCTATCTGCTGGGACTTCTAGGTAGCAGAAATGTGTGTGAAAAACAGCACTATTGCATCTCATTATTTTAAAATTCACAACTTCATTTCTTCTAAAGCAACTAAAATTTAATTTAATTTAGAGAATCAACTGACTGCCCTGTCATAGGAAAGGACTCATTTGGTTAATAGAAACCCAACAGGACTAGCTTACAAAAAGAGTGAATCATTGAAGCATATGGAGGTCCTAGAGGCCCAAGGGACAATAGAGAAATCAGAGAAGCAGGAAGCTCAGGACATGGTGAGCCAAGCATTGAATCCTCTTAGGACTCTCTCCTCTATGGGCTTGATTCTCTCCCTCTTCCCACACTTCCTCCTCCCTCCTCTTCTTTCTTCTCTCTCAGAATTTCTGCCTCTACTTATCATGGCCAATGAGAAAACTTGGGTGGCAATACCTCTTATTATTTTAGCCACTGAGAGAGGCCATACAGATGCAATTTCTGGTCGTGAATCAGGAAACCCGGGAGAGTAAGTTATTGGGACCAGAGTGGAGGCATGGGCACTCACAAATGTATGGTCACTCCTCAAAGAACTGTGAGGATAGTGGGAAGGAGGAGAAATTCCTTGAGGGGATGCTGCTTTGAGAAGGAGCCCCTGGATGATAAAAATAACAGTAGGGTATGTGCATAGGTTATTGTGCATGCCTACCTTGGTGCAAAGCACGGTGCTGGGAGACCAAGTGTAGACTGGAGTAAGACATGCAGGATATATGTAGAAGAGTTGAGTCAAGCATGAATCAAGTGACTCCATACTTTAATCCAAGGCATTGAACTGTTCCTGAGATGCAGACTCAATGAACAGTTGTCACATGAGTGAATGAGGAAAATACATTTGTTCCAGGAATGCATTCGAGTGAGAGTCTCCCAGATCATGAGGAGGGCATCCTGCAGGAGAGTGAGACACCTCCTAGGATGATCAGAGGACATAAGAAGTGGCAGGTATGACATACTTTGGAGAGAAAGATTCTAACAGTCCAGGGTGTGGGACTGTAAAGAAGAGGGTACTCCAGCAGGAAAGTATGGTTTGAGGAAGGATGAGAAGAGGAGGGAAGTCTGAGGATCACCTGGGACTTATGAGCAGTCTGGTGGCTGGTGAGTGGCTGAATTGACCTGTATTTGTCTGCTAAGCACAACAGACTGGGTCACTTATTAGACATTTATGTTCTCACAATTCTGGAAACTGGAAGTCCAAGATTAAGGTGCTAGTAGGGCTGGTTGGTTTCTCTCAAGGCCTCTTTCCTTGGCATGTAGATGGCCTTCCTCTTGCTACCTCCTCCAGGGTCTTCTTTCTGTGAGCTCCTGCCTCTGGAGTCTCCTCTGTGTGTCCTAATCTCGTTTTCTTATAAGGACACCAGTCATACTGGATTAGGACTGACCCTAACAGCCTCATTTTAATTGAGTCAACTCTTTAAAGAGCCTATCTCCAAAATACACTCATATGTTGGAACACTGAGGTTAGAGTTTCAATATATAAATTGTGGGGGGCAAAATTCAGTCCATGACATGGACATTTTGCTGGATTTCCCTGTTAGATAATACTGCATTTTGGGTGAGGAGTTTGTCCTTTATCTTGATAAGCAGTTGTGATCAGACTCAGTCCTCTAAATAGTGAATGGGTTAATTGTAAATAGGCCCAATTGGGGGTCAGATTGGAATAAGAGACAGATAAGAAGATGCCTCTGTCTGCCATACATTTTAGTGTTACTGAATAGGAAATTACAAAGGTTCAAGTTAGGTTAGCAGCCCTGTCTTCTAGTTGGCACCCCCTGCTGCTGGGACTGCAAAATAGCATTAAATAGGATCTAGACTCGAGACCATGCCAGCCTCTAAGATGCCCCAGGGGGGATCTGGGCAGGAAGCGGAGAATCAAACTTTCTAAAGAGTGATATAGGGCCTCTCTGAGGCCAAGCTGGCACGTGCAAGGGCCACCGATACAGAATCAGTGATTTTGTCTCTGGGACATTATGTTCAGGGGCACAAAGAAGCTAAAGCAGTTTGTGGGGCTGAGGTGCTAGACAGGAGAGCTGGACCCCCAGGAAGACCATGCCTGGGGTGCTGGATTTGGTTCTGTGGATTGGAGGAGCCTGGGCTGTTTTGGGAGTGGCCTGGGAAGGGTTGGGGAGTGCAGGCCCTAAGATGTTGCTCTGTGGTTGCTTTCTGACCCCAGGCTTTTCACAGCTTGGTTACAGCCCTCACCCTATTTACTCCTCCTCCTGTTGGATCCTCCTTCTCCTATTGGATCCTGGCTTTGTTTGATGATGAAGACAGGTGTTCTCTCTTCACAGAAGGAAGTAAGATTCTGGTTTATGGCCTCCTTGGTGCAGAACTGCAGTAAAATCAGCCTTGTTTCTAAGGAATGTGGAATTAGTGCCAATTTTTGCAGGAAGCTTCTTGGCACTGATTAAAAGCACTGGAGGCGAAGGTGAGAATTACTGGGACTTTTTTTACTCTCTCCCAGAGCTGTTCATTATAGTTGCTTGGAGGAAGCAACTGCTGTCAACAGCCTTGATGTAAGACATACAATCGGGGACCACTGAGAGCCCGTACAGCTGCACTAATGGGGAAAATTATGGGGCTGACATTTGGCATCTTCAGATTCACTCTGTGATCTTCCTCTCACAAAACTTGTCTACTTGCAAGCTAATGGCCCGACCGAGCCAGCATGCTCCAAACTGTGTTGCCTGATTTCTCCCTTTCATCCCCACTCTTAGATGCTGTATGTTTTCTGAGCTTAGCATCTAAAAACATTTAAAAATTGTATCATTTAAAGCAGGGGTGGGGACTCTTTTTCCTGCCAAGGGCCATTTGGATATTTATGACATTATTTGTGGGCCACAAAATTATCAACTTAAAAATTAGCCTGCTATGTTTGGTCAAACATTTAATTAAACTCACCCCTATTGTCTTGGCAGGGCCAGACCAAAGGATTTAAGGCCTGTTGGCCAGACATTCCCCACCCCTAATTCAAAGAAATATAGTTATTTAGTAACAAGCAAATAACATCTAAATGTGGCTGTAAAAATTGCAGAAATTAGAAACCTATAATTAAAATAGAAGATATACATTGATCTAATATAGAGACATGATTAAACTTAAACATAAACATGGGTTCTACAAGATGCCATGACCAAGATGCAAACGAAATATTTAATATTTTCTACCACTTTCAATATTTTCAGCCACACGTGGCTGTTAGCCAAGTCTTAATTGGCTAACAGCCACATGTACCACACTATGTAAGACCCCATCTTCATTAGCACAGGGGTAGCAACCTAACACGCATGTGACAATCAGTGATAAAATGCTGCAACACATGAGGAAATGCTCAATGTTGTGGCACAGCCTGTGTGGGCTGTCGACATCCAGGGACCTGGGTAGAGGAAGAGAGAGAGGGAGGACGTTTCAGAAGAAAGTGGCAATGGTGACTGTATGGGGAGTGAGGGCCAAGGCTGTGGAGAAAAATGGGGATTTCTTTCTAGCAATAGAAGGGACTGACAGAGGAAGGGAGGGACAGAGACTGGGAGAGTCTGGAGCTCAGGAGAGCCTGAGAGCATCCAGTGAAGGAGAGGCAAGTGTTACAGTGGTGGCAGGAAGCATGGAAAGGGACAGGGTGACATGCATTTCAAAGGGACAGTCAATAGATTTTGTCTGTGTTTGTGATGGAACTTCCAGGCTCCCATAAATTTCTCTTTTTAGAGTCACCATCAACCTCCTCATCTGCACTTCTTCCCTACATTTTACACTGCTGAACTCCTGGGCCTCTTTCTTGGGGTTGCAGAATACTGCTAATGGTTACTTTTATGCATCAACTTGGCTAGTTCAGGATATCCAAACATTTGGTCACAGCCAACCTAGATCCTGCTGTAAAGATATTTTTTTAGATGAGGTTAACATTTAAATGCAGCAGATTACCCTCCACAATGTGGCCTTATCTAATCAGCTGAAGGCTGTAAGAGCGAAGACTGAGGTCCCCGAAGAAGAGGGAATTCTGCCTCCAGATAGCCTTCTGATTGGAGCTGCAGCATCAACTCTTCCATAGGTATCCAGTCTACCAGCTTGCCCTACAGAATCCAGTCTTGCCAGCCCCCACAAATCCCTTGCTGTCATGGAGCTGACATCATATGTGGGGAGACTCATCATAAATGAACAAATAAGTCAATACTTGGCATGTCCCGGAGTGATGAGCTATGGGGAAAAAAAGTGCAGATAAAGTATTTGGGGAGTGGAAGAGCTGACTAAGGAGGGTTAAGAGGGGTTGCTATTCCAGAGTACAGCAGGACAGGCCTTGCTAACGTGGTGACATTGGAACTTAGACCTGAAAGAAGGGATGGAGCAAGCCTTGACAGTATATTTGATGGATGAGATGTCTTCAAATCCCTCTCCGGAATCTAATCAGAGGCGTTTCACTTGGAGGAGGATCTTCTCTGAAATATCACATCCCCCACACCTCTCACCAAGGTTCAGTTAAATGACCAGTTTCTCTAGTCTGTCCTTTTTCTTTCATTCTGATGATTTTCTTCATATGCCTCATGATCCTGGCAGTCTAGTTTTTTTTTAACATTGGCAGGATGGTGAATTTATCCAGATAGCTGGTATAAGTTTCCTCTGCTGTTGTGTGTAGAAATCTGGCCCTTGAATATGAAACCTTCTGGAGATCTCTGTGTATGTGGGGGAGGCCTGTTGACTTACTTTAGGGTAAATGAGTAGATGACTAAATTTTGGGAAAAGGTTTAATTTATCTGTCCATCCATCCACCCATCCTTCCATCTTCTCAGGCATCTATTTTAACTATTTTACATGAAATAATGGAATGTTGGAGCAGCGTGGTCATCACAATCTTGGGGTGAAGGGCCAGCTCAGTCAGATATTTTATGGTTGGCCTTGAATTCCTTCACAGTCCAGCTTCATTTTTAGTTCTCTTTCCACACCTACCCACAATGTTCATCATGGCTGGGTCCAGAGCTCCTTTTAGGTTCTGTGTGTGACAATTTATCATCTTATTCAGGGCATGGCATGAGATTCAAAGCCGTTCTGGCTTCCATGCTTACTAGTCCCGTGACCTTGGAGTGATGTAGCCTCTCTGTGCCTTGATCTCCTCGACTGATAAATGGAGATAGTAACTGCACTGTTCTCCCAAGGTAGATGTGAGCACTGGATGTGAGAATGTGTGTCAAAGGTTTATCGCTGGGCTTAATGTGTGTCAAAGGTTTAGCACATGATCATCACTCAATGCATGTTAGCTGGTATTATTAAGGTCATTGTAATTATTGTCATCGGTGCAGTTATTACTCTTAACTTTTGTGCTACCCTCTTTTTTGTGTATTTCAGGCCATGAGCTTTATTCTGAGTTATCACTTTTTAAGCTTTCTGTAATTTTTAAAATTTATCATTGATGATGAGTTTCTTCCTATCCTCTTTGCCTTTATGAGTTTATTCTGCTGCCCCTCTCTTTTGTCCTCTCTCTCTCTCTCTCTCTCTCCCCTGACCCCCATAATAATTTCATTATAATTTTGCTAGTGTCTCAGTAGGAAGAGGAGAGTAGGAAGAGGAGAGACAAAGGTGAGTGATTGATCACTTTTTTCTCTTTTTATTTTTGAGAGTTCCGAAATACCTAAGATGATTGGGTTTGTTTTATTCAAAAAATAACATAGCTTCTCTTTGTAGTGGTGTGATGAAGAAGGCGCTGAGCTCTTAACCATCTAAATGTCTCCCTAAGCAGTTTAATAAGCACTCCTCCCTCTGTGTGTCTGAGCTTTATGACAGTCCTCACCTTGTGTCAGCAGTTTCTATTGGGCCCACACATCATTGCAACTTATTTCAGTGTCTCTCAGGAACCTCAAAGCATTTTACACAGTGTAACCTTTTCATTACCAAGTTGAAGGGTGAATTACAATACTAACTGATCCACTATTACAATATGTCTCCACTAACAGGATGGCAGGTAACAGGCCATCATGTACTTGGTCCATCATGGTTCCCATGAGCAGGTGAAGGAACTGTGTTGCAGCAAGTCACTCCTTAAACTGTAATTTTTAGCTGAAAAAGAGAAGCAGCCATTCTTGCTACTTATTTGCAGAGTGTGTGTGAGATTTCATGAAAGAAAAGCAAGTTCAGATCTGTAGGTGTTCAGCTTCATACCATAAGCATACGAGGTGCAAAAATATGTGAATAAAACTCACGTTATTCCTGATTAGTTCTCTTTATCCTCAAATCTCTCATGGTTGCCTCCCCAGCTGCCCTCTGTCCCCACAGCTCTGCACTGGAGAGCTCACCTGCACACAGCTCCCAGGTGGACGTGGTTGGTTGAAGAGTTCTCCTTGTGGTGAGGACAGTAGTCGCCCAGGTCAGGGTCTCAGCCCACGTGCTGCAGAGCCTCAAGTGTCTGGCTGCTCTGGACTCCCTGTCCACATCTTTATATTTTTATTTTTTTATTTTTATTTTTTAAATATATTTTATTGGTTTTTTTACAGAGAGGAAGGGAGAGGGATAGAGAGTTAGAAACATCAATGAGAGAGAAACATCGATCCGCTGCCTCCTGCACACGCCCACTGGGTATGTGCCCGCAACCAAGGTACATGCCCTTGACCGGAATCGAACCTGGGACCCTTGAGTCCGAAGGCCGACACTCTATCCATTGAGCCAAACCGGTTAGGGCAATATATTTTTAAAACTTTCATTGTAGAGTGATGAACTTTTGGGAGGATGGCCTTTTTCCAACAGTTGGGTGGCTAATGGGGAAAGGTGATTCTGGGAAGCTAGACATCTCCAGTCTTTCTCTAAACATACAAGTAATGAATCAGCAAGTGTGCTTATATCTGCCTTCTGTTCCTTATCTATTTTCAAGTGGCAAAGTGACTCAAAACTTAGTGCAGTGGTTCTCAACCTTCTGGCCCTTTAAATACAGTTTCTCATGTTGTGACCCAACCATAAAATTATTTTTGTTACTACTTCATAACTGTAATGTTGCTACTGTTATGAATCGTAATGTAAATATCTGATATGCAGGATGATCTTAGGCGACCCCTGTGAAAGGGTTGTTCGACCACCAAAGGGGTCGCGACCCACAGGTTGAGAACCGCTGACTTAGTGGCTTAAAACAACAATGACTATTATCTCCCCTGGTTTCTGTGGTCAGGGATTCAGGATTATTTCAGCTTGGAATTTCTGGCTTGGGGTCTCTCATGAAAATATAATCAGATGGCCTTGTGACAGAGTTATTTCAAAAGCTTTCTTGCTAATAGGTGTGGAGCGTGGGCTGGGGACACCTAAGGCATTGGTGGTCCTTCATATGGTGTTTCTAGTGTGGCTTAGCTGATTTCCTATGTGGCAGCTAGGGCTCCAAAGGCACCTATCCTACAGGAGAGAAAGAGTGAGGAGACAGAGAGGGAGAGAAGAGTGGCATTCACATCCCCTGTCATGAACTGTCCCCAGAAGTCACACAGCGCCATTTCTGCCACCTTCTGTTTTCTGAGGCATTTGTAAAAACATACCCAGCTGCAAGGAGAATAAAGAATAGACATCAGTTCTGGATAAAGCAGGAGGTTTTGAAAGAGCATATAGGACTGAAAATATTGCTATGGTCATTTTTGAAAAATAGAATCCACTTACCTTAAGGTTTTGTGTATTTTTTTTTGACAACAGTAATTTTTCTTTCAAAAGGTGGTTGCCCTCTGCTGGTTGCCATGACAGCGTATGCCTTGGTCATTTGTCCATCCCCCTAGACCACCAGTCTCAGGAGATGACTTGGGTCTCTATATTGTGCTGCACACTATCAGGGTCAGTTTTTCTCTTTATAAAGTCAAGATGAAAATGCCAGTCCTCGGCAGCTGGCTGGAAAGCAGGGCGTCACCTCTGGGGAGCATAGAAACACCCGGTGTGAACACACAGCCTGAATCCATCTTCAAGTTTCAACACACTTCATAGAGGACTCTTTTTCTAGTGCTCTTGGGTTGACCCACGTGCTCTGAATGTGTTGACTAACTAAAGGATGCAAGCTACCCTTGCTCTCTGTGTGGAATAAAAAATTAATAATTCTGGCAAGAATGCTTGGTCCTATGGCCTGCATCCCTAAGTGTTTCCACAGGATGGACACCTGCAGTCACTTGGCAGCACAGCTCAGCTGGGGGCCCAGATGAATGGGGCACGGACTCCGGGGGCCATTTGGAAGTCAGCAGTTTGGAACATAGAGTCAGGACAAGCACCTAAGCTTAGTTAACCCCTATCTAGTCACAATACCTAGAGCTTGAACCTTTGCAGCCTCACTCTCCCAGCCTTGCAGTTCTGGAAACCTCCAAGGTTCTCTGTGCTGATCTGTGTTGGGCCAGAGCCCTGGGGTTTGTTGGAGGATCATGGGAGGGAGAGGTGGTCAAGAGCAGGAAGGGGAGTGGCTCCCAGGTTGCAGAGTGGGAGCTGCTCTAGGGGAGGGAGCAGGGAAAGGAGAGGGGGAAAGGGTGTCACAATCCCACCTCTGACATGAAGATGAGAGGTGGCAATGCAGGAAGTTCTCTCTGAGAAGGCCAGGGACAAGTGGCACTTTTGCTGCCTGGCTACAGAAGGCTGGTGGGTACCTGGTGACTCTCTTCCAGGAGGTGGGTCCATGGGATGTGCCAGGGCCATTTTCTTTGTAGCCTACAGAAGAGGCAGAGAGAAGGAGCCTGCTTACCTGCCATCCCAGAGTTAGAGGCAGCCTCTGATTTTTGAGGCCGGAACTCAGGAGTTCCTGGGACAGAGAGGTCAGCCTTTAGCCTCTTGCTAGGCCGCGCTGCCTCTCAGAGGCCCTTGGCTGAACGGCGGGTCTGCCTGGGTAGGGGTGCCAGGCATTTATTACATGAAGAAGGCAGTTTGAGGAGAGCAGGGTCTGGCATTTGGTTAGATTTTACAGCTCATGCCAGGAAAGCTTCTGGGCAGCAGGTCTGCAGCAGTCAGTCACCCACACCACCCGCTCACCCACCAGCCTTGGGAAGCTGGGGAAGCAGCCCTCGTGTGGCAGAACCCGATGGAATGCCAGCACACGCACCTTGTTCTAGGGTCTTCTCCAGCTCTGCCTCCATTCCTGGGTGTAGGACAGGTTTTCTTTCCGAGGACAGCATCCACACTTTCCCAAGTGAGCTAGTCACCCTTGCATCTCCTGAATCAGGGCTCCGTCCACCAGCTCCTGCAGACTTTCTGAGCCCTGCTGTCTGTCCCCACTACTGAGGGGAGCATGGTGGCTCCACAGCTTGGATCCACCTCAAGGTTCAGTTTTGTGATAGATGGAGCCTCATGGACAGCAAATTGCTAATAGCAGAGAGTGCAGCCTACCACATGGAAATGCCAGATCTCAATTTTCCAATGGGCTGTGCAAAATGGCATAATCCTGCCCCAAATATTAATTCATTAAAGATGGAAAGCTCCTCTCCTCTGGCCAAACAAAAGGAGACTGACAAGCAACGAGGCCTGTCAGGGAAGGTGCTCAGCCCCAGATGAGGAAGGGCAGGCCCAATGTGCAGAGGATGCTCTTTGTTAGACCCTGACCGCTGTCGCACGTGGAACCAGTTCTAGGATGCGGCTCAAACATCACCTCACTATCCACAGATATTTCTGAGCACAGCCTAGAGGGTGACAACCACACCCTGACATGGAGCAGATGTGGTTTCAGAAGTGGGAACAGGAGTCACTGGCCAGCAGGTCAGGGAACTGAGACCTCAGGGGTCTCAGCACTGTGCAGGAGGAGCCTGTAATAGAGGGCCCTCTGGAAACCACCTGGTATCTGCAGAGCTGCACAGAGCCATGTCTGTTGTGAGCACCTGAGAGCAGGGCTGCCCACGCCTCCCTCATGGTGGAGAGGAGAAGTGGAGGGACACTGAGACACAGAGTGAGGAGGATGAGTGCTCCTCCCTCAGGATGGAGAGGAGAAGGGAGGGACACTGAGATACAGAGGAAGGAGGATGAGTGCTCCTCCCTCAGGGTGGAGAGGAGAAGGGGAGGGACACTGAGATACAGAGGAAGGAGGATGAGTGCTCCTCCCTCAGGATGGAGAGGAGAGGGAGGGACACTGAGACACAGAGTGAGGGGATGAGTGCTCCTCCCTCAGGATGGAGAGGAGAAGGGAGGGACACTGAGATACAGAGGAAGGAGGATGAGTGCTCCTCCCTCAGGGTGGAGAGGAGAAGTGGAGGGACACTGAGACACAGAGTGAGGAGGATGAGTGCTCCTGCCTCCCTCAGGATGGAGAGGAAGAAGGGGAGGGACACTGAGACACAGAGTGAGGAGGATAAGTGCTCCTCCCTCAGGGTGGAGAGGAGAAGGGGAGGGACACTGAGATACAGAGGAAGGAGGATGAGTGCTCCTCCCTCAGGGTGGAGAGGAAGAAGGGGGAGCATTTTGGGAGTGGAGCCAGGACAGGATGTGGGCCACACTTCAAGGAACAATGGTGGCCACAGATGGATGCACCCAAGGAGAGGAGCTGCCTTCCAGAAAGCTGGGGCACCTCACTCCAGCCTGTCCTGCTCAGGGAGCAGAATCTATGGGGCAGCATCTTGGGTGGATTTGAACCCTGCCCTCCACTCCCTGGCTGTGGTCATCGGCAAGTGGCAGACCTGCCCTTTGTCTCAGTCTTCTCATCTGTCAGTTGAGGATTGTTAATAATAACCCTGCAAAATCTATCAGAAATAGGTCCCATGGGACTCTTGTGTGAAGGTCTGGGAGGAATGTCTGGCATGAGGGAGGCATTCTGATCCTCTTCCATTTGCTGTTACCCGTGCCATCCCCTCTGCCACCACTGCAAGTGCATTCCATGCTGCCTGCACTGGGGAATTAAAAAAAGAAGAGAAGAAGGAAGAAAGAAGAAGGGGGGGGGTGGGGAGAGAAAGAGAGGGAGGTGTTTGTCCAGAGTAGTGATCCCTGCATCTTAGAATCTCCTGGGAATCTTTTGTAAATTCTAAAGCTGAGCCTTCCCCACACCAATGAAATCCCAATGTCTGGTTTGGGGACTCAAACATTAGTGTATTATTATTATTACTAGAGGCCTGGTGTACGACATTCGTGCACTCCGGGGGTCCCTCAGCCTGGCCTGCACCCTCTCGCATTTCAGAAGCCCTCAGGAGATGTCGGACTGATGGCTTAGATCTGCTCCCTGTGGGGAGTGGGCCTAAGCCGGCAGTCAAACATCCTTAGTGCTGCCGTGGAGGTGGGAGAGGCTCCTGCCACCGCTGCTGTGCTTGCCAGCTGTGAGCCTGGCTCTGGCTGAGGGATGCTCCCACTGTGGGAGCACACTGACCACCAGGGGGCAGCTCCTGTGTTGAGCATCTGCCCCCTGGTAGTCAGTGCGCGTCATAGCCACCGGTCATTCCACTGTTTGGTCAATTTGCATGTTAGCCTTTTATTATATAGGATTATTATTAATTTTTTAACCCCCAGGTGATCCAAAGTGCACACAGGTTTGAGAAAAACTGGCCTAGATGTCTTCTTCTTCTTTTTTTTTTTTTTTAGAGAAAATACCAAGTTGGCATGTTTGTTAAGACTGCTTTTCTGGGGCCCTGGGATGGACTAGCTCCATTTTTCCACGCTCTTTAAGGCACAGGAGACCACCCATCCTTGGCCAGACTCCACTGTGTGGACTCAGCTGAAACTTGGGTCCTGATGAAACTGGAGCCGCGTTACAGCATTTTTCCTCTGAAAGAGCAATTTTGTTTTTGTCCTTCTGCATGTTCTCTCCCTGGATCAAGGTTTTCTCTGGGCCTTTTGTTCTAGCTGGATCCTGGGGTCACATGACCTCCATGACACGGACCTGCCCACTCATGTCTGACACTCCCTTTGATAACAGGGGATTCAAACGAGAGCAAACCATTTCAAAATGGATTTCCCAAGACTCAGCAAGGTGCTATTATTGCACATTAATTCTAAGTGCCTCCCCTCCTCTGCCTGGGGAGCAAATTCATCATCTTTGGCAGTGGAGCTGGGCTGTGCTCTCTCACAATTCAGTACCCTCCCCACCTGCCTGGGCACTTGCCATGGATTTTTTTTTCCTTCCAAAAGGCAGCACCTCTTTCTATATCAAGGCTGATTATTTCCTTCGGCTATTTTACCACATATTTATCCACATCACATCTTCTCTCCTCTATGTATCTGTCTGGTTCTGAAATTTAGATTTATCTATTTTGTTGCTGAGTGAGAAATTGGGCCTGTCAACACTGTTTAGAAGAATGTAGGGGTAGCAGTGACAGATTAAGGCATGATGCAGAGCCCTTCCATGTGGAGGCTGTATCTTCATCTGGGGTAGGGTCCCGGAATAGCTCTTGGACCCCCTGACCCTTCATGAAATGGACACTGGTCAGGTTTCATCACCCAGCATTCACATCATAAAACAATTCAGGGTTATGTGTATTCTAATGTGTCCCCCCTCTACCCCCATCCAAGTTTCTTTTTATCTTAAAATCACATACATGTATATCACCTTATATTTGTGAAATAATAGGCTTTTACTTTTATACTTTTCTCCCAGGAATCCTATATCCATCTTGTTTATTGCTTAGGCTCAAATCTTGGAATGTGGGCCCCTCGGGAAGCTAGCCTTTTATGTGGAAGAAAATGGGAAGGTACAGGCAACAGAGCCATTGCTTTCAGCCCCTTTCCTTGTTGGCCCTCTCCTCTTACCTCCCAGGCAGTTGAATGATTCATGGTTTAGTCCACCTTTAGTGTAATTCATTAGCATTATGTTTCTCTCTGTGTCTGCGGGTTTACAATCCTGAGCCCACAGCATTAGAGGCTCTGAGAGCCTCTGCCTCACCCTCCTGGGAGGTGTGGAGTGGTCTCCTTTCCCTTAGCCGCTGGCATTTCAGTCAAATGCTCGGTCACACTCACTACTTGGATCTTTGGGTCTTTCTGCCCAACGACTTAGACACCCCATGGTTAATGGCGCTCCAGAAAAGCAGAAGTCATCATTATAAAATAGAAAAAACAATGAAACTGAAAAAGGGATCCTTTGAGCTTGAAGGAGGTGGAGTGGGGAGGGGGCTGGAGAGTGGAATGGACACTCCACGGTGTGTCATGTTGTGTAGTGGAGCACTATAAATAAACAAAACACCAAACACACACCTAGGCCACTTCCAGTAGAGGACAGTAAAAGGAGGTTGGATGTCACTAATGACAACCATGAT
This sequence comes from Myotis lucifugus, assembly GCF_000147115.1. Lineage (NCBI taxonomy): Eukaryota > Metazoa > Chordata > Mammalia > Chiroptera > Vespertilionidae > Myotis > Myotis lucifugus. The sequence continues at coordinate 52,392,775 of NW_005871048.1, read as the reverse complement.
GTTGCACTAAACCTCCTCTTTACTTTGTCTGCTTTAGAGAATCCATCTAGCCCTCTATGCTTCCCAGACCTTCACAAACCCAAAGGCATAGGAGGGAGTAGTCCTTCCTTCTCTCCAGGGATCTGGGCTGCGGAGTGGGAGGGAGTGGGTGTGGCTGCTGGGCAACCCAGATCACACAGAGCTGCCTGCTCCCTGAGCCCCTGGCTCTCTCTGCAGCTGGTGGACTCTGTGGTCCCATCACGGGGCCTCCCATGTGAGCCCCAAAGGCAGAGCCACAGAGTGTGCACACAGCACGTTGCATTTCCCTACTGCACTGACTCACTAGCTGATACCTGTTAGGTCAGAGACTCCTGTCTTCACGGGCTCCTGGTGCTATGAGAAATGGGCTCCTTTTCTCTTGGTGGCATTGGCTGATGTTACCAGGTAACACAACACTATTTCAATGAAAAAGTCACAGGAAGCCATATCATACTTTCTATGGCTCTGGTTCTAAGTTAGCCTGGTTACATTTTATTCTTTCTTATTCACTAAGTACAGTGGAGCCTCGGTTATCAAACTTAATTTGTGCTGGAAGGCTGTTCAAGAGGCGATTTGTTCGAAAACCAAATCATTTTCCCCATTAGGAATAATGAAAATTGAATTTACATTATTTGTAATGACCCTCAAATGATTCCATGTTTTAACATTTCTTATGTATGGCATATCTCAATGTACTGTTTAATCTATAAATAAACACTTCTTTTTTTAAATTTATCAAACCACCCCTACTAGTCATATACAGCTGCCTCCAAAATGCTATATCACCAGCCAACTGCTTTTCCTTGATCTGATCAACAGCAGTTTTTCTACTTATTCAGTTGCCTGTTATTGTTTTGTGAGCACGTTCATACCCTTAGCAACTGAAGCACTCTTTATGTTTTAAAATTGTGCTAATCATCGATTTTGCCAGCAACAAAAGCATTCTCTCCTTTGTTTGGTGCCTGAGAGATACTTTTTGTCAAGCTGAGGTATCAGCATGAATCAGCATGAAGGGTTGTCAGGTCAAAAACTGAAGTTTTGGTCAACAACCAAGACATTTTTCTCTGTGAACAACTTGGTCAAGAACTGATTTGTTCGAGATGGGAGACATTTGAGAAACAAGATTTAACTGTATATCATAAACATTTCTGTTATGTACACTTATTATACTGAAACAATTATAAATGTGACTATGTTAACAGCCCTATATAAGTATCGTTGCCTATTTAATATGTATCTAGTAATTCTTTATTGATCACCTAGCTATTATTAACATTTTTGATTTGCCAAAATAGGGGGACATTGAAGCTGGAAAAATGACACTGTTAAGTAAGATCCATCAATTTTTATTAGTTTTTATCAGGCAGGGATAACTGTAGCCAGAATGTCTGTGTGAGCACTGGCCTTAGATATGACAAATGTATAATTCAAAACTAGAACAGATCTTGACTAATCATGTAAAGGGGAGCAGAAGCATGGATAATCCAAAGCAATGAATAATTAAAAAAAAGATTTTATGCTTCAGATGGAAATATTTATTTTGCATTTGCCACTGGTGCGTGTTTCTCATGCTGCTCTATTTAAAGTGGCTTATTGAATCCACTGTGACCAAAGATGCTGGGGGTGGGAATGAGCAGGGAGGCTTGTGGGAATAATCTGCAGGATGGATGATGCATGTATGAGACAGAGGGTAGCAACAGTTGCCATCATGCTCGGACACCGTCTCCTGGTAGATTAGGTATCATTTAGAATCACTTGCGCCCTGCCATGCCCTTCCCCACAGACTCTTTGCTTCCTCTCCTGGCCAGTGGAACATGGGCAGACACATTGTGGCCAAAGACTTGGGCAAAGCCTGTGTGGTGGAACTTGCTTCCTGGCACTTCATTGCCATGAGAAGAACATGTTGGGTCAGCCCTGATTTTAAGAGAAGGAGGAGGGACACGTGGAGCAGAGTCCTGCACTGGGGTCCCCTGACTCACAGGTGTGTAAGTGAAATAGATGCTTATTTTTATATGAGTTCAGATTTTTGTGCTGGTTGTACAGTACTATCATGGCCATGACTGACAATACCTGCTCACAGTGAGGTTTTTCTCTTAAAACTATAGTAGGACACAGGTATGAACACCTCATTGTCTTCCTTTTCTTCACTCCTTCCTTATACCCTTTATTTCCTCCCTCCTTTCAGTGAATTAGGTGCTTGACATGGAGGAGATATAAAAATGACCAATATGATACTTTTTCCACCACGAGGAATACACTATCTTCCTGGGTGTGGGATCTGGGGATGGAGCTAATTTAATAAGCAAAGAGGCAATGCAGCTGAGCACCCAGGTGTTAAACAGGCATCTCTCTGCCCCACCTATTGGCAGTGGGGACTTGAGTCAATTACTTGATATCTCTAAGCCCCAATTTTCTCATCTGTAAAATAGCAATAATTATACCAATCTTACAGGGCTTTTGTGAGAGTTAAATGAGCCAAGATAGATGCGTGTAAATCACTCAGCACCATTCCTGCCCTTGGACAGTGCTCAACCTGGCAGCTGGTCAATGGTTACAATAGAACTCACCGAGTGCTGCTACAGAAAGGGGCACCAGCCGAGTGTGGACACATTCACATTTTGTGGAAAAGAGGAAGACTGCAGTACCTGGAGTAGCTCAGGTTGTGGGATGCTAGGTATTTTTGTCCAAATACTTCCTTGTGTTCTGTGAACTGTGAGTCCCTGAATGTTTTGTTGCATGATGCCAACTCTATAACATATTCTACTGACCTCTGGATACACATCAGTGTGGGAGAATCCCACAATTACCTTTGAAACTTGTACACATAATATTTCACAACAGATGTCTGCAGCCAGAGTTTTGGGCACTGTTACGTGGAGTATAGTTATCTCTGGGTAATGCTATGATACAGTATAGCCCTGTCTATCCAGATGAAATAAAAATGAACTTCTATAGACTGTCTACTGTATTTCAAACTCATGTTTGGAAAAGGAGATAAACAAACAGCAACAATGCATGAGCTCCATCTCTTAATGAGGGTTTCGGGCTCACCTGCATGTTTTGAATAAGCTACCTTGCTTAATGGTGACATCAGTATTGGTTATGAATACTTTGAGTCCTGGCTAGGGAAGTGAAAACATAGTTTAGAGGTGCTTGGTTTTTCTACCATTTTTCTTTTTTAATTTAAATGTTATTTTATTGATTTATGAGAGAAAGAGAGAGAGAGAGAGAGAGAGAGAGAGAGAGAGAGAGAGAGAGAGAGAGAAACATCAGTGATGAGAGAGAATTACTTAGCTGCCTCTTACATGGCCCCTTTGGGGACTGAGCCCATAACCCAGGCATATGCCCTCACTGGGAATTGAACTGTGACCTCCTGGTTCATAGGTTGACGCTCAACAACTGAGCCACACCAGCCAGGCTCTACCATTTTTCTTACTCTTCTTGTTTTATCTGTGTGAAGAGAGAGCACAGTCTGCAATTTCTTCATAAGTAATTCATCTTTGATCATTAAATAGTAAATAAGCTCAATTAGACAGACATCAATAGAATCTTACAATATTTAAGGCAAAATTGCTTCATAGGATGCAAATTTACCATGAGATGCTCCCTAACTTCAAGGGGCATCCCTGAGTTTTATGTCCTAGCCGAGTTTTCTAGCAACTCTGATATGAAGATTTGTATTCAGAAAGTCATTGGGAAGTGCTTTTGGGATCAACACCTGAGGGGGAGGGCAGGTAACAGGATTGGGTAGCATGGGGAGCTAAGCTGTTATGCAGTCATAATAAAGACCCTAGCAGATCCCGGGGGGACTCTAGAGCTGAGAAGGTCCTTTTGAGTGGCCACACACTGAGAAAGAAGGTCTGGGATTTTATACTGTCTCATTGACCAGCCATTGTCCATGGGCTACTCTGGGAATGGGGCTTAATCTTGGAGGAAGAAGTTCTGTTCAACAAAAAGCAAATTCCAAAGTGGGACTCAGCTGGGATCCGCCAGCTGCCTATAGCACAGGGTGAGGTGAGGTCTGGGCTGCTCACTGCAGCTTGGTCAATTATGGTGCATGCATGAGCCAGATAGGGTCTCCAAGAGAAGCTCCAGGAGACCTCAAGTCCAGAGAGGAATTTTCTAGGAAAGGCATAATGAGGGGTAACTTCTGAGATGGCCCTGGGACCATGAAAACAATTTGTACACCAACTTGTACAGCATGCCCTGGGAGCATGCTATCACCTGGAGATGTGGGAGCCTTGAAAGCATATAGGAGAAGTTCAAATGAAAGTGAGGAATAGTGCTGTTTGTTGGGAAAGTGGAGATGGGGGTTGGAAGAGAGAGAGAGAGAGAGAGAGAGAGAGAGAGAGAGAGAGAGAGTCAAGGAGAGGCAGACTGAGACCAGATCACGGAGATGCATAAAAGGGAGGCTCAGCTCTTGTTCTTTCTCAAAACTGTGCATATATCTCATTGACTCTAAGTGATGTGAGCAGAACTTAACCTTAGCCTCTGAAGAGGTGAGAAATAGAGAGACCAGTTAACTGGTGGTTCTAGAAGCCCAGGTAAGACATGTACCTAGTAAAATAGTTACATTGAATTGGGAAGGTGGATGATGCTGAAGTGTTGGAAGGTCTCAAGTGTCAGGCTAAGTGGTTTGGAATTTACTTGTCCCCAAGGCAGAACTGTTGAAGATTTATGGATCTGGAGTGCCCCAGAAGGGAATGACCCAAAATGGTGTTGGAGTTTCAACACTTGTCCAACATCTTGGTCAGAAAGCTCTAGAATTATTCCAGTGTTGGATCAATGAGCCTTTTGTAAGCCTCTGCCATGAGGGTATTAAAGAAGGTATCCTTGACCCTGACTTTGACAGTAAATGCCATTTTATAAGGTGTTTTCACTGTCCTTTTTGAAGTCATGAAGAATTACATACCAAATAGGTATGGATTGCATACATGTGTCTAGTTTGAGAATAATTGTCTACCCAGCCCTGGTAAAATGATTGATTGGTGGTGGCTTTTGTTTTGGAGCCTTTCCCCCTCACTTTGAGTAAGAAGGAGATTACGATGAAACCCAATGAGATGGAAAGATGTGCTTTCCATTCATCTGTAGACCAGTGCAGCCAATATCAATTACCATTATTAATTAAAGTTAATCAATTCAATCATTAATTTCTTGAGTCATTGGCAATAAAACATACCAATGTGTATTTGCCAAAATGATTTGCAATATCAATGAAAACAGTAACTCAGTAATTAAATACAAAGAAACTCCATTAATTTGTATTGCTTTTATTTACCAAAGCAGTTAATTACAAAGTAGAATAATTAGTCAGAAGTCAATGCAAATCAAATATGAGCAGCAGTGAGAAGGTTGCCCAAGAAAAGGTATGACAAAGTCATTGCCAAGAGGCCAATTGTTGATATTAATGTTTAGTGATCTGGTTTGTGACCAGACAAGGGTTCTCCTACTACTTATCTCATACAAATACTAGAAAGAATAGCTAATAATAATAATAATAATAATAATAATAATTGGAAAGCACTGTATACATGCACATTTCCATTATAATACTTGAAAAAATAACAATAACCACTTATTGTATTAAAAGCAAAATTGTAAACCAAGAAGAAGGTATTAGTATTATTACATAAATCAAAACAACCATTTAAATTACTTTGGATTATTCAGACTTTATTCCTGAAAGCCCACTTGCTTCACAGGAGAGAAGTTATCACATGGCAGGTGATGGCTGCCTTAGGGTCCTCCAGCTTCATCCTCTCCCAGGACCCTGGCTCAAAAAGGATAGCATGGATCCATTAACCCAACCACAGGAAACTGTGGTCAGCTCTGACCAAAATATGAAAACTAATTCTAGGGCAGGACCACAAGTAGACAGGAACTAGAGGGGACTCAAGCCTTTAGAGAAGGAAACCATGCCTCGGGGTTAAGAAATCTGTGACTCTGCCGGGACAGGTGTGTCACAAGCTGAAAGGAAATGGGCACTTTCCTAACCTAGTAAAAAAAAATGAAAGCTTTAAAAAATTTGAAATATCCACATTTTTATAACATAACATTTGAAATTTAGTAATTTGTAAATCCTGAGGTATCATAAGCCAATAAGTAGAAAGATGGTTTTAATTAACTGACACCAAAGTCATAAATATGTTTAATCTATCTACCATGTCTTGATATCCTTCTGAGATAGGAAAGCTGTCCCCAACTTAAAGATAAGGAAGTTGAAGCACAGAGAGGGAGGTCATTATTCAAGGCAGCACAGCTCCTGAGAGGCGGAGCTGAGATGCAGCCCTCTCAGTGGGGCTCCTACACCCAGTTTAACCAATGCACTCTATTTAAAAAGTATAAAGAGCTTTACAAATCATCTAACAAGGACAAACAACTCAAAGACAAATGGGCAAATATTGAAATCCCAAATCCTGAGAAGAGCAAATTTAAATAGTTCATAAACATAAAAGAAGATCAAACTCACCAACACCAGGATAATACAAATTAGCTTAAAAAGGAACTCCCACTTTACACACATCTCAATGGCAAAAACTAACAGAGAGCTGGGGACCCACTGCTAGGGGGGGTGCCTCCTATAGCCATGGCTATTAGAGTTGACAAGACAGTATCTGTCTCCCCAACAATCTCCCTCTTGGGAACCCATTTCACAGACCGGATCATAGAAATTTTGTTGGTACATATGGACAAAGATATTATTTTGAGGTGACAAAATTGATAACCACTTACTTGCCCATCAGTAAGGAACCACTGATGGTTGAATAATGGGTTGCACCCACTGCAGGGGTTAGTATGAAGTTATTGAAAAGAATGCATGAGCAAGGATGAGCATCAGACCTCGTAGAGCACATTTTACTTCTGTAAAACAAATAATTCCTGGTTTGTGTGTGTTTGTGTGACTAAGTAAGGATGCATATAGTATGTTACAACCTGGTTTCTCAGGTGGGAGAGGGCTGCCATGCTCCTTGTGGAGGGGGGAGAATAGGGAAGAAAAGGAGAGAAAGGGACAAGAAAAAAGGAAAAGACTGCACTGTGGAATAACAATATAATCCACTTATGTAACTTAAACCTGTGCCCATCAAAATATTTTTAAAATAGTGATCATGTTAGATGTATATCTCCCCCTTATCTATCCACTGACCAAAAGAAATACCCCTAATAAAGGAACAAAACAAGGTATTGACTAATGTGAATAATCTATAATAATAAAAATATAATATGCTAATTAGAATGAACAACCGAATGACCTTCCGGACGTCCTTCCAGACGAAGCTGGGGCTGTGAGGGCCTAAACAAGCCACCGCAGCTGTGAGGGCCGAGCTCCTTGCATGAATTTTGTGCATTGCACCTCTAGTCTATATATATAAAAAGCCAGCATCCAGAATGACTGGAATGACCAATGACCGGTTGCTATGATGCCCATTGTGGCTAGCGAACTGGCCTGATCAGGGGGTGGGGCCAGCTGGCCAACCTCCCGCAGCTGCTCCCCCTGGCCATCCCCGCCCCCTATGTGCCCCCACCACCCTGATTGGCCTGCAGCTCCCTCTAGCCAGCCCCACCCTTGATAGCCCCCACCCCAATAGGGGTGGGGCTGGCCCCACCCCTGATGGGTCCCCACCACCCTGATTGGCCTGCAGCCCCTCCCCCACTCAGGCCCACCCCACACAACCCCTCCCCATGGCCGACCCCACCTCCAATTGGACCCCCAACCCCAATAGGGGATGGGGCTGGTTGGCCAACCTCCTGCAGCCCCGCCCCGATCAGGGGTAGGGCTGGCTGGCCAACCACCCATGACCCCTCACCAGGCACTGGCCCCTGGTTGGTACCCATGGTCGGCCCCCATCCCCAATCGACCCCCCACCCCCAAATCAGGACAGCCCAGCTGGCCAACCTCCCACCATCTCCTCCTCCTGACAGGCCCAGCCTTGATCTGCCCCAATTGGGGCCGGGCCGGCCAGACCCCACCCATGCATGAATTCGTGCACTGGGCCTCTAGTACAATTATAATTTAGGAAGAAGAAACACCCTTCTCCATATATCTGGTTTTACAAAGGCTATGGGGTTGGTGCACCGGAATACAGGCGAGGGCAGGTGGGCAAGGGAGAAAACCAGCTTTTCATTTCTTATTCCACTTATATAACCAGGCACACTCATTTTGAAATTTCAAAATAATAAAGACACATTTTAAAAGAAAAGAGAAAAGTCAAGCTTCACACTTCAAAATAGTAACCATAAAACGCCCCCTATGACTTATCTAACCTCTTGTCCCTCAGTCAAAGTGGTCTTGAATAATTCTAGATAGACCCCCCACAGCTCCTCTGGCTTCACATCATTGTTTCTTACACTCAGGAGGACACCCTATGAGATGATGTGGTCATAGAGCCCAAAGGTCTGCCCCACTGGGGTGTGGCTGCTGATAAGTCCTCTAGGCTCAGGGCAAGAGGACCTGAGCTCCAGCAGGTGGAGCAGACACCATGGAAACTTACTGGCCAGAGAAAGGAACCCCCTGGAAAAGCTGATTCTCTGAGATGCTGAGGGTTGCAATGCAGACGTGAACTGGGGGAGTTTGGCATCCAGAACATGTGGGAAGAAAAATACTTAAGACTACTAAGGTCACAGAACAAAGATTTTTTGCCATAAGTTTACATTTTAATGACAGTAACTCCAGCTAGAAAACTGTGGAAACTTGGGCAAAGCAGGAGAAACTCTTGGTGTCACAACTCTGAAGACCTGGGTAGACATACTCTAGAGAGGGGACAACTTGAGAAAGACAGCCATCTGCTCCTGCAGCTCTGAGTAGATCCAAAGGACAATGCCCGTTGCTGGGATCTGAGCCCAAAGATGGGTTGTTGCTTCTACCTCCTGTGTCCAGAGAGGAGATGGGGTGGCAGGTATCCTTCCTCATGCGCATAGATGTCCCTGTGAATTCACCAGGATGGTTGGGTGAACTGAACCTTTGCATTTGTCTGATTGTAGCTTGTCAGCCTGTAAGAACAAGCCCACAGACAGTCTTTCAGGGTCAGGTATTGATTTTCAGCCTAAATATTAAATCCATATTGAAGAAGAACTAGTGCCTAATTAACAAGGTGCCTTCCCTTTCCTCTTCATCTTCTGGAATACTAAAGGTACCATAGCACACTTACTTTCTGCTGTCTGTACTGCCCAGTGAGGCTCACCTGAATTCTCTGGTGATCCTATATTCCATGGCTGGAAGCTGGAGGGCCACCCAATCTTTTACCCATTCATATACATGGATTATTTTCTTTAATAAGGAAAAAACCCAGATTTTTATAATTAGTTTTTCTTTTCATTTGGCACAAATATTTAATCTATATAATAAAAGCCTAAACAAGCTTTATGGTGGAATGACCAGAACAACCAGTCACTATGATGCACAATGACCACCAGGGGGCAGATGCTCAATGCAGGAGCTGCCCCCTGGTGGTCAGTGCACTCCCACAGGGACAGCGCCTCTCAGCCAGAAGCCATGCTCATGGCTGGCTGGTGAGTGCAGCAGCAGTGGTGGGAGCCTCTCTCACCTCTGCTGCAGGCGGGTGGTAAGGAGTGAGGTGTCCTAGACTGTGAGAGCCCCGGACTGTGAGAGGGATGTCTAACTGCCGGCTTAGGCCTGATCCCCCTGGGGTCCCGGTGGACATCCCCCGAGGGGTCCCAGACTGTGAGAGGGCGCAGGCCGGGCTGAGGGACCCCGTCCCTCAGTGCATGAATTTTATGCACCAGGTCTCTAGTATATAATAATATTCACTTGGTATGTCTAATATACAGAAGACATTGACCACAACTGATTTTGTATACATATACACACCACTCACATGCACACACACTCACTTACATGCACACACACTCATTCACATGCACACACACACACACACTTTTATCTTTAATGTCAGCTCTTATTCCAGACACAGTAGCCTATTTCTATGCTGCTATTGAATGTTGACCCAAAGACATTCAACAGACCTAGCCTGATCCTTTCCCAGGAGTGAGCAGAAGCCCCAGGCCAACTGTAATATTTGCCCCATACCTATGATTTTCTTTAAAAAACACACACAACACAAATCAATCCCTCCCAGCACTGGGTCTTTCTCCCGGGTTGTTAACAGGCAGCGGAGGAGGCAGCCACTGCGTCTGCATGTAAATCAAGTACAGATGGAAGGCACAGAGGTTCAGAATTACCGCTGGGGCACAAAGGGGCCTGTGCACACGTTACCCAGTGCTTTACATTGTGTGCATGGGGCTGCCTATGCGAACCTCTTTGGAGGTTTTCCACTCTAAAGGCCAGAGGGGCCTCCACTTCTGAGATAAAGGAGGAAGCTGGCTCCCTTCAGCTCTCCTTCTGTTCTCCATTGGGGAGCCCTGTGATTTGCATTTTAGATGTAAATTAATGTAAATCAGCACTATTTTCAGATGAAACCCTACCACTGAGAAGTATCTGGAGTCATTCTTTAATGCCAGTGGGCATTTGATCCCTACATAATTTCTGGGCATATGGGTTAAGCCTGTGGTAAGGGTGGTGCACTAAGAGTGGGCATGCAGGGTGATTGACCCGTATTTTGCCACAAGGATGGGAAAATCTAATTATAATGCATTTTCCAGCATCTGAGACAAGCCAGGCTGAATGCCAATCCAGCTAGTTGGCTGGAGTGTGGCCATCCATTACCTTTCTCGTATTGGGCCAGTGACACACTCTTGTAGCCTTTCGTCCAAAGAAAACACCTCGCCTCTGGCCAGTTTATTGCCAGTTGATGACTTTGGTTTCAATAAAGCAAGAGAAGGAACAAAAATCAATCCGAATAAATCACTGCTCACAGGCAGACCTGGCCTGTGTTCCTGTAAATGACAGATGTATCATTCTGATGACTACATCCATATGAATAGGAAAGCCCTGAACAGAAGACTTTATGAAGCAAAAAGTTGCAGCATGAAAGTCATTGAAAAAATAGATGCTGCTAGGATGCACCAGGTCATGGCTCTGACTGGGTGTTAGGAAAACAAAGGCGGAGAAGGTTCTTCTGAAGGCTGAGAGTGCAGGGTATTGGAAGACAACCGTTTTCTGTCATTGCATGGATTTAGATAAATGTCAAAAAAAGGTCACAGAGCCAGGGAAAGCATTGTCTATAAGGCAGGATCTGAATATAGATGGAGTGCAAAGAGGCTCCTTGTGCATTTCTGTAAGGAGTGTGTGACGAAAGCATCCTGAGGAAGATGCAGGGGAAGGGGCAGTGGTCCCAGCAGGGAGGGGTCTTCAGTGCCTAGTGGATGGAGTGAACTAGGCAGCGTCTCAGATGGCAGATGGTTCTGCTGGGGGTTGGGGGTGGTAAGGAATTTTAGAATAGATGGCCTGCACTATCTTGATAATATTAGGAGAAGTAATTCAGATGACTGAAAAGAATCAAGAACGTTTTTCATGTTTTCACCCCCTTATAATGTTTATAGATGTATTATTACATTTAAACTGCTTTTGAAATATGAATGGATCATTCTTGCTGATTTTTCACCTTCCTTCTGTTTTAGGAAATTTGGGGGGTGGGGTGGTGATTTGAAACCGAGTTTGTTGTTCCTTCTAACTACTGTTCTGCCTCCGATTTCAGTGAGGTGGCCAGCAGACTGCCCTGGGTGTGGCAACAATGTCTGTGCGTCTGTAGGGACCCTGCCAGCATCTCTCAGGCCAAGTCAGATGAGTGGTAGGAGGTGGGCAGAGATTAATTAACACAAAGAGCCAGCTCATTAGTGGTGAAGGGGGGTCTGCCAGGAAGGGGAGGAGGCAGTAACCCCTTTGAAGAAAAGAGACAAGGGGAATTAGTGATGAATCGGTATTAAAATACAGACTGAAAGGCTTCGGCTAAACCATTATACTCAGTCCCATAATGAGAGGCCCATAAATAGAAGTGTCCCACAGGAGAGTCCACACATTGAGTGCAAGGGACAATGTAGGGAGGGTCCCCAGAGAGCAGTGACTATGGTTTCCGGCCTTAAAAAATGTGATTTTGAGGAAAAGATCGAATCAGATGATTTAGTTAAGTGATGTAATAACCATTTTTCAAACTAAAAGGAGCTGTTATGCTGAAGGTGGTGACCAGCTGTCCCTTCTCTGCAGTGAAACTGCAACAAAAGAGAGTACACTGATGGGGCAGCAGGAAGGATGGCCTGTGGAGTGGTGGCGGGGGGTGGGGGGTGGGGGGTGGGGAGAACTGCACCGTGGGGGTGACTATCTCAGCTACAAAAGTTGTGAGGCCTGGAGCTAGGTCTCAGAGTGGACCTGCACAGTGCCATGCCCAGAGGAGACCTTAGGACACACACTAACAAGGGTGGGAACTGCCCTCCAGGAGGCCTCCTGGGGAAAGTGGTGGTGCAGGGCAGAGGGATAGGGCACCCCATGGAGGTCAAGGGCTGCATTGCTCTCAGGTGCAAGGCCTCGGAGATGGTTGTCATAGCACTCCGACAGCTGACACAGGGCTGTGTGGGTGCCTGGAATCACAGCACAGCTCTCTCCATTTCCCGTTACCAATGAGGCCCGCCAGCAATTATGACGAATTATGACGTTGTCACCTGTATGTCTACGTCCTTCTTGCTTCTAGGACAAGGCCCAGTTCAACTCACGCTCCCTGTTTCTACCTGCCAAACCTCCAGGCACACATTTCTAAGTAATCTGTAATAATGTTCACAGCCCCAGTAAAACAAAACAAATGCCTTAATTACAGTGAAAAAAAAAAGAACCATAGACTCATGTTGAGAATCATATTTGAAGTAGCAAGTGTGGTTCTCTGATGCTAGAGGTGATGGGTACTGATTGTATTAGGAATAATCTCTCTAATCTTCCATTCATCTCATGTAACACTGCCAAGTCTCTGCCTGAAAGAGAATTCCTCCTGGGCTCTTGGTGGCTATCACTTTCTGATGGCATTTTTTATTTGTTTTTATTTTAATATTTCTTATTTTGGAGCAATATAATGGAAGATGAAACTTCACCTATGGAACCTTTGCTGAGGACAGGCAGAGAGCAAATACAGCCAGCACTTGTTTTTCTCCTCTAACCCTCAGATAAATCTGAGTCCATCTCTTCTTAGAGGCATTTTATAGGTATTTGTCCCTAATTTCTCCAGGCCTGCCCAGTAATTAATCTTCTCTGCTGTTACCAGGCATGGTCATGCTTGCTTAATGGAGGAGATGGGAACAATCAATAGATTAATCACTGAGCCCTTTGCTATAAGATGATAGAAACAGGTCAAATACTTTTTTTTTGCTTGAGATTATTTTCTTTGTTTTCAGGGAGAAGTTGCAGGTCTAGGATGATGTGGTGTCGGGGGAGAGATGATGGGGGCTGGGGGGGGGCGGTGCCATAATCAGGCTGACATCTCTCATTGGTCCAAGAGCCAAGATGCTAAGATCAAGGCCTACTTCCTCCTCTGCATCTTAGACCTTGGGAGTACCTACAGGTTTGTCCAGGAAAAACACTTGGATCAATTTAAAAAATTCAGATATAGTTCACATATTGTAAAATTCACCAGTTGAAAGCATTATTTTAGTGTTTGTTAGTATATTCACAACCGTATCTGTTACTTAATTCCGGAGCGTGTCACCACTCCAGAAAGAAACCCCAGCCCTCCTAGCAGGCAATCTCCACTCCCTCCCCCAGTCCCTGGCATCCACTAACTTACTTCCTGTCTCTATAGATTTACCTGTTCTGGGCATTTCATGTAAGTACAATTATACAATGTATAACCTTTGTGTAGTGCACCTTTTATTTGGCATAATGTTTTTGAGCTTTGTGATGCTTCATTTCTTTTTATGCTTGTGTGTGTGTGTGTGTGTGTGTGTGTGTGTGTGTGTGTGTGTAGAAAGAGAGTGGTTGAGAGGGTTGGTGGGAGCAGATGATGCAGTTAGTTATGTATTTTATATGCTAGAAAGCTGGAATAAGGAAGATCCAGATACCTGTATGACACGCCCACTAAGGACAGGACATGGGGTGCTCTGCATTCACTGGGATCAGATCTGGTGCATCCATTATTGCTCAGCCAGTCACAACTGGCAATGGTCTCTCAAGTCACATACAAGGCCAGGACCACCAGGCTGTAGGACTGTTCTGAGAAACTCTTAAACATCAATGAGAGGCTATTGGTTTTCTCCCTGGAGATTCTACAGCAGCATCCCTGGGTGACTCTGATTGCTGGAAAATGAGTGGACTAAAGCAGCCTTCAGGGTGTCTCCTGAGAGGGACCATGAGAAGTCCCTCCCACCACTGTGGGCACCAGGTGAGTCTGAAAAAAGCTGAAGGGCCTGTCTTTAGTGAACACTATGGAGTTGGTCTGAGTAGGGGTGTGGGGTTTCTCTGATGAAAAACCCAGGAAATATGAACTACTCCAGAAAAAATGTCTGAGGGCTCTTGGAGCCTGCTTTCTTGTACTCAGAGGCCTCAGAGATGGCTGAGTTTCCTTTCCTGATAGCAGTGTCTGAAGCTCCCAACTGACCCAGATATGCACTGACTTCTGGAAATGAAGGTGGGTGCACATGGATCCCTCCTGTGGGAATAAACAAGAGGACCTCAAGCATGTGAGAATCCAGGCCTCTGTACCTGATTTTGTCCACTGGGCAAAAAGTACTGACTCACAGGCCTCACAGGACGGAAATGGGTGTTGCTAGGTGACCAGCTGAGATGTGACCAAATCAGAACTAATCGCTGAAATGTGTTCAGGGAAATCTGTGACTTTCTGTTTGCTTATTATCTCCCTACCTGATTTTTCAGATAATTAAATATTTTAAAGTCACAATTTTTCCTTTCACTTATTTAAAAGTCATGTTCTTTGTTTCTGTTCTTTTAAGACTTTTTCTAGAAATTGTACTATGACTACTTAACTTACGGCTTCCAAATCAATTGATTACTTTTTAATTTTATTTTCTTATTAAATTCATTGGGTTGACATTAGTTAATAAGATTATATAATTTACCAAGTGTACATTTCTATGATACATGATCCATATATTGCATTGTGTGCCCAACACCCAAAGTCAGATCATCTTTCATCACCTTATATTTTACCCCCTTTGCCCTTACTATTCCCCTACCACTCTTCCCTCTGGTAACCACTATACTGTTGCCTGTGTCTATGAGGTTTTGTTTGTTTTTCTTTTTAAAGATTTTAATATATATATATGTGTGTATATACATATATATATATATATATATATATATATATATATATAATTTTTTACAGAGAGGAAGGGAGAGGACAGAGAATTAGAAACATCAATAAGAGAGAAACATTGATCAGCTGCCTCCTGCATACCCCCTACTGGGGATCTGCCTGCAACCAAGGTACATGCCCTTGACCAGAATCAAACCTGGAACCCTTCAGTTCGCAGGCCGACACTCTGAGCCATACTGGTTAGGGCTTTATTTGTTTTTCTTGTTTGTTCATTTGCTGCTTTCAATTTTATATTCCACATATGTATGAAATCATATGGTTCTTAATTTTTCTGACTTATTTTGCTTAGCATGACATTCTCAAGGTCCATCCATGTTGCTGCAAATGGCATTTATTCGCAAAGATATATATGCATGCCTATGTTCATTGCAGCATTATTCGCAGTGTCCAGGACATGGAAACAACTAAAGTGGCTTTTGATAGATGATTGAAAAAAGATGTATTACATATATACTATGGAATACTACTTAGCCATAAGAAAAGATGAAATAATAATTGATTACTTTTATTGTCTTTTTCGAACAATGGGAGGAACTTATCAGCACTTGAACTCTTCTATCCTCCCCTGCTTTATTTTCTATTATTGTTCTTTGTTAAGATTTCAGTTTGTTTTACTCCTCAAGAGACATTATGTCTATATAGTAAATTATATGGGAAATTATCTCACAAAAAAATGAACAATCAGATTCAGCAGGTGGGAGGGAGAGGTAGAAGATGGAAACATGCCATCCAGGCCAGATGCTTAGAAAATGATCAATGGTCTCTCTCTCTCTCTCTCTCTCTCTCTCTCTCTCTCTCTCTCTTTCTGTATGTGTGTGTATGTCTGCAAAATTCAGAGTCGATGATGGTCACACCTGAATGAAACTCAGAGGCTGCATGAAATGTGAGTAAATTACCTTTTCTCTCAACATCTCGCTGAATTCCTAGGGCAAAGTTTTTAAAAAAGGGGAACCCTGCTGCATGAGATTTCTAATATTAATTTTTCAACTCTGTAATCATGGTGAATACTTTGAAGAATAAGTCAGACCAGTGAGGTCACAATTGTAATCTGAATATTTTCTGAAATTAAAAAGAAGGTTAACTTTTCAGTTTTATCATATAATTTGAACACATTTTAAAAAAATTATTATAAAAAATAAGAACATCAAATAAAGTAAATTAGTTTTCTTCACATTTTATGAAATATATTGACCTTAAAACTCTACAATTGCTAAATACCCTTGAGTCACTATTTTTTTAAGAACACACGAAATGAAAAGTAGATTTCATTCCAGTCGCTTAATGCCCTGATTAATTACTTATGCTTAAAGGCATCCTGGTGATTGAAGTATAGTGCCCATCGATTCCCAGGACATATACAAGGCAGAGAAAGTGTACCCATGGGGTGCAATTTGAATACATCAATCCATGCAGACCCCTTTGTTGAAGCCAACCCATGCCTGACTTTCCAGACTGTCAGCATTCTGACCTGTGTTCCATTTGTCTGCAGTCTGGCAATAGACTATCTTCATATTTAAAATAGAAGGAATGAGAGACTCACAGGGCTTTCACAGTCTGTTAGATTTCTCCCTGTCGACTATGCTTATCTCTTCATTCTCTTATATTTCCCAGGCCACTAGGAGAATAATGCACTGAAACCATTAGCTCTCAGACAGATAATTGTTCTCCAACCTCATTTTCAGTCTGTGAAGGGAGCTTTGTGACTCTCTCATTCCACAGACCCCAAGGCAGCCACAGCTAGTCAGGCTTGAAGCATCCATTCTCCCTTCTTCCTTGCTGTCCCTTGGGTTGACCTCATTCTCCTGAAACTGCACTTGCTGTGAGTGAGGATATCAATTCCAGGACCCCAATGTTGGCTAGCAAAAGGGTTTGTATAGATCCGAACCTGCCAGGAACAACATTGTAAGACTTTCATGGCAAAAGTGTATTCCACAATATTAGCTACTCACACAGGATTACATCTGAAACAAATTTATCTATGTATGTATGCCTGTGTGGATGTATACATATGTATATGTGTTTGTATGCATGCATGTATGTATGAGTATATATGTTTGCATGTATGTGTGTGTGCATGTATATACATATGTTTTGTGGTCAGGCAGCTGATCTGCATGGAATCAACCTCACATTCTCACTTGGTTCTCTTTTAGATGAACAGAGACACTAGGCAGGATTAGGTGCTCAGTATCAAGCCCCAGAAAATGACAGTGAGAGTCTGTCTGGAGCTCACAGAAGGCTCGAAGGATTCAGTGCAATAAGGAGGAAAGAACCCTGGACCACTCTTGGTCTTGGCTTTGCTACTGACTGGTTGAATGCTCTTGGACAGAGTTATTTTACCACATATAAAGTAGAGATAGTTCTTATTCTTCAGAGTTGCTGAGAACTAAATGAGGTAATGTATGTCCAGGACTTGCTTAGAATATGGTGCAATAGACTGAATGTCTGTGTCTCCCTAATATTCATACATTGAGCCTGTAATTCCATGTGGTGGTGTCAAGAGATGGGGCCTTTGGAAGTGCTTAAGTCATGAGGTGAAGCCCTCATTAATTAATGGGGTTAGTGCCCTTATAAGAAGGGAACTAGCTACCACTCTCTCAGCCATGAGAGGGCACAATGAGAAGTTGGCCATCTCCAATCCAGACAAGAACTCTCACTAGCACTCAACCATGCTGGGACCCTGATCTCAGATTCCAGTATCTAGAACTGTGAGAAATGTTTATTGTTTATAAGCCACCAATCTATAATCATGTGCTATTGCAGCCTCTAGAACTGCTAGGAAATAAAGTTCTGTTGTTTTAAGCTGTCCAGTTAGTAGTCTTTTGTTTCTCCAGTGCTAGGAATATGCCTATCATGTAGAATCCTTGTGATCAATAAAAAATGGCTGAATACTGCCATGTTTGCTGCCTGACATATTAAATTCTCAGCAAGTATAAGCTAAATACTGAACTGCCACAGTGAAACTTTCAGTTCACCTTCTTCTACACAGTCCCCTGTCCCTCACCACCACACCCGAGGTGTGACCCCCCTCCAAACCACTGCATACATACTCCTGTCTCAGAGTCTGTTTCCATGATGAATCTGATACCTTAAAGTAAATACAAACCCTGCACTTTAATAAGTAAAATTAGCACAAGTACAGAAATTCTTGTGATTTTGCATAATTAATCATTCATTTAATGGCTCAGCACTGTTTGTTTGGCAATATGAACAAATTGCTGAATTTTTGTCTGCTTGGCCTCAACCTCACGAGCATTATACTTTTTATTTAAGAAACATAGCAGATTATCAGGCTGCAGTTCTTGGCTGATTTAAGTTTTATGCAGTCACATGTCACTTAATGAAAAGGATATGTTCTAAGAAATGCAGTTAGGTGATTTCATCATTGTGCAAGCATCATAGAGAGCACTTGCACAAACCTAGGTGGTCTAGCCTACTACACACCAAGGCTATATGGTACAGCCTATTGCTCCTAGGCTATAAGCCTGTCACTGTACTGAATACTGTAGGCAATTGTAACGCAAATGATAACTATCTGTGTATCAAAATGTAGAAAAGGTACAATAAAAATAGGTATAAAAGTAAAAATGGTACACCTGTATAGGGCATGTCCCATGAATGAAGCTTGCAGGAATGGAAGTTGCTCTGGATGAGTCAGTGAGTGGTGAGTGATGTGAAGGTCTAGGACATTACTGTACATGCCTGTAGACTTTATAAACACTGTGCACTTAGGCTGCACTAAATTTATAAAACAACATGACATTAAATAAAGCACAAGAAAAAATGATGCCATCAAGAGACATGGTAAAAAATAGATGTATGAGGTCACTTCTGTGTAACAAAGCATGCTGTTTTACAGCAAACTTTTACTTTATAAGTAGAAAGAGTACACTCTAAGAAAATGATTAAAAGTATAGTACTGTAAACACATAAACCAGTGTGTAGTTATTTATTATCAAGTATCATGTCCTATCCATAGTTGTAGGTGTTATACTTTTATAGGTCTGTCAGCACAGCAAGTTTGCTTACACCAGCATCACTACAAGCATGTGAATACTGTGTTGTGCTAAGACATTTTGACAGCTACCATGTCATTAGGTAATAGGAATTTTCACCTCTACTACAACCTAATGAGACCATTGCCATCGTATATGGGAGTCAGTTGTTGACTGGGATGTTGCTATGTGGTACATGACTGTATACCCAATTATAAACCTGTCCAGGGATGGTCTCTGCTAGAATATATATTCACCAATCTAAGCCTTCTCAGTCCAAGCATATTCTGTGACACAATTGGGCTAAATATTAATTGCTAAGGATAGAGATGGTATTCTATGTGGATGTGTAATTCTTCTGTGTTTAGTAGAAGACAATAGATTCTAAGTGACAAATAATTAAAATGCCTACCTATGACTTTGTTCCTTTATTTGTTTTATTTTAGAGATGCATTTAAAGCAATCTGTGATTTGAAAAAGGATTCATCCTGCTTAGAATGACTGTTTTCTTCCACACATCGTTGTGCTCATTTACATGGTAATTCACAGGTGCAATACTAGCGGGACCAAGTCAACATAGCAATTGCTACCTTTCCAAAGAAATGTACGGCATTCATTATTTATCATGCTACTGGGCTTGTAAACGAAATCCACAAAGACACTCATTGTTTAAGGCTGAGAAAAGAAAGAAATCCTTGAATGTTCTTGCTTTTCATCTAATTTTGTCTTGTTTCTTTCAGATTAGGAAGTTAGAAAGCAGTAAGTTAGCAGTATAGTGAGGTCAGTGGCCTCTGAATGTTTTCAGTAAAACCCACTTTGTAATATCACCAGTTTGGGGGGAAATCATGGTTGTACTTTAATAAACACTAATTGAGGAAATGCATTACATTAAAGATACGAATTCAGTAATACCTTGAAATAATTTTGTATTTCATTAATCAGAGTAGCATCTATATAGTTAAAAAATATAGAATATGTGTATATTAAAGAACATGTATAAAAGTGTGGGTATGCATGTGTGTGTTTATTCAGTTCAAAGAAAATGCATAGCTGGTGCAGAAATGCCTGCATGCCCTGAGGTTCTGAGGTCTAAGGCTGGCAAAGAGGGAGGGAAGGAAACCCCTGCATGGAGGACCCGGGGCCTGGTCTCCTGTCCCCACTCAGAGGCTTGGCAGGTGGCTTCAGAGAATTCTACCTTTCAGCTGTTGATCCTTCTTTCTCTGTAACAGACTGCTGGCTTTAGAAGACTTGTTCATTTTCGTGTAACCTCTTGTGTGACTCTGCTAAGTTTTAGGTGTGTGGCATTTTGCGTGCAGCTATTGTCCAATGCCAAGGCACTGCTTCTACCTGCTGTGTGAGTGAACTACTGACTGCCCTCCCTCAGCCCCAGAATAACTAATGAGCACACCAGCAGGGATCAGGAGCTCCTGTGAACATTCAATTAGCCAAGGAAGCTCTGCCCATGTGCCGGGTTCCCAGGAGGTCCTCAGCCCATGATTCCTAGGCTTGACTAGTGGCCACTGATGAGGTCATTAATCATCCTTCAGCACTGCTCATTATCAACCTCCTCCAGGAAGACACGGTCTTGTGTCTTTTTCTGTGATTTGCTCTCTGCCCCATGTAAATATTTGACTATCAAAATGGCATCTTATTTGGGCCAGAATTGTGATGAGATTTCCCTACTGTAGAAGAGGGTCAAGTGTCTCTTGATTTGAGGCTTGTGGCCACACCTCCTTTATTAGAACCAGCAATGGTGACAGGAAGAGAGTTATAAGATACTTCCAACACTAGGTTTCAATCTTAGGACTGTCTTCTGGACTTCATGTTCAGGATAAAACATTCTTATCCGGCATCTTTGAGGACCGCTCCTGCAATGCTGGTGATTTGTCAGTCAAAGTTCTGGGAGGGGCGGGGTGGTGGTGGAAAAAAGACAAAGGAAGCAAGAGATGGGGATCCTCTCTCATTTCTGTTTGTGTCTTTTTATAGCATTTTAATGAATTTTAAATATATAAATATACACACATATATGTATACATAATATCCATGCACACATGTAATATATACACATCACATGCAGAATATATAGTATATACATATATGTAGTGTACAAATTTGTAGTATATATGTATATTTTATATTTATACACGTATATAGAGAGGGAGAGAGACTGAGTTTGTTCCATCATAATCAAATGTAAAATAATCCTATTCTTTACTTTTATATTTTACATTTGTTTTTACTCACATGTTGGAAACACTCACACACACACACACACACACCCACACACACACAGGTTTCTCAGACACACCTGTTTTGGATTCAACTTTCAAATCTCAGCCACTGTGCACACTGCCTGACCGAGTGCGCCAGGCCACCCAGAGAGTTGCTCTGCCCCTGAGAGCTCCAGGGTTAGTTTCTTCATTCCACAGCGATGAGGTGGGATTGGATGCTGGCTGTTCCATATAAACTTATCTAATCAGATTAAAAATGAACTCACATTTCTTTCCATCTCTTGGGACACTTCACATACTCGCAGCCTCCTTTTGTTGGTCTAACCTGCATTTCACAATATCAACAAAGGTATCCCTCGGTTCTCCCAGGGGCGTCATCTTCTTATACAAAACTGTGCTGGAACATTCTCTTGGCTCTAAGATGCATTTGTTTATTAAGTCTCATTTTAACTTTCTGAAAAGGGGAATATTAGTGCAATTATTATTCATTTTTCTCTGATTCTGTCATTAAATGGACAGTGTGTTTGTAAACAATAGTGGCTTTCTGTCAAATAATTCCATCCTATCCCAAAGATTGCTTCTGTAAAGGGGAACAGCTGATGAAGAAAGGGGGTCATTTTCTCCAACAGGTATGATGTGGGGGAAAGGTGGCCCTTTCTCCAGGATCCCCACCCATCGGTGGTTGTGGGAGTCTGAGCAGTTGCTCACTGTAAAGGGGCTGTATGGATAATGAAGTCCTGGGTGCTCAGTGCCTTTATTAGCTTCATTGCATGACTTCTCTTAGCTTTTTTTTGTGAAACGGTGTCACGGTCATGTGTTTGCTTCACTGAAGGAATTTGGATCAAAGAAATGTTATTGGAGAGAGCCCGACTAGTTATGTAGGCTGGTTATTAAATCACACTCATTTTACTTACCAGCTGCGTGACCTTAGGGCACTTATTCTCCCTCTCTGAGTCTTTGGGGTAAAAGCAAAGTTCCCAACATTCCAGGCACCTGGTACTTTATAGATGCCTAGTGCAGGCTTGTTCCTCCCTGTGAGGACTCACAGGAAACTCTACTATTGATGTTGGCCACAGTGGAGTTTAGTCCAAAAGCTTCAGTGAACTGGGATTTGGATATGGGACCTGTCATAAGAAGGGGTGCCAGAAAGACACTAGCCAGAGAGATTTTCAGCTTCTGGAGCCGACGCAAGCTGATTGAGCCAATGGTTCAGAAGGAACCCCCTCATGGAGAAGCAATGTATTCTTCCCCCATGGAAAAGGTGGGGCGAGGTGAAAAATAATAATGGGAGGCAGCAGTGATGAATGAGGGGAGTCAGAATGCTAAAGTTAAGGCCTCTTAAAAGGTATAGGAAAACCAGCACTCTGCTTATATTTATTGATCACCTTGAATTTGTCCTGCATGATGTTACTATAATGAGAATCAGAGAAATAAAAGTGATTTATAGGTAATTATGGGCAGGGATTCACTAATGTTCTCATCTTTAATTTGAGGCAGTCAGGATCAGTGATTACTGCCTTGATATTTTTGATGGGGAGTTGCTCTGCACATTGAGAGAGGTCAGCATTTCAGGGGGTGGGGTGGGCAGAGCAGGCTTCCTGTCAGCACCCATCTGCTCCAGGCCACTCTTTGCCCATGAAGTGCCCCTGAGGAGCATACACCAGCTCGTGTAGGAAAGGGAGTCCAGGGGTCTTGGCCACAGGAAGACCTTACTCTGCAAAGCCAGTGGTTGGGTATGAGTCATATGGGCACCTCTGAGTGGCCATCTAGAGTCTCTTCTGGGAAGCTGCTGAACTCATGGGATCACAGACATCATTTGACTTCTTGACTCTAGTGACTTTGCCATTTGAATATAATTACCAGGCACAGAGGTCTCCGCTTGTGAGGTGGACTTGAAGTGCAACCCAGGGGCTCTGTTGACACTAAACACATAATTCACATGCAAGCATTTTCCTTACTTGGTGGCAAGTTACATTTTGGCGTCTGCCTTTCTGGTTTCATATTAGGTAAATGCACATGCACACAATACAATGAAAATTACTTTTATATGTGAGTTAAAGGCAGGCCTGTGGAGTGAGTCTGATAGTATACAAAAAACTGGATCCAGATCCCTGTGACCTGCTGCATAACCTTGAGTGGGTTACTTGAAAAAATTAACCTGCATTTTAGAAGACGATTAGTCTCATGAAACATGACAGAAGTACAACAGAACCAAAGGACACTGATGTTTGGTACATAGGCACTCAATGAATACTCATTGATGAATGAATAAATGAATGAATCAGTCAATCAATCCACATAGGCTCTTCAAAGTTACTTGGCATGAGTTCATGATCTTTACGCCCTCCTCTTATCTGCTTCTGCCCTTTGTGTCTACAATGCTCAACGTAAATGTCAAATGAATGGATTGACTTTTGCTGTCGGCCCCCAAGAAGGCTTGTTTCATATTCTCCAGTGGATGATAAAGTCTAGACTTCTGAGAGTCCCCCTGGGTCTATCCTGATCAATTCAGGAGCCCTCCTGCCCCCAGCAGCTTGATGATAAAACACACTGCCCAACCAGTATTAGGCACTTTCACTCTCATTAATCGGTTCCTTCTGTGAATATTTGTTGTCTCCTGTAGGATTTCAGGCTAGCTCAGGCCTAGTCTGAATTTATTTTGTCCTTGAAAAAGACGAAGGAAAGGGATTTTCCAGTGGCCTCTAATGACCATGAGGTACAGATGGAGGATGTGGAGATCAACACTCCTGATTCCACCCAGGAGACAACCCCAACAGGATTAAAAAGAAGAGATCATAGATGTCCTTGGAAAAGTGAGGTCTAGATAAGTGGGTGATAACTACCTGTGCCTCCTTGCTGTCCTCCATGGCTTCAGGCCCACCTCAGCCTGATTAACTCTTGTTAGTTGCTGCTGCTGCAGCAGGCAGGGGGTTGGTGACCCACAGCTTCCATTTTCAACTTTGGGATGTAGGGCTGTGGCTCAGAGAGAGAGAGGTCCCTTGGCTTGACTGAGACCCCCAGGCACACAGTGAGAAAGCCAGGCTGGGAACCCACAGTGCTGAAGGTGGACAAGACCCCCAGGAAGGTCCCACTGGAGACTGGAGGGCAGGCAGAGGGGCAGGCATGGGGTTCAGGGAGAAGGACAGGACCAGGACCTAGGCAGGTTGTCAGGAACTCAGGGTCCTGCACACAAGATACAGAAGGGAACCTGCTATGGTGCTGGGGAGCAAGCCCCAGAGGAGCTGATAATCCCTCACTGAGCCTTTGTGTGGGAGTCCAAATGCCCAGCAGGTAGCTAAGCACTGGTGTTGACCATTCCCTATCTGCCCCAGAGGTTCCACGGGGAAGCCCAAGAACAGTTTCTTCACCGGTGTGCCATTTACAGAAGTGAGAAAGGGCTGCCTCTGACATCTCCTCATTGTCACAAATCTTAAAACCAATTTAACTAAATTTAGCTTCCCAGGATTAGGTGCTGCCCCATAACTTACTTCTAATGGTACAGCAATGGAAG
>NW_005871048.1:52356939-52367059 GCF_000147115.1 Myotis lucifugus | reverse complement strand
TATATCTGTATCACACATTTACATGTATAATATGTGAATTCTTTCTTATTATAATAAAAACCCTAATCCTGAAATAGTCTATACAGTTAAAATTCTCCAGGTCCAGAGGAAAACCATCCCAATACCAGTGTGTGTCCTCAGAGATCTTTCTTTACAGGTGCAATTTCTATAATTGGCATTTCTCTCAATAAAAACCTAAATGCACACAGGAAGTGCCCAATAAGTGGCAGGTCGCAATATGCTATAAGGACACTGGCTGAGTCAGTGATGTGTATGCAGTGAGTCTCTATATGGGCACATGGTTATTACAGGAGGTGGCTGCGGAGCCACAGGGCAGGCAGACATGTGGAAGGTCCCTCTGTATCAGCCTCAAGGGAGGAGTTGGAGTTTATAATGAAAGTTCTTATGTCTTCACAGAGCTCCACGACCTGAAATGGGTCTTCCCATGGGGAAATTAGAACCAGGAGTCTGGGGACTTATCTGAGGTCCCAAACTTGGCCAGAGGCAGAACCAGAGCTGGCCCACATCTGCCCATGCCTGCTGTCACTGACACCTGTTACTCTCAGGGCCGAAACCTTGGACAGGTGGCAGTACAGAGGTGAGAAGAGGGAATACTCTTTCACATTCCCACAAGGTGGACAAAGTATGGGAACATTCCGGTGGCGATAGTTCTCTCTACACCTAATGCAGATGCCCTGTTCCTTAGACACAGGGGCATGTGCCTGGGAATGACACAGTCACATGCTTATTCCCCAGCTGGGAGTAGGTGCTGGCTCCGGGAAGGTTTGATTTGACCTAATGAGGTGGGAGATGAACATGAAAGCTGTCTCCCTCCTTGAATCAACAGTGCTCTCCTGCTACAACACAGGGAAAATTCAACAACAACCAGGAAGAATGTCTGACACTTGCTACCCCTTCAACCTTGAAATTGCTCACAACCAAGGGGCATGAACTGCAGAGATAAAGCTGTCTTGCAACAGGCAGGGCCTCATGGATTTAAGCTCTTTACAATTTTTAATTCTTATCTTTTAGCTGTGTGTTGTTTTCTAGCTAAGTGATTTGGATGGGCTCCAAAAGTCGCTCTTAGGGAGCAAGAAAAGCCGTGAACTAAATGCCAGCTTTCTGCACAGGGCTGGCTGGGATTGGCTGGGATCGGCTGTGTGGCTGCTGGTGATCATAGAATGAGCCCTGACAGTGAGGTGAACCAAGCCAGGCCTTGACAAACAGGTTCTCAGATGGTCCAGCACTGAGCAGGTGCTGGGAAGTATTATGTGTGGGCATCATTACCTGATGCCAAAGTAGGGAAAAATGTGGTGAAGTGGTTCTTGCTTAATTGAATAATTACATGCATCTTGCCAGTGACCTGAGTTGTTGGACCAGTCTTCAGGTTGACCTTGTAAATTGGTGCCCAGGTCCCCAGCAGAATGAATCTCACCATATCTGAGAGGCCTGCCCCACCCTTGAGTTTATGATACTCTCTGCACTTCCTTCCTTCTGGTCCCTCACTGGCTTGCTTCCTCTTCATTGTCCTCGTCCTGCATACATTGTTTATGGTCTCTCCCCCATTAGTCTGTAGACTCCCTGAGAGGGATGCTGTGTTGCTTCATCAGCAAGACCTAGGGTCACACACAGTGGGTCCTCAGTACATAAAGGTTGAGTCAATAATGTCCCAAGTCAGTGACAGAATTCCAGATCCTTCCTGTGCTGCCTCTTGTCCAGGTCACAGAGGCTCCTGTCTTCAATCGCCCACACCATCTGCAAGACCACAGAGGTGGAGCAAACACCGCTTGGTAGAACAGAGTTCTGGGATGTGGGGAAGTTGGTGGCTGGAAAGAGTGTTTTATTTTACTCCCCTCTGTATTTTGTATTTCCCAAGCAATTTCTCTGTACTTTATAGTTGATGTTATATGAATATGGGGTGTTTTAAGCTCAAAGATTAAGGGAGGGTGTCATCTCTCTGGTACCAGGTGGGTCTGGTGTCTCTCTTGGTGCAGCTGAGGAGCATGGCCTCAAGTGCTGCCCAAGGAATGAGCAGGACTGCTTGTGGCACGGAAGGGTGAAGAGACCTGAGGTCATTTAGTCAGGGTTTCTCTTCTCTGCATTATTGCTATTACGGGCTGAATCAATCTTGGCTTTGGAGAGCATCCTGTGCATTGTAAGATGTTTAGCAGCATCCCTGGCCTCCACTAGTGCATGACATTAGCAGCCTCCACCAAAGCAAATGACAATCAGAAATGTCTCCAGGTATTGTCCAATGTCCCCTGTGGGTGAAACAATGGCCCGTTGTAAACGAGCACTTTCATTACAATGCATAGGTTAATGTTGATGGAGGGGGAGCTGGGGAACACCTCCGCCAAGCACCCCCTATTTTCATGGGTCCAGCTGTGGATTTTCTCCAGAGCCCTCCTGCCAATGGGAAGTTAAGAGTAACACTTACCTTTGGTGACTTTAAAATATTTAACATATTATTATGATTCATATATCAGAGCATTTTGTGCTTCCAAACTTTTTTAGAAGTTGCCAAAGCAACTTTCCCAGCCCAACTTGGGTCTGATATGGTTACCGTGAGTGTGTCTATATCATGGGTGGGAAACCCAGGTCTTGGAAGGGTTGAGAGGTGATACCAGGCTGAGACGGTACTGCCACCCAGACCTTCTAAACCCTGAGAACCACAGAACCCCTGCACTGCTTCTGTGCCTTTTCCTGTAACACCTCTCTAACATCTAGGTGACTTCATTGGAATCTTCAGGCAGTGATATAATTATCATTCTCTTGTTGCTTCTACAGATTGGCTACCTAATGGCTTGTGTTTAGGGAATCCCGCTCCCCAAATGGGTGCTCCAGATCCCGGTTATGCTGCTGGCATTGGGGGTGTGTTTCTATCTTGGAAAATAAATAATTGGATTTGACATACCTGAATCTTAGAATCAGCTTTTTAAAATAAAACACACACACACTAATTTTAGGACTGCAGATGCAAATGAGGACTTGAGCAGGTGAAGGTGAACGGCTGGGAGATGAGACAGTAACAGAAAGTCATGGAGATACTGTGAGCTGTTCCAAGTGCAGGTTTGCATAGACTCACAGCCAGCAATGGCTGGACCTTTGGGGGCTGTCACGGGGGCTCCTCTGAAAGGGTGATGACACGCCTGCTCAGCTTGAGGCTGTACCTGCATCTGTTTGATGGGATGCATGGGTGATACAGTTGTCAGGATAGAAAAAACAACAATAGTAACCTGTGCTAAAAACCTAATAAAATGCATTCCAGAAGAGAGGGTGACAGCTTGACATGGGAGCCACAGGTTAATGAGATGGCATGATTGATAGCACATTAACATACACACTAACCTCAATTAAAGTCATTATTCTGGAGTTTGCAGAGGCATTCTTCTGGCTGCCTGATTGTGGCTCCCACAAAAAACCCTTCTTTCATTCCACCTACAGGCTGGTACTGCTGCTCCAAATGTGCCAATGGCCATGTGAATTGGAAGGCACCCCAAGCAGTAGCTCTCAGGACCTTTAATTAACAAAGGCAGAAGGCCAGCTGCTCTGCTCTGTCATTTCTCAGGGATTGCTGCTATGCTACTACTATAATGTACAGTATTCTTTCCCTTATCCATAGTTTTGTTTTCCATTGTCTCAGTTACCTATAGTAAACCATGGTCCAAAAATATTAAATAAAAAATTCCAGATATCTTGAAAGAGAAGGAGAGAGAGAGATCACATTCACACAATTTTTATTACCGTATATTTCAAGAATTGTCCTATTTTATTATTACTTATGGTTGTTGATTTCTTACATTAATGAATCATAGTCCAGCTCTGATTCATGGTGGGAGAATTAGGTATGTATGTATAGGGAAAAAACGTAGTACCTGCAGGGTGCCACACTTTCTATGGTTTCAGGCATCCACTTGGAACATATCCCCCTGTGTATAATGGGGACTACTGTATTTCCTAAACATGTCAGCTCTCACCTGCTTTTACATTAGGCTGCAACATTCTCACACATTTGGGTCCCAAAATAGGCCCTACTGGGGAGCTAGATTCAGATCATTTGCTCTTGAACAATGCATTAGTGTCCTGAGGTCACCAGAAAAACATTACCACCAACCTGGTGACTTAAAAGCACAGAAATTAATTTTATCAGAGTTCTGGAGGCCAGAAGTTTGAAACCAAGGTGTTAGCAGAGTCATGCTCCCTCCGAAGGCTCCAAAGAGCATGGTTCGGGGTTTCGCAAAGTTGAGTCTGACAAAAGGAACTATGGCATGGAGCTGGTTGTGCAGGGAGGAAATGTGACCAGCCTAACTGGGCAAAGCATGTGTGGTCTCAAGTGTTATGCTCAGATTTCAAGATCCCCAGCAGACCAACAGGGAGCCAGCCAGTCCGATGCAAAAGCATAAGAGTCTGTATTTCAAGCTAGCTTGAGCTCCCCGTCCACCACACTCGCCGACACAACGGCAAGCCAAGTGGCCGAGAGAGATAACTCTGTGTAGAGACGGGTTTTATAGGGGGGGTTGGAGTAAGGGGAGGAGAAAGGACTGTGCTCTGCCGATTGGCCAGGCACAAGTCGGGTCTTGTTACACAGGATGTGGTCATCTCTATGGCGTGCACGTCCCTTGATTATCATTGGTTAGTTTAAAATCCCGGGCGTGGGCGTGGCCAGCAGAGGCCTGGGCTTCCAGGAAGAAAGTAGCACATGGCTGCTGCCCCAACATGGAGGATATGGGCAAGATGGAGGGCATAGCCCTCGCCCTTTCATCAAGAAATGGGCTGAATATTCTGATGTCAACAAAGGATTTAGAAAGAAGGAATTAAGAAATCAAACTTTGTTAGTTTTTAATGAGGTTGGAGAAAGAGGCTACTTGTGACATTAATGAGTGTCTCGGTCAGTTGAAACATGTTCAGTGCTTGATCTTGGAGCAGCCATAACCTCTCCCCAACCCCCCGTGCCCCTCCCCTGCCCCCAATTTCGGGGCTGATCTCCAAAACAGAAACACACAACAGCATGGCGGGTGTGGGAAGAAAGCATAAAAGCTTCCATTGACATTCTTCTTCGTAGATTTTATTTTAATATTTATTTTACAGTGTATGTAACACATTAGTACAATAGTGTAGACACAAACACAACACACACACACACACACACACACACACACACACACACGTATGCAGCCCAGGGTCCTTCTGTGCAACTCCAGGGTCTCTTGCCAGGTAGTTGAACTTTCTCTATGGCTGCTCAAGGCTCCCAGAAACACAAAACAAGCTGCCAGGCCTTCCTAGGTTTGGGCACAGAACTGGTACAGTGCCACTTCCAAAACATTCATGAATCATAGGCCAGCTCTGATTCATGGTGAGGGGACTACAGAAGGTGTGATTATCAGAAAAAGGATAGGGGCCATCTCTGGAGATCAGCTCCCACTAATTGTTACCACTTGGAATTAGGGAAGACTAGGGTACATGTCATGCCAGGTCAAATGACAGGCATATCTGTGCCACATATAACCATCTAGTATATGGCTTCTGAGATGCAGCACAATTATTTCAAATTAAATACCACATTTTTATGATCAAAATGAAAAACGAGCAAAGGTGGCCTGAGGATGTAGTAGACTATCTGTTGTCACTTCTGGAGCTTTCATTACTTAGGTCACAGACAGAAGAAGACAGGTTGTTAGGATTCTTTTTAGGATTCTGTGTCTAGTTAATCTTTTTTCCTGCTTATTTGTGAGGGCTTTGAACTGTGCCCAGAGTGATTTGTTGTTGTTAAGGATTCCTCCCATTTCTGGTTTGTGCCTGATTGCCACCTATTTGTCTTTAAAAGCGCGTTATCTGTGAATTTCAGGTAAGGTTGAGATAGATAATCACCAAATCAGTTTTATTTGTGTAAGTTATAGTCCTCCCTGTATAGATATGGGCATCTGCATAGTATTCTTCACAGGGACTAGATATATTGACACTGTGACTGAGTGTAAAAGCACTGAGGAAGGTTCTAGAGGCCCCAGCCTTACTCTTCTCATGTCTACCTGAAATCCACATCATGCATGCCCATTTACATTAGCCTTGTCACACCATACAATATTGGCAATTGAGTAACCAGACTTTCTGTTTAAGGAAGAATTCTTCTGAATTTCTGTAGAAATGTGAGCTGGAGCTAGATCATTAATAACAGTGTTAGTACCTTCCAGAATGTTCCACTTGAATGAACCTCTGAACTAATCATTCCAATGTATTACTTTCATTTACCCATTTTTGCAGCCAGTAGATATTTACTGTGACCTAGTAGAGGTCAGGCAGACATGTGGTAGATACAGAAGGGATAGAGTCATTGCTTCTAAGGACTTCAAAAACAAAGGTGATGGCTCTTCTGATGTGATGGATTACATGTGAAATCGCCCTGAGCAGCCCTGGCCCTGGATCCTCTGCCAGATGTGCTTCTTCCAGCTGCCCTCCCTGTCACATTTGTCCTGTGGAGCCCTGAGTACATCCTATGCCTGGTGTTATGGCCCGTCCCCATCTCATTTTGGAGCTGGTGAATGGTAACCATCCTTAAAGGGCACCTCCACCCCTGGTCATTCTCAATGAGGCACTGTTTCTTGGGGGGTTTCCCAGTGGCCTT
This sequence comes from Myotis lucifugus, assembly GCF_000147115.1. NCBI lineage: Eukaryota > Metazoa > Chordata > Mammalia > Chiroptera > Vespertilionidae > Myotis > Myotis lucifugus. The sequence goes on along the minus strand of NW_005871048.1, from coordinate 52,360,440 downwards.
TCTCTCTCTGATCTCCAAATAATTATCCTTTCTTTTCTTCATAGAGAGTTCACCTTGAGCTTCTCCTCTGCTAATTCCTGTTTGTGTCTGTTGGATTTAGTATATATATTGATTTCAGAGAGGAAGGGAGAGGGAGAGAGAGATAGAAACATCAATGATGAGAGAGAATTGTTGATTGGCTGCCTCCTGCATGCCCCCTACTGGGAACTGAGCCCACAACCTGGGCATGTGCTCCACTGGACCAGGAATCAAACCATGACCTCCTGGTTCATAGGTCCATGCTCAACCACTGAGCCACGATGACCGGGCTAGGTTGGATTTTTATTGTCCACTAACTCCTTGTGCTGAGTCATCATTGTCCTGCCAATAGTCTTTCAGTAAGCATAGGATTGGTAGCCACACTTTTTCTTTGAAGTTGTGTCTACTCTATTAGAGAGGCCATGTGTAAGCACCTCATCTCATCTGACTTTTTTTATGGAGAACAAAAAGTTCACCTGATCAGTGAAGTGTGTGCTGTGTGTGTGTGTGTGTGTGTGTGTGTGTATGTGTGTGTAAGTATGCCCAGGTAGAAAGCAAACAAGGGGAGAAGAGAATGGATAAAGGACTTTGGAAGAGGAGAGAGATATTTTATAATTCCTCAATAAATGAGATCTAGAGCTAAAAATGTCTATCATATTATAAATGAAATAACATTATACATTCATAACAATGATGTTTTTAACCTAAAGTGATTCTAGCAGAAAAGAGCTCTGGGTAGTCTCAGTGTGAGAAAAGTTTCTCATATACTAGTAAGTGGCCCACTAGGTCCACCCACATCTGTGCAAGCAGGTTTCACTATCCACTAGAAGATCATGAGGGCAAGTATTTTGGTTGTTTTGTTATATTTATTTGCTTGCTATGTTTTTTTTTTACAGGTGACACAGGAAGTTAAGTGTCTTGAGTATTGTGTCCTACCTGAGACTTAGCTGGATCCAGGCTCTGTATGGGACAGTCTGATCCCTGTACAACCTGCTATTATCACTGATCTATGTTACAGACCTCCACGGTGTGTGCTGCCTCACACAGTTGCACACCATACAACATAGTCATCATGTCAGTTGCACATGACAATCCTGTGAGATATTGGGATAGAATGATACTGGAGATCTCAGCAAACATATATGAAATGTGGAGAATAGGAAGGAGGGATTTGCTCATTGTAAACAAGGCAGTGGCCTTGCTTGTTGGTCAGTCCATGAGCATAAAGAGCAATGTCCTGCCTTCCAATTATTTCAAGCCAAGGAGGAGAGATAAAAGAAAATTTGGAAATACCATACAAGATACGTTATGGTAAATGTTGGCACAATGACAAAATGATGCAAGTGTGGCTCTGCCAGTCCTTTGGGCTGGGTGGTAGGCCTGTGAGGTAAGAGAGGAGGATGGTGGGTAAAGGGTATACATGTGTGTAAGGGTAAACAGGTCATTTGGTGGACAGCAGACTTTTCCTCCAGGATCCATGCAGTCAGAAGTCCAGGTTGTCCAGCTCACCAAGCAGGGAGCTGCATCCATGTGGGGATCAACTTTTTTCTTGGCTGTCTTTCTTTCAAGGATAGTGCCATTCTTCCTTCTTCTTCCATGACATTCACAGTTTGTCACAGATCTATGTTCAACTACTTCTAACTTTCATATTTGAAAAATGTAGTTGTGTCTTTCAGAGTCAAAACAAAGAGGGGAATTTGAGGCAAGTGACTAGAGTGAGAAGGAAACTGTCTGTTGTTCACATCCTGCATTTTCTACTTGATCTCTTCACTTTACGTGAGCCGTTGAGTCGTGGACATTTTATAAGGCTGGTGTCTATGTGCGTTTATCAAAAACACATAGGCAAGCTTCCCACCCAGCTCAAAATTCTCAGAATGCATTTGGTTCAGAATGTCTGAAATTCTTCTGACTCTAATTTCTTTAAAAGAAGCAAAAGAACAGAACAAACAACAACAACAACAAAACACCCCCCGCTCCCCTGGGTCATTTGGATAAAATGCCTGTGTAGGATATTTACATCCATGAACTGCCTGGTGTGGGTTCTGTGTTTGGGTATCATCTCAAGAGGCTGGTGGCATTCACCTCTGGTCACCTTCCCATCGGGGCTCAAGCTCACCAGGAGCTGAGGTCTGCCTGACCCTCTGCAGTGTGAGTCAGGGGAAGGGAATGCTGATGTTCTCGCTAATATGACCAGATCTGTTTGGGACACGTTTCCACCCTGACAGCTTGCAGAACTAACTTTGTCTTGGAAGGGTAGAAATTCTAGCTTCTCTGAGGGAAACTGCACAGCATTTTAAATGTGATTTTCAGAAGGATGTATTTCTGCCCAATTCTTCTAATGGCACACATTGATGTTAAATTCTACCACAATGCCAGCAACCCTGAGGAGACTTGGAGAGAAAATTAAAAGAAAAACATGAGCAAAATGATCTGTTGGGAGAACTTGACAGTTACTTTGTGGCATCTTTTCTTCATCAAGAGGATACAGTGCTTTAGAAATCCGTCATGCCCTGGCTGAGTTTTAGACATACATTATAGTAAATCAATGAAACTCACTGGAGAAAGTGTTTTTATTTGAACTGGGAAGCAAAGAAAATATGAAGTTTGTAAGATCTAGTACACAGAGCACGCCTTTTAGGCACCAGATAATACTTGCAAATAATTCCCTGCCTGGAGCCAAAAAACATCTATGCAAAAGTGGTAATATATCCAGGAGAATGGTCTCATTAGAACAGGGCTGTCCATTTCTGAGGAGCATGTGCAGCTGAGAGAAGACTTTCTGAAATGAATGCTAACCCACTTGCTTCCCCAAATTAGCTGCCTGCCTCTGCTCCGGAAGCCTTTTAATGGGCTGTATACAATAAAGCAATTACAGTAGCCTGTCTTAACAAAACAGCCTTCTCATCAGCCTTGGGTGAAAGCTTTTAATAGGAGTGGTGCAAGGTGTTGTTTTCACCCTTTTCACAGGGAGTTCTTTATTTTCCAAGGGCCCATTTATGAACGTCTATCATGAGGTTTCAAGCCATTTACCACTTATATGTTTGCTAATTGCTCCTCTGTCTTCTGTGTTTTTTTAGCATCAGACTGTTCATATACCAATGCATCTGTTCTAACTAAAATCTCTCTCATCAAATTAAAAGCCCCTCCAAATTATTTCCTAACATTTCCCCCTAATTGCCAACTCTTTAGAAACCTGGATTTCCATTACAAAATATCTTTTTGTCTTGGCTATCTGTGGAAAATATCTTTTTCTGACATTACAGAAGCAACCAGTTTTACAGCTAATCATTGGAGGTACCTAAGTAACTGTAAGCTGGAAGCAAGATCCATTCTTTCTTCCTCCCTTCCCTCTTTCTTCCTCTTCTCTCCCTCCTCCACTCTCTATTTCCATCAACTCTATTTATCTTTATCAATATCTCTTTCTCTGTCTCTCTCTATCTCTCTCTATCTCTATCTCTATCTCTATCTCTATCTCTATCTATC
>NW_005871048.1:52205554-52335995 GCF_000147115.1 Myotis lucifugus | reverse complement strand
AGTGCTACGTGGTTCTGTGCTCCCCACTCCAATTTCCTTCTTGATTTTCCCTAAAGAGAGCCACGATGCCGAGTAAATAGGTATGAAGTCTCCTGTTTTCTCTGATGATTAGTGCTGCCTGTCATCAATTCACTGCTGTACAAACATCAGCACCTCTCCTATGATTTAAAAGGCTGCAACTAGATTGTACCAAACTCTGCAAAAAAATATCTTCCTTCTGGCACTCCCCTACCAATGGACTTCTTTCATTTGCCTTGTGACAGCTTGGAATCCCTAAAATGTTGCAAAATGGAAGGAGACCTACAAAAGGGACATGTACCACAAAATAAGAAATGCTTGCTAGGACATGGTGTAAAGGATAAAAAAGAACCATTCATGCCAAATAGTGTGAGTTAAGATGTCTTGTGAGGCAAGAATGGAGAGGTGTGATGGACTGGGAGCCTCAAAGTCGGCTGGGTCCACGTCCCTGGGAAGGCATCGAGGGAGGGAGGTTAATGCACCAGCAACCAGTGAAATCAGGGTCTATGCAGAGAGGGCCATATTGACCTCCTTTCTGGGTATTCTATTCATGGAGAAAAAGTTTTCTCTAAGTAAAGCACTAAGGAAAAAACACAAAACACAAAACCTACAAATTGATACACCCACCCGTGGTCTTCAGTCTGACAAGCGTCCCACAAATACTATTGGCCACATGCTGCCTCCCATCTGTCCCTTTGCTGGCCCCCCACTGACTGACAGAGGAACATCTTTACAAACCACAGCAGTTAGTCAAAACCCTGGACTCTTAATTTTGAGAAGCAACCCATCCAATTTGGCTAAAGCTTCTCAGTAGCTGAGAACAGGGAACTCCATCAGAAACAGAAGCTAGGAGAAAATGGGGGAATAATAAGAGAGAGAAATTCAGAAGGCAAGATAGTTTTCAATCCTGTGATTAATTCTTAATGAACCTTGACATTCTCACTAAACAAAACTGAATCATGTTGTATTCCTTCACAGAAAGAAGAAAAGAGTTCAAAGGAAAATATTTGATTACTTTTTGCTCATGGAACAAAACAGAACTCAACAAACATTAACACAACCAGTTCTAACTCTTAAGCACACTGAATTACAGAATTTCATTTCAACCCATTTGTGAAGAATTTTGATTGCCTTTTCAATACCATCTCTCTACATCATAACTGAGTGGGTGAAATCATGGTCTGCATCTTGTTCTGTCATGGTGTTTGAAATGCTATGTGCTTGAGCACAGGGACTAACTCTTCATTTCTAACAGGTTTTTTTTTGTGTGTGTGGGAAACCCATACATTCCAGTTCCAATGGAGAGGAATTCATTTTCAATTGGGAGAACACACTCTCAGGGTGGTACTGGGGATGAAATATCATGCTCCTCCCCATTGTCACAATTTTCCTCTGTAAGGTTTTTATGATTTGGGATGTGGGGCAGAGAGGGGGTTAGATTGGAGTTTTCTGATGAAAACATATTGGCCTTTCATTGAATTAAGAGCTGGTAAGGCAAGGCTACATGTAGGGCAGAGTGCGGTAGCAGATAGTGTGCGGCAGTCTCCACTTCTGCTTAGATTTCTCTTCCTTAACAATCACACCTGAAACCCTAGCCTGTTCCATCCACCTGCTCATGGCATGTGAAGTTTTGCATCCTGTTAGAGGCTTAGATTTGCAATTTCAGCACTCACATAGCTCCCTATCTCTTTCTTGTTCATGGTGATTCATGTACATTGAAAGAGAGCATGAGGAGGAGGCATGTCTAGTGTCTTATGGCACCAAAAATGAAGTTATTGCCGGAATAGTCACTAAATCTGGAGAAAGGAACACCTGTTTCCAAAACCAATCATAAAAGCAAGGATTTTAGATCATATAGTCTGGGATTTGAATCCTTGATCAGCTCTGAGAGCTACATTTTCAGTTTCCTTATTTGCCAGAAGAAGATAATAATACCTACCTCTCAGGGCTTATGTGGAAATTGGACATTATAAGACAATTTATGTACATAATGAAGCTATGTAAATAAAGTAAAACTTTTATTTTAATAAGTTGAAAGAGTACTTATTATGTGCATGTTTCATTGAAAGGGACATGTATTTCCAGCAACGTGACCTTCTAAAAAACCTGAACATCTAACAATTATAACAATAGCTCTCTGGTTGTCTAAAATTGGTTCTAAATAATTTGCATGTGTTAACGTACTGATTCCTTACACATCCTATGAGAAAGGAAATATTATCACCCCCAGTTTACAAATTATGTAACTGAAGTGCAGAGAAGGTGTAAAACTTACAAAACTTCAGATATCTACTAAGTGGTGGGATTTGAAGCAAGACAGTAAGGTTTCAGAGTCCATGCTATTAGCAGCTATGCTATATTGTCTTACTGATCAATTAAGAAACAGGTAGAAATGTTGGGTGTACTATAGTGAACATGCTTTAAAATATATGGATATCAGGAAAGAAGAGAAAATTCCAGCACTGCCACAGTTTGGGAGGGCCCTAAAAAGAAAGGTTCAAGGAGCAGCTGCTACTGCAGCTTCCTGTCAGGGATAGGAGATGGAGACCAGGCTGCAGTGAGAGAGGAAAATTCATGTGACGAAAGCTGAGGGCCTTACTAGGTCTGTGGTGTGAAATTATGGCCCTTCCAAAACTGAGTATTCAGTGAAAAGGTTGGGGTATAAAAGTCTACTGATTAGTTAGGAAAACAAACAAGTAAGCTTGCTTGCCTTGACCTGGGCCTTGACAGGAATAAAGTGCTTTCAAAGGATATATAACATGGGCCTGGCTACCGGTTAAAAGTTATGTTGCCAACATCTGAAAGGAGATTGATTGGCATAAAAGTGACACACAGCCAGAATACCCCTGTGGCAAACAAAAAGAAAACACAAAAACTACATTTTGGGGACTCACTTCCATCTCAGTCTGTTAAGGATTATCCTATATAATAAAAGCATAATATGCTAAGTGTCCGACTGATCAGTTGACTATTCAGTGGACCACTCGACCAGTTGCTATGATGTACACTGACCCCCAGGGGGCAGATGCTCCAACCTGTAGGTTAGCTTGCTGCTGGGGTCTGGCCAATTGGGACTGGGCAAGAGGGCCGGACATGCCCTGAAGCCCTTCCACAGGCCCTCCCCACTGGCCAGCCCCCATGGCCCCAATCGGGACTGGGTGAGATGGCCCCAATTGGCCCTGATCATCAGCCAGGCCAAGGGGCCCCACCCATGCATGAATTCGTGCACTGGGCCTCTAGTCAGATATAATACCCACTCAAGTTGAAATCACCATCCAACCATCTTAGATATCACTAAGAAGATAACTTACTGTGACATGAGTCCAAAGATAGGATCAAGTCAGGTGAGATGTCCAAGAACTTCAGATGATAGAACTGCTGAGGTGACCCTAGGAAATAAGAACATTGACAGTAGTCAAAGCTGTGAAGAGTAGGACTCAACAGGCAAGGAAAGCCCAATGTACAACCAAATACCAGGCAATTATGACAATTACTAAACAACAGAAATGGAAAATTGAGTGAATGAGGGAATGAGGAGTTATACAAAGCAAAAGAGAGAGCTAATAAACTATAAGATTGCATAGTAATTTCCTCAATGTTACCTCAGAATACTATATCCTGCAAAAATAACATTCAAGTTTAAGATAAAGGCAAACCTGCAGAAGCTTTACAAACCACACACCCTCCCTGGAAGCATTACTCCAACTTTACTATAGAAAAATACAAAATGAACACAATGAAAGAGTCTTGCCTGGACTGACCAGCAGACCCTGAACGATGGATCAATGGATTACTCTGACACACTTTTCTGTGAAAGAGAGGGCTAAGGGACTGCTTGGCTATAGGAACCAAACATCCCTTTTCGCCTGCCTCCTTAGGCTTTTATTATAGCAACAGCTTGAACTAAAATTAACCTCTACTAGTAGATACAATCAGCAGGGTAAGAATCCTTGAGAAAGCACATACTTCTAAGAGGTCATGTCTAAAGACTAAACATAGAGATTTCAGTAAAACACCTGGGGGCTCGCACTTGTTTGAAAAAGTAAAGGCAGGGCCTGCCACCTTCAGCAAGGTCCCTCTAGAGGTCCCCGACCTTTCGGAGAATCCCCCTTACAGACTTTCCAACCAAGTCTCGTGCTTCCCCACAGAGGATAAGGAACACAAGAAAGCAATGATCAGAACAACACCATCCAGTAAAATTTGTGGCTGATTGTGAAAAAATGTCTGGAAATAAATTCACAGAGGATTACAACAGGAAAGATGACAGGAAGCAGGAGGAAACTGGAATATAGGGAGGTTCTTACTGTGTCAGAGAGAGGAGGAGGTGAAATGTAGAATTAACATTAAGGGCAATCTAGAAAAATGTAAATAGGATTTATAAGTTAAAAACTACTTGAAAAAATTAGAAGAAACTGCTCAAGAAGTCAATTCTCCATAAGACAGAATCTATATAATAAAAGCCTAAGCGACCGTTATGGCAGAATGACCAGAACGACCAGAACGACCGGTTGCTATGATGCGCACTGACCACCAGGGGGCAGACACTCAACATAGGAGCTGCCCCCTGGTGGTCAGTGCGCTCCCCTAGGGGGAGCACCGCTCAGCCAGAAGCCAGGCTCATGGCTGGTGAGCTCAGTGGTGGTGGCAGGAGCCTCTCCTGCCTCCGCGGCAGTGCTAAGGAGCAGTGAGTCAAGCGGTAAGGAGCCAGCAGGCAGGTGGTAAGGAACGAGGGGTCCCAGACTGCGAGAGGGTGCAAGCTGTGCTGAGAGACCCCCTCCCAGTGTATGAATTTCGTGCACCGGGCCTCTAGTAGGTAGATAAAATGCAGAGCAGAATTAACCCCTCAAGAACATAATATTCAGAAAAAGAGTATAAATTATAAAATATTTAAAGTTATGGATGAGATTTTTAAAAAGTGTAAAGTTCATTATGTAAATTTAGGCCACTATGAAAAGAAGAAGATTAAAAAAAGAGCTAAAGAACACATTTAGAAATAAAGAGTATGATAATCAAAAAAGTAAAGGATATATAAACAGGGTGTTTAATACATTTGAAAAAGCAGGAATTAACTGGAAGGCTGATATATGGAAATTACCTAGAATTAGACACACATACACACACACAGATGGTTATTTATGAAAATAACTGAAATTATCATAATGGGAGAAGGTTTAAAACATTTCTAATTGAATTTTGGGTCAGAGTCAATTTTCCAAGAAATCCTGGCTAAGAATTTTTCAGACCTGAGGAAAGATTAGGTAGAGGAGCCAAACCAAGTTCCAAACAGAATAAATAAATTAAACAGTCACAAACATATCACTTTGCTATTTCTTAACCTCAGATATGAGGAGAAAAATCCTTATAAGCAAGCAGAGAGAAAAAGAGAGATTGCTTATAAAGGAATGACAATTTAATTGCCATCAAGGTCTTTATCGGTAACAATGCAGTATTCTTCAAAGTGCCAAAGGCATAGAACCAACAAATTAGGAACCAGAAAAGTGAAGACACAGAAAAATGATCATTAACAAACTCTCGGTGAGAGGTTTTAATGATTGAAATCACTGATGCGGAAATTGAATTCATAATGAGGGAATTGGATGCTAGAAGCAACAAGTGAGCAATGATACTGAGTAAAGATGTTGGTTCATCTAAACAGAATAAATTTTATTTACTGACTAAATAAAATACCAATGCAATTCAATGCAGGATTGTTTTCAGTTGCCAATATATTCACACAAAATAAAATCCAGATTTCTGCACATCCCATAATGCCCTGCCAGGGGTGCATGGCCACCTCTCTGATATCATCCACCTGCTCTTGTCACTTGCTTTGCTCCAGTGACATAGGTGTGTTCCATTAATTAGTTGTGGCTCCTTAAGCATATTGCTTACAGTTTCTAAGTTTAATTCTCTTGAGCTAATAAATGGGTATACTAGTAGTAAAAGCTGCTCACAGATTGCCAAAATATTAAAAAAAACTTTGGGGAGCTCTTTAAACTCAGTATATAGAGCCTAATAGAAAGTAATCTACACCTGGCACTTTGAATCCCTCAGGGCCAACATATTAAGTCCACAGGAGATGAGACAGGGCACCATGCCCACTCCACAGTTGGCTGGCAGAGACCAGGTGCTATGCTGCACACCGGGTAGCTATGTCTTGTGCAAGAACAAAGGACTATACAGAGGACCCATTAAATAGCACAAATGTCACAACCTTGCTTGAAGAAAACCTCTTGTCTGAACATCTAAACCGTTAAACACATTAGTCTGTTTAGATTGCTCTCAGTATTAAAAAATTACCTGCAAGGTTGCTTTCAATACCAAGCCCTCATCACGCATTACATTGAATTCACATGCCCAAACGTTTTTACATAAAATTTCAGGGGCATGTCTATTCCATCAAATGAGACTAACCTCCCAACTCAAGTTTCTGAAGACTAAAGACCAGTGTTAGTGCAGTGCAGAGAGGAGTAGCCTGGATGAAATGGAGAAGCACAGAAAGGAGTAGCCTGGATGAAATAAAGAAGGACTCACAAAACCACCTCCTTTCTCACCAGGTTGCATCCTCCACATAACACCCATGATAACAGAGGTATTAATTTCTAGCACACAATTATCCGCTGACACTTATACTATATGGGGCTCCTTACACTTCACATTTTTTCCTTAGCAGCTCTTGTCATGACATGTAATTTGCTTTTTTGGAAACATGTTAGTAAATACCTTCATAGAACAATGTCATGCTAACCTTGCTTTCCGAGGGTTGGATGAAAAAATGTATTTGGCACAACTTTTCCAGTTTTAAAAGATTACTAAAAACTTTTATCCCTACAACGAGTGATTGTAGATGTTGATTAACATTTATCAAGAAGAAAGATTTTGACATGAACTACAAAGTTAGAAAATGATATACAGCCGAATGGAGATTATGAATACAGGAGTTGGCAGAGAAACTGTGTAGGTAGCTGCTGCTTTCTCTTCATCTTCTTTTGTATTTATATTGAATTTCCATTATTCCACAGTGAGGTTTAGGCTCCAACATAATTATGCAGATGGGTGTGCACACCTACACACACACATTCTTTATTTATATTGAGAAAAAGAAAATGCATTCATATGATGATAGTTTAACGGGGGTTTCTATTCCTCATAAATGTAGTAACATCTTGACCATTGTATGTTAATGTATAATTTTTTATTATTCAACAGGATTAATTTAGGCACTGCCAGGAAGGAAGGACATTGGCACCAAATAACTATGCATATAAATTTGCAAGCTGAAAATAGCACTTTTTTAGTTTCCTCCAAGCATATTCAAATTACCCAAATGCTTGTCCACAATTGATATATACTAGTTAAAAGAATAAATTAAAGCTCTTTGTTCAAGTATCAACCAATGTAGTAATTTACATTTCTTTTAAAACAGTCAGTTTAAACTTTCCATTAATTTCCCTAATGAGATCTCGCTGACTACAGTTGACTTATGCACATGTAAGTACACATACTAACATCTACATGCAGATGTATAATCTACCTGAAGGATGATTTCTCAAACATCTAACTTGTGATACTTACTGGTGTCAACTTGAACCATCTGTTTATCACTGTTATTATGAAATTCCTCTGCCTTCTTGCTTTAGGCAAAATACATTTCTGTTGGTGGGTTATAGGATACAAGTGCTCTTTAATTTTGATTTTTTTTAACATACTAAAGAGGCAAATCTCTGCTTTACTCTATACCTCATTGTATTTGGAGATTTGGATTTGACATAGTGATAGAATTAAAAAATACCATTTGAAAAAATTACCAACAAAAGACAGAATCATAGGAGCAGGTGTATCACTGGGAAGTCCATGTGTGGTTTCCAAAGGATGCAGGTGAGTTCTTATGTAACAAGTGTGTCACTTAGGACACAATCAGAAGGCAAGCACACAGTGCTACAAGGCAAGTTTAGCTCCTACTTAATCCTGATTCTCAATTTCATGGGAAAAGAGTTTCTTGACGTTAAGAGGGATTCCCAAAGAAGCTTTCTAGGGCTGAAATTATCATCCTGCTTTTTCCATTTGCCCCTTTACGGTAGCTTAATGGTTTTGGGGGATATTCAAGCTGAACGCAGACCACTGAGTCATGACTTTTACAGAAAGGAACCAGCCAGGAGTGTCCCGTGAGATAAATAGAAAATGAATGTCAGGAGACACTCACTCGTGATTTGAAGATAAACTAGCTGTGACTCAGATGCTTAAGGATAAGAACCAAGAAAAGTTTAAAAGCTAAGGGTGTACACAATAGACATAAAAAGCAGAAGACAGCTGTCAATGGGCCCATGGAGAAGCAAATGCTATAAAAAAGCAGAAATTCTTCACAACTAATGGGCTGCAGGGGAAAGCAGCTGGTGCCTTTCTTGGCTACTTCAAAAGAAGGGCAAGAATCCCTTGAGACCAAGTAGGAATCAGAGAAAAGAATCTTTGGAAACATGTGAGCTCAATAAAGTTGACTGTTTTAGCATTTCTTAATGGTATGTCACAGGGTGTTGGTGAGATTTTCTGCACGAACATACCATGTTTTTGTTTGTGAAGTGTTATACAGCTCCATTTCTCTACATCAAGCATGTCCAACTCATGGCCCACGGGCCGCATGCCTCATTTATTTGGCCCATGTTAGCCTTTGAGTTTGACATGCTTGCTCTACATCTTGGTGGTCAAGAACATGACTGAAATGGGCTTCAAGGATTATTCTAAAGTCAAAGGAGAAATCAAGACAAGAGTTTAGGAAGGAAGATAACATGATATGATGGAAAAGAACTCAATTTTGAGTCAGAAGGTCAAGGTTTGTCTGCCTACTTTCCCATTTACTAGCTGAATGGCTAAATTACTAACTCAGTTCAATAGCTATTTATTGAGCACACCAAGTGTCAAATCACCATCTTGAAATGATCAGAAGGGTTACAGTTTAGCTGGGAGCTTGGGAAAATTACTTTGCCTCTGAGAACCTCAGTCTCTTCATCTGTAAAATGGAAATTAAGTTACTGAATACTCCAGGTAGCCAGAATTGGGATAAACTCTGTAGATGTACTAAAATAATAATTAGGTAGATAATGAGAAATAATTATATGACAGGCACTAAAACTCCATATGGAAATAAGAATATCCTGGTAAGCTTTCTCTAAAAGTCTCCCTCTTCCCCCCAGCAGGAAGTACTGTGCCCGCACTCAACTTCCTATAGGTCTGGCACCATTGTTCCTTAAGACAAAGAGCAACAGGTTCCCAGTCTCCCCAGCAGATGAACAGTGCCCTGGTGCCTCCAGGTGTCCTCCCCACAAGCATGCCTCAGTGGGATGCAGAGATAATGGAGCAGCCACGCACCTACAGTCCTGCTGCCTTCCAGGTCACACCACGTGGTGCAGAGGCTGTTTGCTTTAAGTCCTTTTCATGACAAAAAACACAGACAGATCCTATCATGATGACCATTTTCAGGTTAGAACACTGAGGCACAGAAAGCTAGAGAAATTTGACCAAGGTCATTCAGCTGGTTAGTGGCAGAGTGGAGTCATCTACCATCTCTCTACGCTCTTTGACCTTGTCCTCTAATGCTTTGGCTGCTTCCTTACTTCCCAACAAATACTCACATTGTGCCTGTGGCAATAAATCCCTCCCCCCGCTAAATGTTATATGACCTCTGTCCTGATACATCATGTCCAGTGGACCATTTGCACATGCCAGGAACCAGGAGTTTTTCCTGAGCCACCATCTTTCTTACCATCTATATCCAATGATGACCCAAGATGGCAGACCCTACCTCTGACAGTACATCATTACTTTCTTCTTTTCCTCATGTTGGTTCAGGTTGACACAATCTCTCATCCTGATTACTGCAAAGCCTCCCAAGTGGCTTCTCTGTCTCCACTTGGCCATCCTCCACCCTTTGTAACATTGTAACCTGTGCATTCTGTCAAAAACACAAAATAGATGATTTCACACTTTCTTAAAAATGCCTTCCGTGGCTCCATCTGGCACTTAGGATTTGGTTCTTGCTTACCTTCCCAGCCTTCTTCTCTACCTGCCCCTTTTAGTCCCTCACACATTTAATTAATTTCCAGATCCCTGAAAATGTTTAATGTTTTCCTTCGCTGAAATGTTTCCCTTCTCTCAATTACCTTCAGAATTTTCCACACATGACAGCAGACTATTATAGGGAACACTTCCCTGGCCTGATCATCACCTAACTCCATCAGATGCTACCTTTCTCAACCTGTCCCACAGACTGGTGAGATGTGCCTCCTATGAGCTGAGCTTGCCATCCCAGGAGAATGACTAGCTCTCTAGCAGCATCCATAACAATAGAGTAATTACCTGTATATTTTTGTCTACTTCCATGGAGGATTATATACTCTTCATGGGGTTTACTGAAATGAATATGGTGTTAGGATTGCAAACTGTTCTTATATAATTTTATTACCTGAATAAAATTCCATCATATGGGTGTATTATGATTTATTAGGTTATTTTTAAGGTAGATCAGGGTAGAAAGTTGATGGTTATGGTAGAAAAATTTAAGATGGATATGTATGCTTGAAACCTTATGCTCCACTTCATGTCATTCTGAAATACTTGTATGTCAGCAGTGGACTTTCCTGTTGAATTTGCTGAATATTTTGGCTATATGCTTAGTTTCTTAATAAGTAATACAAAAATTGAAGAAAAACATAGTTGACAAATGTTATGAGCCTGTTATTTTGAAAAGAAAAAAAAGGTCAAACGTCCAAAGTCATTTAAGGTTACATCAATGGACATTGAGTGTCGATTCATGGAAATTATTTTACAATAACATTTGTGGCTGAGAAGAGTCATCATCAGTATTGGGTGTCCCTAGGGGATCCTATTTTCAGGTAGGTATCATGCAACAGAGACAATAGAGGAGGTATCTTAGGGAGACCTTTGTGCTCTTCTCTCCTGGTCTAGAAGATCTTGTCAAGGATGCTGCAGAAGGGAAGCCTGGATCAGGTTGTAGATTATTCTCTAAGTTCTCTTCTGACTTGAAGATTCTGGAATTTTTCATATGTAACACATTTATAGCATACCCACTCAGGTGACGTGAGAGATAGAACTTGTGTGCCTGTGAATATTAGACACCTGTATGTGCCACACTGGACCATCCATGGATCTGTTCAGGGGCATTTGGCCAATTGTTCCAGCCTCAGCCCTCACCACTATGCTGCTTCATCTTGTGTGGTCTTCAACCAACTTCTTGTGGACACAACCCAATGTCCCCATGCTTTGTGTGAGGGCCTCACATCTTGCCTGCCTTCTGCCTCAGCATTTCTCAAGATGTGCTGAAGGCCCAATGTGTTCACCCTGGAAGCACAGGAGCAAGTAATGCCCTGTGGAGATAAATTTTCACCAGTGAGAGAAGAAGCTGAAGGATGTGTTCTTCCTCCTTTCTTCTCCAGAAAGATTGTACCGAGAAGCAGCCATTGATATAGCCACTGGAAAGATAGACCCACAGGTTTCAGTAAATGACTATATTTAATAAAATGGTGGTTGGTTTGAAATTACACCTCATATTGCCTTACTACTTCTCCCTAGGTGGCATTTTTAAAACTAAGTAACAACACACAGCCCCTTTGTCTCAGACTCTGCTGTCTGAATCCAAAATCCTGTGTATCATCTTGAAAAGATAATGTTAGACAGAGATGCAAAAACAAAACAATAAAGGGTCTTGGAGGCATCAAGGAGAAGGCGATTAAGTCCCACTGGGATGGTTAGAAAGACTGTACAAGAAGGATCAGAAACTGAGTTTAGCATTGCAAGTGAAGGTCAGCATCCAAGAAGTAAAGTCAGCAGAATGGGGGTCCTGTATGTTCAAGCTTCAATGAACAAACAGACAGTGCCTCTGTGTGCCCATGAAATGATGGGGTGCAGGTTGGCTGCTGAGAGGCAGAACTGACCTTACAGCTTTCACAAGCCTGGAGTGTTTCCTGGTGCACGCACAATGCATGACCTTGTCTGCAGAACCAGCCTGTAGAGGTTTCCAGGGGCACCATTACACATCCATGTGGGTTTATGATCCTCACGTTGGTTAGACTTCCAGATTGGCTTTACCACTTTTTAATACTTTTACATTATTGTGCTTTAATGTTTTTACTTTTACATGAGCACTAGTCTGTGTGTAACAAGCTAGGGAGATGAACATGGCAGCAGGAGACACACGTTCTTCTGCTCCTGCACACTGCCTCTCTAGAGTAAGGTGGGTTAGAAGTGAAGTTTCAATGATGGGCTGTCCTGTCCTAAAACCCAGCTAAATTCTCCTTTTTAAGACTTTGCAGGGAGAGTGAAGACTGCCAGGGATCTATTGAGTGAAGAAAGATTTTCTACCTGGAATTGTGCCTCAAAACAGGGATAAACATGATGAGCTTAGTGAGCATAGTAATGAAGAGGCAAGGTGAACAGCTCTGGATGGTGGTCACCCACTGTGACTTCTTCCAACTGGTCTCCAGGTTGGAATAGGTCCTACATAAAAGATGCCAGGAGGTTCTTTTTCTTCATTTAAAAAAATTGATTAACTTTGTTGGGGTGACATTGGTTAAAAAAATTATGTAGGTTTGAGGTGTACATTGCTATAATACATCATCTGCATATTGTATTGTGTGTTCACCACCCCAAGTCAAGTCTCCTTCCATCATCATTTATTCCCCATTTACCATCTCCTACCTGCTACCACCCCTTTCCCTCTGATAATCACCATAGTGTTGTCTGTGTCTATAAGTTATTTTTTCTTTGTTCAATTCCTTCACCTTGTTCATAGCAGGAGGTTCTTAAAATTGCCACTCAGTGTTTTCATTTGCTGTGACTGGTTGTAAGTAAGGATGTTGTAGCTGTGGACAAAGTGGAAACAGAACTGAAATAAAAGACAAGGTCTCTGTCCTCAGGGAGTTTCTAGGTGAATGAGGCAGCCATTCTTTTTATTTCAAAGATGAAGGTCGCTTTCCACTCCGTCTCTGCTACTGAATTATAAATAATGGTTGCTAGTGAACACTGTGTTTCAGATCTGGAGAAGGGATCTCTTCCTGAGGGGCCATATGTCCCTGAAAATTGTATGGAAATATTTTATGTTCCTCACCCTACCCCATCCCTGGGAGAGTTTCCAAAAACTTCCTCAGATTCTCAGAGGGGTCTGTGAGCCCAAAAGGATGAAGAACGATTGATTTAGAAAATATAGTCATTACTTAATCTGACCATGACCTCAAGTTTCCTCTAAACTGGAATTCAAAAGAAATTCTGATGGGTCAATCTGCTTCTGGTTGTGTGTGTGTGTGTGTGTGTGTGTGTGTGTATTTTTTTTAAAATGAATTTTCTCTGAATTGAGAAAACAGGGCTCCCTCGAGCTTGTGTCTGCCAAGTTGCTAACATAAAAAGAAAATTATTTTTCTTGTCTAAATATAAAAACAAAGCTTTAAACATATTCCCGCAGTTAGATAACTTATTGAGAAATCAAAATCAACACACTCAGGCATAAAAAACAAAGTTCTTGATTTAAGTGTCCTTTGTCCTTTATTAGTAGAAAATGTATGAGAAGGTAGCAGGATCCCTTGCAGTCCTAAGTGTAGCCAAGTCCACACATAGGCACTCTTCACTTTCATCTGTCCTCTCGCTCAAGGTTCTGTGCTGCATTGTGTAGTCACTGCAGCAGCTGTAAATGATGTATGAAATGAAAAAAAAATTCCTTGCCCAGGCACTCAGCCAGATGCTGTGTTCATGGCTATTTTTGCTACTGAAGCTCAGAGAGAGATGCAACCACCAGGGACACTAAATGATGCTTTTAAAAAAATTGATGTTGCTCTTCCTTCTTCCTCTTCCTTTCCCATCTCATAGGAAGAATGTCAAACAAAATATTTTGACAGAAACAAACTTGTTAAATAAATCAGCTCAGTCATCCTTTGAGCCAGATTCTGAATCATCATTTAAGAAAGTTAATTTCTATGTCCTTAAAATGGGAAATGGCCTATCACACACTCCCCTGATCCCACACTTGGCTTTGACCTTGAGACCAATGGTCTGTGAATGTCTAAGATCATGCATTACTATTAATCAAACATTTTTAAATATATGCACATCGTATGTATATTTATATACTTGTGGTTTATAATCCTTTATATTATCACGTGTCAATGTCTCAAGTCAATATATAAGTTTGAGCAAGGTGATTAATTAGCAATAGTGGATATAAATCCATCTTAAAAGCCTATATAATAAAAGGGTAATATGCAAATTGACCCTAACAGCAGAATGACTGGGAATCACTGGTCACTATGACACACACTGACCACCAGGGGGCAGACGCTCAATGCAGGAGCTGCCCCCTGGTGGTCAGTGTGCTCCCACAGGGGGAGCTCTGCTCAGCCACAAGCCAGGCTGCCGGCTGCCAGTAGAGTGGTGGTGGTGGGAGCCTCTCCCGCCTCCTCAGCAGTGCTAAGGATGTCCAACTGCAGCCAAGCCTGCTCCCCGCTGGCAAGTGGACATCCCCTGAGGGCTCCTGGGCTGCCAGAGGGATGTCTGACTGCCAGCTTAGGCCCAACTCCCCCCCCAGGAGTGGGCCTAAGCCAGCACGTGGTCATTCCCTGAGGGGTCCCAGACTGGGAGAGGGCACAGGCCGGGCTGAGGAACCCTCCCGAGTGCACAAATTTTTGTGCACTGGGCCTCTAGTAGACTTAATAAATTCAAATGTTTTGGCCAACTTTGCAGCTGCATATATGATTAGGTTATTCTGTTTATTCAACAAATATTTACTTAATTGTCATCTGTCTTCCCTCAGTAGAAGGTAAATTTTATAAGGGTAAGGAATTGTGTCTGTTTTGCAAATTGTACATAATTAAAAGATTGTAAAATGTAAATGGGGTAGCCTTTTGGTTAGTTGTTCCTGGGAGGTTTTGATAAGAAGGTGATATTTGGCCTTAGCTAGTTTGGCTCAGTGGATAGAGCATCAGCCTGGGGACTGAAGGTTCAATTTCAGTCAAGGGCACATGTCCAGGTTGTGGGCTCAATCCCCAGTAGGTGGTGTGCAGGAGGCAGCCGATCAATGATTCTCTCTCATCATTGATGTTTCTATCTCTCTCTCCCTCTCCCTTCTTCTCTGAAATCAATAAAAAATATTTTTTATAAAAGAAAGTGATATTTGTATAGTCTAGGACAGTGATGGCGAACCTATGACACGCGTGTCAGAGGTGACACGTGAACTCATTTTTTTGGTTGATTTTTCTTTGTTAAATGGCATTTAAATATATAAAATAAATATCAAAAATATAAGTCTTTGTTTTACTATGGTTGCAAATAACAAAAAATTTCTATAAGTGACATGGCACCAGAGTTAAGTTAGGGTTTTTCAAAATGCTGACACGCTGAGCTCAAAAGGTTTGCCATCACTGGTCTAGGAGGACATGGAGAGAAGGGCCATGCAGACATGTGGGTGAAAAGGTTTGAGGCACAGAGAAAATAGAATGTGCATAAGATTTGAGCAGAATAACAAAATCATACTCTTAAGAATAAGCAGCAATCTTTGCTAATGTTTTGCTGTTCACTTAGGCTTTTATTTTTTTTGGGGGGGGACATGTAGGAATGCAGTGACTGACTCCTATGTGAGTTGCAAGTTTAATTCCTTAAGAAACTTCCACAGTGTTTTTCCAAAGTAGTTTTGAAGTTCCAGTTCCATACTCTCTAACACTTATGGTCAGCTTTCAGAATTTTAGGTATTTTATTAATAGTATCTCACTGTGATTACAATTTGTATTATCTTCATGAATAGTGGTGTTGAGTACCTTTATAGGTGTTTACTTGCCATTAGTGTACATTCTTTAGTGAAATATCTGATCAAAAAGATGTTCTAATCTTTTGCCAACATTTTAATTGTTTTTTTTTGTATGCTTATCGCTGTGATCTGAATGTTTGTGTTTCCCCAGAATTCATATATTGAAATCCTAACCTCCAATGTGATGGCATTAGCAGGTGGGTCCTCTGGGAGGTGCTTAAGTTTTGTGGAGCCCTCATGAATGGAGGCCCCAGAGAGACCCCTGGCCCTTTTCACTAGGTGAGGACATGGTGAGAAGTCCTCTTCCTGGGTGAGACCCTCACCCGACCATGTCGGCACTATGGTCTTGGACTCTCAGTCTCCAGACTGTGAGAAATAAATTTTTGTTGTTTAAAAGCACCAGTCTATGGTATTTTGTTATAGCAGCCTGAACAGACTAAGACGTTTATCATTAGTTGTGAGTGTTCTTTATAAATCCTGGATGCAGGTACTTTTCCAGGTATATGGTTTGCAAATATTGTTTCCAAGTCTGTGGCTTTTCCATTTTTTAACCATGTTTCCAAGAGAAGACATTTAAAAAATTTGGATGAAATCCAATTTATCAATAGTTTCTTCAATGTATTGTGCTTGTATTAAATTTCTTTAACATTGTATTAAAGAAATTCTTGCCTAACTTGACGACACAAAA
The DNA here is from genome assembly GCF_000147115.1 of Myotis lucifugus. NCBI lineage: Eukaryota > Metazoa > Chordata > Mammalia > Chiroptera > Vespertilionidae > Myotis > Myotis lucifugus. The sequence continues at coordinate 52,319,490 of NW_005871048.1, read as the reverse complement.
ATTTACTCCTACATTTTTTTCCAGAAGTTTTTTGTTTGTTTTAGTTTTAGGTTTTACATTTAGGTCTATGATTCATTTTGAATTCATTTCTATATGCAGTGCAAATTAGAGTTTGAATTTTATTTTTTTAAAAACACATTGATATCCAAATATTCAAGCACAATTTGATAAAAAGACAATTCTTTATCCATTAAATTACCTTTGCTCCATTGTCAAATTGGTTGTACATATATGTATGTATGTTTTCTTCTTCCATTGACTTATTTGTCTATGTTTACACCAATACTAGACTCTTCTGGTTACTATAGCTTTACAATGTCATGGAATAATGTTATTTTAAAAATTTATTTTGCCTACTCCTAGTCCTTTGCATTTTTATATTAGAATCAATTTGGAAATTATACCAAATTCTACCAAAAATGAGTCAGTTGGGATTCTGTTGGGATTGTTTTAATTCAATATCATGAAAATTAACATCTCAACAATATTGAGTTTTCTGATCTTTGTATATGATATAGATCTTTATTAATTAATTAATTATTTATTTTTAAATATCTCTAGGCGTGTTATTTTCAATTCAGCAGTCTTTTATATCTTTGGACAGATTTATCATTAATTATTACATTTTTTGATGTTAGTACCAATGGCATTGTTGCTTTAATTTCAGTTTCCAATTATTTGTTGCAAATACATAGGAACACAGGTGATTTTAGTATATTGATTTGTACTCTGTAGACTTGTTAAACTACTTATTGGTTCCTGTAAGTTTTTAAAAATAGATTCTTTTAGATCTTCTACATGGATGATAATATCATCTGTGAATGTAAACAGCTTTACTTCTCTTTCCCCAACATAGATTTCTTGCTTGATTGTACTGGCTAGAACCTCCAGTATAAAATTGAACAGAAGTGTTGAGTGCAGATATCCTTGCCTCATTCCTGATCTTTTTAGGGGAGCAGTGAGTCTTTTATCTTTAAGCATGATTTTAGCTATTGTTTTTTCATAGGTTACCTTTATTTATTTGAGGAAGTTTCCTTTTGTTCCTAGTGTATTGAGAGAGTTTGTGTTAGAAGGTAGCTGGATTTTTGTCAAATGTTTTTCTGTGTCTGTTTATTTAGATCATCACACACTCTTTTTTTTAGTTTGTTAGTAGGGTGAATTCCATTGGTTGGTATTTGAATGTAAATTTAACCTTGCATTCTTGATGTACACCTAACTTAGTCATGATGCATTTTTAATATATGTGGATTTTATTGGCTAAATTCTATTTAGAGTTTTTCTATCTATGTTCATGAGGGATGTTGGTCTGTAGTTTTCTTGCAGAATATTTGTCTGGTTTTGGTGTAAGGGTAATGTTGACCTCACAAAAGAGTTGGGAACTATAGTATCCTCTTATTTTCAATTTCTGAGAGAGTTTATGTGGAATTAGTACTATTTCTTCCTTACATTTTTGGTGGAATTTAGCAGTGAAGTAATTCAGGCTTAAATTTTCTTTGTGGGAAAGTTTATAACTGATATTTAAAAATTTAATGGTTATAGAGCTATTTGGATTCTCTATTTCTTTTTAAGTGGGCTTTTATAGTTTGTATTTTTCAAGAAATTCATCCATTTCATCTAACTTTTAAAATTCATTGGCGTAAAGTCAATCGTTGTATTCTCCTGTTATCCTTCCAATATCCATAGAAACGGTAGTGATGCTGCCTCTCATTCTTTATATTGGTGAAATATATCTTCTGTTATTCTTTAGTCAGTATGGCCACAGGTTAATTAGTTTTACTGATATTCTCAAAGAACTAGCTATTGATTCCATTGATAAAACTATCAGAAATGAGATAAAAGGATTTATAGGAACCACTGGTACCTCTTCAACATTTCAATTCATGTTATATTTACATTCATATTCTGAGATATAGAGAGAGCTTTGTGTTCTCTGATTAGAGAACACAATGGAGATAGAGATGGCATTTGGTCAGCTTGCCCTTGGAATAGATCACAAAATTATTTTTCCACTTTACTAGGCAAAGAGCCAACTTGCCTCTATATAAAACATTTTTTTATTATTCTTAATTTTCAAAGATCAAGATGACTGGCTTTATTTTCATTCAGAATTCTCCCCTTGACTCGGGATTGAATATAAATGCCCACAAAAGTAACACCATGCAACTAAGATATTATTTTTTCCTCTCCCAATTAGAACTGTATTTCAGGGCCTTGAATGCAAATGTTAATTGTGTTAATATAACCTTTTACCAAAATTATTTCCTACAACTTGTCAGAGGCAGCAATGTCTAGGTCATAAGTCCAATGCCTTTGCTAATTCTTTATAATAAATTCATGTGGGAACACTAGTAGCAGGAGTGTACAATTTCATCTTTGTCTCCTAGAATTTGTAATGCTCGATTTCCAATCTTTGATCCCATTTTTCATCCAGTAGTTAGCATTACTTGTTGGCATTTTCTGCCCCCAAGTTGAATTAATGAAATCTCTGTCATGGAAAATGACCTTAAATCAATACAGTTTCTCATTTTCAGTCCTCTCATAGTTTAATAGTACGTATTCCTCCATGATACTATTAAATGTGTGTGGCTGATTGAACTGGTTAGCAAAAGTACTTTGGAAGATGGTGCAGTTACACAGGTGCTGTTTTGAAAAATTCATATATAATTAGCACACAATAAAATACCCAGATTTTAAGTGCTCAATTTGATGAATTTTGGCAATTGTATACAGTTGTGTGACCACACTCAAAACAAGATACACAATATTTCCATCTCCTTAGAAAATTCTATTGTACTAATTTTCACTCGATCTCTCCTCCCATCTGGTTGGATAATCACAATCTTATTTTAGTTTTAACTGTATTTGCATTTCATATAACTGAAATCATTCAGTGTGTACTCTTTCATGATATTTACCAACGTTGCTGCATATATGAATACTTCATTATTTTATTGCTGCTTCTCCATTTTATGGGTATAGTACAATTGTTTATCTGTCCATGGAAACGTAGATGTTTTCCAGTTTCTTTTTTATAGAAATCATTTGTTGACAGATTTCTTTGGTGGAGTTGTGGTGGTAAATACACTGGAGTGGAATTACTAGTCATCTATTTTGCTCATATATCTCCAATTTGGACCTGGTTCAGTGGGGCAGCTCATTTCTGCTCCATGCAATGTCAATTGCATCTTGAAAGCTGGAGAGCATTGTGTGTGGGGGCTGAAATTATCAGAAGGCTCATTCACTTCCTATCGGTGGTTCATGTTGCTGGTGGCCAGGACCTTAGCTGTGGCTGATATCCAGAATACCTACATGTAGTCTCTTCTTGAAGACACTTGGCTTCCTCAGAGCATGGCAGATATTTCCAAAAGCAAGTGTCCCAGTAAGAAAAGGTAGAAATGCATTACATTTTATGACCTATTCAGAAATCACATAATGTCATTTCTGCCATGCTCTATTGGTTGAGGCAAAGATCGGGGGGGGGGGGTAGTAATTAACCTTACAACTTAATGAAAATATTGTCAACATCACACTGTAAGAATAATGTGTTGAATGCAGTGCGTTTGTTGGCCATTGTTGGAAAATACAAACACTCAGATTTATGTATAAATATATTTGTAACAACATTTTAAGCAACAGAAACAATTAGAAATCAATTTGAAAACATGTAAATGCAAATGTAAAAATAGAGTTCTTTTATGTCATGGTTTGAAAGTATTCTATGGCCTCTTTGATCTTCTTACTTATAAGAGATGGAAACTAATTCCTCTCCCCTTGAAGAGCTCAGACCATTAGAGTTGGACGAATCTTAGCTCTGCTTTAACCCAGGTCCTCGATGTGCGAGTGAGACACTTGAAACCCAGTCACACAGTTAGCTTGTGAGCAGTGGCTGCCTTGGAGAGAAGTCAGCCTGTGCACAGCACAGTCCCATCTGCATTCCTTGGATAACAAGACCCAGCCCCTATTTCTGGAAAGTGAAGACAGCACAGTCAGTGAAACATTCTTACATCAGATCTCTGGGGTGGTGGGGTCGTTTCTATATGAGCTAGACATCCCTCCATATGGATTGCACCTAATCTCTTGCACTTTGTGTGAATTTTCTTGGGACCTTAACTCAGTCTTTATCCTCATGTTTTTAAAAATTCTTTCTTGTGTAAGGGTACCCATGTACATCAATATTGTTATGTAAAAGGGCATATTATTAACCCCCTTTGTTTGTCTTTCAATCAGAACTAAGAGATCATAAATATGTAAATCACACTTATCTCCTAATTTTATAAATCCAACTTTTATTGAAAAATAAAGTAAATCCAATTTTTATTTTTAAAAATAAAAATTGTAAACAAATAAAAGACAAGTATCATATTATAGATGTGGAGATATTCTAGTTAGGATTCCTGGGGAAATTCAATTTTAGAAATGCAATTTTTAAAAACAAAAATAAATGGACAAAAATATGCACATTGTATATCGATGATCATTTTCCCATCTGAAAGCAGCTGTGACAAAGCACATTTAAAACATCTTCCCTTGTGTACTCTTGAGCTCCACATGAGCACTTTGGGATGACACTTAATCTACTCCTCAGCAACAATGAGGATGGGATAGAATTGCTTTTTGTCCCCTAGGGATTAGAACAGAGTTCCAAGTAGATCTTACTGGGTGCATACGGACTTAAATGTATTCCTGCTTCACCCCCTCTTTTTCTTCTTCTTTTTTTTAATACACTGAGCTCAATAATGCCTTGCTGAAATGAAGATACTGTTTTTATAACTGGCAATTTGAACTTCTTAATCCTTTCCTCCTTTTTACTTATCCTCATAAATCTCCTGGCATCTGGAAACCATTGAAATGTTCCCTATATCTATAAATTTGTTTCTATTTTGTATGTTTGTTTATTTTGCTTTTAGATTCTACATATAGGTAAAATCGTATGACATTTGTCTTCCTCTGTTTGACTCCTTTCACTTAGCATAATGCCCTCTAGGTCTATCCATGTTATCACAAATGGCAAGATTTATTCCTCTTTATGGCTAAGTAATATTCCATTGTATAAATGTACCACACCTTCTTTATGCATTTGTCTATTGGTGAACACTTAGGTTGCTTCCATATCATCACTCGTGTAAATAGTGCTGCAATGAACATAGGGATGCTTAGGCCTTTTTGAATTAGTGTTTTGGGTTTCTTTGAATAAACACCCAGAAGTGGAATTTCTGGGTCCTTCTTTGTCCCTTGTTATAGTCTTTGTTTTAAAGTCTGTTTTGTGTGGTTTACGTATTGCTACTCAGCTTTTCTTTTTGTTTTCATTTGCATGAAATATCTTTTTCCATTCCTTTACTTTCAGTCTGGGTGTTATTTGTTTTTGTCTGAAATGGGTCTCCTATAGATAGCATATGTATGGTCTTGCTTTCTTATCCATTCAGCTAAACTAGGTATTTTCATTGGAGTATTTAATCTTTTTACATTTAAAGTAATTATTGATAGGTATGTAGTATTGCCACTTTATTATTTGTATTTTTGATCTTTTTCATCTTCTTTTTTTTAAGTCTCTTCAACCTTTCGTGTAATACTGGTTTGGTGGTGATTAACTCCTTCAGCTTGTACTTGTTATAGACTGAATATTGTTTTATTGCCTGAAAGTATGTTGTACTTGGACAGGCATGTAAGCAAGCACTTAAGCAACTTGTAGATCAGCTGGAAGCTTTTACAGCTTGGGTTTATATATTTTTGGACATGTCTAGAGTAACCTTTACTCTAGGACTATTTTATCCCCAGTTCTCTTTGGTTGACTTCTAAATTCTCACCGATTTGCTGGGATCTCGGCCAAATGCCCTGCGTGTTCAACCAGATGTATTCATAACGGCTGATAAGAACTCATACAATCCTCACTTCCCTGTGGAGATTTTTCAGTTTTTCTGGCAATTGTTCTGAATATGGAGTTCTTTTACCAGCCCCGAGGAGTTTCAGCTTTTCGTGAGCAGATGAGAATTCAGCCAAAGTTTGTTTTCTTCTGCTAGAGATCAGAGCTCTATGCTGCCTATCGTCCAATAATAAACACACACGGTACTTCATGTCTTTTGTCTAGATCTTATTTCTAGTTTATGGTGGGTGGGCATATCCCACACAAGTTATCTTTATATGGACAGAAGCATAAACACCTAGGTAAAATGTTCAAGTATTATTTCTCATCTTTAGATTTTTATACCACTTAGCAATAGTTTTCGTCTACGTTATATGTAGTATTTAACTGTGTGTTTTTTTTCTGTTTTTGGACAACTAGTTTTCCTCAAAATCTACTAAATATGTTAGCATTTCTCCACTGCCTTGCAAAGTGTCTTTGCCATATACCAATTTTCTATGCATTTGTGTGGGTCTATTCTAGCTAACATCACACTCTCAATCACTTTTATTTTATAGTAAATCTTCATAGCCGAGTCTTCTTTGCCATGCCATGTTATCTCTCTTTATTTAGTTGGATATTATTTTATGTATTTCAATAAAGTTTCATGTTTTTACCCATAAAGTTACTACATATATATTGTTAGATTTAATTATCAGCAAATATTTGTTGTTTTGTAAATGGTATTTTATCATTAAATTTTCTAACTATGAACTGATGGTTATTTGAATGCAATTCATTTTCACAAATTGATTTTACATCTAGCAACCTTCTAAATTATCTTATTAATTCCGATAATTTAGCTTTGTCTTCACTAGGGTTTCCTATGCATATGAACACATTGACTGTTCTAGTCCTTAATATTTATTACTTTATTCTTGCTTAGTAATGTTGTTTTGAACATCCAGAAAAAAAAGCTGAAAAGAGGTAGTGAGAGTAGGTATTCTGTTCTTGTTCCTGGCATTAAAGAACATTGAAAAAAATCATTTCACAATTAAATGTGGGATTCATTGTAGCTTTTATATAAATAATAAAAGGACAATTTCTGATGTTTCTAGTTTTTAGAAAAGCTTTACTTTGAGTGTGATTGAATTTAGTGAAATACAATTGCTGTATGTCTTTGAATCACAATAGTAGGTTTTATAATGTTCATCATCTTTGTATTCTTGGGATAAAGCCACTGTGTTCATAATGCATTATTTTTGAAAGTATCACTGAATTTAGTTTGCTAATATATTTAATATTGTTGTTGCTATGGCCAGCAGTGAGATTAGTCTATAATATTCCTTTTTTATTATATCCATGTCCCTGCCTTGAACAAACTCATTACTAGATTTGAGACCAACATTTGCCTTCCTAGTCCTTGAAACAATTTCTACAATGTTAGAACATCTGTTCCTTGAATTATTGGTAGAGTTTTCAACTACAACTGCCAGTGCTTAGGGAGCTTTTTGTTTTATTTTGCTTTAGATTTTGGTAAAAATTTAAATACTGATTTTTATTTACCGAAAGTTATATTTTTACACAGGTTGTTCTTCATCTTGAGTTACTTTTAATATAATTGTGTCCTCACCTCAGGACTTAGTCTATTTCAAATTTTTTCAAATTTATTTTCCACATCGTAGCATGTAATTTTTAATTTTTAAAAACCTGGGGATATTGAGCCACCTCCTTCCATTGACAGATCCAACTCAAAGTTGAAGGACAAGGGAGCCCATTTGATACAATTTGTAGTAATTAGCCTGGCCTGACAGAGTGAGTGGAGGGGGTGGAGAGAAAAATCTCAAAGGGGAAACAATGCATTATCAGCACAGTTATTATTATTATTATTACTTATTTTACGGACTTTTTATTGCTTATTATTTTAAAATTTATTAGCGTGAGATAGGTAAAGAAGACTATATAGGTTTCAAATGTACATTTCTATGATACATTACCATTAAATTATCTGGTTACTTCCAGCACATAGAGGCCCTAATATTGGTGGAAGCTCACCACCCATTGTCAAATCATCTTCTGACACCATATATTTGACCCTCTTAACTATTTACTACCCTTCCACCCCCTTCCCTCTCGTAACCACCATACTGTTGCCTATGTCTGTAAGTGTTTGTTTGTTTTTCTTGTTTGTTCATTTGTTGCTTTGTTTTATATCCCACTTATGAGTGAAATAATATCTGTAACAACAAATATGGATCTTGAGAATATCATTAAGCAAATAAGTAGACAGAAAAAGTTGAGACGTATAATTATTTTAAACAGAATAACTTGTGGTTTGCCAGTGGGTCATGGCAAGTTTAGTGCAATCCACCGTCTTGCATTTTAATCTGCTTTCTTCTCTAAAATGATCTCCTCCTGGGGAGAGGCTGGGGTTTCATTACTTACCAAGAGATTCAAATTGACACGCTTGTCTGTGGCAGCTTTTCAGCATTAATTGCCACTGCCATTTCCTTAACGCAAGAAGACTCTAAAAGTCATCATTAGATTTTTACTCTCCTGGAATATGTCTAGCTTCTGATCCTTCTTTTAAGGGCTCATTTCAATTAAATTCAACTCTCACCTAGTGTTCACCCATTCTACGTTTACATGTACTAATTTGCTGACAGGGGTGGGTTTCCTAGATTGCTGGCTTCACTTATTTATTCCCCAGACATTTAGTGAGCATCTGTGCTTAGGTGTTAAATAACGCAATTACTAGCCTGTTGATGCCAGACTCTGTGCTAAGAACTGGGCTAGGTACTTGCAATTAAAATTCAAATAAAACAGTCTCACACCTACAGGAGCTTGCAATCAATAGTATACAGTGAGATCATCGAAATCTTTAGAGTCATCTTGCCCTGGGTTCATACTGTCGAAAGTTAACTGTCAAAAAAAGTTTTAGTTAATTACATAAGAACAACATGATGTATTAGCAAACACATATCTTCATGGTTACTTAAGACAGGATGAATAGGAGGATGTTTCATTTCAGGAGGCAGTGTTGTAGGTGAGCTTCCACCAATATCAGGGCCTCTATATGCTGGAAGTAACCAGATAATTTAATGAGAAGCATTTCTATGGAAACAAGAAAAACAAAGTTTCATAGTTTGAGCAAATTATAAATTCAGTTTCTGAGTTTAGAGAGAAGCCAGCTGAGAAAATGTCTAGAGGTCAAGTTCAAAGCATTTTAGAAGGCGTGAAGGCAAGCAGTGGCAATCTGACAGATCTTCCTGATTTACAGTTGAAATGCCTCTGATGATAACATAGCCATAGGCATGCAGATTGTCCATACACAAGCTGCTGTGGTGATTAAGTTGGGAGTCAGTGTCAAACAGGTGCATTACAGCTGCTGGCATTTTTAGGGCATCCCTGTACTCACCTGGTGGTTCATCAGTAGTTAGTATATGAGCCACCCATGCCCACATAGTAAATTTTTCAGTGTGGCCCAAAACCATGTTTCTTAATAGACTTAAATATCTTCTGTTTCTCTGCAAAAAATTAAAAAGCCAAAGTAGATAAACTTACATTTAGTAATCAATGCCTCAGTATATTATCAATTTTGAACAATTATTCATAATAGATTATTTTTTGACAATTTTTGAAGACATGCCTAATATTATTAAATCAACAAATTAAAACTAGTTTTTATTTATCAAACTTTATTCCAGATCATGTAAATTTGAAATGTATTTGGTTTACTTTGTATATTTCTGAGCATATACTTGAAAATGCTTACTTTTCTTTAAGCCAATTAAATAGAAGTCAACAAATTAATTTCAGCAATACTATCTGTAGGTAGAAAAACATTACATATTTATAACATATATACATAAACATATATACAGACATAAACAAATCTTATTAGCCTTGTTTTAAAATTTTTAGCCATGTCTGAAGTATAAAATTCAGAAGAATAGTTGGATCCAAATTGTGTTTCTGGCAGATGGACTAAGTTAAGGTTACCTACTCAGATGCCCAAAGTCATTTGTTATATATTTTTATTTATTTATTTTTTGTTTTTAATCCTCACCCAAGGATATTTTTTCTATTAATTTGTAGAAAGAATGGAAGGGAGGGCCAGGAAGGGAGGGCCAGAAGGGGAGATGAGAGAGAGAGAGAGAGAGAGAGAGAGAGAGAGAGAGAGAGAGAGAAACATCAATGTGAAATAGATACATTGATTGGTTGCCTCCTGTGCACATCATAACTGGGGCCAGGGATCTAACCTGCAACCCAGGTTCATGCCCTACACTAGGAATCAAACCTGTGGCCCTTCGGTGTATGGGCCAATGCTCTAACCACTGAAAACACTGGGGCCAGGGCTGTTAAATACTTTCTATTTGCATACTGTAGGGATTATTGAGAGCTGTTTTTAGAGTCATATTGTCTTTTAGAAGCTTCTATGTACCAACAGAAATGCATCTCATTCTCTCTGAGAGGTTTGAGGCTCTTTCTTTTAAGAATGTCCCTTAAAATGGACTTCTCTGAGCCAAAGATTCCCGGAAGTGGCCACTACAACTCAATTTCAAATTATGCAAAAGTTCACCCATTTTTTCCAGAAAGGCAAAAGATTAAATATCAGGTGGAACCCATCTTTGCTTTTGGATCCCCTAGAACAGATAAACTGAGGGGATTCAGGTAATCTGCTGCATAAAACCCAGAGAATCACAGGTTTCTCTTCTCACTGATAGAAAGGTGACTTACTAAGAAGCTTCAACAAACAGAAACACAAAGCAAATGTGCACAATAAAGTTGGCGAGCTCAGAATGCAAACTGAGTGGCACTCAAATATGAGAGACTTACCCTCAAACTCCCAGGTCAGCGAGAAAGCTGTGAACTCAGTGGGGTCTGTGGATATCTACACCTGTTTGCTCACTGGCCTCTGAGATGTCCGGTGGTAATGGTTACTCTTTAAATCACACTTCTGACATCATTAACTTGTTTTAAATCATGCAATTTGGGCTAATTTGTTACAGCAGTCACAGGAATCAAATATGGTGCCTTTCATACCTCCTTTGGCAACACGTCTGGCTTTGGTGAGTACCTACTTTGCACAGTGACTTATCTTGACATGTAAGCAACATTCTAGAACCTGTCCTGGAGAGTGTTGTCATTGATGGGGCCTATCTTGCTACTGAAACAATTTAGACAGAAAGCTCCTAGGAACCCCATGCTGCCCTATGCCTCCTAAGTGAGGCCTTGGGATTTCATTATGGACAGATTTCTGGAATAGCTAATTCCTTTGAAGGTGACTTTGGGTCTTTTATTGATTTCTACTGCTGCTGTAACAAATTAACACACATTCTGTGGCTTAAAACAACACAAACTTATTCTCTAACAGTTTAAGAGGTCAGAAGTCCGAGGGTTTCATTGGGCCAACATCAACGTACCGGTTCCTTTCTGGAGGCTTTTGGGGAGAATCCTTTTCCTGGTCTTTTCCAGCTCCTAGAGGTCATCCACATTCCTTGGCATGTGGCCTTCCCCCGTCTTCAAAGGCAGAAATGCTACCTCTCCTGCTGAGTGACTACCATTGGGAAAGTTTCTCCATTTTTAAGGACTCATGCATTTAGACTAGGTTCACCTGGGTAAACTAAGATAATCTCCCAGCTCTGTCCTTCATCACATCTGCAAAATTCCTTTTTTCCATGTAAGATCACATACTCAGAGATTCTGGGTGTGGGCATGTTTGGGGCCTATCACAGGCATAGGCACTGATACAGCCTGCCCATGGCAAAGAGAACACCTGATGTTATTGTGGATGTTTTATAAAACTGCTGGGTCACTTGAAGTGCTCACAATACCAAGCACCTAGGGATAGATCCCACGCTCATCCTTTCCAAGTCCCGGTTGGAACCAGAACACTTTGACCTACCTGTTTCCATCAGTACTTTTGCTGATCTAGATCACTTACGTGTAATCAGAGACTGCCTGAGCCATTTGACTGGATCCCTATCTTATCAGACAGCCTTAGTCCACTTTTTGGATTGTCCCTGGGGTGGCTCAGTGGACAGGACCAGAATGAAAAATGACAAAAGGATTTTCTCTCTGTGACTTTCTTTTCCTAGCTCTCTCTACTTTGCTAGATTGGGGGCCTTCCTACATTCTCCCCATATTAGGTTTCATTTCCTGGGGGCCACCTATTAACCTGTTTTTCTCAATGTTTTGATCTACAAGGGCTGCAATGATTTATTAATGAGGTGGATATGAAGACTGTTTGAATCCTGTGAGAATCCCTTGGGCTAAGTTAGGGCCTCCCTCTCCCTAAAACAGAAATCACATTACATAACTACACGTAAAATTGCAATTTTAAACAGAAAAGAACTATCTTGCATAACCAAATATTTAAAAAATAAACATCTCAAAGTATAGCCTATCTTATAAAAGGTGCAATTCCCTTTATGAAACAGACTTCAGAGACTATTTATACCTTTAAACCATGAAAAATCTGACTTCATGCTGTCTGCTTCACATATCACTTCTGGATCTTAGCAATAAAAAACCATTTCCAGCTTACATGTAATTAGAAAAATCATTCTATTGCCCCTCATCCCTCACTCCCTTAAAATGACTTTTCAGAAAAAAGGAAAGAAACCTAGATTTTTTCTTTTTGTTGAAACAATTGTTAACTTCCTTATCTACCCATTAATTTTATCCTATATAAGACTCAGAAACAGAAACTCAGAATTCAAAACCATTTTCACAGGATCAAAGAAAAGTGGATAATGAATAATATGAGGAATCTTCTTTTCTTCTCTCCTTGCTACCATCTCTACCAAGCACAGAGGCTATATTTATGTAAGTTTTTTTTTAGTGGGGAGGGGGGAAATCAGGGGGAGATGGAGTTTGTTCGGCTGAGGAATTGCAGAGCAAGGCTGAAACATTTGCTGGTGGCAGAAGCTACTTGCTGAAATGCCATGAGCTGTATTTCCAGTGTGCAAGAAGATAGCGGAGCACCTGCCACATAGGAGCAGTAGTAAATAATTGTTTTTTTTGCTGAGTGAAAGGTGATAAATACAACAGCTTCTTGGCAGTCCACGCAGACATCATGCGGAGAAGACCACACTGAGCTTAGAAACAGGAGAGCTGTGTTTTATCTTTGGCTTTATGATCTGACCTCGTGGACATGACTGAATTTCTTTGTGTTTTTATTTCTAAGCCATTGTGATGGACTCTCCCCCATCTCCTTTTGGACGGGTTTGGTCCAGAGGACAGTTGCGGGAGAGCTTCTGCTGTGAGATCAGATTTATACTGTTGTCTTAAAGTACCATTCGAGACACATATAGTATAGATGTCAACCTAACACCTGCATGATAATCTATCCTGGTTTGTAGAGTAATAAAAACAAACAAACAAGCTTTACCCATAGTTCCTGGCCCCACCAATGATTTGTTTTATTTCTTTAAGATATCTGGTAACTCTGCTCTTTAACTAATACTCAGCTGGATGAGAAGGAGAAGGGGCTTTGAGTCAGGATCTGGGGCTGGCTTTCTGGCATAGCCACTTCCTGACTCTGACTTGAAGTGTATTCTTCAATTTCTAGTTAACCATTTATCAATCTGTAGATATACAATATGTGTGATAATATATCCCCTAAAGTATTGAAAATTAATTATGATGGGGTTTGACACTTTATAATTTTACAGAGATTTAGTGCTGGAATTAATTGATATTCCCATTTTGTCTTTTACCTGATTTTACAAGCTTTCATATAGAACCCTTCCCCAAATGCTAACAAAGCACCATCTGTTTTTATGGCTGTAGAATTCCTTGCTAAGAAAGCGTAATCTGTATAGAATTTTCAATGAATATGTACTGTAATTACTCCACTGCATTTTGATTAAATGCTAGGAACTGTGCTACCATCCCTAAATCCACCTTTATTTTTATAATATATCTAGTGAGAGGAGAGCTTTGCTTTAATGACTTTCTTCTTTAATTCTTCATTTTAATAAACCAACATACTTTATTAATGAGCAGCAGGATTATCACACATAAGGATTTTATATTGAAACCCATGTAAATGAAGTTATGCACCTATGATAGTTAATTTCACGTGTCAACTTGGCTTGGACATATAGTGCCCAGATACTTGGTCAATCATTATTCTGGGAGTTTCTATGAGGGTGTTTTGGATAAATTTAACATTTACATTAGTGAACTTTGACACAGGTTGCCCTCCATAATAGGTGGGCCTCATCCAATCAGTTGAAGGCCTGAATAGAACAAAAAACTGACCTCCTCTGAGCAAGATAGACTTCTCCAGCAACTGGCCTTTAGGCTCCATCTGCAACATTGGCTCTTTCTGATTCTATAGCAGGCAGCCTTTAGGCTCCATCTGCAACATTGGCTCTTTCTGATTCTATAGCAGGCAGCCCTTGGACTTGAACTGGAACACTGGGTCTCTAGGTTTCAGTTCACCCTTCAGATTTTGGATTTGCTAGACTCCATAATTGTGTGAGCCAATTCCCTATCTATCTATCTATCTATCTATCTATCTATCTACCTATCTATCTATTATCTATCTATCTATCTATCTATCTATCTATCTGGAGAACCCTGAATAATACAGCACCCTAACTCTGGGGGAAAAAAGCACAAGATACTGTTTGTTCTTATTGATAACTCTGGGGGAAAAAAGCACAAGATACTGTTTGTTCTTATTGATGGGCTTCATCTCATATCCTGTACAAGTAAGGAGCCTAGTGCAATAACAGTTCTGAAGTAGCAGAGGGTACAGTGAGATAAATGCCGGGAAAGATAAACAGGATGGCATTTTAGCATATTTATAAGATCAGAGATTGAACAGAGAAATAGGTAATTTAGAATGTTGGTTTTATAGATTTCAGTGGCATTCTGTATATATTTTCTTTAAAAAGTGTGCATTTATAAAAGAAATTTAATGTCCCATTTTGGCTTCTAAACACCTAAAGTAATGAGCTTTCTTATGCTACACATCTAAAATGAACAACCAAAATAAAAAAAATAGTCTTATTTTAAATGATTGAAGAGGCTCCAGCTAGATTGTCTCAGATAAGGATTACTAGCTGTTTAGTGACAAAATCCTGATACAGAACTATAAAAAACACCATGAGCTAGATAATGTAAGATATGAAAATATTTCATATCTATGCATATATATGTGACTGTCATATATATTTCATATTTATATATATAAAAGGCTAAGTGACCAGATGACCAGCCAACTGGCTGGTAGGTATGATGCACACTGACCACCAGGAGGCAGACACTCAATGCAGGAGCTGCCAAACAACAGCCCTCTTGCACTCTGGGGCCCCTCGGGGTATGTCAGACTGCCGATTTTGGCCTGATCCCTGCAGGCCAGGCCGAGGGACCCCACCTGCCAGAGGGACCCTGCTCACTCCACTTATGCCCTTTGAGCTCCAGCACTACCCAGGTGCTGCTGGCCAGGGAGGGACCATGGAAGGTTGGCTCCAGGACGTGTCCGGCCCGTCTCATTTAGTCCTGCCCCGCCAGACACCTTCTAATTAATTTCCTTTCAATGTGCACACAGGTGTGCACTGGGCCTCTAGTATAAGTACACACATGTAAATGTGACTTCTACATGAATATTTAATAGATGAATGAAAGAAACCTACATAATTGTCCACATTCATCTCGGTGGAATGTGTCACGTCCAATATTGAAAGCTCAGCAGCAGCACAATGCTTACACAAGGCAGGTGGTCAATAAGTATTTGTTGAGAGAACTCTGCATTTTTCTGGTGTTTTCCACCATAAGTATTAGGAAATAAAAAGATTTAAAATGTGCGGTATAAAATGTGTTAAAATAGTATAAAATCTATTTTGGATTTGCTGGGTACAGCTGGACTTAGCAAGGTAAGTAGATTCAATCTGAGCGTAACAGTTGGCTGTGGCTGGTCCTCCACACAAATAGAGAGAACGAAGCAGAACACAGCAAGTTCTGAGTACCCTGGAGCCATACTTGGGGACATCATGCCAACTTTGTCATCTGAAGCTTGGTAATTGCTGCAGAGCTGTGGAAGGGCACTCCCAACTTGGCCAATTCTCATCCCCCTAGGACAACCACACCCTTTGTTCATAGGACATATTTAGAAGGGGCCTCAGTGATCCACGGTTGGTAAGGGAGAGGAAGTCATTACATTCATTGCCAACTGTATTTATTTCCCATTAATATAAACCAATGTCCCATCTCTGCTGGGGGCCATCCAGAGACCTGCCAAGACAGTAGCTGTTCCTGGATATGTCCTCCTTGCTGCCACTGCTACCGGATCACAAAGAATGAGTGAATTACACACATAAGAACTGTCTTGTCCGTAAGAATTTGCTTGGGAGAGCATTATATTTATAGATCAACTTGTGAAAAATTACCATTTTTTCTGATATTAAAATTTCAAATGAATTAACCTGATATATATGTAGAATTATTTATATTTATCTAACTGATTTTTAGCTAATATGTTATTCAGGGCTTTCCGTCTATGTTCATGTGACAATTGATCCATGTTCTTGAAATGTCCTTTTTAAGTTTTGGTATTAACTTTATGCTGGCCTACTAGATTGATTACACATTGTTTCCTCTTTTTCTCTTCTCTAGAAGACCTTGTATAGAGTTGGTGTTATCCCTCTTTAAATGGTTTTAGAATGTACTGGTGAAGTTAGTTGGGCCTAGCATTCGTTTAAAGGTTTTAGTTATAAATTAAATGATACAGGACTATTCTTATTTCTGTGAATTCTTGTGTTAATTTTTACAAATTTTGTGTTTTTTAAAAATAATATCAACATATTTGAAATTTTATGTTAAATGGACAAAGCTATGCATATTTTGATCTGCCTTTAGCTATGTCAAGTTTTTCTTTCTGGATATTGGTCTGCTTTCCCTCAAGTTAATTCAAAGCCTGGCTTCCATCTTTGAAAACTTTGGTCTATTTCTGCTTTGTCCTTACTCCTTGGCTATTCCACTTCAGAGATCCTGGCTGAAGGTCTGGGATGACAGGCTCCAATTTGGGTCCCTCCAGGCTGGGGGCTGCCTAGAACTCTGCTGACTTCAGAGCCTCTCTGCTCTTTCCTGTCACTTGGCTTCTGTGTTTCTTGGGTTCAAGATCAACAGGCCAATCTTACTAATTAGCCAATATTTAAAGCAAAAACTATGCTGAGTGTTGGAGTTAGTCCCTTGTTCTCCTTCTGTCTCTGATCTTGTCTTCATGTCCCTAAAGGCTGAATGCTCTCCAACATCTTTTAAGAGACTCTAAATTCTCCTCAATTTATTAATGCAAATGAGGGAGACCCTTCAAAGGATTCAACTGTATCACCCTGTATGTAATGTACCATTGGAGTAATTTAGCATCTTTGGACTCAGTGTATACTATCACCATTAGACATTTTCCTATTTTCATAGAAAAGATAAGTAAATATGTGTAGTTATTTTGCCATCAATGAGTTCAGGGTAAATTAAATTAGTTTTTTTATTGTTTTAAAAATATGCATTTAGTAGCCTTTATGAATAGGTAGGGGTGAAGAAAAATTTGGAGGCAAAAGTAAAAGGTTATTATCACCTAGAAAATTCTGTGATATGGGACCTGGAGAAGGGATTTGAAAAGGTCTGTGTCATTTGGGAGACATTTAATTTTTTTTCTTTCTCCAATTTGTATTTGACAGGGTTAATGATCTGAAAAGTGTTTCAATAATTATGAAAGCAAGAAAGAGATAACAGAATGCAAATTGCCTTATTCCCACACAGAGTACTTACTACACTCACAAGGACAATTATTCACATTTTGTACTTTTGCCTGTTTTTCATGTTTCAAAGTGGCAATTTTCTTCTCTGGCAAGATGAGTGTTTTGGTTAGTGTACATGGTAATGTAAGATGGGAATAAAGGAAAGTTGCCAATTATGGGCTCCCAGCACTTAAAATGAAGCCAGGCTCTTAGATGAGTGACAGGGCTTTTTAAGGACTTTCCAGTAAATAGTTGTTGTTTCAATAAAATAAGTTGGTGAATCACCAATGAACCATGAAACAAACTCTTCAGAGCAAGTTATACTGAGTAGGATTGAAAAAAAGGTTTCTTAACACCTGGTCATTCCAACCCATTTCTAATAGGCTTTCCTCTAACCTCTCCATGATTCAAGGTCAACCATGATCTCCATGTCACATAATCAGCTCATATTATTTGATTCTTTCCTCCCGCCCAGTGGCCAGAGTCTCCTTCTCAGCTACATACGCCTAATTTTCCTCCTCTCTCAATGGCAGTATATATATCTGAAGTTTCTATGTAGAATAAAAATGCAAAGAATCAAAATAAAATATTAAATTTTATTATTCTAATATATCTGTGGTAATAGCTTTTTAGAGAAAATTACTATGGTGTAATAAAAATGCATAATGATGGCATTCCTTACTGAGGGTAAAGTCTTGGTTTTGCTACTTCACAGCTTTGTAAACTGAGTTAATTCTTTATCTTTTCTGAGCTTCCAATTTCTCCTATGCAATATGGGACTATGAATGCCCACCTAGAGGGATTTGTGCAGGATGTTTAAGGAAAACTATTAGTTTCCTCTATCATATGCAATAAATGTTTCAACCACCTGCTCCACAACATCTTGCTGTTCAAAGCAATAATTATGCTCAAATTTGAAATTCTTAATCTTAGGTTGTATACTCCTGAAAGATAACTTTTTGAAAACACAGAATTTTCAGTACAGTTTCATTGCAAAAAATAATGGAATTATGGGTTAATCTCTTCCCTGGAACAAAATAGCATTATTTGATAATGTGGGCTCTCAAATGTGCCCTCTTTCATGACATAGAAAGCTAGGTTGTTTTCACCCAAAATTACATCAACGGACAGGCAAGGCCAAGAGCCCTTGACACACATAAAAATCATTACTTTTTTTCTTTCATTACATGATTCAATTATCTGAATAACACAGTGGTGAAATTAAGCATATCAAAAGTCAATGGAGTTTCAGGCAGTGTGCCCCGGCCCTGACATCAATGGCCACTCCATGTCTCTGGTCAAGAGCCTGGATGGGTGTGTGAGTGGACGTGACATGGGCCTGGGCAGCATGTTGCTTTGAAAGATGTGGGCTGTTGGACCCAGCAAGGTTACACATGGCAGATATAAGAATCCATAATCAATGTCACACCTAGCTCCTCCATTTTCATCATCCCTCAATGTTTATTAAGTTCTCACATATAGAGCAGTCATATTTATTAGTGTTGTTCTCACAAAAATGTACGTCTCATTTCTCCTTTGAATAAGGATCTAATAGGCTCATGGATTCAGAGGAGCTTGAAGAGACAGAAAGAATGTTCTACTTATGATGTAAATCAGTGGTTCCCAAACTTATTTGGCCTAAAGCCCCCTTTCCAGAAAAAATATTACTCAGCTCCTGGAAATTAATTTTTTTTTAAATTTTAATAGCAGTTACTCATCGCCCCCAAATGCACCTGTGGCCATCACCGCCCCTCTGGATCGCTGCAGCGCCCACTGGGGGGCGGTAGCGCCCACTTTGGGAATCACTGATGTAAATAAAATGTCAGGTGATCATGGAGCACAAAGGTGTGGGCCCCCACCCACCTAGCACCACCTTCTTGGAACTTTTGCAGAGGTATGGACATCAGTTGGATGACCAGACATCCTTGTTCCTACCCTATGGCTGGCAGGAACAAGGGTTTTACTGTGCAGAAGTCTGAGGAGACTTGCATAAAAGAGAGAGAAAGACTGAGGAGTATCATGATAAGAGAAACGCCCAAGCCTGGGTCAATCAGACCTGCTCTGTGCCTGGCCACATTTCAGCTATATGAGTCTAGACTACTAGTAGCTAAACATTTCGGAGCTTCCGTTTGCTCATCTTTAAAGTGGAGACTACAGGGGTTGCCTCAAAGGGTGTTGCCTTGAACTGGTAAACACAAAATACTGAGACAGGTCCTAATATGTGACATGTATGAGTTTTCTATCACTGCTTAACAAATAACCACATACTTAGAGGCTTAAACACACACACACACACACACACACACACACACACACAACCTATTGTGTCACCATTTCTGTGGGCCAGGAGTCCAGGCACAGCTTGCTTGGGTTCTTTGTCAGGTCTCATGGGCTGTTGTTAAGGTTCTGTAGCTGCCTTCTCATGAAAGTGAAACTGGAGAGACTCTGCATGCCAGCTCCCTCAGGTGGGTGGCAGAATTCCGTTCCTGGCAGCTGTAGGCTGAGAGCGTCAGTTTTGCTGGGCATTGTTTCCAGAGGCCATCTGCAGTTCCTTGCCATGTTTCTCTCTCCAGGACAGCTTATGATGTGGCTGTTTGGTGCTTTAAGGCCAGCAAAAGAGTGAGAGCGACTCAGTTAGCAAGACTGTGCACATGTGATGTAGCTGCAGGACTAGTCTCCCATCACCTGAGCCATGGTTAAAAGCAAGACACAGGTCCCTCCACACTCACAGAGATGCTGTTACACAAAGGTGTGAGCACAGGAAGCAGGGATCATGGGGCCACCTGCCCACCAGCATATGTGCTCAATAAAGGGTGGCCATGGCTGTCAATACTTGTATCATTATTGCAAATGTCAGAGTTGATAGTGAACCAACTCTTCAGATACTAGCTATGTGGTCTACCCAGTTTCACATATTATAAGTGTGGTCATTTCCAATGGTCCAATCCTGCATATTGCTAAGATTCCGCTTGCACGTTCTGTTAGAGGAAGGCTGTATGTGTGTGAATGTGAAGCTGGGTTCAGGGAAGTGTTCAATGTACACATTTAATATACAATATTGAACCACAACATTTTCAAATATAGCTTAAATGAAATATAATCTGAAGGTCAAAGTGTGTGTCCAGTGTAGGAATCAATGAACATTATTTATATTATTTTATATGCCTTTTATGTATTTATATATAAATTATGTCATGAATTTTATGGATGTTGCACAATGAGAAAACTACCACTGAATGCACTCAGATGCAGGGAGTGAGAAACAGGGGTTAATTCTGTCCCTGTCAGCACCAAGAAGGGCTCTGCTGACTTAGCTGATGTGGACTCACCCAGATGACCTTTGTCTAAACCAGTGAATGGTTTTCATCAAACAGGGCTGGGAGAACACACAGCTGCCTGAGGGAAGGGGCATTAAAATTTCCAGGACGCCCTGGCTGAGTAGCTCAGTTGGTTAGAGCATTATCCTATACACCCAGGTTGCAGGTTTGATTCCCAGTCAGGGTGCATTCAAGAATTAACCAGCGAATACATAAATAAGTGGAACAACAAAACAATGTTTCTCTTTTGCTCATTCTCTCTCTCTCCCTCCTTCTCTCTCTCTAAAATCAATAAATAAAAATTTAAAAAATTTTTCAGGACTATAGTAGCCAGGGACATGCTGTGGCTTCTCTACTGAGGATTCCTCCCTATGAATGTAAGATTTCATACACGCAGGGACATCCTCCTGAGGAAGGGGGTGATCTGTTACCCTGTTCTTTCCCCAATGCCAGAAGAGCCCCCTCTTTGGGGCCAAGAATGCACACTACTTTGGGGCCAAGAATGCCAGTGCATCCCAGGACTTACGGATGCATAAATGTTTCCACACGTGACAAAACAACATTGCTTGACAAAACAACATTGCTTAACTTTGAAGTGTTATCTGGCATTTTGTAAAGGGAGACTGGACATGGGTGTCCCTAAAGCAAAGTGGTGGTGGGGTGGGGATGACCCGTCCTGGTGATGGCTCTACCTGTCACTGGCTCTATGACCTGAGGCCAGCAACTCACCCTGCTGGGCTTTAGTTTACTTGCCTGAAAAAATGTTAATAATGCCCACCCACAGGATTCTTATAAGCATTAAATGACCATAGAGTGCTAAGTGATATACTCATTTGTTTAAATAAAATTTTATATATGTGTATATATAGGAACATAGATGTGTGAATTTTTGAGAATACGTGGATATGTGCACAAAGAGATATAGGCATGTGCATGTGTTGTGGTATATGTTTGTGCATGTATGTGGACAGACATTTTTGTATATAATACATGGAAATGGATGTCTGTGTGCAAAGAGCTGTATATGCTTATTAATAGATGGGGTGTATGTATTTTGGGGATATACATCTCTATATACATAGAAATATAGGTATGTGTACAGGTGAAGATATGTGTATGTGTACATATGGTGATATTTGTCTGTTTATAGGTGATATAGAGACAGAGATATATGCATGTGCACATGGAGTTTATGTCTGCCTGTGTACAAATACATAGGTATGTGCATAATGGGATGCATGCATGTGTTTATATGAGGATTTATTAAATGGGGATATGTCTGTGAATATATGTTGGTACATGCCTATGTGTATGTAGGAATATAGGTTTGTGCATCATACATGAGCTGTATTTATGAGTTTATATATCTATAAATGTAGGGAACTATACATCTAGATGTTTGCATACATGGGGAGGTATGCATGTATTCATGTGGATCACATGTTGAGCTCATTCAAATGTCCCATAATGGCTATTATTTGTTGTTGAACTTGGACCTGCCTTCTAGAAAATGGTTTGTGTTATATAAGTGAGTAACTATATTCAATTCATATTTTAGGTGGCTCCCTATTAGCTTGATGTTTGTCTGGACTTGAAGATAAGATTATAAAAAGGTGGACCATATTAGTAGGCTGTTGAAATTGTTAGTAACAAAAAAATGGGCTGAACTAAGTGATGGAATATAAGTGCAGGGGAGCATATACATTGGGGATCCCCCATAAGCTCCTCAGAGGGGACATCATTGAGCCTTGGAAGGTATTTGATGAAGACATGGGGGAGGAAGCAAGAGGGCAGTCAAGCAAGGCTTCCAGGTCTCTCAGAGAGATGACAGTCTAGATGACCATGGTTAGCTACCTCCTTAGAGATACCCGGGGAGAGGGGCAGGCAGGTTTGCCCCAGATTCAGGTGCCTGAGCTGTGCATCAGGAAGTTGTGTGTGTGAGCGGGGAGCTCATTGGGTCTATGATGGAGAAGCACATTGGGTTTACTATGGAGAGGCTGGATGCCCTTGTGGTTATGGCATGGTCTGCAGAGGCCAGAAACTTGGTTTTGAACCCTTGCTCTTCCACCTGCTGCTAGCAGGGCCTGAGCTGCTTTTAACTTTTCTCTTCTCCAGGTTCCTAATTTGTAAGGTGACGAAAATGAAGGGATCATAATGAAGGTTGATTTGTGAGTTGATCCAGCTCAGGCATAGGGAACAGGCGCTAGCACCAGGAAGTGCTCAGTTGCGTTCAGTGGCAGCCAATGTTTATGTTATACTCATTCACACAATTCTAGCCCAAATCAGCTCTCAAGTGTATCTGTTATTTTTATGTATGAGAGTTAAAGGCACACATATGAAAAATTTGTACTAGGAGACAGACATCAGAGTGAGAGGAGCAAAAGGAAAAGAAAGAAACAAGAGAAAACTCCAGTGTTTGGAGGGAGAAAATGAGGAAGGAGAGTGAAGGGTATGGGGATGCCAGGCAAAGAGGGGCCAAAGGAATAGTGCCATCAGAGGGGCTGACTCCATCATGAGGGACCCTGTCTCAGTGTCATATATTCTTTCACAAAGTGATCCTCACACTTTAATATGCATGCCAATGAGCAGGGGATCTTGTAGAGTGGCAGATTCTGATTCAGTTGGCCTGGGCTGGGGCCTGAGGTTCTTCCTGTGTCTCTAACAAGCCCCAGGAGATACTGATGCTGCTGGTCTGCAGCCTGCACTTGGAGTATCAAGGATCTAATACTGGTAGTTGCTTGTTGTTTTGCCTTAATAAAGAATAGGTCAACCCTGGCCAGTTTCGCTCAGTGGATAGAGCATCAGCCTGAGGACCAAAGGTTCCTGGGTTCAATTCTGGTCAAGGGCACGTACCTTGGTTTCAGGCTCCTCCCCAACCTGGGCCTTGGTTAGGGCTTGTGCAGGAGGCAACCAGTCCATATGTTTCTCTCAAATTGATGTTTCTCTCTGTCTTTTCCTCTCTCTTCTACTCTCCCTAAAAATCAATAGAAAAATATTATTGGGTGAGGATTAACAACAACAACAACAGCAGCAGAAACAAAGAATAGGTCACCTGCCCCTAGATTATCTTATTTCTATGAAAACTGCTCACCTTTTCCACCAGTAAGTGGGATCCTCAAGGGACTACTCTGCCTTGTCTTTGTTCCCAGCTCTGAACCTAAAGTTAAGGACCTTCCCCCTTGGGCATAGTGCCCTCTCTAGGGCAGTCAGCTCAGTCCTAGAGAACTAAGGCACACAGCACATGCCAGCGAAACATTCTCCAGGCTTCTGTGGCTAACCACAGAACCTGGAATTCTTGCTCTCAGGAAATGGAAACTCAATTCAAAATTCCCCAGTGTCAAGCACTGTGTATTGTATCTTTTATTTCCTTTCTCGGGGTATCCACCATTGTGCACTGGCTGTGTGGCGAGGTACTAGATTCCTGTCAGGAAATAAATTATGGATGTAAAAGTCATAAAGAGAAATTTATAGATGGCTCTGCTGCACTTAAAATTAGCATTTGAAAATTGCATGGGCATTCTAGTTCCGCTATGTGGTCGATCAATTGCTTCCTGGATTAACTTGCTCTCCAGTGTGCTGCAGGCGATTGCTTTCTGGGCAAGTGTGTGTCAATTTGTCCACCACCTCTTGCAAGGAGACCCAAGTGTTTCAGATGCCTGATGCATCCTGTACCACAGCTGGGAGGCTAGGAGTGAGCTTGGGGATGGGAAATGGGAACCCAGAGGTCATTAATTGTCCCTGGGGCTCTAGAGAAGGGCCAAGTCAGACTCTGATGACCATCCTTTTTTTTAAATTGATTTTTAGAGAGAGAGGAAGGGAGCTGGAGAGAGAGAAACACTGACATGAGAGTGAAAGATTGATACAATGCCCCCTGCATGCCTCTCCATCTTTTTGAAGTGTTCCTGAAAAGAGCAGTGGGTCCAGGATGCTCACTGATTCCTCATTTTGCCCAGACTATAATTAATCTTGTCCTATGGAAAAGAAAACTAGATCCTACAGGTTTAAAATTAGATTCCAGTGGTATAAATATGAAGTGATATGAAATATAATATCTTTTATAGCAAAATCTCCAAGAGTTTTTATTATGTTCTGCATTGGTACAATTACTGACCGTTCCTCCTTTTTTTATGCATCAAGAGTGTCTTTATTGAAAATCATGTATAATTTCTCCTATTTCTAGCAACTGAAGAAATAAAGGGAAGGACTTTAATTTCAGACAGAGGCCTGAATAAAAAATAAAATGACAATATGCCTCACCCCCTTTTGCCTTCACAGCAAAGTGCTCTGCACATCTGAGTCTAAATTTTACAAATTTACAAATTACTCTACCCAACTTCATCTGAGTGTTTGAATTAAGAAATTATTTGAAATTCAGATTTATACAAAGCCTCCTTTGTAGGATCCAGGATAAGGAATCATTTTCCCCTGCCATGTTTTCACACATCATGATGAAGATTAAAATGTAGTTTATTTCAAATTAAGTAAATCAAACCAAGCACAAATATTAAACACCCACCTAAACACTCCACAGATATTAAAGAGTCACCAATTTATGCATTAGAATTCTCTTGTTGCTCAATTTTCTTGGATCATACTTACAAATCCCTAATAGGTTAGAAATGATCCTTTTCTAATTGAAGTAGTTAATTATTAAAAAAACAATTACAAAAGCCGTTAGCGCCTGAAGTAGAAACTTGTATGTATAGGGGAAGGAGAAATTTGAATCTACAAAATATAATAAAAAGCTGCACATCAAAAGTGACTTTGAAAAATCAGAGTCGTGGTTCATGGTCTTCCCTGAGGTTTCAACTACATTATTTTAGAGCAACTGCACTGAGCATTTGTAAGTGGAGTTGCCTTGTATTGTAAAGACTTCAGACCTCTGGTTAACAGTCACCAGGAATAACTATCAGTTATTAATAACAATTGGTGTGTGTATAGCAGCATTCCTCCAAGGATTCTAAAGCAATATGCATAGCTGACTCATTAACCAATAGGAGGCTGGTGGTCTATTGACAATTGACCTCCATGAGAGATAATCACAAGTGTCTGTTAACTTCCCTTTTGTGTATCTACAGGCAGCAAATGTTGCCTCTGTCATCCCCCCTGTAGTGTTCTTGTGACAGAGGTAAGACATGTGTGGTGGCCAGATTTATAAATAGTTTGTTCTTCATCCTAGTTCACTAAGTGTCCTAGGAATAATAGTGTGACATCATTGCTGACATATTAATTCAAATCTCCTTTTGTTGTTTTGCCTTGGCATGGTACATCAACTCAAAGTAGATTTGTTTTACATGTCTCTGGAAAATAAAAGTCATTTTACAAAAACAGGAAGAAAAGGAGAATATAAATAATACAATTTGCTAAATGAAACCTATAAAGGAATATAGTTTGACATTCCTTAAGATAGATATTAATAATAATGATGCTCTAAATGCCGGAGTTACTGTGGAATTTACAAATCTTAAAGATCCTGTAGACCCATTTGGAAAAGACCATTTACTTCCATTTTCTTCCGCTGTTTTCTTGAGCACGTAAAACAGTATGTGTACATGTTTTATATGCTCTGTAGGATCTGGGCATCTCTAAAAATCTGTTGCTAAGCAGCTAATATTATCATTCTTGTTAGGACCATATTAATGTATTTATTTATTTATTTATTTATTTATTTATTTATTTATTTATTACTAGAGGCCCGGTGCATGAAATTCATGCGGGGGGAGGGGTCCCTCAGCCCGGCCTGCTAGAGGCCCGGTGCATGAAATTCATGCGGGGGGAGGGGTCCCTCAGCCCGGCCTGTACCCTCTCCAATCCAGGATCCCTCAGGGGATGTCCAACTGCCGGTTTAGGGGACCACTGGCTCCTAACCGCTCACCTACCTGCCTGCCTTATCACCCCTAACTGCCCCCCTGCTGGCCTGATCGCCCCCTAACTGCTACCCTGCCAGCCTAATAGCCCCTAACCGCCTCTGCCTCAGCCCCCATCACTGTGGCTTTGTCCAGAAGGATGTCCAGAAGATGTCCAGAGTAATTAGCATATTACCCTTTTATTAGTATATTTTCCTTTTATTATGATGATGATGAAAAACATATACAATTTTCCATCTTTTTTTCATTATAGTTCACATTCAATATTACTCTGTATTAGTTTCAGGTGCACAACATAGTGGTTAGACAATCATATACTTTACAGAGTGGTCCCCCTAACATTTCAAGTACCTCCCTGGCCCATACATAGCTATTACAATATTAGTTTTTTTCCTCCTTTGACCTTTCTCCAGCCACTCCCAACCCCAGCACATGCCCACACCCCACTAGTGACTCTGTCCATTTGTAATGCTTATATGCATGCATAAAAGTCCTTTGGTTGATCTCTTACCTCTGCCCCCACCTTCCCTTCCCTCTGAGGTTTGACTGTCAGTTCAATGCTTCTCTGTCTCTGGATCTATTTTTGTTCATTGGTTTATGTTGTTCACTATATTCCACGAATGAGTGAGGTCATGTGGTATTTATCTTTCATTGACTGGCTTATTTCACTTAGCGTAATGCTCTCCAGGTCCATCTATGCTGTTGAAAATCGTAAGAGTTCCTTCTTTTTTACAGCAATGTAGTATTCCATTGTGTAGATGTACAACAGTTTTTTAATCCATTCATCTGCTGATAGACACTTAGACTGTTTCCAAATCTTAGTTATTGTAAATTGTGCTGTCATGAACATAGGGGTGCATATGTCCTTTCTGATAGGTGTTTCTGATTTCTTGGAATATAGTCCTAGAAGCGGGATCACTGGGTCAAATGGAAGTTCCATTTTTAATTTTTTGAGGAAACTCCATACTGTTCTCCACAGTGGCTGCACCAGTCTGCATTCCCACCAACAGTGAAGAAGGGTTCCCTTTTCTCCACATCCTCGCCAGCACTTGTCATTTGTTGATTTGCTGATGATGGCCATTCTGACAGGTGTGAGATGGTACCTCATTGTCATTTTGATTAGCATCTCTCAGATGATTGGTGACTTTGAGCATGTTTTCATATGTCTCTTGGCCTTCTGTATGTCTTCTTTCGGAAAGTGTCTATTTAGGTCCTTTGCCCATTTATTGATTGGGTTGTTTATCTTCTTTTTGTTAAGTTGTATGAGTTCCCTGTAAATTTTGGAGATTAAACCCTTATCGGAGATAACATTGGTAAATATGTTCTCCCATGCAGTGGGATTTCTTGTTGTTTTGTTGATGGTTTCTTTTGCTGTGCTAGAAGCTTTTTATTTTGATGTAGTCCCATTTGTTTATTTTCTCCTTAATTTCCATTGCCCTAGGAGCTTTATTGGTAAAGATATTACTACAACAAATGTCTGATATTTTGCTGCCTGTGGTTTTCTCTGAGGTTTTTATGGTTTCCCATCTTACGTTTAAGTCCTTTATCCATTTTCAGTTTATTTTTGTGTATGGTGTAAGTTGGTGGTCAAGTTTCATTTTTTTTGCATGTATCTGTCCAATTTTCCCAACAGCATTTATTGAAGAGACTGTCTAGACTCTATTGTATGCTCTTGCCTCCTTTGTCAAATATTAATTGAGCATACTGGCTTGGGTCAATTTCTGGGTTCTCTGTTCTGTTCCATTAGTCCATATTAATGTTTTTAAACTGTGGAGATGAGTCATTGACCAAGAAGTTCTGAAAAATAAACATAATTGTAAGAAAAATTGTATATTCTAGTAGTTGAACCCATCAGAATTCTGGTATGTTCAATGTCAGAGAAAAGGATACACTGAGAAAGTGTTATAACATGAATAGGGAATTTTTCTATAAAAATTCTTTTATCAAACATTGCATTTTAAAATACAGTTAGAATCATGACTTTGGGAATCAGTGAGAAAACACCTGAAGGTTTTTTCAAAGCCTGTGAGTGTGTGTTTGTGTGTGTGCCATTTCCTCTTATAAAATAACACAAGACAATGGAGCGGGATGTCTGGCAGCCACTTTATCATATATTTTGCCTGCAGCACTGATAGCAATTTCCTAATAATGTTATTTTCCATTTCTCATTCTCTGTAGCCTATGTTCTAGCATAGCACAGTTTTGAATTAAATTAGCTGACACTGTTCTTAGATGGATTAAGCTTATTTTCAATGTCATTCCTTTCTTAATATTTGTGTCTTGATAATGACATACTAAATGCCCAGATATTTTGAGACCTCTTCCACATTTTGTTTCTATATAAAAATAGTAAACAAAATATTCCAAATCTCCTCCTAATCTGGTATCAGATCAGCATTACTTCTTTTCTTATTCAAAATTCTTTACTTCACAAATACTTAAAATGGTGCCAACCCCACAACATTCATTGGGTAATTAATGTTTTACTATGAAACAAGCCCATGAAATCTCACAATCCCCACGAGATGGTGGGACCGAAAGTGAGAAAACAGGTTGAGAGCATTTCATTCATAAGCCAATGAGCTGGATTTTGAGACCCAGCTGTTTGCACCAGGGCCCACACTGCTAATTGCCTCTCATAACCTGTTTACTGCATGGACATGCATAGCATCACCTCATCCATGCTGAACAGTTTCCCAAGTCTCTAAACCTGTGTGCAGTAAATTCACTGTGGCATACATTATCAACATGTATCCACTGATCACAGAAGCGAGACAGTCAAATACAGCCTTTCCCATATCACCTGTCACAAAGGCCCAGTGTACCTGCTAGATAGAATGAGAACACTGCACAGAGTAAACTCTTGATTAGATGGTGAATGACTGCAACTTATCTTAACATGGGATCCCAAAGTAAGTTGTGAGTGAGAAACCACTGCTCTACTAGCAGTGTTAAAACCAACAGCAACATCTCAATTCACACAGCTTCCTGAATTAATCTTCAAGCTCTTCCCTCCTGCAAAACAACTCAAAGTTCCAGAGAGAGGATTTCACAGATCTTCCTCTTTTCAGAGTCATTCAGGTTGATTGACAGTTGACAGTTCTGCAGCCTTTCTGGGTTTTAGTTTCCCATTAATTAAGGCAGATTCATGTGTCACATGATTGTTCCAAAGGTTAAATCACAGGGTGACCTGTTTTGTTTACTGTACAGTATTAAATTATTGTTCTTTTGCCTCCCTTTTTTATTCCTCTCTGTTAAGAGTCTCCACTTATGAGCACTGAGAAAGTTTAAGTTGAGAAGCTTGGTGCTTCTTCCACTTTCCTTCAGTTACTGTGAAAAGTTCCCAGGCCTCCCTTAAGTTCCTGTACTTCTGTTGAGAGTTGTTGGTGTATGTAGGTTTCTAAGTGTCTCACAAAAGTGCACTCGCAGATATTTGAATAAACACCACGAACTTCACTAAAACCCCATCATCATGCTCAAGAAGGTGGATACTTGTTAGCCTCACTCAGAGGAGAACCTTCCCTCCTGATGTGTCTTTTAGGGCTTTGAATGGCTGCTAATGAAATGAACAGTCAACAGTAAGCATGTGTAGGTATTAGATCACAGAATCTCGAGATGTTGGTACAGGCTTTAACTAAACATTTCAATTGCTTTGGTTGTCTTGTGGCTTATAGTCAAAGATTTTAAAGTATGTTGGTTATGTCCTGAGGCCTCTTATAAAACAAGTTCCAGGAGAAAAGCTTAAAATTATGCTTTGCTTGAGATGATAGGAAAATGTAGCTACTTAAGCACAAAACAATGATAGCTTAAGCAATAATAGTGGTCATAAGATGTTTAGTCTTTGCCTTTAAAGATCACATCACTGATACACAGTCATCAGATATTTTTGGCAATCATGACTCCTCAACCCAGTTAATCACCCGACCACACTGAGGAAGACTCCAGACAAAATGATGTCAGGACCTGAATTAATCAGCCTAAGGAAAACCACTGAAGCTTACTCAAGTACTAACCAGTCAGCATCACCCAGGATCCCTAACCCCAATCCTTGATCATTGCCTTTAAAATCCCTTGATTAAAAACCATGGGGGAGTTTGGGTTCCTATTCTCCTGGCGTGGCACTCTGACAATTCACTGCTTTAATGTTTTCACTGCAGAACTCGGTGTTCAGTGTTTGGCTCTGTTGTGCCAAGTCAGCTGGACTGGTCCTCATGGTTTGATAACAGGAACTGATGAATCAATCTATCTCTGTATTGAATGAAAACTTCCTAATTGAACCCATTCCTATCACCAGATGAGCCCTACTCCATAAAAAGTATTCAAGATTCAAGTGAGTGGTGAGTAGTAAGTATAGTTGACCCTTGAACAGCATGAGTTTGAAGTGCATGAATCCATTTATATGTGGATTTTTTTCAATGAATACTTTATCTTTTTGCTTTCTTATCATCTTTTAATAAGATGTTCTTTTCTCTAGTTTATTTTACTATAAGAATACAGTACATAATATAAACAACTTACAAAATATGTGTTAATCGACTGTTTACATTATCGTTAAGGCCAACAGTAAGTTATCAATAGTTAAGTTTTTAAGGAATCAAAAGTAATATGTGGATTTTCAATTGTGCAGGAGTCAGCACCACTAACCCCCAATTTATTCAAGGGAAAACTGTATATAAATGCAACCTCTGACTTCAACATATAGAGCTGGATCCTCTGTTGTTTCATCCATTGGCCTGGCCACTTTCTAGGGCACCTGGCATCCAGGACAGGATGCACCTACTGTGCACAATGGACCCAGGTGCTCACTCCTCCTGGCAGCAAGGATATTTATTGGATCAACCCCTCCTATATTAGAGGGTATATGGGAATCTTCACATATACTCCCCAAACTGGGTTTGCAACCAAATTCCTGCGGCAGATGATTTTATCAATTCTGTGGTGGTGACCTACTCATGGAGGGAGAGCTTGAGCATTTTAAAATAATTGAATTATAGACTAGAATAGATAAGAATCCAGCACACATAACAAATGTAGACTGGTTCTGTGAGCCTCTCGTTGGTAGTACACATACATAGTGTGTGTGCACATGTGAGGATTGCTGGGTTGTGCTCTATCTAGATATTTCCTGCAGTGAGTGCCCCTATGGAAGCCACTGTGTGTGACGAGGGAGACAGAGAATGTCAGGACAGTGCTCGGTGAAGTCAGACCAGACGAGTTCTTAGACTCAGTGGCTTAGCCCTGTATACCTTATTTCCCCAACTTGAAGATGCACAATGGTATTCTACTGAACGTTTTGGAAATCAGGACACTTCTTACAATTGATTTGTACATTTCATGTAGTTCTTTTCTGTTTGCACTCTGGAAAGCTCTTCCTAAGTCAGTAAAATCTTTCAGAATCATTGCCTTCTGAAAATCAACAAAATCGACTGCGTTGTCCTGAGCATCGAGCATTAGGAGACAAAGTAAGTGATATAAACCCTACTTATCAAACAGGGAGAGATGAAGTGGCCACTAGGGGGATGAGGATACAAGCTGCAGTGACCTCTGAGGAGTCACAGGTCACCATCAGTCCCTCTCCATAGATAGGAAAAGCCAGGGAGCCATGAAAGCACTGCCCCAGAGGCCAAGATCCTGCAAACCCAGCTCTCTTCCTGCTTCTGGGTCTTAGGCAGGTGACTCGCAGTTCATTTCAATTCCATTTCAGCATCTTCCTTTCTAAAGAATACTAGAGCTCATTCAAGTGACCAGGATTGAAAATAAAAGATTAGCCCGTTCTATTGCTTAATGCCCTACACAACTTTAAATGCCTAGTTGGTGATAAATTGCAATAAGAGTAGGACTTAGGAGAACAGCACAGGGAAAGGAATATGAGATGCTGATTTGATCATTGCTGGAGGTATAGGGTAAAGGGCCCCAAATTGGGGAGAAGAAGGAAGGAGGAGGCAAGAAGGGGCAGGGAGTGGGGGTGGTGGAAGGCAGATTTGGCTGTCTTAAATAAAGCACCTCCAGTCAGCATGACTGCTGTCTACCAGAACAGCTGGATCACTTTTCAGGATGTTCTATCCCTGGTCAATTTTGCTATCAAGGTAAAAAGGAATTGCGGGTAGGCGGTGAGCAGTCTTGGGGACCTTGCCCCACATGACCCTCACATTCAGAAAGGAGCACTGGCACTCTCTCCAGCCCCAGAGTGGCCTGTCTGTGTTCTGTTCCCCACACAGTTATTAATATCACCCAGTCATCTGCCCACTTCTCGGCTGACTACTTCTTAGAATTATGGAGAAGCACTCACACTATTCATGCATGAACTATTCACTCAAATAAATGGGTGGGGCCTTGAAACAAACAAAAACAAACAACAAAAAACTGGCTTTCAAGTTATAGACACAAATGCAGGGAAAAATACAGGACGTCCTTAGCAAGAATTCAAGTCCATTCCCAAGCTACACACATGCAGTGCTATGAGGTGAGGTTAGGCACTGTTTTAGGTCCCTTGTAAACCAGATTGTGCCTACGTTGCTTACGTAAGTATGTTGATTGCCTCCTTGCTGCTTTTTATGTGTTTATAGTTCAAGGTGATTCTGTTTATCCCATTTTAGAGACAGAGGTGCACATTTTTGGAAGCCCCAGGAGCTAAGTGAAATGTTGCATATTTAAGGAGTTGTTGGGGAAAAGCCATGCATTTAAGAAGTGCGCTGTCTATTCTGAGATATATGGCTCAGGTTCAGGTAAATAGCTCGCTGGAATGAATAGCTGAGCCAAGCACCCAGGTTTCATCCCCCATGCTCTGTTTATGGCTGCCTCCTTTAATGGCTCAGCCACCTATCAAGGCAGCTTCGTTAACCTGTCAGCTCACCTACCCACTCTCAAAGTGATGTATGGGGAAGTCTTCCCTATGCTAAATAAGATCCCTTTTGCTATTATTAATAATATCACAGTGATTCAGTACACGAAGCCATTAGAACAGTAATAAAAAGAGAGACTGTCATTATTCCAACCACAGAGCAGAAAATGAGAGAATCTTCCGTAATTATGAACATTTGTGGCTGCCTGGCTCCAGCTAAGAGGAAAAATGCAGAACAGAGCCTGCTCAGCCGGCTGCAAGGGAAGGCCACAAGAGCCGAATCCTGGGCTTTTGCCCATGCTACTTGTCCTGAAAAGTAGGTGCAGGCTTAGTTTTCCCCTAATTGTTCTGCATTGACTTCTCTTGATTGTTTAGGAAGGAAGACATTTAATATCTAACTTATTGCATTATCATCTATTGAACCACCCATTCTATGACTGCCTCCATAGAGTACCACAAACCCCGGTCTTCTTAAATATTTCTTTACAATTACACTTTGCTAAGTAGCAGCTATTGTCAGATTTTCTTATTAAAGCTCAATTTAAATTTCTATTATTAAGGTGCAATTTGATTCAGGAGAAATATTATCTTTTCATTAAACCCAAAATTAATCAAAACCCTTAATATAAGAACTAAAACTATAAAACCCTTAGAAGAAACATGACCTTCTCTTATGCAATAATTTTTAGATATTACATCAAAAGTGGAAGCAACAGAAAAAATAATAACAAGTATATAAATTGGACTTCATAAAAATGTAAAACTTTTGTGCTTCAAAATATGCCATCAATAAAGTAAAAAAAAACACCCCACAGAATGGGGGGAAATTTAGCAAATAATTTTCTGATAAGGGATTTGTATCTATGATATATAAAAACAAGAAACACAACTCTAAAAAAGACACATAACCTAGTGGGATAAATGAGCAAAATATTCAAATAGAAATTTTTCTAAAGAAGATATACAAATGATCAATAAGCACATAAAAAGATGATTAGCATCATTAGCCATCAGAGAAATGCAAATAAAAACCACATTGAGGTATCACTTCATACCCATGAGAATGGCTGTAATTAAAAAGACATAATTTGTGTGCGTGAGGACAGGGAAAAATTGGAACCCTCCAATACTGTTGGTGGGATATTACAGTGATAGCGTTACTTTGGAAGACAGCCTGGAAGATTCTCAAAAAGTCACTGATAGGTACAAACCCAATAAAAATGAAATTGTATGTCCACACAAAAACTTGTACACGAATGTTCATAACAGAATTATTCATAATAACCAAAAAGTGGAAACAAATGGAATCTCAATCAACTGATGAATGGATAAATGAAATATGGTAGATCCATGTAGTAGAATACTATGCAGCAATAAAATAAGTAAAGAACTGATGCATGCTATAACAGGAATTAACCTTAAAAATATGCAAAATAAAAGAAACTAGTCGTACAAGACTACGTAGTTCATTATTCCATTTCCACAGAATTTCTGGAATAGACAAATCTGGAGGCAAAAGGTAGATTAATGTTTACCTATGGCTGGGTGAGGGAGGTTGAGAGCAAGTGAAAAGTGATTGGTAATTCTTATGGTGTTTTTTATTGGGGAGTGATTAAATGTTCTAAAATTGATAGTGCTGATGGTCACAGAACTCTAAAAATACTGAAATATATTGAATTGTACACTTCATTTTGTTTATTTTTGAGGCATAATTTTCCTAGAACATTATATTAGTTTTAGATGTATATGATTTTATATTTGTGTATATCACAAAATAGTCACCCTGATAAGTCTATTTAACATCTATCATTATACATAGTCACAAAAATGTTTTTTTCTTGTGATGAGAACTTTTAGCAACTTTCAAACATGCAATACAATACAGTATTACTAATTATAGTTGTCATGATATAGATTACATCCCCATGACTTATTTATTCTATTACTCAAAGTTTGTACCTTTTTACCTCCTTTCCCCATTTTGCCACTCCATGATCCCCACCACTGGCAACCACCAATCTGTATATATGAGGTTGGTGTGTGTGTGTGTGTGTGTGTGTGTGTAGATTTTTTTATTAAACATATCAGTGAGATCAAAAGTATTTGTCTTTCTCTGTCTGACTTATTTTACCTAGCTTAATACCCTTAAATTCTATCTATGTTATTGCAAATGGCAAAATTTCATGGCTGTAATATTTTTATGGCTGAATAATATTTCAAAAATATTCCATATATTATTGACGGAATATTCTATTGATGGACATCAGATGTCTTGCATATCTTGGCTATTGTAAACAATGCTGCAATGAACATGGGGGCACATAAATCTTTTTGAGTGTCTTCATTTTTTTCAGCTAAATATACAGAAGTACAATTGCTGGGTCATATAATTGTTCTATTTAAATTTTTTGAGAAACTTCCATACTATTTTCTACAGTGGCTGTACCAATCTGCATTTCTGTCATCAAGGCCCAAGGGTTCCCTTTTCTCCACACCTTCCCCAACACTAGTTATTTCTTGTCCTTTTGATAATAGACATCTCACATGTGTGAGGTGATATCTTATTGTGGGAAATTGTAAATTTTAAATGGGTGAATTGTATGAATTATGTTTATATATCAGTAAATCTGTTATTGTAAGTAGAGTAAATATTGTAGACTCACACCTGCCTTTCAATGCTTTCATCTCATTTCCTCTTTACTTTTATCTCCCCTCCCTTCTCCAAACAAAGTGCAAATTGTAACCCATTTACTTCTGAGCTTAAATCCCATTAAACAACTCTTAGAAATGACTGACTTACCAAGGTTTACAGGATTACTTCTTCCCAGAGTAGTTACATTTTAGAGGTTTTTTTTTTAGAAATAGAAAGCCTAACAACATAGTTTTTTCATATTTAATGGTGGAAGGTGAGCCACTATCAGAATAATTGGAAAGACAGTAGAAGTAAAAAAAAAAAGGAGAGATGTTCCTTAATTTAAACCATTGATTTGTAAGGTTAGTTCTATTCCAGAACAAAATAAAACCAAGTGTGCTTTGCTAAAACTCTAAATCATTTTAAATGATGCCAATTACATGGCAGCATTGTTTTGGGAGGTTGGTTCCCTTCTATGGCACCTACAGTATCTAAGACATAATCCCCTCTCAAGTCTGCTTGACTTATAGACTAGGAGAACCTTTTCATTGTTTCTGGTCATGTCTTCTTGGGCCCAGTGTTTCAGAAAGATGAGCCCCACATCTGTATGTCTGGGAGCAAATGGGCCTGGGGCCAAATCCAGAGGCAATCCTGGTATCTAGAAAAGTAATATTTTTACCGTAGGCTTGTCCAGCTTTGAAAATACTTGTGGAACCGCCTGAGGTCCTCAATGAAGATGAAAAACACTAAAAACTTACATTTTTGTTTGCTTTTATATATTTTGATTACTTAAAAAAACCCAACTGCTTTAACAATGTCTAAACAAAGCTCTCATAGTGTCTGCAACCTCCAGTCATGTACTTGACCTGCAATTGCTATCCGTCATTTGCTCTTGAGATTTATTTCACTGAAGGGCATGTTGTTATTCTCAAGCCCTAAAG
Source organism: Myotis lucifugus (assembly GCF_000147115.1). Taxonomy (NCBI): domain Eukaryota; kingdom Metazoa; phylum Chordata; class Mammalia; order Chiroptera; family Vespertilionidae; genus Myotis; species Myotis lucifugus. Next base: position 52,282,300 of record NW_005871048.1, on the reverse strand, counting down.
AATCAGCTTCTGTTTCATGTCTCATAGACTTTCTCCTGGGCCCTGGCTGCCATGTGGGCCCAGATAGCAGCTGAAGGAAACAGGAATAGCAGCTACCCAACCTCATCCCCATAAGCAGAGCAAGTATGGAGAAAACGAGCAGCAAAGGTTTAAATTCCTTCCATGCCTCAAAATAGTAAAGAAGCATCTGTTGATTTTTTAGAAAAGCATCAGAGAACAGAATCCTGGTGTTGAGCTTTCACATGAGGTTTTGGGAAGACCTGGTCTCTTCTCAATGCTCTGGGGCTTTGGGAGTAGTGGCTCTTTCCTGTCCTGGCCTGCTGGTCGCCACTGACCGTTCTTCCAGAATGCAGGAAGAATGAAATGTTTTAAAGGGAAAAGCAACATAGAATGAAACATGACACTAAACTGTTTAGATGTTTATGGAGGCTTATCATCTAGAAGTTTCCCCAGATGATAAAATAGTTATCTTTTTATAAATCGAACTTTGAAATCCATCCTGGCAACGCTGGTGAGAAAGCAGTTATGCCGGGTGCTGAAGCATAACCGTTGTTTAAGGAATCTCATTTTCTCCCTTCATAATGATGGAGGAGGTAGCATATGATCCCATTTGCTTGGCAGAGTAAGAATTTATTTTTATATACTATGTGTAGTGTAGGAACATATAAATATAGCTTTACAGAGGAGAATCTTGAAAGCATTAGGCCTGCTAAAACTGGCACTTTCTCCTCATTTTTTTTATAAAGAAAATAGACATTTGATATATACTTGCATCTTCGGTCACAGCTGCTTTGCTGAATTTCACTCAGCTCTTCAACTTACACCCCCTGTCTTACTCCATTGGGGCTGCTATGACAGAAATAACACAGACGGGGTGGCTTATAACCAACAGAACTTTATTTCTCACAGTCTGGAGGCTGTAAGTTCAAGATCAAGGAGCCAGCATTGTCGGGATCCAGTGAGGGCTCCTTCCTGGTTCATATCTGGCTGTCGTCTAGCTGTGTCCTCATATAGCAGAAGGAAAAAGGGAGCTCTCTGGGGTCTCTTTTGTAAGAGCACATATCTCATTTATGGGGACTTTACCCTCATCACCCTCAATCACCCCCCCAGAGACCCCTACTTCTTACTACTATCACATTGGGGGTTAGGTTTCAACATATTGATTTTTGGGGAATAGAAGCATTCATTTCATAGTACACCCTCACCTCTACTCCCTGTAAGTGGGGCTCCATTTATATAAAGGAACATCCTCAGGCTTGATGGGGTGTGTGCTATGTAGCCATAGACCCAGAGATGGCCTGGAGAACTTTAAAGAATAAATACAGGGTAGAATTAAATTGCAACAGTTCATCTCTATCGCTTTTTGCTCCTTCTACAGTTGTATTGCTGGAAGCTCACATAATATTTTAGTTGTTGACAAATAAAAAATTGGACTTACTATTAATACTTTTGGATTTTTCATCTCTGCTAATATTAGATTGATAATTATTAATAACACAAAGAAAACATAATAAATATACACAGTGTTCTATACAATATTCAGAGTGGATGTGCAAAAATGTTTATCTCACAATAATTTAAACTTATCCCTGTAGCAAAGCATTCCTCATTTTCTCACTAGAATCACACCTTCAATCCACAGGGGCAGCATGATTCCTTAACAAAGGCTCCTTTCCTCACGGAGACACCTGAATCAGGACCGGCAGTGCACCTAGTAGAACAGAGTAGTGCATTTCCACCCCGCCATGTGGAGGCAGATTCAGAGCTCCATGAACCCAAGCACACATCTCAGAGGACAGGCTGAGGAAAGTTCCCTGGTGAGAAATTTTGAGTCATTGTTTTTCTTTGCATTTGGAGAATTAGCAGTTTCACCATCGGTGAATTTCAATGGGGTGGCACATGCCTTCTTCACATGGAAACAACTTATTGCCCTAAGACCATGTGTTGGTTCATCAGACTTCCTCACCCCATGGTCTGCCCTATGATTGAAAAGATAACATTGAACTTTGTCTTCATAAAACTCTGTAATTATGTCAGCTTAGTTTCTATATTATTATAATTTCCCACAACAACCTTTGCAATGTGCTTCTTTTTTTTTAAATTTCTTTATTGATTAAGGTATTACATATGTGTCTTTATCCCCTTACTACCCCTCCCATCCCCCCACTCATGGCCTCACCCCCCTGTTGTCTGTGTCCATTGGTTAGGCTTATATGCATGCATACACGTCCTTTGGTTGATCTCTCCCCCTTACCCCCACCCCCACCAATATGCTTCTTTTTAAAATAAGTCATCATGCATCTGTCAAAAATGTGAATTGTATTATAATTTGCAGTACAGCTGTCATTGCACATTTAAAAGGTGCTCTAAGCAATTATTTTTGGCCAAGAAGCATGGGGATAATACGAAATAGTAGAGTGGGTTATGTATTACTTTGTTGATGTTCAAATGAGACTTCCCAGCCAGAGTCATTATTTGTGGCCAGCCTGGTATTTGTTTCCAAAGATGCTCAGCCCAAACCTCAGCTGATGGAGTCTAATGTTTCTTTAAAGCATCACAGTGAAGCTCAGAACAAGTGAATATATGACCATGTGGGTGAACCTGACAGAGGTTAGTACAGATCTACTACGTATTATTCCAGAAGATGTATTATTTTCTAAAATGTCCACCATTATAGATTTATTTACTTGAGAGTAATGCACTGAATGATAAATCTAAAGTGTACTTCCTTCCATCCATGCCCTTCTATAAGGGAAGAACTATCAGGACATAGGTTCTGTGGAGAAAGCCATATTCTTGTTTGGTATTGGAGAAAAGGAAACGACCAAACACAGGAGATTTCTAGTTCTCTGAGTAGAATTAGTAAATTAGACACAGAACATAATTCTTCCACAGAACATTTACTAACTTATGGATCTACAGCTACCTTTACTTTTTTTTTCAAATTTCAGCTTAAAATATTTTCTTTTTGTATTCTGCAAAACAGCTATAACATTAGAGAAATGGTGCAATACTAGATTTAAAAGTTACTTTAACTGACACCTATGATTCCTGGGCTCAAAGGAAAACAATGTGATCTAGCACTTCCTCCCCCAGTGAGGGAACACAGGGAACGGCCCCTGAGGGTGCCAGAGGCATCAAGGCTATTCATTCTGCATCAATTCTCAGAGTGAACTTGCTGGCTGATGGTACCTGCTCCTTGAAATCACATCCTCCCTGGTTTTACCCCTTTCTATGCTGTGTCCTTTGGTGGTCCTTTTGATTCATGTAGGATTAAAGGGGAAAGGGCTGGATTAAAATGGAAGGTAAGACATTGCACCTGTATTTCTTAGATTTATATATAAACTGCTTCTCAGTAGACCCGGGTTAACAAAAATCATAGACATTTAGATGCTACTTGAAGTCCTAAAAAGAGAGATTATTGCTCAGTATGAATGTAGAGAAGAGGGCAGAAGTCCTAGCCTAGAAGAAGAGAAGCAAATAAGAAATCATAAATCCTAGGTAGGGTGGTCTGTAAAACAGGAAGCAAGCTAATTTATGTGGTAGAATTCCAGAAGACATCAGAAATTGAAGACAGGATCTGGTACTTCTAAAGATGGGTGTGGGAGATGTCTGAAAACAGAATGAATGGTGGAAAACTTGTATTAGGAACAATTAGACCCATAGAGTCCCTCTCCTCCACCTCAGCAGAAGACTGGAGATTTTCCCATCTGGACTGAAGATTACCAGGTATAACTCAGCAGGGAGCCATACTGAAAACACAGAATCAAGTGAATATCCATCCCACTGAGTGGGGAAGCCAGGCCCCCTCTGCATTCAACTGTCAGCATGCTGGCGGCTACCTTCATGTGGCCTAGGCAGGAGATTTCTTTCCAGAGAAGCTTTCTTTCTAAAGAAGTTGGACAAATGCAACTGATAGTTGAGGACTCCTCAACTTCAGTGAAACCCACTACTCTATAAGCAATGCCTATAGAGAGTTCCAGAACTGCTTACAATGCCTCATTCTTAAAAACAGACAGCTACTGAACAAGATAGACAGTGAAAGGGCCTATTGTGAAACACAGAGAGCAGAATAAGCAAACAGGAAAAAAGACTTTGAAGAAGCAGAACATGTAAAAAAGAGGAAAAAAGAGTCTTATGTAAAACCCATTATAATCAATGACTTTATAGAGAGAAGAGTCTACAAACATGAATCAAACACAGTATGCTATAAAAAGGGAATATTCAGAGAGCAAAACCATTTTTTTGGATATTAAAAATCTTATGGTAGAAATAAAAAAGAAATTCAATAGGCTGGTTGGAAAATAAAGTTGAGCAAATTGTTCAGAAAGTAGAATAAAAAGGCAAAGCAAGTAAGTAACCAAAGAACAATAGACACAAAAATAGAAGTCTGTTTCAGAATACATAATATCTAAATGTTAGAAGTTTCAGAAAGGGGAAACTGAAAGAGAAATTATCAAAGGAATATAATTCCCAGGATGCAAGGACTTAAGCCACTATAGTGAAAGGTGCCATGGATTACCCACTATGAAAATGAAGGCATGCCATTATAAAATTTAAGAACAACAATAATAAAGACATTAAGGCACACAAAAAGGAGAAAAAATGCAAATAAAAAATGGACAATTATAATGTTATGAACACTAGACTCAGGACACAATGAAATAATTCCTTAAAATTTATTATTTATTTAAATTATTTCCAATTTATAATTCTGTGTTTAGCCAAATGATGAGATTTTCACAATTGAAAAAATATGACCTTGAGGATTTTTCTTAAAATATAGTTGAAAATATGCTGCACCAAAACTAAGGACTGAATTTTTTTAAGTATAAAGTAATTGAATATAGAAAGCAGGATTTCCCAGAAGGAGAAAAGCAAAGGCAATGTGAATGTAAATAATAGGATGACCACAATGCACCAGGGGTGAGAAAGCAGCCTGGGTTATAGCTTCCAAAAGAAAGATATCTAAAGGAGAAGAAAAGGAAATAAGGAAAATTGACAAATTACCTGACATGTTTGAATATAATGAGAAGACATTCTACTTAGGGAGAAATATTTAGGGATCAATTACAGATAAAAACTCAGAAAATCAAGTAGTAGAAAAAACTCAAAGCAATTATTAACTCAAGAGAAACCAAAAAGGTTGTTTAAGCAATGGAATGTAATTGCATAACAAAGATTCTTATTCTGGCTTTGTTGGGAGCAGGGTAAGAAGACTCAAGTGAAAGCTTAAGCCTCATCTTCAGTAGTAAATCAATAAATCTTTGCTAAAATGAAAAAGAATCGAGAAATAACTGTATATGTTTGCTATTTAAAAATGTGATTATGTTATAGTCTTAAATATCATTTCGCACAAAACAGGCCATGGCTCCATGGAGAATCACAATTCCAGGTCTTAGGCAGGAAGCATGCAAAATGACACTGAATCAATCCTCTTGTCACACCAGAGAGTGAAGAAGTTGCCAAAGACACCAGGGCCACATTCAAAGAACTTAGTGACAAACTTGAACTCAGAGGCTCTCACCAGCCAAAGATGAGACATTTTGAGTATCAATATGATAACAATTGTAATGGATTGAAACACATCAAAAGTGCTTACATCCTTGAATTCACAAAGATTCTAAGAAAAAAAAAGCTAACTGATCGCTGTTGAAGGTTACTTGGAACTGGTAAATAATGGGAAAAACAAGCATCCATCCTGTCTTCCCACACAAGCTTCCAAATAGTAGAAAAGAACATTCTCTATACAGATGTACCCCAGCTTATCAATGAAGGGAGAATGTTAGAATTAGAATATCATCATTGTGTTATCCCTAAAAGATGAACAGATCAAGTTATTGGTCATCAATGTCTGCTCACATCACGAAATGAAAGATAACCAGACACTGTGTACTCTCAGGCTGAAGGACAGAGAGCCACCTTTGAAGCAGTTTTGTGGGGGCAAAAATCAAACCTGAATTTGATCAAGCCTCTAGCTCTGTTTATCAATCGGCAGGAAATACATAGGACCAGGCTAAGGGATACCACAGGTCCCAATCTGCACAATCCAGAATCTAAGAAACTCTATAGGATAAATGTTCTGATTTCTTTAATAAATCAAGATGAAACAAACAAACAAGAAATGAGAAGAAAATTTATAAATTTAAAGAAACTTAAGAGACATTTTAACCACTCCTCTCTATCTCAGCAGTAGTCTTGCCTCCCTCTGACTTCAAGTTGGAAATAGAAGCCTCTGGCAGGATGTTCACAATCCCTGCCCTCAGATCTGCAAATACCTCTGCCTGCACGTGTTAACTATGAGCTTAGACTGTAGCCTTGCACATCTCCTCAAGTACATGATGATATTGACAAGTTTCTGTACCCTCATTACTGTGTTTTTACCTCCTTATCTGCTCCCAGGAGAGCAGATATGAGAATCACTCACTTGGGATCCTCCTTCCCTTCTTCTTCTCTACTGTGTTTTCTCTTTAATACATTTCTTCATCCCTACCGATCTCCATGCCAGTTCCCTGTTCTCTCACACATTGCACTGCTCACACTCATAATCAGACCTCCAGAAATGCTGGCTCTGTTTTCCTTGTGAACAGAATGTCAGATAGGCAAGCTGCCAGCCTTTTCAGGTCTAGTGATTTTGAAGTACCAGGAAATGAAAATGGTACAATAAAGGCTTAGTTGATGTAGTAGTAGAAACATGTGGTCTCTCTCTCTCTTCTTCTCTCTCTCCTTCTGTCTCATACACACACATATATATACACACACATTCAAAAAATTTCTCCATACACACAGGTGACATGATATTTATTATTCTGTTTTAAACAGACTCCAATAAGCCGAGTTCTAATGGAATAGTAAAATTATCAATCAATAGCACCAAAGGCCTGAGTACAGAGAAAACCATTATTTAAAATACCTTTAACTAATTGTAATACAAGGACAAAGAGATTGCCTCAGGGACACCAAGTGTTCCAAACCCTGTTGTTCTCACCAAGAGTGAATAAATAAAAAGCCTCCTTATGAAAAGGAAGAAAAAAATACATATTTGCAATAAAAATGATTCAGTGCATTTCTAGCATTCAAGTGCTGCAGGAGTAAGAACAATGAGAACATCCACAGAACAGAATTCATCTCATGTCTTTAATATAGCATGCATTTAAATTGATTATTATGTTTCCTGGGAAATTTCCTTCTTCATAATATTTAATTCAATACAAAGTTTATGTGTGAACTAACAATGCATATTAGTGAGGACAGAGGCAGGAAATAGGATTCGCTCCTCTGGTTTAAATGAAGAGTCTACACTGCAGGGACTAGAAGAGGCATGGGAGGGTTAAGAGGGCAAAGAGAAGAGGATGGTGAGGGTATGGAGACTAGCAATACCAAGGCGCTGTCGCTGTTTTAGAGAAAAGCGTACTCTTGGAGTCCAGGAGGATCCCAGGTCCTGGATCTTTATAGAATGGATGAACAACCCAAGCAGGAGCTATAGTCACAGGACAGTTGTCTGCTTGAGATCTCATTCTGAACTCTGTATGGAGGAAGCAGAGAAGAAACATTGACTTTCTCCTCCCGCTTTTGCTTTACTTTCCATTGGCTGAATCCACCCAGGATCCTGGTCTGGGAGCCTAAGTGATGGTTGTCGGCAAGGTCAAAGCCCCAAGGTGAAAACATGGCCGAGAACAGCAGAAAAGCCAACTGGAGATTGGGAGTGGGAAGCCAGTGGAGAATAACCATCACCCAGGACTCCTCTTCTCTTCCAGTGTTTGTATTTCCTTCTGGACATAGTTACCTCCAGATAGCTGGCACTAGGCTGTGATAGATCTTCCTTTACTCACTCTCACTGTTATTATTTGTGCTAAATAACCTCGCTGGAAAATGCTGAGTGTTGCCAGTGTCCAAACTCAGCAGTGTTCTGGATAAATTTTTGTCGTCATTTAATATTTCCACCCCATGGGAAATGGAAACCAGATTACCTTGGTGTAACATGAGCATGTCCATGTGGCAAATATATATCAGTTGTCCTGGTTGATCATGAGTTAACTAAGTGATTTTAGATACACTCCCTTGACTCTTGATGACTTCATCTATCAAGTGTATGTCTGTCCTACCCTTAGAGAGCATCTATGGGTCATGTGCAACCCCGAATTTAAAAAGTTGTAGGTGCTGAACAGAACAAGGATTTGGAGATGAGTGAATAAAGGATGCCTTTCTTCCCAGAGAGACTTGGATTCTATCAGAGCTATGTAGCAGTAAGGTTTATCATTAGGGCTCAAAATGTGTAAATCCTTAAACTTTTAATGCAAAACCTATTGTGCTTCATTGTAAAAGAAAACAGAAAATAATAACCTATAAGAAATGCACATCTGAACTGGATTTTAATCATAACCTTGTCCCTGCCTCCTGTTTTATAGTTTCAAATATAATTAATTTGGCATAAAAAAATCAGCGCCCTCTTTTCCTTTTACCACAGTCCTGATTAATACCAGAGCATGGGTCACCACACCTAGTTATTTCCCTCAATACTGTCCACACCCCACTTTATGCATGACTTTCTCTTCAATTATCCCAGTTTGGACCTTTTTTTTCCGGTTGAAATGAGACTGATAAAGATATTAACATGCATTTGCTTTTTATTCTAGATCTGATAGGAAGATATTGGAAGGTTTTGAGCAAATAAATGACACAATATTATTTATGGTTTTAGAGTATAATTCTGGGCAATATATGGCAAATAAACTAAGACTGGTTAAGAGGCCATTAGAGTAGTATAGACGTAGGGCATGGGTGGGTCGCCTTACTTGGTAGCAACTGAGATGGTAAACAGGGGTCATATTTGGTACATGCCTTCTGATAGAGCCAATAAAATGTGCTGATGGATTGGATACAGGACTTCAGGAGTCAAACATATCCCCCTGATACCTGCCTGAACAACTTCACAAATGAGCATATTGTTTACTAAGGTGGGAAACTTAAGAAACCCTGGCAGGAAAAATCAAAACTTTGGCTCTGGATGTTTTGAATTGAATATTCTTTTTAGATATCCTAGTGGTGATGTCAGGATGTGTGAGTCTAGAGCTCAGGCCAGAATATGTACATTTGAGAGTTCTCAGTTTATATATACAGTTGACCCTTAAAAACAGGGATTTGTACTGTGTGGGTCTACTTACAAATGGATTTAAAAAAGATAAATATACATTTGGCCCTCCTTATCTGCAGGTTTTGTATCTGCATATTCAACCAACTGCAGATCAAAAACAGTATGTATTTTCCATCTTAGGTTAGCTATCTGAGGATGGGGGCCAATTCAATGCATTGTTCTATGCCATTGTATTAAGAGACTTGAATGTTTATGGATTTTTAGTATCTGTGGGAGTAGGGCACTCCTGAAACCAATGCCCCGTGTACACTGAGAAATTGTAGTTAAGTTTTGGGGGAGTAAATAGTTATATGGGGATTTTCAACTGCAGAAGGATTGATACTCCCAACCCCCATGTTGTTCAAGAGTCAATTGTAACTATTGGAGTAGATGAGGTCACCTAAGGAGAAAATATACAGACCAAAAAGAACAGTTCTAAGGAAAGAGTCCTAAAACATCTTATATTTTAAAGATTGGAAAAAAGAGAACAAGAAATCAAAGTAATCTCAGAAGGAGCCTCCAGTAAGATAGAAAGGAAGCCAGGTGAGTTTTATTTTTCTGGTACTCCAAAAATGAGGTACAATATGTCTATAATTTTTCTTATAGAAAAATTTTTGATGCACTTGTGACTCATAAATTATATAAAGCAAATCCAGGAGAGAAATCCAGTGCATTCTTCCTAAAATAGGTCTGTGTTGACATGTGGGTCATGCATGCACCCCTTACGCATTCACACATTTATCCATCCACAGTCATATAGGTATGATAACACATGATTCCTGAAAACCTATTCTAAAGATAACCAGTCTGTTTTACTTTTCTGGAAGATCAATTTGACATTTTAATTATGTGTAAAAGTTCAACCAAATATATTACTATTGAATATTTTGACAAGGTCTTTCATCCTATGTTCTCATTGAGATTCCAGGAACCAACTGCTCAACTATAATTACATAAAACGAAGGGAGTGGGGGAAAGTGAGCAATTTGCCCACTAAATACTTGGAAATAAGCCCTAGATTTCTGAGATTCTGCATCATTTGGTAGAGTGTCAGTAATCTTTCCTGCATAAAAACTGCCAATGCTTACAACAGCATTTATTATCCCTCAGTGTCTGGGGGCGAGAGACCTGGATGTGCCTTAGTTGGGTGTTCTGCTCAGTCTCTTCAAAGTCAGTAGCCAAGGTGTGACCAGGGGAGGATCTGCTTCCACCTTTCCCATGTGGCTCTTGGTGGCCTCAGGTCCTCTCTGGCTGGGGGCCAGAGACATTAGTTCCTCGTACCTGGGTCTTTCCTTAGGGCAGCTCACCACATAGCAGCTGGCTTGCCTCCAGGCAGGTGAGATATGGGACCCAAGATGAAAGCAGTGTTCTTGCAACCTAATCTCAGAAGTGACATCCCAATATTTCTGTCTGCTGCATTTGTTGGAAGCCAGTTATTAAGTCCAGCCACATTCAGGGGTAGGGATACCCCAAGGGGAGATAACTGGGGTCTTTCAAAGAGGCTGCCTCTAACAGTCCAGGGAGCTGTGATTCTTGACACAAAATTTGAAGAGAGTTTTGGCTGTTCTGTAACCGTATTTCGGCTCCAGCTGCACAGGTCTGGAAGTTGGCAGACAATGGGGAAACAATTATGCTGCACTCGGCACTGCAGAGCTCCTCTCCTACAGCTCATCTCGCTGCAGTGCATTTCAACCAAGCGGCAGCCTCAGAGCAGGGAACATTCACTTGGCAGTGTAGGTTATTTTAATGAACACTTTAAACGAAGTCTTCACCATCTGTTCTGTTTCCTAATTACAAACCCACACTCTTGTGGTTGCATCATTAAAAGTGAGATTCTGGCAAAGTGCTCTAAATGTTTGTCCAGCTTGTCCTCTTGGTTCTACACGAATTTTCCCAGGAAGTCCAAGGCCTCTCATCTGAGGTGAAGACACAAAAAACAATATTACTGTATGCACAGTACTCAAATATATGGCATCCCTGTCTTTCCTCTTTAAAAACCATATTTATTATTGATTTCATAGATGAAGGGAGAGTTGGAAAGATCAATGATGAGAGAGAATCATTGATTGGCTGCCTCCGGCATGCCCCACATTGGGGATTGAGCCCACAACATGGGCATGTGCCTTGACCAGGAATGGAGCCATGACCTCCTGTTTCATAGGTTGACACTCACCCACTGAGTTGCACCAACCAGGCCAAGGGACCCCTGTCTTTCTTGATCTCTCGGTCTGTCTCTCTGTCTCTCTCTCTCCTACAATCCTATTATTGCAAACAGGAATTCTCTTTAAGAAGGATTTTACATGTCAAATTCTCTGAATGTCTTTGGTAAATTCAGCTTGCTTTAGGGATAAGAGAGGGATTTAGGCAGAAGCCCTTTAAACAGGAATTAAACTCATTTGCACAATTTATGCCTACATATCTCTCCTGTTAGCACAATGAGGCACTTTACAGACTTTAACTGCAAATATTATTTTACTCCTTTGCTTCCCCTCCTTAAGGAATTATTAATCAAGATAAATCTAAAGCAAATCGAGTGATACATAGCTTTTAAAATAATCTGTTCATAGTTGAAAGACAGTACACAGTTTTGCATCTCAAGGATGCTAGAATTATGAATGGATAGATGCCAATCATTAGGGCCACTGTTACTGCTGCCTAGCTAAGTAGCAAGGCATTGTGGGCTTTCTAAGTATTGACAATGTACAAAAGAGTGGTTCCCAGCCCCTGTCTCACCACAGTGTAGAAAGCTTCTGAAGGAGCCCCTTGACCTTCACTGAACACAGGAAGAATGGTCAACACTGCTGTCGTCCACTGGGTGAGCTTCCTGCCAGTTGACATAGTCCTGTTAAATAAGTGGCATGTGTGCATTAGTGCCCAGAGACACCAATCACATGTTCCAATGCCTTTTGTTAAATTTGCAAATAATTTTGATTGGCAGACAGGTCAGCAGGTGGGCACAGGATAGCACTGGGTCCAGGCATAATCAGGTTTAACTTATTCTCTTGAATCCATCAGCCTCTAAGACCATTGGAGTGGGAAGATTCTTGGAGCAGTGATGGGTGCCCTGAGGAGGAATTCCACTAGACCCCAAGCCAGCAGTGATAAGTGGCAAAGAACCTTGGGAGAATTATGGTGGAAAAGAGGTTTCTGTGCAAGTCTAAGGCTCCACTTGGAATAGATCTGGATAGTCTCACTTTTGGTTTGGTTTATACAAATTTCCTACTTATATTCATAACTAGAGGCCTGGTACACAAAATTTGTACACTCGTGGGAGGTGATCCCTCAGCCTCTACTGCACCCTCTTGCAGTCCGGGAGCCCTCGGGGGATGTCCGACTGCGGTGGAGGCTGGAGAGCTCCTGCCACCACCACTGCATCCACCAGCCGTGAGCCTGGCTTTGGGCTGAGCGGCACTCCCCCTGTGGGAGCTCACTGACCACCAGGGGGCAGCTCCTGCATTGAGTGTCTGCCCCCTGGTGGTCAGTGTGCATCATAGTGACCAGTCTTTCTGCCATTTGGTTGATTTACATATTAGCCTTTTATTATATAGGATGTTTGGCCTAGGGTGGCTTGTCTCCTTGTTACAAAAGACCACATCCTCCTAATTTTATCTGCCTGGGGCACATTACCTGAAAGTACCTGCAACAAGAATTACATCTTGGGTTTTATTTATTTGTTTATTTATTTATTTATTTTTAAAATTTTTATTGTTGAGAGTATTTGAATGGTACTCTTAGAAAGAGCAATACTTACTTCTATTAAAGTCTGTTAAGAAAATAGTTTCACCAAAACTGCTGGTTATAGGCTTCTAATTTCCTGTCATTGCAAGAGGCTGGAGTTTTAAAACTCCAAGTGGAGTTGAGAAACACCCCTCTGGTGAGTGCAGGTCTGTCTAGAGGGCAGAACATTTCAGAGAGTTTATTGAACAGATGTTAACTAAAGGTGAAGGACCTCTTATTTCAAATGCTCAGGCAAGTTGATGAGAATCTTAAAGTGTTTTCTATGATCTTTTTTTTATTCTGGGTGGTGTGAGAGATTCTTACCCTTGGGTGTTATTTTGTTGATTTTTTTTTCTGTGAAAAATGAAGCTCTACACATGTAATATTATGAAAGTTGTGCTCTATAGTGTGGAATCTTGGGCTAGAGGAAAAATAATGAGGATGGCAAAAATTCCCAGTGGAGACTACACAAATGAGCACAAATTCCAAAATAGGAATTATCAATGGAAAATAAGCTGAGCATGGTGGAATAAATTACATGGAAATGTACAGAAACAAACAGCTACATCTTCTTTGAATAAAATGGAATTATTTTAATGAGTTTTTAAAAAGCTGTGGTTTTTTGTTTTGTTTGTTTGTTTGAGATAGATGAACATCCTTAAAGCATAGGTGAAACTTCTTTCTAAGTATTTTTTTTTAATTCAGCTTTTTCTTACCTTTGGGGCCTTTGTGATAATCTAATGCCACTTGGCTACTATTGGGAACTCCACTTTAAGAGGTGGAGCCCTAGACAAAAGGTTGGGTTTCAAAGGGCTGGGTTTGGGGGCTTGTTTTGTGACTTGAGAATTACTGACAATGGGCACCTTGCCGAAGGCCAGAGCCTCCTCTTCTCACCTGGTACTGGGAGTGGTGCCACCTTAGAACTAATCACTGTGGAATCTGTAAGAAATCACAGGATGGCTCGCATTGTATGCATTCAAACTAACAAAAACCTCAGGTGCTGCCTGGTGGTTTCAGAGGTTGGTGTGGGTGAGTAGTTGTGGAGAAGTCCCAGGCTGATCCAGAGTTTACATTCCTGGGTGGCTATACCAGTTCCTGTGCATCACACCCTGCTAGCCACGAAGTACTTAATGGCATCTAAACACAATCTCCCTTGATTTAATAATGATTACTAATGCCATTGACTGAGCTCTCCTTTATTAAAATCTCCTTAACTCTAAGGCAGCATTTGATTCTTAGTGCTAACCTTGTTACGTTCACCAGGAGAAAGCTTTGCAGCGAATCCTGTTATCCATCTGCTATATGGAATACTGACTTTTAGTTCATTGAATGCCCTGGGCCTGGAACACACCAGCTGGCTGTGTCTGCCTCACCCCAGATCCCATTAGTGCAGTAAGAGCACTATGTGAGGTGCCCACCCTCACCTGGGACACAAGTGGTCCTATAGTCACACATGCTTGTAGCTCCTGCCTCTTTCTGATGATGTGGAAACAAAACATATATCATGCATTTCTGGGAGACCCTAAGACAGTGGTTCTCAACCTTCTGGCCCTTTAAATATAGTTCCTCATGTTGTGACCCAACCATAAAATTATTTTCGTTGCTACTTCATAACTGTAATGTTGCTACTGTTATGAATTGTAATGTAAATATCTGATATGCAGGATGGTCTTAGGCAACCCCTGTAAAAGGGTCATTCGACCACCAAAGGGGTCGCGATCCACAGGTTGAGAACCACTGCCCTAAGAGGTGTGTACCTTTTGCTCCTCGACCTGGCCAACCTGCCAAGTGGCATTTTTCTGTCACCAGCCTGACAGTTTTTCTTGTGCTCAGCTCTGAGAGCCAAGTATCCCCACTCATAGGCAGCTACAGGCTCCCACCCCTGAGCCTGTAGCTTGACACAGTGGCTTTCTATAGCCAGAAAGGAAGGACAAGACTGAATGCCAGCCACCCTTTTTATATGGAACTAACAATAGATTACAAAAGTGATTGGCTTGGATTTCAGGTCATCTTGGGTTTTGGGGGAAATTGATTCTTTCAAGATTTACCTGTAGCCCCACCTCTACATGATACCTCTAAATGAGTTCCTGGGTTGCTGTGGTCAGGAAAGGATCAGCGTGGACACAAACTGTACTGAGAACGATCCTCCTTCAGCCAGATTTCTCATCCTAGCACAGCGGGTGGGACCCCTCTTCTCTGGGGTGAATTGATGGCCAGGAGGCCCCACAGTTCTTCGTGAGGATGCAGCCCTCTAAGCAGCCCTCAGATGTGTCTAAGCATTCACCAACATCCTGCAGGGCCTATGCAGGTCAGTGCCTGCTAAGGGAAGGAAACCATTCCCCAGGTGCTGGGGGCACTGTCCCAGGGTCTTGCTATTTAGTAATTAAGTCTAAGTCCCACAGTTGTGCTGGGAGTTTTCTTTATTATGTGCATAAAGCATGGAGTTCTTGGACTTTTCCCTTTTGCTCAAGTATGCTGCCCCCTCCCCAAATAAAAAAAATCATTTTGAAATAATTACCTCCATAATAGTAAAATCTACAAAACCCATACTTCTTAGCAATGACAGAAAAATTTAAGACATACATTAAAAGATTATAATGAGCCATTTAACATTTCAATGGCAAAATAAAATAGCCTTCATTTTTTGTTGTTGTTGTGTGTGAATTGCCTTTTTCTCAGCAATAAGTCATTCACTCACTAAAAGATAAGCATTTCATCATTATTTTATGTAAGCTCCATATAGAAAAATACTTATTGGAAGTGGTCTGCAATATAAAAGATGCATCTGTAGTAGAATTTGTCATTTCCAAGTGTCAGAATAAATGTAAATATTGACAAGCTTTAAAAAGTTACACAAGCCATATAGCAATATATTTTTTAAATTTGGTCAGCTATACAAGTCCATAAATACAATATTTGGGGTGTATTTAAGGAGCCTTTGAGGCGTGTATATCCTGGTTTCAAATTGCAAAGTCATTATTTCCAATTGGGAGAGATAAGAGGAATGGTGAACAAGTTTAGGGAATATTGGCACTGTCAGTGGTGGTGGAAGTCAAGGATAATTTTCCCACTCGCTCTCATTTCCTGCCCAGGAAGGCAGCCTGGGAAATTTCAAATTACCAGCCTGGTGGAAGAGCCTAGAACAGCATTGAAGAACAGATTTAAAATAGCAAATGTCAGCCCTAGCTGGTTTGGCTCAAGTGGATGGAGCATTGGCCTATGGACTGAAAGGTCCCTGGTTCAATTCTGGCCAAGGGCACATGCCTGGGTTGCAAGCTCAATCGCCTGGGGGGTGGGGGGGTGCAGGAGGCAGCTGATCCATGAGTCTTTCTCATAATTGATGTTTCTATCTCTTCCTCTCTGTAATAAATAAAAATATGTTAAAAATTTAAAAAAATATATCAAGTGTCACCATTCTGTATAAGTCAGGAGGAATGCACTGAAATAATTTTTTGAAGTCTTATTGGAAGAGTTAAAAAGTGTTATGAAAAACCAGAGAAATTTAAGACAATATGTAAATTGACTTCTCTTTCCAAAATAAAGAAGAGAGAAGAATTATTTTAGAAAATCAGTGTGCCGGGGTTCATGTCCCAGCATCAAGGGTTCAGGAATCTGGAAAAGGCTGTGCGTAGATGACATAGGAATCCAGGGACTAATAAAGAGTCCGGAGATTAGATATAATTTTGAAAGGCATTGGGGATCAGAGGATCTTCAGCTAAAGGAACTGAAGAGTTCCTCCTTGTCTAGGACCCTTGCTTTTATTAACACAATTTGTCCTAAGTCAAGGTGGAGATAATACACTTCAAAGGTTAAGGTTTCAAAGGGTACAAAAGAATTGTCAGTTTGGGGAATAGCCTACGACTGTTCAGGTGTTTGGCCAGTAGGAGGTAATAACATGTAGATTAAGATGCCCTTTAACTATCTGGCAGGCACAATCAGTTTCCTATTCAGGTTTGGGGAAATGCCTTTAGCCATTTCCAACAGGTGACTACATGTGTGACTCAACCCTGTTGAGTCCCTAAATTTCATCAACCTTTTGATGAAACTCTTGAAATTATGTCATGCTGGAATTGGTTGCCGGCATCAGTGGACTGAGGCCATTTAACTGGTGAGAGATCTTTGAGATGGTTTGGATCTTTCCAGAGATATAAATCACGTCGCATACTGGCATTTGTAAGTGTTTTTTGTCAATGCCAAATATTAAAATAGGATAGCCTATTGGATGCCAAAGGATGGCAGTATGTTTGTGAGGATGCTACAGACTTGGGAATGGAGGCAAATGCCACAGCAAAAAAAGAGACAGTAGAGGACTTACCTAGTATGGCATTACTTGCATTTTTCTTATCAAAAGAGTTGTATAATTGGTTCACCATTTCTTCCCTTTTTCATGCCATATCTTCTCAATTAGCCTTGGAGCTTCTATAGGGCAGCATTGTATCTTTTGCTTTCTTTATCTCCCCATTTCTCTTGAAAGCCACAAAAAACAGAAACTTGATGAATACACATTGGCCAACCAAATGAAAGGCCAATTCTAATTCTAAATCTTGCAGCAGAATTTGCTCAGAACTCTTATCATAGTGATGTGGGGGGAAAAACCCACACCTTTAAATGGAAAACAAGCTATTTTAATAGGTAAAAAGTGATGCAATGTGTGAAAATACTTCTTGGGAAGAGTTGATCTCCTAATCCAAATTTTACTATACTAAAGTTAACAACAGGCTATCTACCTTTGAAACAGGAGGATGGAATAAAGTGACATTGATATGTAAATTCTGTAGCTTCTCTGATTCCCTGAACTCTCACAGTTTAATTCAATAATCAGCTTGGATCTTAAATACCTAAGAAATTACCTGTATGTAGCATCCTCCCAATACTTCATACAACTATTTAACATGGTTTTTATGGAGTTTGTGTGAAGCTGAATGGAGGGAAATATCTGAGGATTTGATTATGAGGAGCACATTATATAATTTAGTATGAAGCTCAGAGACATTTTATTCTTATTTATGATTATAGATGTTTTACTGCATTCATTTATGTTTAGAGTTTTAGGACTGCTCACAGGGCTTATCCTACCATTAGCTCAGCCATGACAAATCCCTGGGTTGTCATTGCTAATTGCATTCCTGAAGACACATACAATGGGGAGATGAGGCCGTTTAATCTTACCTATCTATTTGAAGATTGTTCCTATTGGTTGAATAAAAATTATTTCTGAAACTGTCAGCTTATTGGATAAAACTCTTGTGTTTTAATAAATGTGGTTCAGATTGCTGCCCAGAGTCAGTCTTTTTCATTTTTATGCCCAAAGCTCTCCTGCTAGCAATTATCACCACAGAGGAGCTTTTGATATTTGCACTTTGGGGTGAGGCAATCAATGTTTGTAAGAGCTTTCTGTGAGCCTCTTTCCCAACTGAGAAGCCCTGGCTGTTAGGGATGCAGTAGAGCAGTTAAAAGCCTCTGCCTCCTATGTTTTACACAATAACGCTCTTCAGAACACTTGAAAAATATTTGGATAGCCATCTGGCTGTAGCCATTTTAACGTCCTTTGTAATACTACATGTACTGCTTTGGGTAGAAGAGTGTTCAACACAATAAAAGCAGTTAGAAGTAATTTGGTGGCTTGGTTTCTTAAGGATTTCCACAGGCACAGATACTTTTGAATTACAGACAAAATCCCCCAGATTCTGCCAAAGATTTGTGCCAAAGTCATCATAATTATACATCTCCAAGTATTTGCTCCTGCCAGCAATGAATTAATGAGATGATATCACGCATAATCTTGAATACTATGAAATAAAAACCGAAACAGGAATGAAATAATGATGAGCAAAGGGCCTCATTATCAAAGAAAACAACTTTTGATTGTTGAAAGGAAAGACCATTCAAGCTAATGAAACCAGAGGAGAGTAAACCTCTTGTCATCAGGAACAGTGGGTCAAGGATTAAATGAGCTGGGATGAAGTGGATAAGATCAGCCCTCTCTGTCCATTAGCACTAACTCTTCCTGCCCTCCCCCTGTGGTCCCAGTTTGGGTCATATGTTCTTTTGTTGATTTTCTGGGCTTCCTCTGGCCATCTTGGTTGGGACTGCAATCAGAAGAATAGTTTGAAACCTTCCTCAAAGATCATGTCACTTCATGCTATGCAAACCATGTTAAAATAGAAAATCTTCCTGTTAGGACAGAAGAGTGATGTTTAATTAACTTTGACTTCCTCTGTGAGTGATATACCATTGACATAATTATAGGCAAGATGGTCAAGTTAAAATGCTTTCCAGTTCCAGCAGGCCAGTGAGAAGCTGTGAATCTGGCAGGTTTTTACATCTCCTGAGTTTCTCTTTCTTCATTCTCAGTGATCATAGAGGGCTTCCTGATTCTATAAATCAATGACTCTCAGAATGGTAGAAAGTAAAAAAAAAATTCCTGATATATAAAAACTGTGAAAAATGCCTTTTATTGCCTGGCATGGCTCAGTGGTTGAACATCGACCTATGAACCAGGAGGTTAAGGTTCAATTCCTGGTCAGGGCACATGCCCGGATTGTGGACTTGGTCCCCAGTAGGGGGAGTGCAGGAGGCAGCTGATCAATGATTCTCTCTCATCATTGATGTTTCCATCTTTCTCTCCTTTCCTCTCTGAAATCAATTTAAAAAATTCCTTTCATTATATTATGGAGACTGTGTTTTCTATGTTTTTATTCTGTATTCATCTATTCATTATTTTAAATTACCTCTAGCTGGATATTTAGGTAGATGGATGGATGGATGGATGGATAGATAGATAGATAGATAGATAGATAGATAGATAGATGATAGATAGATGATAGACAGATAGATAGATGTTATCATGGGCAATATAAAGTGAATACAGGGCATGTCTCCTATTTTAAGAAGTCCAGAGATAGAAAGATAAGCTATCACTATATCTGCCACCTGCTCAGAAATGTTCACCAATAGGAAATCAATATGAAAGTAAATGTACAGTTCAGGCTATACATTTGTATGTTGGGGAATCTGAGATGAGGGAAAAGAATGACGTTTTAATTGAATGTATTAGGGTAACATTGGTGAATAAAATTATATAGGTTTCAGGTGTACAATTCTATAATACATCATTGTATATTGTATTGTGTGTTCACCACCCCAAGTCAAGTCTCCTTCCATCACCAGTTATCACCAGTTATCCCCCCTTTATCCTCTTCTACGTTATTATTCCCCTTACTTCCCTTCTCCTCTGCTAAGATTTTTTGGTGTGTGTGTGTGTGTGTGTGTGTGTGTGTGTGTGTGTGTGTGTGTGTTTTCTTAATCCCTTCACTTTTTTTCACCTAACCCCATAACCATTTCCCTTCTGATAGTTGTCAGTGTATTCTCTGTGCCTATGAGACTATTTCTATTTTGTTTGGAGTTTATTTTGCTCATCAGATTTCACATATAAGTGAAATCATATGGTACTTGTCTTTCTCTGAATGATGTGTTTTTATAGAGAAGCTTTCCACTCTGGTGATTTTCACTGGCAGAGCCACTTTTCTTTTGTAAAAAGAGAAAATTGTTTTTACACAGTTTCTAAGCAAATAAATTTTTCCTCAAGTTTATCAAACTGTCCAGTTGTATATTAGTTATTAAAAATTATAAGAGCTTGAAGAGTTTAAAAAGGCAATTTAGTCTGTTTACCTGCCTCTAGGCGGGACTTACATGAACCAACAGAGATAATTGGTATCCTGCCAAAATGACTATTTTTTGGTCCAAGCGATTCATAATTTTAATTAGTGGTGTTAGAATAAGAGTTGTTTCTTATAATTAACGAGGACAGTTGCTATTGAGATGGCTCTAACGCCACATTCAGCACATGGAATCCAGCAGGGCAGCTCAGCATTGTATCTTGGGCTGTTTCATCTCCAAGTAGCCACTTACAATATCTCTGAGGCCATTCAGTGTCTGTCACTGTGGGGGGAAAATTACCTTCAATCTGCACAATTCAGCTTTTTTGTTGTTGCTAATTGCTGTCATTTGGAAAGCCTTTCATGATATTATATTGTGAATAGCCCCCTCAGTTAGGTCCAGAGAGGCAGACACAGGCACTGTGTTCTGGGTGTCTGATCCAAGGCCAAGAACCAGCTGAGGTACAGAAAACAACAATAATAACATTTCTGTTATAGGATCCATTTGCAGTGGTTCTCAACCTTCGGGCCTTTAAATACAGTTCCTCATGTTGTGATCCAACCATAAAATTATTTTCGTTGCTACTTCATAACTGTAATGTTGCTACTGTTATGAATCGTAATGTAAATATCTGATATGCAGGATGGTCTTAGGCGACCCCTGTGAAAGGGTCGTTCGACCGCCTAAGGGGTGGCGACCCACAGGTTGAGAATCGCTGGCTTAGTGTGTCTTTTATGAAACTATGAGCATAGAATTCTTGTCACCTGAAATCAGCACATGTTTATACATCTGACTCTACTAAGAACTCTTGGTGAACGCTAATAAATTGCGATGAGATTTAAAACCACCAGGTGTTCAATCAGCTGAGCCAAATGCCAGTTGCTTCATTTTCACATAAATTAGACATGAAGAAGTTTTTGCTGTTGGCTAAAGTCATCATTTATCCACAGCAGCCCCTTATCCACATCCTTAAGCACCCAGTGCTCTCATATATGTGCTAGTGCAGCCCATAGACACAGAGCAGCTTCTTTCCATGTGTGAGCACTTTATGGAGCTGTTAAATCTAAGACCTGCTTGGATTTATACTCAAACAGCCAATATCATGAAGCTTTCTGTTTTAAAAATATGTTTTTAGTGATTTCAGAGAGGAAGGGAGAGGGAGAAAGAGATAGAAACATCAATGATGAGAGAGAATCATTGATTGGCTGCCTCCTGCACGCTCCTGACTGGGGATGGAGCCCAAAACCCAGGCATGTGACCTGACCAGGAATCGAACTGTGACCTCCTGGTTCATAGATCGATGCTCAACCACTGAGGCATGTCAGCCAGGCTCATGAAGCTTTCTTGAGGAAGATCTTGCTAAGAGAAACTTAACATAAGCCAATTTTGCTTGGAGGCTAAGAAGATATTTAAGGTATGTGTTCTCCTCCTCCTCCTATTTCTCTTCCTCCTCCTTCTCTCCCTTCTCCTATTTCTTCTATAAATATAATGTAACAAGTACTTGATGATTATTTATGAATAAAGTTCAAAGTGAAAATCTGGCTAATATGTTCACCAGGAGGTTTCAATAGGAACACTTTATGGTGGTTAATAATCCATAACAGCTAGGCTTGTTTTAGAAAGCAAACACTGAAATAACAACAGCAAGAAAATAAACATATTCCAAAACTCTTGAGTACAAACAGTAAAGATTCTTGTAAGAATTGCCCCTCTGCAGGCTGGATCAAATTCTTGTGGAGTGCATTTCCTATGAAAGGAAAATCAGGAAGCTGCTCAGTACCTCTAATAGCAGCTTGCAGACACTTAATTATAATGACCAAGAACAAATTGCCTCCAAAAGGGGTTCAAAGATGTAAATTAATTAAGGTGCAGATGCTGGGAATGC
Source organism: Myotis lucifugus (assembly GCF_000147115.1). Lineage (NCBI taxonomy): Eukaryota > Metazoa > Chordata > Mammalia > Chiroptera > Vespertilionidae > Myotis > Myotis lucifugus. The sequence goes on along the minus strand of NW_005871048.1, from coordinate 52,259,906 downwards.
AGAACACCAATCTTTTGAGAAGCAAAGCTTAATACAATCAGACATCATAGATGAAGTTGGTATTAACTGGAGAAGGGGTGCGATGGGGGAAGTGCCACTTCCCCAGTGGGTGTGAGGACTGGATGTCAACATCCTGCTGAAAAGGGATTTGAGGGATGATTTCCCTCAAAGACACAGAAAACTGTCTTTCTGAAAATGTTAGTATTCAGTGGTTGAGTTTTCAAGTAAAAAGGAATAAATGAAGTCTAATGCCCAATGTTTACATTCATTGTATGGAGACAGAGAGAGAGAGAGAGAGAGAGAGAGAGAGAGAGAGAGAGAGAACAATAAAACAAAGCAAAGGCTTCTGGACCTGTCTCCAAAGTTCTCCCTAAGATTTAAGGTAAGTGGTTCAGATCTTCTCCCCAGTGTGTCTCTCAGAGAAGCCAGGATGCCTGTTAAGATCTGTTAAGACTGGTCCTCAAATGTAGATACTATAATTTTAGACTTTGAACTTTTTGGAGAGCTACAGTTTCCTGACCCAGGTATTTTATACCCATTGTCTCCCTCTAATCCTGAAAATAGAATGTTACTATCTCTAAATGGGGAAAAATACCTGGGGCATGCCCTGGAACAAGGAACAAGGTCACAGAGGTTACTGATGCTCCCACTCCACACGTAGACTTCCTTGGGCTTGGGTCCAGCCTTTGAAGTTTTGTACAAACTTGTCTCCAATTTTTATTTATTTATTTTTACATTTTATTTTTAATTACAGTTGACATACAATATTATATTAATTTCTGATGTACAACCTAATGATCTTGATCTTCAGTTTAAACCAGAATTTGGAAGTTAGATCCACATATGCTATCAGCATTTTTATGTGCATGGGGTTCAATGGCCTCGTTGATTGTTCATGAGACTTAAAACAGAACAAACATTTAATTGGGAATTAAGATCACAGAGTTCTGTACTTTCTAACTAACTAGCTTTAGATTCTTCCTTTCCTAATAATTAAAATGAAAATGATGTCTATTTTGGTTATGTCAATGATATTGCATAAATTACATGAAACAATGGATTTGGAAGTGCTAAAAAATCATACAGAAGTATACAAGTGGAGAGAATTATTTTCCCTAATATGGCCAGACATAGAGAATCATAGAATCTGAATATTGATTGGAAAGCAAAGCTATCTGGCTGAAAATTCCCCTCGCTGCAAAAATTTATTCTATAGAGTCATTGACTCATCCATCTATTCATCTATCCATCTGTCTATCCATCCATTCATCCAAACATTCATACATCTGTCCACCCACCCAAACATCCATCTATCCATCTACTCATTAATTCATTCACTCAATAATTATATAAATATTACAAATATGTGTTACCTATTTACTTTTCTTTAGGCACAGTGCACTAAGTTTAGGTGCTCAGTGATAAAACATGAATCATCCTGCCCTCATAATTTTTGATGAAGAATACAGATAATAAATAAACACTTTGAAGAAAAATAAGAGATTGAGAATAATGACAGCACCCATTAATGGAAAGTATTAAGAACCAGAGCTGAACCGAGCCTAAGTATGCTGCAGTCTAAGCCCAGTCTTTGGGCATACACTGATATATAGTAGCTTTCAACTCATATCTATTGCTAGTGAATAGTGAGGTCAGTCAAAATTAGAAAAAAAGTATTGATTATCTAATATATTTTAAAACAATTTAATTTTAATAATTTAACCAAATCCAATAACCCAACTAGGTAAGGTCTTCAGAAGATACATGTTAGATAAGTAAATATATTTTTCAATTAGCATAAAATTACTTGCTTCTAGCATGCAGTGTAAATATTAGCCTTACAATCTTATTTATGTGATTAAGTTCCTAGCAAAGTAGGGAGAATAATTTCCCCCAAAAGATGTTCACATGCTAATCCCAGGAACCTGTGAATATGTTACCCTACTTGGCAAAAAGAAACTTTGCAGAGGTGATTAAGGATATGGTTCTTGGGATGGGGAGATTGTCCTGGACCAGTTAAGTGAATGTGATCTAATAACACAACCTTCAAAACAGAGAATCAGAGAGATGCAACCTGAAGGTTTTGAGAATGGGGCAGGTGGGCCATAGATCAAGGGATGCAGAGAGCTTTGGGGAGCCGGAAATGGCCCCTCGGGTGTTAGTTGGCAAAAGAAAGGGGACCTCAGCCACACAACATGAATTCTTCTGACAACCTGAACTTAGCAAATCCTTAGAAGCTGGAAAAGACAGGGAAACGGATTCTCACCTGGAGCCTCCAGCAAGGAAGGCAGCCTGCCAACACCTTGATTTTAATCCAGTGAGATCTGTGGCGGACTTCCGATCCTCAGAACTGTAAGGTGACAAATGTGTGTTGTTTTACACTGCTAAACCTGTGGAGATTTATTCTGACAATGACAACAATCAAAATGGTCTGGAAATGTAATGCGTGATTTCTGTCCCATATTTCCTCTCCCACACACCTCTTGAAATTATTTAGTTGGGAGAAAGATAAGCTGACACGGCAGGAAACTAGGTCCTTTGACCTTCTGCCAAGTGTTTCTTTGAGGGCTCAGGAGAAAGAGACCCTGTGGCTGCGGCTCCCTCTACAAGGTCCCTCTAATTCAGGTGAGATCTTAGATTCGGTCCTACAATATACATGAATTTTTCTCTGCACAAAATGGCAGAAATTTGCTGCGGGACTCACACAGAATCCAGAACCTTCTGGCTTTGGAACTTATCTGTTATTATTAACTTCCAAAGACTTCCATTTCTCTCAAGTCCCAAAGGTAAATTCTGAGAACATAGATAGCAGAAAGTCACATTCCAACCTAACCCTCAGAAAGGATCTGAATGACAAATGGCTTGGATGCAAACTGTACATGCTGACATAGATAAGTTCACAGTGCAACAGAAGCAGTGAGATATCCACCGTTGCCTTAGTTTCAGGATTGCATACAAATTGAGGACTGTTGACCTTGTTTAGAATTTGCTGGCATTTCTCTGGATGGCTCCGTGAACCTTTCCAAGCCCTCCAATTCCCTTCTCCAACGTACCGCCCTCACCTGCTCCAGTCACACCTGACCTGCTCTGGACATGACCAGGTTCCTTTTCCCCAGGTCTTCCTGCCTTGGCACCTTCTGAGAGCCATCTCTCAGCCTTCACTCTATTTTCTGGGCTCTTTGAGTCATTTTTTAGGATATGGTCACACCTGACTTTATGTCCCTCCTCTTACAAACCCAAGTAAGCTTCCGGCCTACAGACTATAAGATGACAGAGTATATTTTTTCAAACCACTAGATCAGTGGTAACTTATTAGGGTGATTTACAGGCACAGGTTCTAGCCAGTGTTTACATTATACTAAATCAAAACACATTTCAAACCACCATTCCTTTTATACAGAAACTTTGTAGTAGAAAATTTTCACTTATTTTTCCGATTTGGATTTCTTTCTATTGTTCCATAAATGCTCATGGGGATGATAATTAAATACATATTTTCCTAAAATACACTAACTGGCAAAATAACCAGGTCATTCCATGTCAACCCTGCATCCTGGCCCTGCTAGTGCCCTTTAGCATCTTCAGAAGTTCTTTCTTTGAGAGCCCACCAGGGCAGGATGGAAGGTGTCTGGAGGTGACCTCTGGTGCTAGAAGCAATACAAATAGAGTAGCCTTGTGTTCTTTGTTCTAAATGCCAGCGAATGCTTGGGAAGTGCCCTTGAGGTAAGCCGGGCATCCTGTGGCCCTCAAGGTGACCCCCGAGGACCAGCAGAGTACATTCTGGTGGAGGTCAGCTATGTGGGGAGGCTGAGCTGTGCTGGCTGCATCTACTAGATCAGGGGCAACGTGGTTTGTGAGTCTGATGTCAGCTCTGGTCACTAGGAGAAAAGGCCACCCAGGCACCAGCTGCAGAAAGTCTAACTCAGTCCACTGTGGACTTGGGGGAAAGGTGTAAAGATTGAAAACATGGCCTGCCTTCTCTCTCAATGGACAATTCGCAAATTTAAATTTATGATGGGCTGCAGTCCATATTTAAAATCCAATTTTGTAGATGAAGGCAACTTTCTTTAACCCCTCTTCCACCCCCCCCCCGCAAAAAAAAATCTTAACCTCAACTTAATAATTGCATAGCTAGTCAGAAAAGAAAGGTAAAACTCTCACAGGTTTCTCTAAATTTTTTATGGTTGTCATTTCTGCTTTGTTTTCCTTCAGAGAAGGAATCATTTCATTTATGATTACTCTTGTTAGCACAGTACTGTTCTGTTTTGATTAGAAGCTTGGTAACAAAGGCATGAAAGAGGCTAATTTTCAATCCAGTTCTGAGTAGAAAACAAAGAAAATGGCGCAACTGTTTTCAGAAATCCCCACTCCCTGCAACTCCCTTGCAAGCCTGGTGGGGGCGCCAGAGGGTAGGACGGCCTGGACCCCTTTGCTGCGTCAGGGCCTGGGGGACTGCTGTTGAATGAACCCAGAGTATAACTAACCTCAGAGAGTAAATTGCTGGTTCACCTCCTTCACCAAACTCTGACAGATACATTGGTGCGGGTGCAGTTCTGTGCTCTGTCTCCCCAGAACAAGCTGCTGTGGCTTTACTTTCTGCAGTGATTTGGATGAAGGCAGAGGACGCTTAAGACCAAGATGACAGGTTTGGGAGGGATGCGAATTCAGAGGTAGAACAATGATTTGACATTTGAGAGTTGTTTCAAAACCACCAAATCACTTGGGTAGAATCCCACGAAATGAGTTTTGAGAAGAGTAAAATAAAAGTCTCACTTTTGAACCAGGTAACACACCTTAACAGCGGTTCTCAACCTGTGGGTCGCGACCCTTTTGGGGGGTCGAACGACCCTTTCACAGGGGTGGCCTAAGACCATCGGAAAACACATATATAATTACATATTGTTTTTGTGATTAATCACTATGCTTTAATTATGTTCAATTTGTAACAATAAAATTGGGGGTCACCACAACATGAGGAACTGTATTAAAGGGTCGCGGCATTAGGAAGGTTGAGAACCACTGCCTTAGAAGAATAGATATACTGGAATTTAGCTTTTAGTTAAAATGTTTTAATTTATTTCTTTTAGGTCACAGTTGCACTGGAGTGTAGTTGCAGGCAGGGGCTTGGAGGGCTGCCTGTAAGGCAAGTTCCAGGGAAGAATATAAAGGTACACTTTGCTTACGATGTTAGAGGAATGCATCCTGGTAAGTACGGGATTTATAGCTCTGCTTTTTCTCCTGTTCTTGAGATAACATCACTGACTCACAGTCCCAAGATGTCTCACAGAACTCTGTAAGCAGGAAAGACCACCTGGCCACAGTCACAAAGACCCACCCCCAACAGGAAGCCATCAAAAACCAAATAAATCAGATTAAAATGATTGCTGAAGCTTGCACAGAATGGACCAATCAGCACAGCCCATGACCCTGGACTCCTTACTCATGATTTTTTTCTATAAGACCCTGTGATTGTAAGCCATTAGGGAGTTTGGGTGTGCAGGTGATAGTTCCCCATTCTCCTTGCATGGTGCCCTGCAAGGCTACTCTATTTGTATTGCTTCTGGCACCAGAGGAACTGAGTCCTCCACTGCAGTTCTGGGTATCATGTCTGGCTTGCTTTGCACAAGGTGGGGAGCTCTCTTCATGTTCGGTTCCAGCGGTTCTCAACCTGTGGGTCACGACCATCGGAAAACACATAGAGCATATCAGATATTTACATTACGATTCATAACAGTAGCAAAATTACAGTTATGAAGTAGCAACGAAAATAATTTTATGGTTGGGGGTCACCACAACATGAGGAACTGTATTAAAGGGTCGCAGCATTAGGAAGGTTGAGAACCTCTGGTAGACGTTCAGCTTCAAATACCCCAGGCAAAAAATGGGTTGAGGAAGAGGAAGTGAGGGTTAAATTGAAAAGCAAAATTTCTTTTGGTCTTACTAATTTTGAGACTCTGAATCTAGTACACCTTGAATACTTTCTGATTTATGCAAATGTGGAAAAGAAGAATCAAACATTGAAAACAGGCAAATCAGGGATTTCTCACTTTGCAAGAGTACTCTTTATTAGTTGCTTTAAATAGTGAGTTCATCTGGTGCATGTAGAATATGATTCAACTCTGGTGACATGGAATTCTTCTGACATGCAACTACTGTACATGTTAAGTGAGGGGCCACAGGTTAGTGCTCTCTGGTCTGCAAAAAGGGGAGTCTTGAAGCTCATCTAAGTAAAAGGATGCCACCTCCATGTTGCTCTGTAGCCAACAAAGAGGGGAGTATTTTTATTTTAATTCTGGAAAAGGAAACAAGGCCTGGATCAGAGATATGAGCTGAGGGAAGTGAATGGTGCAGATCTCTTCCTTGTCCACACATCTGCGCTGAGCCAGCGACTGGATCAGCTCCAAGCCCTGCCTCTAGCTATGGGCCTGGTCTCCTCTGCCCAAGCAGCAAGAAAGCACCAAGCCTGCAGATGCATTACCAACTGAGAAGGCAGGGGTGGTTATGGCACTTGGCAACTATGAGATGCCATTCACAGGCTACAGATGCTGAAACCACACTGTTTATTTCTAATCACTATGTTCCTATCCTGGCCTCTAACTGTATGTTTATAAACCCCCTGCATTTCCCTTGGAAAAGGGGTGGAATGTAAACATTTCCGTTTTTTAAATCCAGTTATTTGCTGTTTTTAGTAATTGAGTTTGTAAAACATCACTTTTGCACCGTTTCTAAATCTGGGAGAGGGTGGATCTATATGTTCATATCTTAGAAGCCACCCCAGCATGAAGCAAGTAGCTGTCATTTTTAAAATTCTATTACAGTTAATTATGTAAATCATCAAACCTCATTAAGAGGTTTGGTAACTCTTCCTTCTTTCCTTCACTCTTCACTACACCAGGCAAGCAAATCATGTGTTTATAATTGACTGCCATGTCAATGATTGCAACTTCAATGAAATCACAATGCCAACTGTGTTCTCAATTAAAGCAGTTGGGTCCCATAGCCAGTTCTATGATGAATGGAAGGATCCCACATTTCAGTACAAATTGTTAAAAGTGATAAATAGCGAACATAAGTCCTCAGCGCCCATTTGAGATGATCTGAGATGAATTTTCACAAGAAAGGCAAAGAGATGAAGGTAAAATGGGCATCAATATCCCGGAATTCTATCAGCTCTTTACCCTCCACTTGAGGATGGGGCTGAGGCAGCAAAATGGTCACCTCCGTGACATCCTCTGGAGTGTTCCGCTGTTGCCAAGATACATGAGTGTTTAAGATTTCCCTGAGCAAATGGTTGAGGTGCAGAGAAACTGTGCCGTTGCTGGCCACAGGGCAGGTTTCTTACCTGCAAATGGCTAAAGCATCTTCTACTTAAAATCACATTCAAGCCTGAATTCTGGAAGATGCTGTGAAGGCATTTTCTACCCTTTCTGGAGAGCAATGATGTATGCCAACTGTTCCAGAATCATCATTCCGCACAAAGAGCCATAACTAATATGGCCAGTCTGAGACCCCAAATTGCTGTGAAAATCTACAGCTGTGAAGAACACAGAGGAATGGATCAAAGAACTCAGAGTTTGAAATTAAAGTTAAAAAATTGTGCTTTTGTGGAAGATGTTCCAACTTCACCAAGGTTATTAGTATTCATTAATAAATGGCATTGTATTGAGATGTCTGAAGTCCGTTTTGAATTTCACATCAGAATCAGGTTCAATAAATGACCATTTTGGCATGTTTTGAAAATCTAGAAAATGATTTAGACTAATAGATGAGCATCAATCTTAAAGAATACACTAAAAATGATTCTCATTTCAAAACTTTTTTCTATAATGGATGCTGGCAGTGTTTTTTGGTTAAATTTTACACATAACGTACAATATAATAAAGTTTCAGAAACTGCTCTTTTTAAAAAAGTGACTCCTTGCTATGCAATAATTTTTAAAACTTTTCTTTTAGTTGGAAAATATCCATATTTTAGGAATTATTCCAAAGTTGCTGGAATTTTTGAATTTTACTTTGTAAATTATGATTGATAGTGAGCATGTTTTGCTGCCAAATCTGTGATAGGTTTGCAGGATGTGCTTGGCCTTCTCAGCAGACCCAGGAAGGCCCAGCCGTTCCGTTTCACAGTTACGTTACATGGGGATGTTAAGTTGATTTGGTACATCAGCCATCAGTGTTCCTCCTCTACATATTCATCCTGAAGCTGGAGGAACATATTGGCCCTAATTGCATAATATTCCTGTTTTCTAAATCCTTACTGAGGTTTCATGGCCTGAGCATAAATGTTTCTATGGCAACTAGGAGAGACAGCATGAGAAAACCCAGGAGTGATGAACAGAGGTCCTTGGTGGCCAGGATGCAGGATATCTGGAAGAGAATTCACAATTCAACAAAATTTGCTTGAGTCCTGGGGTATGCTCACATCCTTCTTTTGCTCTTTTATATTCCCTTTTGTTTTCAATCCTTACTCCCAATTTTTTCTTGCACCTGGATTTGTCCACATCATTTTAACTCATTCTCATTTTCCAGTGTACTCCATGCCTGTTTTTCTTCTCACTCAGCTGGTTTACATTTGTTTATAACATTACACCTACAGCAGGGCCTTTTGATCTCAGTTGGTTCTACCTGGAGCCTCTAGGTATCCCCCTGTTCACACTCTGGGTAAAGTAGTCACCTATCATTCGCCTCTCTTATACCCTGGGAGGTCCTGCATCTGTCCTTTGATCCATGCTTGGTTCCAGAATTAAGGCTGTGACAGATTCCACATATACACACAAAACCCACCAACAGCACTGGGTTAGTAAAAATGAAATCAGAACATTGGTTTACTGAAACATAATCCATTTTAATTGATATAGAAAGGTATATGCTAGTCTGCCTGGAGTGGTTTATTTATTCTTTAATCTATTTATTCAACTGCTCATTCAGTCCTGTGTTCATTCAACAATTCACTCAAATATTCCATCATTTATTTTTCTACTCCATGTATATTTATTGAACATCTATATGGTGGCACTGTCCTAGATGCTGGGGGTACATGGAGCAGCGAACAAAGGAGACAGAAATTCCTATCATTATAGAGCTTACTATGTCAGAAGGTGCTAAGCAAAATAATAAAGTGTGAGGGTTGCAGAAGTGGCTAGGGAGGCAGTGTGTTCAATTTTTATGGGGTAGGCTCATAAAGAAGGTACATGTGCATACAGATGAGGAAACTACCTAAGACCAGAGAACGAATCACCCTGAAGGATCAGAGGAGCAGTGCTTGGAGGTCACACAGAGCTGGGAATGGTGCCAGCTTCCACCAGCCAGGCTCAAATGCCTCACTGCCTACGTGACTGAACATCCACAGGATAGGAGGAGGGGTGGCCAGAAAAAGAATCTGAAAGAATCATGTCCAAAAGTTTTCAAAGCTTGACGAACGATATTAGCTCACAGATTCAAGAAGCTCACAGAATCCCACACACAAAAACCATGAAGCAAGCTACACAAAGACACATCAAAGCCTAATTGCTCAAAACCAGAGATCATTGAAGTGTCTTAGAGGCAACTGGAGGAGGAATAAGACACAATAAATAAAAAGGACGACACATATCATAAGAGTGACAGTAGATTTCTCATCAGAAACAGTGCAAGCGAGAAGATACAGAGTATCCTTATGGGACTGAAATTTTTAAAGAAGCTATCCACCTAGAATTCTTTACCTCACAAAATGTATTTCATAAACAAAGGAGAACTCCTTGGTATATATAAAAGCTGAGAGTTCATGACAAGCAAACGTGCACTACAAGAAATGTGCAACAAATTCCTTTAAGAAGAACAAAAATGATGTCAGATGGAAACATGGAGCTACAAGAAGAAAAAAAAAAGCACTGAAAATGGTAACTTCCAGGGCAAATGTATGATACATTTTGTCTTATTATTTAAATGCCTATAAAAGATTACTCATTCTTTTAACAAGAGTAATAACAATGCCGTGTGGGTTTTGTACCATGTAAAAGTGAAATGTGTGTTAATAATAGCACGATGCTTGGAGGGGAGAAGGGAAAGCACACAGTATTTTCGGTTCTTGCCCGATACATGAAATGGTGGACCACCAATCAAGGAAACCTGTGATGAGTTATCTTGGCCAATGCAATGTGTCTTTTTAAAAGCAATTAAAGGCTATTTTGTGATTTGCCATTTTTCTCTCCCCGTGAGGGTGATCAGGAAAGTGTCCAGATGGAAGCACCAAAATATTTGAGCAACCATGGATGCCAATCTCCCACATGAGGAAGCTGTGCCAAGCTGACTGAAACCCCTGTGGACGACTGACCAGGAGGAGCAAGGTTTGATGTCTGTTACCTTAGCAAACTGTCCCATCCTGACTGTGATAGTTATATGAGGGAGGAAATGCCCAGCACAGAGCCATGGAAACATGCTCTTGTCCCTCAGAATACTTAAAAGTCCAGACGTTTGGTTTTATTTAATAACCCCCAGAGCCTTTCCAGATTTCTTGATTCATTAAATCATGAGCATTCCATCCCCACCCAGCTCCCCTTTACACACACACACACACACACACACACACACACACACGCGCACACTGAGTGATAATAGTGCCCTAGGACACAGCCTTGTCAGCAAATCCTCAGCCCTCCTTTGTAGGAGTTGAGCAGCCCTGCAGGGCAGAAGTGGTTTGGGGATTGGGGGGCCCACAGATCCTCTCACCCCTGACATAGTGGCCTCAGAGGTTTCTCCCCACAATGGCTGAGAGTCAGGTTTGAATGCTTCCTCTTTGTGGTTAGTGTCTGTGACCAAATCCCTGAGCCACCCAGCCTGATCTGCCAACCTGTCTACTCCCTATGAGCATGAAACAGAAATGCAGGGAGCCCATGACTTCTTGGAATCATTGGATTTGAATGGTCTTTTCTTATTGTTTTCTAGTTCTCATCCTAATGTCTAAAGAATGAATAGAAGACATCTGCATTTCCATCAGGGGCATTCTCCTCCAAAGGGAGTGTGTTGAATGAAGACACATCTGGGTAACATCAAAGGTGAATCAAACTTTAGACACACGGGGGCCTGGCCCTCAAGCCACGGTGGCACATGCAGTGTGAACACCTGAGCATGATTGCCCATGCCAGTGCTGATCTATGGTGCACTGCACACTTCCCAGTCCACAAGTGGGGGGATCTAGGACAACTTTCATGGATTTATTCAAGACTATTCATGCATAAGCCACAGACCATTTAGCAGATGCCACGTGCTCAATTTTGCAACACAGGGAGCGCTCACGGCAGGGAAAGGCACATATCGGAGACATACAAATGCTTAATTCTCAAGGACCGTCTGCTAATGTGCATGGTGTTGACAAAAGCAAGTCTGAGTTGTTTGTTATCCTAGCCTCACTCAGCTCTGCTCTGGCGTAGTTGTGGGCTTGATGGATTGAACAGGCTTCCCCAAAGCTCATTTCCCCAAGTCTCCCAGCTGTGCCAGGGATGTTGAGCATGAGAGTACCACTTGCTAATTTCCAGGATGGCCGGTTGGCTGCTCAAATTCATGTACAAAACGACTCTCCAGGTCCAGAATGGTTTATTTAGGTTTTGCTTAGAGTTGTGCCCAGCCTGGATGTATTTGCATATGCACCCCCCTTCTGCATGAAATGACTGGGAAGTTGCAGGAAAAATATTCATGGGAGTATTTGCCCTTCAACCCCTCATTCATCAAATATTTATAAAGGACCATTGTTTGTCTAACCCTATTCAGAGGCAAGGATATGCCGGTGAATGAGACTGACCAAGCCCTATCCCTAGTGGTCAAACATGGTTCTCCTCCGACTCTATTCTCCGAGATGACACATGGCCTTTGACCAACGAAAGAACAAGGACATGTGGCCAACGAGCAGCTTCACCCTCCTTTAGCCAAAAGGGAACAGTTTAAAAGCAGGTCAAAGTGTATACATATACAAATATATTTTTATCTGTGTCCTGTTTCTTCTCCATTCATTGCTCCTTCCTAACATGGAGTCTACAAACATTTTTTTCATTTTAAATGAAAGTGCAAAAAGAATGATGTGGATCATTGTTAGGCTCTCAGGCATTGCAGGGGAAGAATGTGCCCAAGAGACAAGACTTGAGAACTTGTTCCAGCCAGGTCTACAATCTGCAAAGTGAACAGAAAGGTGGTATATTATCCAATGGCTTCCAACCATGTGTATGGTCAATCTGCATGGCGAATCATTGCTTCATCCACTCCAGTTCCCAGACATACTAACAGTCATCTGGACAAAAGATCTTACAGGTCTCTCTGCAACCTATGAAAAATTACAACAGATTCCAATGCATCTGCATTACAAAAGAAAAGATATATTTTTAATTCCAGGGAAATTTAATGGCAGGTGGAAAGAAGAGACAAGGGTTGGAGGTAGAGAAGTGAGAGTGCATAAGATGTCGCTATGCTGATGAAACAGTTATGACATATATGAAACTTAGAAAAGATTCTAAATATGTTATTTTGAAAAGTATTAAAATAATTAAGGAAAAAGAGCTGTGAAAAAATGAGCAGGGAGCCATGAATTGAGAAATTAAGTGTGCACAGTGTAGACGATGGCATGGACTTATGAACGAAGGCAGGAGAATTAACCAAATTACACGGATGCCTTCTGGATGTTGGGGAACTGGCACTTCCATCCTGCCTTCTAGCATCTAAATGTATTACTGTTTGGATTCTCCTAAATAACACAGGCGATATCCCACATCACAGGGGGGACTGTGGGGACCCTTGAGCTAATGTGTCTGAAGAGCTTAATATTCTGGGGATGAAAGGATTCATATGAAAATGAGATATTATCAAAGTTAAACACAGTTTAAAGCCCCAGGACTCCAATTTGGTTTTCCTTTCCCGGAGGCCTGCTGAATAGTTTAAATGGCTCCACACGACTTTGAAATTTTATTAAAGATTACTCAAAGATCAAAAACATAAAAGCCTAGTGAATACAGATGTTGGATCGAATGACAGGCTTAGTCAAGCCATATGAATGTGATCTTGTTTTGATTATTATAGATCCTTTTATAAATTAAGCTTATTTTAAAACATAAAATAGAGATTATTACCAAGATGCTCTCTTCCATTTATAATTAACAGTTGACATTTATATACGATTTGAGTACAGTCTAACATAAAATATTAAAGATGTAGCTAAAATCATTTAGTCCCCCCCAGCAGAAGTCCTGTGTACCCCAACTTCTGTGCTAAGTGTGAAGCATCATTAAAAGGAAAATGCATACTAATCTGCTTTAATATGTATAAACAGTATATTGCTTTCCCAAAATTACATAATGTTTATGTTTACTGTTAACATGTGAGGATGTGACACTGTACTTACTGCTGTTTGTTTTGCTCTATCAATCTCCATATTGAAATATTTCTCATTTATAAATAGATTCACATTTAATCTCAAAATTTACCTTTTTATCTATTTGGGATTATATTTAGTACACAGTGTGAGGTGATAATCTATGGAGATATTTTTAAACAGTTTAAAATTATAGACAAATGATACAAGATATAGACATTTTCTCCATGGTTGGTGATGAGTCCTTTCCTATGTATGAAAATTGCCTAATACACTGATCTGATGTCTATGCTCTATTATCAGATTGATGTGTGCCACCCCGAGGGGAGGTTGGGCATATGGGAAGGGACCAGTCATTGCAAGCCTTTGTCAGCTATGTGAAAGTGATTTGGCTTCATCCTGAGGGCAGCATTATATTGTGGGGCTTTTAAAATTGCTGGAGGGAGTCGCAGGGGAAAAATGATAACGAATACTGTGAAATAAAGAAGTGGATTGCATGAACAAATGAACAAAATAAATGAATTTGTTGCAGGCACATGTAAAAATACTGCAATGATGGATTGTATGGTCTTGAGGGATAGTATTTTCCAGGCAGTGAAATGTTAGGCAGAGCATTTTAAGCCAAGCAGCTATCTAGGGCCTTATGTTTGAGACTGTGAGTGGGGATATATATATATATATATATGGAGAGAGAGAGAGAGAGAGAGAGAGAGAGAGAGAGAGAGAGAGAGAGAAGTTTGGAGGTGATTGATGGGGGATTTATAGATAAAAATTTTCTTACACCCTTCCTTTCTGGTCCTACTGTTCTGCTTCAGGGCTTATTCATGCTTTTTGAAGATGTGAGGGTATTGTCCTCTCCTGAGGATTACAGGTGACTCATTGGGATTTCACCATGTTAAAGCTGAATTGATTTTGTAATGACCTGGTCTTTGCATTAGATTTTGAATGGGAAGCTGGGTCAAGTTAACATTCTAAAAACATCATTTATTCTGTGTGGAGGAAGAGACAGTTAAGTAGTTTAGAAAGAAAGGCAAAGTTAAAGAGTAAGTTGGTACAAGACTATTTTGTTTCTGTCATGGGAGTCCCAAGATAAAAGGTGGGAGACAGGATTGGCAAGTAACAGGACTGGATAGGTAAGCAGGGTCAGATGGTGAGGGCATCCTATGCCTTGTGGGTTAATTGAAGTTTTGTTATTGAAGGACATTGAGCTATACAGTAATAAGATCAAGTATGAACAGGAAGAACAGATTAAAAGCAACATAGAGAATGATTTTGAAGGCCAAGATCTGAGCCAAACATAGGAGAAATGGCCTTCAACTAAAATTGTGCAGCTTTGGTGGGGATGGAAAAAGTGAATCAAGAATGTCAAGGAAATGGAATTTTCAAGAGTTGGTGGGTGATTTGTGTAGGTGACAAGGTTCAAGAGTGATGCTCAAACATGACTGGCGTGGGTGGTAATGTTATTTCCGGAGTTAGAGGAAACAAAATAAGAACAGTAATAGAGTCTATGAGAAAGTGAGTGTCGTGTTCAGCCTCAGAAAGATCTCAGAGGGAAATGTGGGCAGTTTAATTGGTCATACTCCACAAAGTAATGGGAAAATTGCCAGGGACTCTGTCCTGTCTCTGCTCAGAGAGAAGTAAGCAGAAAGGGCTAAAAAGATTAAATAAAATTTTAAAAAGATGAAAGGCAAATTCTCTGAAGCAGCTCTGAGTGGCTGATATGGAGCCATGTGAGAGAGCTGGAGCCATAAAAGAGGGGTGACCAGCAGGTGTTCAAACTTAGGGGATGAAAGGAGGCCACAACCACTAGGTCTACAGTACAGAGGGTGGGGGAAAGAACACCACATCTATCTCCCTTAGGGATACATGCTCTGTCTAACCTCCATTGTCAGTACTAGACAGGAAGCCTGAGGGTGGGAGGGCTGGTGCCTGTAGGACTGAGTCCTCTAGGAGCCTAGGCAGCATGGAGGCAGGAAGACTGGACTGACCAGCACAGGACCACTCCACATAAGGCTACTCTGTATAAAGCGTTGCTGCTCAGACCAAATATGCTGCCTGAGAATTAAGTAGGTTGAGGACTATTGCTGTCTTCACCATCCTGCCCTTCTCTGGATTCAAGGTTGCCCACTAGACCTTCTTTCCAAAGGAGAAGTGGGCAAGTAGAGAGAAAACAAGGACAAAGCATGAGGAGAAGATAAAAGCCATGGATGGGGTTGGGAAAGAAGAAAGTGACGTGGAAAAGGAGGTGAGAACCTGGGCACTCCTATTTCTCAGGCCATGGGATTCTCCTCAAGCTGTGCAATATGGCATCAGAAGCATGGACCCACTTGTGCTAAAACCACCCTAAACCTCTGCAGTGCCAGTTGGAGCTGGCTGGCTCTACTCTTTAGTAGCCACTTCCAAAGGATTATTGGCCAAACGTCTGCATTAAAACTGGCTGTTTGACATATTAGTCTGTTGCCATGGGCAAGGGTGGATAAATTCTCTTTCAAGAGAGTGAAATTACTATTCATAGTTCTGACAGTAACAAGAGTCCCATTCCAGTAAGATGGTAGAAAAGGAGTTCAAAGCCATTCCCAACCCTTGCCTGGCCATATGCCTCACTGAGCTCCCACCAATGTCTCCATATGGCCATCACTGGGGAGATGACAGCAGAGAGGCCACCTCTCCTGTTCCAGACCTTTTCTTGCCTTTCTCCTATTACTAAGTATATGTTGGGCCTTATGTTAGCTAAGCACCAGCTAATGGCTGACCCCAGTCTGATCTGAGATTTTAAACACACTGTGACAAACACACACACACACACACACACACACACACTGGAAAGTATCTAGAGATTATTCACTTGGTTGCAGTCCTCTCAGGAGCTATGGAGTATGTTCTGCTGGATTGGGAGCTGGAGAACTATTAAAATTCTCTGACTCATGCACAGACCCAGGCCAGTAGGAAGCTGCCACTATTTGTTATATATATATATAATTTTTAGTTCCCCATTAACCAATTTGATCTTTCTGACAAAGGTATCTCAAACTTAATCTCTGGGTTAAATTTAAGGACATGCTGGTGATTGTATGTTTTATGGAAATGGTCTATGGCACTGGGTACTAAAATGTCACTGATTCAGACGTAAACGGAAGCTGTTGGGTGGATTTGTGCAGGTGAGATGAGTCATAATTCAGTGAGGGAAGGATGTGAAGGCATTTGTTCCTGTAGTAAATACCTTCAAATAGCAGGAAAGAGGAGTGAGCCCACACAGAAGTAATGAAACAGGCTTTACCACCTCCTTAGTAATGAACATGGCAATAGCTGATTAGTGAAAGGCTATATCATTCCTTTCTCTGTCTTCCTTCCTTTTCTTTTAAGAAAAATCGTTTTAAGAAAAAGAGGTGGTGAATACATATATCTAAGTTGTCATTCCTTCCTAGTTAGAGTATGCCAACAGAGTGTGGAAGTTGAGTATGAAATCTTACTATTTTAGGTAAGCATTAAAAAATACACCATTATGGTTTCCTCTTAAATAGAAAACTAAATGTATTTGTGTTGTAGTACTTGACCAACACATGAAGGCACACACACATACACTCACACTCAGGTGATTATCTCTTAACCCACATCATCCAGTGATCACCAGGGTTTACATTTTGCATTATTACTTCTTTGTCTCGATAGGTAGATATGTAGATAGGTAGATAAATGATAGATTGATCAGATTTAATATATGATTGATAGATGATAGATAGATATACAGGTGGGCAGATTCAGAGGTAAATTAGAACACTTGTAAAGAAAAAATAAAGTCGCGCACAGGAATTGTGATGAAAATGATGAGTGCTTCTATTTTTTAGTTAAGCCCCTGTGTTAGTTTGGGTTCTCCAAGAGCAAACCTTGAGGCCAGGGTGGGTGAAAGTGGCTAATTTGGGAGGTGACCCCAAGAAGCAGCAGTAAGAGTTGGGAAGTAAGAAAAGGAAGAGAAAGCCACTTCAGTGCCTTCCTGAGCAGGTTACCACTGTGGAAATCTGAGGCTCCATCACCCTGGCTCTGAGTGTCTGTGTGGGATGAGAAGCAGTATTTATCCATCTGCCCCATTCATTCATCATCAGGAGGCTGTTCCCAGGCAGCTGGCATGTTGGCACGTTCAGTCAGGCTCATAGGCACATCTGGGACCTGAGGAAACTGCTAGGGGAGGAGTCACAGATACTTCCAGAGGAAGGCAGTGCTGTGAACCAAAAGGGAGAGGTGTCCAAGGATATGGGAAAGACCCCATCAGCTTCATGACTGGACCCCTCCCTGTGCTCCAACCAGGGCCCCTTGTCTGAATTCTCTCCCTCCTTCTCATGAGATTTTCTATTGTCCTGTTGGCTCCACCCCTGCAGCAGATCTCAGAGCTGCCTCCCCCTTCTTTCCAATCCTCAGAGCCAGGATCAGACCTTTACAATGTTGTATGCAGCATTCCTAAAATATTACCCACAAAACAATAGTCCTACAAAATTCTTTGAGAAAAGAGGAGTCTGGGAATCAAATAATTGTTCTAAATTCTGCCTTATATTTCTCCTTTTTGGAAACTCACAGCCTTAGTTTAAAAGAAATGTTTACTTTTGTTTATTCCTATTATTTGTGATATCCTTCTTATAAGTGAGAGAACAATATACTATAAATAACCCATAAATATCAATTGTGAAAGTGCTAGATTACTGCTTAGTTTGTATGTCTGTTATCACCATAACAAGCTTTCAGGCTTCTCCAAACTGACTTTCCATCTTACCATTTCCTGATGTCCCTTCAGATATCTTGTACTTCAGCTAAGTTATATTCAGTTTCATTTCCCATGTTGACCTATGACTTTCCGCATGCATTCACAACTTATTGTGTATTCATTCTACATTAACAAATATTTTTGACACATAACTATTCTTGAATTTAAAAGAATTAAAATAAAAACCATAGAGTCCCCCTTTGCTAATGTTTAATTGTGCTCTGGCTAAGTGGACCTGGATATCCTGTAGACATCTGTTTGCTTGGTTATCCCACTCTTGTTCATTCATTCAGGTGCCAGTAGAGCATGAAGGAATGAGCTACCGTAGTTTTATTTTCAAAATTCATATCTTGGGTCTTCATTTTCAGATTAGCCTCTACAAGGGAGTTGTCTCTTTTGCCACTTTTGTGGAGCCAGAGGGGTGCCATGTCGATGGCACATTGTGAGGGCTGCTTCTCACAATGTCTTGATGTAAATAAACTGAGATGTTTAAAGGTAGGAGGACCAGATGCTTAGCTGCCTGCACACGTTGGGCCCAGTGTCTCCAGATGGAAGAAGGAATCCATGATGATCACTTACTGTAGAAGGTGCCTGCCCACATCGTGCTGGTGATTCCTGGTTGCCTCTCTATGGAATATCCAGCTTTTTAAATTGGGGAGCCCAAATAAACTTTTAAAGGTTCCATTAGTCTTATGAAAGTGCCCAAGATCTGTCATGAGTAGGGATAGTAATAAGAGAAGAAAATTAGATAAAGGTCTCATTTCCATTTCTTATGCTCAGTTGGAGATGAAAAGAAGAAATTATATCCCAAATTTCAAGGGAGAGAGAGAGAAAGGCACTGATTCTCTGAATTACTGAAAATGGCTTTCTAACAAATGTGCATCATTTCTGTGTGTGTGGTAATAAGGATAATTAACTGTTGGGCACTTTCTGCTCCCATGACAAAGCAGCCACATCCCACCTATACATTTCTGATTTTCTATTTGGCTCTTTCTTTAAACTGCAGTTCATAATTCATATTAACTTGGGAGCATCTGTAAGCATATTATAGGAGAAATAAAAGATAACATACAAACACACAAAGAGCATGAGCTGGACTAGGCTGAGCACAGGCGTGGGTGCTTGTTGAATGGTGCCTCGTCACAGTTTCTGTTTTGCCGTCTTATGATGCTACATGTCCTTTGTTCAGGGTCTAGAGGGAAGCAGGCACTGGGCAATATCCCCAGCAAGGTGGTCTTGGATGATAGCCTGCCTGCAAGGAAGGTCTCAGAAGGATCAGATTTGGGGGGATTTGCCCATGATGATTTATTGGAGATATTTTACACAAAACCCTGCCCAGGGAATCACCTTAACCAGTATCCCACAGGAGACTCCACGTGGAGTCATTAGCATTTTCTGAGACTTCAGGCTCTGGAATAGTCCCCAGGATAATTGAGAGGTTGGATTTATTCCCTCATGCATTTCTGACAAATTACCAATCTGGCTACCATACTATTTATATGTCTCTCACAGCCCTCTCTGGAGAGATAAGGACTCTGACTCTTTCTAACAAATGGATGATGGCTACAGGCTCATAATGAGAAAGCTAATAAAGAAGGAATTTTTAGCAGGATAAGTGGCTTCTTGAATAAAGGATGCTTTTATTACTTCATGAATCACAGTTAAAAGCTAATGTCATGAGGCTGAGGAATTTTCTGCATTGCAAGGGAAAAAAGGGCGGGGGGAGATAAAACAAAAGAAAAGAGAGAATAAAAACCAGGAAACTTCTCAGAATGCTGGCTTGTCGGTGCAGTTTGTCAGAACTGTGCCAACATTACTGTCACATTAAGTTAGGGAATGAGAAACCCAATGTCCCTTATGTGTCCCTGACATTGATGTCCAGGCAATTCTCGGATGTCACAAGTTTAGTGTTTGTAGTATAGCTATTGCTATGTATAGAGATCAAACAATGCTTGAGTTATTAATCACAATGCATCAATGTGATCCAATTAATAAGGACATAAGGATAGAAAACACGCACACACATGCATACACACACACAAGTAAGTAAGCAGTACAGGACCTGGGTAAGAAGGAGGATGGGTGGGTAGGGCAGCAGTGAGTGAAGGTCATGGCCCAGTCGAGGCTTCCATTTGGACACTGGGTTTCCTGCAGTTTTCTAAATCCCTGCACAAGTCACAGTAGGAGTGTATTGTACACTCTTTGAGAAGCTGGATTCACCAGGTCACCCACCAGACTCAGTTTCAGTGGCAGGTGGAGGGCTCAGGGCTGCAGAAGGTAATCTTGTCACTGCTTGGGATCTGTTACAATGGAGTGGTCACTGGGAACCAGTTCTTAAGCACAGTAATTAGTGGTGCTCCAGGGGAGAGGTGCACGGCCTGCCTGTGGTTGGTGGAGCATGCCCAAGGCACTGCACTGATTGGCAGGAGCAAAAGGAGTTATGATGCTAACCAGCTGGCAAATGCCACCACCAGGTGCCAGGATGCTCATGGCCCCTAGCCTCAGCCAAACTGCTGCGCGTGCCCTCTGCTGGCAGAAACAAGGCCGCTTTCTTGGCTTCCGAGGGGCATAGGTAGAGGGGACTCCAGGGTCTGAGCAGGAGAGCAGAACACAGGTGGGTTTTCCCCGAGAATGGCATGGACCTGTGTACACTGGCAGTTGGCACAGCTATGTACACACTTTCTAACTGGTTGTGTCTCTTCAGAGAGCAGCCTTGGAAGGGCTTCTGCAAATACTGTTGACAATGACAACATCAATGGGGCAATGGGACTGGGAAGATGGGAGGGAGGAATCCAGAATCCTGCACAGTCCCTGACATTTTGTGGATGAAGCAGTCTTGCTTTCTCCAGGAGTGTCAGTTGTAAGAAATTTAGGCCATCAAATACCCTTAAAAACAAATGCTACCCATGTGACCCAGGACCCATCCAAATACAGCCATGTGCTTCTGCCTTTGGAACACCCTACTTGATGAAGGAGAGAAGTGGCTCCCAAGCAATATATCCTCAGGGGAAATGCCTCCAACACCCACCTTGGCTTCCTTGCCTTTGCCATCCATGTGTCCACTCCAGCAGGTGGCAGCCTATGCATGGTCCCTGCTTTGCCCCCTAGACTGGTGATACCTAGGGACAGGATCGGACTTTCACTCCAGAGCCCATGACCCCAGTGCAGCTGCTGGCCAGCCTGGCTGCTTGTCCAGTGTTTGGGGAGTAAATAAATAAAGGAACAAAGGAATGAGAGGGGGCACATGAGAGAAGAGGGCGTTTGTCTCTCACACAAGTCCTGTGGGAATTCTCCCAGGGTAGGAAGTCTTGAGATGGAGCCCCACATCCTTAGGAGGTTTCTTTGGAAAAAGGAAAGAAGGAAAGAGGAAGGAAGGAAGGAAGGAAGGAAGGAGAGAATAGGGCGTTTGTCTCTCACACAAGTCCTGTGGGATTCTCCCAGGGTAAGAAGTCTTGAGATGAAGCCCCACATCCTCAGGAGGTTTCTTTGGAAAAAGGAAGGAAGGAAGGAAAGAAGGAAGGAAGGAAGGAAGGAAGGAAGGAAGGAAGGAAGGAAGGAAGGTTGGTTAGTTGCTTTGTTCAGAAAGCAACCTTCAATCTTCAACTCTGTTTTAAGACCTTCTTTTCAAGACCTCAGAATCCCCACCTTAGCCAGCTCCAGCATTAATGAGTAGGGAGAAAAACAGATTAGCAAACACTTAGAATATAGGGGCACAGCCCAGCTGGGTGGTGGTCCTCATTCAGTTCTCACAACTCTGTGTCCTGTTGCAGCCTCAGTGATCACTCTGGGACCAGGGACACCGAGTCACCCCATCTGATGAGGGTTGCTATGTCCAAATCCTACCTTTTAAGATGTCTCCCTCAGGAAGCACCTAGGCCACTGCAGCTGCTATTTGCATCTGGCAGACAGAGAGGAAGCTGAGAGGACAGGTACATAGAGGACTGCAGGGTTGAGGGACCTGGGTGATCCCAATGGAACCCTGATGTCTTCAGAATTCCCTGCAGTGACTCCTAAAGCCTGGAAGTCATGGATCCCAAGGCTCTGGTCTCTCTTCCTCTGGAACTCTGGCTACCACCTCATGGAAGGGACAGTCCACACACAACCCTGCTTCCTCTGTACCCTGACTGAAGTCTCAAAACCATGACACTCCTCATTCCAGTCACCCCTTCTGGACAGACAAACCCCTCCTCAGCCCTTGGGACACAAAGCACACATCACTAGTCTTCTGATGCAAAGTTTCATCTCACGACTTACCCAGCATTCCTGCTCTGGGCTTGAAGCCAGTTTGCTCTTCTTGAAATGATTCCAGTACCTCAGCATCTCCTCCAAGGCCCCGTCGCTGCTCAGATATCATGTCTTTCTCCATAGATGATAGAAGCCTTGGAATCAGGATCAATACCTAATTCTTTCTCCCTCTAATACAGCTTGGTACTTAACATTAATAGAATGCAATGACTTTTTTAATGAATAAATAATTAGAAAGTAAGTCTGCTCAGACAACTCTACCTGAGGGAATCAGGATTTACCTTTCTGCCCATAGGATTTAAAAATCGAAAACTTATTTGTAGAGTAGGAGTCTGGATTTTAGTGATTGGGGGTGGGAAGGAGAGAGGTAAAGGTGCAGGGAGAGGGAGAGACAGGGAGCTGACTAGCACAGAGACCTCTGAATTTATGAATTTGGAGAAAGAATGCCTAGAGCTATGTGAGAGAAAGGAGAACACCTTTGCCCCCTGGATGCCCTATTGTGTCTACAAAATGCTTCCTGGGATCCAGGCAAGGACAGATGTACCAGAAGATGCCTGAAAGGGACCCAGCAAACCACTCTTTGCTTTCCCTGCCAAACTTTGTGCCACACTTTAATCTGCCAGCAATGCCGCAGTATGAAGCTCCCCACCATTCCTGCTTCCAGAGGAATGGGTGCCAGAGCAGTGCCAGGCCCAGGGGGATGAACAGGTGCCTGACAGGTGGTGACCCTGGCATTTGTGAAAGCACCTGGAAAACCACAAGACTGCTGCCTGCCCCTACCCCCCCCCCTACACACACACATACTAGCCTGGAAGCATGAACCTGCCCACCACACTGTCAGCCTTCCATGGGTCCAGGCTGTAGGGAATGCCAAGAGCCCTGACCTGAGCCAACTGCATGAATATATGTCTGGGAGCCCACCTTCCATCTCTAAAGTTGCAGGTGGATCAACAGGCAGCAGCCTTCTGATCCACTTACAGTCTCTTTTTTTTTTCCTACAGTCTTTACTTTGACAGAAAAAGACAATCTAGACCAGTGATGGCTAACCTATGACACGCGTGTCAGAGGTGACACGCGAACTCATTTTTTGGTTGATTTTTCTTTGTTAAATGGCATTTAAATATATAAAATAAATATCAAAAATATAAGTCTTTGTTTTACTATGGTTGCAAATATCAAAAAGTTTCTATATGTGACACGGCACCAGAGTTAAGTTAGGGTTTTTCAAAATGCTGACACGCCGAGCTCAAAAGGTTCGCCATCACTGATCTAGACTCTATATTGGAGAGATTAAGAACACACTACTTAACCTCAAATAAAAATTTTATTACAAATTTGGAAAAGTCATTGTATTATTATGTTTAAGGTAGAAGAGTAGAGTCTATATGGCAGGGGTCCTCAAACTTTTTAAACAGGGGGCCAGTTCACTGTCCCTCAGACCATTGGAGGGCTGGACTATAGTTTAAAAAAAACTATGAACTAATTCCTATGCACACTGCACATATCTTATTTTGAAGTAAAAAAACAAAATGGGAACAAATACAATATTTGTATTTGCATGTGGCCCGCGGGCCGTAGTTTGAGGACCCCTGCTATATGGTATGAGAATGAAGGCAGAATGTAAAGCTTACATTCCCCCAATCCTGACTTAAACCCTTTTAGATAATCAATTACCAGAGAAGCAGAAGGAAAGTCAAGCCAAGAAGGCGTGGTCAGAATTCCCAACTCATGGTGGGACTTTGGGAAGTTATATGAGAGAACTTTCTCTACTGCACAAGTTTTGTTTTCCTTATCACTCTTCTTTATGAATAAAAATGATGCTATCAATGTACATCAGAAGTGTGTGTGCTTGGGCCATTTCTGAGAGGACATGTAGATTTGGTTGCATTCATCTGTATTCTCCCTCTGTAGAGTAGAGACATTGACATTTTCTCAATTATAGAAGAAGGTTTATAGTTTGTGATACACAATGGAGCAGAACTCCTTGGGTCTACCGGAGTGGCTGTGGGGGCAAATTCTGATCTGAACATATGTGCTATGGAAGTGTTGGCTACCCACCGACTACTCAGGAAGCACTTTCTTTGCAGGCAATATCCTAGAAGTTTAGTTGGAGATGGTTGGCACAGATGGGATAGACTGGATAAGTGGGAAGTCCCTAAAAAGAAAGTTGAATTGAGGTGTACCTCCCTGCTTTCACTCCTATAATGAAAGCAAAGAGAGCTCCACCTCCCTGCCACCTTGGCTGCCCCATTGGGCCTTTTTGTTCAGCATCTATTTGTTTGATTAAAGGCATGTGTGAGAGCTCCTCAGTTGTTTCCCATCTTCTAGGGAAATTGTGAGAATTTGGAGTCCTCATTAGCATGAGGACAGACTAATCAGGGCCCAGAGGTGGGGACTTCTCTTGGTATAAGTCAGTTCCTTTCTGCATGATTGAGTGAACTTCCCCTTTCCACCAAGAATGAAGACTGCTTTTTTTCAGCTGGAGCTGAAACCCCAACAAAGTCTTGCTGGACCAGCGTAGAGAGGAATAAATATCTAAGACACAACTGGCTGTCCTCCAAAACCTTCCACTATAGTTAACATTTTCCAAAAACCAACTGGCAAATAACTAGTAGTGGCAAATATAGGGAACTATGATAGTTCACAGGAGCTTCACTTCATATGGTTGGATAGACGGTATCTCTATAAGAACCTAAGAAAGAATGAGGCAACCAGACAAAGGGTTGGTATCAGGATAGAAGCAGAGCATAAAAAAATCACTGGGTGGGGGGGTGGAGGAAGGAAGAGAGAGAAAGAGAGAGAGAGAGAGAGAGAGAGAGAGAGAGAGAGAGAGAGAGAGAGAGAGAATAAAACAGAGGGTTCATATTTCTCCAAACTTGTGAGTCCAGGGGAACAAATTTTGGAATCCAGAGTCTGCTGTAGGGTGGGAAATGGAGACACTGCCAAATCCTCCTGTATGGAATCAGATTCTGGTAAAATATTAATGCATTCCAACATGTCAAGGATGTAGACACCCAAAGACCAACTATTCCCTTGGAGCAGGTGCTCTGGTGCTCTTACCACAGGGCACCCACCAGTCATGTGCCCAGGCATATAACTATAGGTTATTGCTGGGAAAGTGGGAATGGGAGACCTCCAGGGAATTCATAGTTAATGGCACACCATCTACATCAGTCTGAAAATGTAGCAGCAGGCTGCCTACATTAGTGTGCTGCCTTTAACCTTTCTTGTTGTTGACAGATGATTAGCAAAGACGTGCTTGGAGAATTATCCCCACTACTCATTATGAATTCACGAAAAGACATATTGAATTAAACATCTGTCAGCTACTAAATTAGAGGCCCCCAAATCCAGTCTCCTGTGTCATCTATATGTTTTTCTCTGAGACATAATGAAAATCCAGCGGTAAAATAAATGAGAATTTCAGAGAGTTGCATAATTAGTTTAGGATTATAGTTTTCAAAACCCATGTAATATGAGCAGAGGTGCAGGTTAGAAATACACACCAACATATCAGTGCTGACTTGTCACAATGAAGTCAGAGTAAAAATATAGGATAGCATTTAAGCAATTGGAGCATAGTAGATGCACAGGCTATCTATTATCCAACAGAATAAACTCAGTGTTTAGATGCCAACATTGCATTACCAAAAGAAATGTGGAGAAAGAATTTTGAAAGGAAAAGATTGAAAATATGATAATGATCCCCCATGAAAGCAAAATCTTAACTAAGACACATCTATTAATAAGCAAATCATGGAGACCAATTTCTGGTTAAATATACTAGTAAATACTTTGTTTTCATAAGAACAGACTGGATGCTTTCATTGGCAACAACTAGAAAAGCTGGAAAATGTATTTTAATGGAAGACACTGGAGCTCTAAAATGCCGGTATGGGGCAACTGTTATAAACATGTTAAGGAACAAGATGAGAGAGAAAAAAGAAAACTAGACAGATGAGCCCAGTATTTGGGACTTTTCCCCTCTAGGCACACCTTCTGATTGTGCAGAACTGACAAGCTGAGAAACTTGGGAGTCCAAGGAAACAAATTTTGAAATCCAGAGTCTGCTGTAGGGTGGGAAATGGAGACACTGCCAAATCCTCCTACATGAAATCAGATGTATTGATACCCCAATCTAGTTCTTACAGCTCTCCTGCCCTCTATTTTAGCAGAGTTGAGTTTCCAAACTTGATCTGTGCTCTCTCCTGATTTCAGGTAATATAGTATCAGAATAAAGTCAACTTCTGTTTGCTCACCCTGTCTGCACCTTCTTGGTGTGGAACAAAGTCATGTTTCTGAGCCTGCAATGCTGAGGTCAGACCAGAACCTGAGGAACAACAGAAATAACCTGAGGTGAGGAGACAACCTCTTGGACATAAGTTTCTGGCATAGTAACAAAATCAGTGGTGATGTTGTTTACAGAGATCAAGGACACAGGAGGTGGGGCCATTTTCCTCAATGAGCTTATGGAGCTCTTGAGAAACTCCAGCTGTCTGGAAGGCAAAGGACGTGTGCATTATCACTCTGGGAGTCATGAGCTTAGAGATGGCAGCCCATTCATAGAAGTGGTTGAGCCCATCCTGCTCACAACGGGTGAAGTAGAAAAGGATGATGCAAAACTTGGGTTGAACAATATTTACAAATCATGCCCCTGAAAGGGGACTGCACTGAGAAATGGGAAATTTTTTAAAAAGGGGCCCATGAAAGAAGATGGAGCAAGGTTGAGGGTTAAGATGACCGAGTGAATTTCTGAGATTGTTTATTAGGTTTAGCCATAAAGAGGTCATTCATGACCCAAGAAAGAGAGGCTCCAGGCTGCATTTGGAATAGAAGCTGCACTGGTGTGAACGGAAGAGCAGATTCCTGTTCTGAAAGAAGCCTACTTGTCAAGAGTGATGGTTGTGGGGGACCTAGTGCCACAGGATGTGGGAAACCAGAGCATCATGAAGTGCCAGGGGAAGTTTCCAGGAGCAAGGGGAGCACTGGCCACATAAGCAAAGGGGCTGGTTGACAGAGTAGAGTCTTTGAGAAGTGAGAAGTTAATGGGAGCCTATGTCACCCAAGCAGAAAGGAGGAAAAGGTCTTCCATGGTCATAGGAGTGAAAATGGCCCTCACTCCTTGTAGTCCCAGAAATTCTCATGGCTTACACTAATTTTAAAATTAGATACTTACTAATAGCTTAAGTTTTGTGTCTACATTGACAAGTAACTTTATAACATACAACAGATGTGACAAAATGTTGGCAGAGATTAAAATCCATAAAACATAATTTTATAGACTTTGGTTGTATTTTTACTGTCCCCTGCAGTATTAAAGGGTCTGTGTCAAACAGGCTTGGCCCATCTGTTCTCTTTCCTTCCCCATCTTCTCACATAATTAATTATTCTGTTCAGCCGTGAACCCAGGGAGACACACACATCTGGAAGGTGGATATAGCAACAGAGGGATAGGGAGAGGCAGGAAGAGGTACCTGAGGTCAAGCTTCAACAAAAACAAAGTCAGTTAATATTCCTGTGGCCACACTCAAATCTTACTCCTTCTATCTGATTTGTGTTGCTCTCTCCATACTACCCTCCTGAGCACTTGGAGTAGGTTTTAGTTTCTTCAGTTTCCCACATTAGTCATTTTATCTCCATTTTCACAGCCATTGCCCTGCTGTGGGACCCATGGCTTTACTCATGGGCCACTGTAAGGACCTCCAGACTTGCTCTTGGTTATGGCCTTTCTCTCTCCTGTTTTACTCTGTGCATCTCTGCCACATGAAAGTTCCCAGGTCTCCTGTGTAATTCAGTTGGGAGACTTACACTGCCCATGTTGTCAGTGAATTTTTAATATGGTCAGGCTACATATCCCAACTGATTTTAATATCCTAGAGGGCTGAGCTATGGCTTATTGTTGCTTATTTTCCCATAACACTTTGTGAATGACATCTTTTAATAAAAAGTTTGGGTCATAAGGATGAAGTTGGTCAAGTAACAGAATGAATATAAATGTACCTAGAAAAGGTACACTGGTGGTTAAAGACTCAGACCTGGAATCAGGCCCTGGAGATGAGTTCTGAGAAAATTATCAACCTCTGCAGTGATAAGGTACTGTGACTTGGGCTATTTCCATGGAATAATGTAACTCTACTCACTGGCAAAGTTGCTAGGTTGGTTTTGGTTCCTTTTAGGTGGATTAATGACCCCTATGTAGATCTCCCATATGATGTGTTTTTCCACAAGTGAAGAATGAGGCTAAGTGATTTTTTCACTAAAACATGTACAGATTATTCATTAGCTCAATCAATAGACTATTGATCTCTGAGCTTTAATTTCATGCTTTGCATAGAATGAGCTTTTCCAAAACTTGAACCATTAAATTCATTTAAAATAGACAATATGAAGATATTTCATGCATTGAAAATGAGGAAAATCGTTGTTGTTTTTATAGAATGTGAACTAACTAATCTAGGAATCGATATTCTATCAGTGAGAACAGGATCACATCACCTACTATAAGTAAACATCCCAAGTTATTACACTTCCTAACTGCTGTGCAAAACTTAAAGAGAGATACAAGTCACCAAGATCTCCCATTCACATGCTGGCTGACCCTGGGAGAGTGTGCTTCTTGAGAGCAATTTTATCCACCCTGCAATCTCAATGTACAACACATTGGTTAACACTTAGCAGGCAGAACAAGACAAAAAAATGCATTGTAAATAATCAATGTTTCCAAATTTATATTTTGCTAATTTAAAATATAAAATAGCTGCAGTGAGCATTGAAATATTATATATTTGGATAAGCAAACAGACAGATAGATATTTCAGTCTAAACACACTTCCTCACAAAGAAATGGTGAAAAACTTTGCTTGATTTCATGTTTTGCCCAATGGTCATATGATAGCTGGTGAGACAGATATGTTAAACAGGTCCAATTTTTTTGCTGGAAAATTTGGCATACAAATTATATTAACATATGCCATAATTCTTAAATCACGACGTGTAATCTAAACTACCTGACTTTAAATGTTTGAAATAGGACAGAACTCGTATATACATACATTTCAGAAGAATGATTCTGAAATAAGAGATTCCCAACTATTTAAAGATTGTAAAGTCAAAAATAGAAATGTCAAGAAAGTAGAGGACAATGTTATTTACAAGGACTTTCTTGCACATTTGAATGATTGAGTTGCAAAGAATAGTTTCTGGAGAAAAACTTCAACCATTTCTTTGTGACATCAGCTATAGTTTCAAAATGTATTATTGCCTATTCATGATGATTTCATAGCATTGTTCATACAAGCTGTTGCAGCAAAATATACACCCGTTGAAGGAAGAGAGTGTTAAAGAACACCCAACCCACAATTTGGAGAATTTAATGTCTTATCTACAGCTTTTAAAGTCTTTGTTTGGACCTAAAACATGTTCCTACCAATTTAATTTGGCATTACCTTTTTAAAATCAACTCTTAATTTATTTTATACTTTATAAAATGTAACTTAGTTTGACAATTTGTCATCTCATCAAATAAAATATATTTCTGTGGGTTTTAAGAACACATTCAAATATCTTTCATATTATGTAACATTTTATTGGGGAAATTATAAATTCTAATTTGTTATCTTTTTTTACTTGTCAGGACAATGGAGTCCTATCTCCTTCTAGATTCAACCCTGAAACCATACACTAAAAAATCTCAGTCCTTTTCCTGGGGGGTGATGGTGGTGGCAGGAGCTCATGGTTGGTCTTAGACCTGTTAGCCAGAAGATCCAATCCTTAACACTTGCCTGCTCTAATCTATAGCACAGGTATATTTTTTTCTACAGGCTGCACATCACAGGCCCCATATTACCTGATTCCTGCAAATTTGGATAATGGCTGGCACTGGGGGGAGATTGAAGGTAAAAGAAAGGGTGAAGGCAAGCTATTTCAACCTCCTTCTTGTCTACCTTGGGTGCATGTCTGTAATTTTATCTTGTTCTCCCTAGCTCGGCTCTTGCCAGAAAATTCCACCATGGTTTTCTTCTCTGCATCATGATCTCAGGTCCTGACCCTCATAGCACTATCTGCTTCTAACACTGAGCCTTGATAAATTGTGTATTGATTCACCTGTTTCATCATTGCTCCCATTTAGCTTCATATCTCTTGCATTGCTGTGTAAACAATTCCACAGACTAACTTTTCTGTCTATGAAACTATAGAGTGGTTTCTTTTTATGTGGTCAGGCCCTGCCTAATGCCCACATCTTATCTGCAGACATGGATAGATGAAACTGAAAGTACTTAGAAATTATGGTTCTGCTGGTGGAGCTGAAGTCGATAAAATAGAGACACCTCAAATAGATTTCACAAGCAAGGAAAACTTGTAATGAATAGCACAACCCAAAGTTTGGAGCCAAGAGAGGTTTTTCACACAGCCAGAGAAGAGAAGAGCAAGATGCATCAATCAAAATAGGCAAATGAGAAATTGTTGTTTGTACACTGGGACCTGGGATGCTCGCCAGCTGCTAAGACCTTGGAGACTCCAACCAGATATTTTGCAATGATGCACGACATTTAGTGGGTTGTAAGCAGTATCATCAAATATCTTCAGAACAAGAGAGTGTGTATCAGCTCAGACGGTGTTATGCAATGGTCATCAGAAAGCACCTTTCCCATTGTCTTGTCATTGTGCTTGAAATAGCACCCATTTGGAATCATGAGACTACTCAGTATATCCCCAGAAACCCTAGTGTCCTAAAGTCTTCTCTGTTAATATCTTACAAGAGTTATAAAATCATTTTGTAAAAGAAAAGAAAGAGAATAAAACTAAAAGTCAGATTATTCTAACAGTGCAGTCAAGAATCATATACAAAAAAGATTATATAGATAAAGAAGCATGGTCCCAAGAAGAGAAATAGGGGAATCTATGTGCAAAGTTAGAAAAATAGAGGAAAATATGCCTTTTTTTCATGATGTTGCCCATGGCTAATGACCCATGAAGCAACTACTACATATACCCCAACACTGAATTGCCAGGAGGAAAAAGCAATTTAGTAAAAAATTATATTAACTATTCTTTTTGGTATAGATCTTATAAAACTGCCAGGTTTGACATGCCTTTTTTGAAATAGAAGAATTATTTTGACATTAAAATGTCAATAACCAACATTTAATTCTCTGAAAGAAGTGAGGCTAGGAATGAAGATTTGGGGGTGATAAATTTAACAGCTTATATGGTAGTCACTCAAAATCTTAAGCTAGTTTCTCAAATTTTTAATTGAATTTATTTTCTTGAAAACACCACCATAAGAATTAAATTGGCAACGATCAGAGATATATATTATATATCTATATAGGTATCTATATATATAAAAGCCTAATATGCAAAGTGTCCCCTCAGGAGTTCGAGTGATGTGCACTGACTACCAGGGGGTGGCGTGGAATGAAGGGAGGCCCCTGCTGGCAGTTGGCAGCTGCTAAGGACCCTACCTGTGCATGAATTTCATGCACTGGGCCTCTAGTATAAATATAGAGATATAGAGAGAGATATAAATATCCAATCATGTATATACACTTATACATACATACACACATACACACATATTTATACACATACATATAATATTTTTATATTTCAAACTATCCTAAATAAATTAAATAGGATAGAGAAGCAATGTAGAATTAAAACAGATTTTCTGAACTCCCTTCCTTCAACTAATAATTAAGACAATAAAATCCACTTTTTAACATTACTATGAGGATTGTGACTTCTCCTGTGTGACAGATATGCTACCCTTCTTTAGTAGAGTGTCTAGCATATAAAATTATTATTCAGCCTTATTTGCTTACAGTCTTTATTTACAACCCCTGTAAAAGCAAAAGAAAGCCTAATTCCACTGTAAACTCTTACCATTGAAGTGTGGGGAATCTTAGATCTCATCCTGCATTACACAGAACAGTTGCAGATCTTAAATAAAGATGTCAATTATTCATGAGTCTGAGGTCCTGAATGCCAACTATAAATTATTAATAAACACATGTAAATATTTTAAAACCCTGGTGAGAAACATATTCTGTGAAAGCATCTGCAACGAGTGAATAAACACTGGTTTTTAAACCAAAGGGTAGTGGTCACATAACAGCCTTTATTAAAAACTTTGCTCAATCAGGTGAATTGTCTGGTTCAGGAGCTCTTTATCGCTATCATAAAGGCCTGAAATTTCAGTGCCACAGCCATTAGTCCAGTGTGATAACCTTTGCAATAACCAAATCTATATATGGTTCTTTCCGTTCTTGATCTTCTCTGTAATTTTTATCTTGAATAAAATTTATATCTGAAATTAAAATAATTGTGAATTAGTGAGGTGTTTCTAGTCTATTCAACATTTTATTATACAAGTAATTTTTTTTCCTATTTCTGTACTTTTACTGTTCCTTTTCCTCTGACTATACTGCGCTCTAGCATTCTCTGCCCATTCAATCCTACACAATCTTTAAATTTCAACTTCTTGGCTTTGCCCATTGTGAACAATTTCCTGTACATCCCAGTGGGAATGAACCAGTCCTCCCAATTAGTTTATTTCATTTTCCCCAAATAGGGTGTAAACTCAATGAGGATGCATCCCCTCACCTCCCACAATGGTGAGCTATAGCACACACTGCACACAGAAATGGCTCAATAAATATTTGCTGACTTTTGTTAAATGAATGCTTGGGTAAATGAACTAACACCTTCCACACATTCCTCTTTTTATCTAGGAAGCCAGATAAAATGATTAAGAGCTTCAGCCTTGAAGCCAGAATAGATGTGGATGACATTTGGCTCCCCTTAATGGCTGTTGTGAGATTTAAATAAACTATAACAAGCAAAATCCCAATCAGATTCAGTAAATTGCAACCTAAAGATTCTTCTGGCTAGCCCTGGAGTTTTCATGATACTTTTCTCATTGTGTCTTGTCGTTAAAAGATGTACTTTCTACATGAGAAAAACACATACTGGACTTAATAGCATTTATTACTGTTTCATCAAAAACAATACAAATTAAGTTTTAAAAAACATCAATGGGTAAGCAGGGTGTGTAGGCCAGCAGTTGAAAATGCACACCCTGGGTTTGAATCCAAGCCTGCTGGTCACCAGCCAGGCCACCTCAGGTGACTAAATTGTTGGTACCTCCTCTTCTGCATTGTAAACAATGAGAGCTCATATTAGTTTCTGGGTTATGGGAATGCTTGGAGAATGAAAGTCAAATTACCAATTTAAAGATTAAGATTGGGTTGCAGTAGAAAGCCTCCTCTTTGCTACCTGTATATACATGCTTTGATACTGCCTTCCACAGGGTCCTTTATCTTGAACCTGATGAAAATCTCTACTGTCTCTCATAATACATCTGGTCTAGTTTAGTGTAAAATAATACTTTCTAATATTTAATTCAGAACCTAACATTTGCCACAAAATTTCAAGTAAAATTAAAGATACACACAGCTACATAAACAAATTGCCCACCTTTTCTCCAGTAGAACTATGCGCCACCTTACACTTGTACTTGACTTGCATCAAAGGTCATATAAGAAGCAATTCTATGGGATCATCCTTTGCAGTTTACATGAAACTGTTAGTTATGAGATCATTTACATGGTTTAGGAATCAACCAAGTATCCCTTATCAAATTTTCTCAGAAGTTGATGTTAGAAAACTTTTTTTTAAGTAGATGCATACGTGTCTTAAAACCCATAGTGCAGACTCTGAGAAAGCTGGAGGTCCATTTTGTATTCTTTTCATCATCTATCTCTCAATATGTATTTGTTGCCCTGGCCAGTGCTCTCAGTAGTTAGAACATCAGCCAGTGAACTAAAGGGTCATGGGTTTGATTTCAGGTCAAGGGCATGTACCTGGGTTGCAGATTCAATCCTTGGCCTCAGTTGGGGGTGCATATGGAAGGCAGCCAATTGATGTATCTGTCTCTCATGGATGTTTCTCTCTCTCTCTCTCTCTCTCTCTCTCTCTCTCTCTCACTCTCTCTCTACTTCTTCCTGTACCCCTTCATCCCACCTTTCCAGTCTCTAAAAGTATCAATGGAAAAAATATCCTCAGGTGAGGATTAACCAAAAATAAAATAAAATAGGTATTTTTTGACTTCTTGACTTTGGTATTATTTTTCTCTTTGTTCAATTTGTACTGCCTTCCTTATGTATTGATTAATTTTTATCTAATTCTCAAATCAAGTGCTATTAGATCACTTTTTAATATTTAACCTTTTCAAATAGTCTAAGTATTTTGGACAATACACCTTCGTGTAATCTTATTTAGACTATAATTCAGAGAGAATGTAATTATGGGTACTAACACAAAGAAAATATTTAGGGCCCCATGACGTGGAAGGGTAGATCCCTGTGGCTGCTTCCATATTCTAATGACAAGAAAGGCTGGAATTATAATTAATATCCCTGCTCTTGTTTAATATA
Source organism: Myotis lucifugus (assembly GCF_000147115.1). Lineage (NCBI taxonomy): Eukaryota > Metazoa > Chordata > Mammalia > Chiroptera > Vespertilionidae > Myotis > Myotis lucifugus. Next base: position 52,225,138 of record NW_005871048.1, on the reverse strand, counting down.
GAGATTCTTAATTTAAGGATATTGATTCTGGGCTACCACCTGAGACTAAAGAGCAAATAACTTCTGATATATTAAGCTCCTGCCTCTCAACGTGGCTAAGTAGCAGGTGGCAGCTTTGAATCAATAGTCTGTGTTCACAATGGAAACTGTAATAAAGGACTTGGCTGGGATGTCTTATGAGAGAAAAAATTAACTTTTTTTATCCCTATTCCCTGTTCTCACCTCTGCTGCCATCAATAAATATACTACCATTTATAATCTGATTAATACAAATTTTAAAAAATCAATAGAGTACACTGTCAGTTTATTGGGGTGGTATGGGGCATGGTTCCTATGAAGATAGTCAAGTTAAGAATTCTTTTTCAGATAAAAAGAAAAATCACAAAATCTTTGTCAATGGTTTATTGAAAATGCAGATGATAAAACACATTTTTCTAAAATGATATTAATTTGGAAAATTATCAAAACTATGGATAACAGATAAGCAAGACCCAACTCCCTGGAGCCAAGTCAGGCATCTCACATTCAGAAACTCACAGAATTTCTGAAAAGATAAGGTGAAGGCATGGTTAGCTAAACCTTCAGTCTTAAATGATTTATTCCTGGTGATCCTTCAAGGATGAGTTTTAATTTGTTTTTAGCAGACCTTAAAACTTTCAATATAATCTAATTTTACATCTGCTCATGTCTTTTATCTGCTTTTGATGAATACACTTGATTGCATGTCAGATACAAAGAACAACACGGATTCAGAATAATATCTTGTACTTGTTTTTTTGTTTTTTGTTTGCCAAATGCTGTGTTATTCCTTCTGAATATCTTGCTATAAATTCAGACAAATCCAATGAAAACAACTACTTCTTCTTTGATGGACTACCTATGATAAGTCCCCTAAACATCTAGAGTTTATTCATTCTATAATGTCAGTGAGCAAAGGAGTGAACATGACAGCTGAGATCCCCCATTGTGGACTAGAGGAAGAATATAAGTTTAAAACAAATTGTGGTGAATGATAAAAAGGAAACAAGAACCCGAGTTAAAGAAGAAATATACTTTATAAAGAAATGGGCTGGGAAGACTTTTGAAGGAAATTTCATTTAAGCTGGGACTTGAGAAATAGTAAGAAAATAACAAATCAAAGAACGAGGTATGTGGGGTTCTTCAGGGAGAGGCAAAAATATGTCCTGAATCAAGAGAGAGCTCAGTAAGAACTTGAAACTAAAAAAAACGATAATGTGATGTGAGACGACTGAGTAAGGAAGAGTAGAATAAAATGGAGACGGTAGGCCAGGATCAACTCATCCAAATTCCTACAGGGGGTTTTGATTTTATTCTAAACATAATGTGAAACCTTTGAAAAGTTTTAAGTAGACAATTGAAATGATCTGATTCCAAGAAGATTGTCTAATGTGAGGGGAATATATTGAAGAAAGCAAAAGAAAATAGAGTGTTCAGAGCTGCTTTTAATAGGCCAAGAAAATGATGGGTGAGATGAAAGCAGGGGATTCAAGGAAGTAGGATGATTTGAGATGTAATTTGAGAGGAAAACTGAATGAATTTGGTGACCATTGAATATAGAGAATTGAGGGGGGAAATCAGATATAAACAATAGTTTAGCCATTACATGATTTCCAGAAATGTGGAAGTTTGGAGAGAAAATGTTTCAGGGAGGAATCAGGAGCCCAGTATTTGACAGATTAAAATGAGATGACTGGGAGAAATTCTAATGAAGATGTTGAGAAGGCAACTGAAGAAAGAAAAGTCTAGGGTAGAACATTAGAATAGAAAATCATTAATCTACATATAATATTTAAAACCACAGGGAAAAGCAATTAAATGTAAAGATAGGGAATGGGCAGACCAAATCCTAAAAGAATACCAAAGGGGCAATGTCAAGGATGAATGTGAAGCAGGGATGCTAAGACGGGGAGACCACTGGGGTAGGAGAAACCTGGGGAGTGTTGTTACTGAGGTCAAGAGAGATAGTTTCAGTAATGGTGAGTCATCAATTGTTGCAAAAGACCGGAGAAAAACCAAGCCATGTTTAGAGAAAGGGAGTTAGAGGGTGACCACTGGGGTAGGAGAAACGCTGGGAGTGTTATTACTGAGGTGAAGAGAGATACTTTCAATAATGGTGAGTCATCAACTGTTGCAGAAGACCGGAGAAAAACCAAGCCACGCTTAGAGAAAGGGAGTTACATTTTATTATTAAATTCTGCGCAGGACCAGAGAAAAATGTGTCTTTCAAATTCTGGGCCCCCCAACATAGAGGAAACTCTCTTTATTTATACTTTTTCCAGTCCTTTGTCTCCCAAATTTGTAATGAGACTTCCGGGCCTTCAGAGAAAGAAGGCCTGCGTGCTGAGAAGAGGCCATGAGACCATTTCTCAAAGCTTGGCCTTGTGTCAGCACTGACAACTCTGTCTGGGGCATAGCTTACAGCCTCTCTGGAATGGGAATAGTCTTATTTTCCTTATTATTTAAGCAAGCATTTACAGAAGCCAGAATAGCAGGGTTAAAATTTCAAACAGCAGTTTTTATATAAGATGAATGCTTCAAACCATTTAAAATAATGCTGAGAGGTCACATAAAATGAGGACAAGGGCATCTATGGGTTTGAGCAGTTCTTAATGACCTTGAAAACTTCAATTGGGGTGGAGTGGGACAAGTGGAAGCTAGATTGGGTGCAGAATGAAAGAGACTTAAGTAAATGAGGATTGAGGCAAGACACCTCTTTTTAAAAGTTTAGGCATATAGGGAATTAGAGATATAGGACAGTAGTTGAAAATGGAGACAAGGTCAAGGGAAATGACGGAAGAGAAAAACGCATATTATATAATAGGGATAATTAAGGGAGAATTGATGATACAGGAAAAAGTGACATTAATTGAAGGAGCAATGGCTCTGAGAAAGTGAGATAAAGTGGGCCTATTAACACTAATGAAGAGTCTAGTCTTTGAGACAGAAGACTAAGAAGATGGAGCAAATGCAGGTAAAACAACAGTGTGATAGAAAAATAAGTAAGTTTGAAAATAGGGCATCTATTTTTTAATGAACTGTGCTCTCCTAATCTCCCAACATACTCATGACCACCTCAGAGTTGCCTTCTGGGGAACCAGACCTACCACAGCTGGCTTGAAATTCTATTCAACATGCAGATGATGTTCAAAAGTGTACCTTCAGTCTCCACCTCTCCCTTAAGTTCTAGACTTTCCAACTCTCCTTTCAACCTATTTTCTAGAATGAGGTTATATCTTAAACTTAATATTTCCAACATGGAACTATTGATTCCACATCTAAAAAACCCAATCCTCCACCAAACTGACTCATTTTAGTAAATGGCATCCTCATTTACCCAGAAGCTCAAGCCAAAAATCTAGAGTCAACCTGAACTCCTCTCAATTATATTAATATCTCACCCATTGTCCAGTCTTGCCAGCCCTACTTTCCTAATAGATCTCAAGTAAGTTCACTTTCATCTCTGCCTGCACTAGTTCCAGCCACCATGGACTCTGCCTGGACTCCTGAATCAGCCCTACAACTGCTCTCTTGATTCTATATCTCCATCTAAGTCTCTACACAACATCTAGAATCAAGTTGCAAAATAAAATTAAATAAAAATTAGGACATATAGTCCCTGTGCTCCTAAAACCATTCATTTGCTTTCCACTGGGCCCAACCATGGCCTAAAGTATATAAGTGACCTGGGCTCCTCCTGGGCTGGGCACAGCAGGAAGTCAGGGGACTTGCCTGGCTCCTTTCACCCTTTTTCCTCCCTCCCTCAGCTCCAGCCACACTGGCTTCTAACTGTCCTTGAGCACACTCGCTATGCTTGTCACAACCTTAGGGACTTAGCAGGTTCGGTTCTCTCTATTGGGAAAGCTCTACTTCTAGATCTCTGCATGATCTCTCCTTTTCTGCATCTCTGCTCACCTGTTCTTCTGCATGAAAGCTGCCCAAAAGCACCCATCTGAAAGAACTTCCGTCATGGTCCACCTCCTTCCTTGCTTTGTTCTTCATTATACCATGTGGTCACTACCTGAAATTATGGTATTTTCTTCCTTATAACCTGCCTTTCTCACTAGACCCTAAGCTCTATGGGGGTAGATGAGAACAGATGCGCTGTCTCTTGTGTTTATTGTTGTCCTCCATATCTAGAATAATTCCTGGCACAGAAGACACATTCATTAATATTTGCCAAATGAATGCATGAATAAGTAAGTGATTAGTCCCCACATTAAAATTTTGCTATAGTAGAAGTGAGAATTCATTAAACCCCAACCTAGAAACTATCCCAGGCCATGCTGTAAAACTTGGAGCCATGAATTGGTTTTATATTTAAATATTTGAATAGATTTGAACTTGCCATTTAAGAACTTCTGGCCTTGAAAATGGTGACCTTGTGAGCAAACTGGATATAGCCACAAAGTGTAGGGTTACCAGATTAGAAAACAGAAAGTCCACTTAAATTTGAATTTCAGATAAACAGATATAATACATGTAAGTATGTTGTGCACAATAATTGAGGTCCATTTATGCTTTAAAAATCATTGTTTACTTAAAAATCAAATTTACCTGAGAATCCTTTATTTTTATTCACTAAGTACAGGAACCTAGTGAAATAGCCCTGCATCAAAGCAAAACACTTCATTCCTCACAGTGAACCATGACCTTGGCCATCTGCAACCCTGGCATTATTGTGTGGGAGTGCTTCTTCTGTCATTTACATGGAATACCTATCCTTTAATTACTTGCTCTAAACCTCAGTTGTGAAGGGTAGCCAGGCAAATTATATCAAAACCCCACTGAAACAATTAATATCATGAAAAAATAACTTAAAGGAATATTAATGATTTATTTTCCCAAGATTATTTTGATTTTCTGTGTCACTCTATTAAACACATCCCAAGAACATGTTACACTAGAATTCCTTTTATTTTGGCTCCCAGTGTATTATTATCTTTAAAGGGTAAATTACACTTTCATACAATACTGTCATTGTCACCTTGTGGCTTCCCCTCTAGAACTGCTCCCATTGCTAAACCTGGTTCCCTGTTCCAGGAGGTTGGGTACACCTGGGACCCCCTTGTCCCCTGACTTCCTGCTGTGCACAGCCCAGGAGGAGCCCCAGCAGCAGATATGAGGGTGAGAGGAGAAGAATGCAGGGTTTTCATTCCCTGAGCATTCTTTCTATGGGGCTGGCTCATGCCAACATCATCCTTCAACTGAGGGACACAGCACTCTCAAGATGGGTCTTTCTGTGTGACTCTACTTCTGGCTTCCAGTAACCATGGCCTCTCCTCACCACTTCCTGCTTACAGGTGATAACAGACAGACCTGGGACTGCACCATCTTGTGGCTTCCTCCTACATCCCTTGTAAATAATAGAATTAAAGGGGAGAAACGGTCAATAAATACATGGGCTGGGATGAGCCATCTGTTTCCTGCTAGGTCCCTGACTAATACACTCTCCAAGTACCAGACAAATGGGGGATATCTTTTTATGTTATCAGGAAATTGACACTGAGGACATCATTCATGACATTCTCTTATGTCCCTCTCAGAAAATATTTCTCCCTCATAATGAAACAAAGCACCACTACTATTTTTCTATTTAGTTTCTTTCTCTTCTCTCCTAGCCCTTACACTGTAGTATATTCATCTGTCTCAGTGGGTGGTGGAGGTGGAAATGGGAGAAGAAGAACACAGCAGGGAATAGGTAGGCTTGCTCCTCAATCTCAGCTGTGGTAATGGGTAAAGAACTATCTTGTTTCTTTTTGAATAAGCAGTTATTGAATAGTTAGCTATAAATAGATGGCAATATCTATGCAGTTAGGCATATTGTCCTTACTCCTTGACTATTAGGAAGCTAAGAAATATCTATCTAATAATATGGTAATATGCAAATTGGTCGGGACACCATCACAGCACCCAGCTAGGAGGCCTCCCTGGGGTGGCTCTCCCCTCTGAGCCCTGTGCAGGATGGGTGCTCTGGCCTGGGAGTTCTGAGGGGAGGTGGAGTAAAGTGCTTTCCCTCCAGGACCCCTCTCTCCCTGGGAGTCCAGCACGGAGGGTGCTCTCCCTGAGAACCTGGAAATCCGCCTCTTGGGGCGACTGTAGAGCAGCCGGGCCGGGCGAGCTGTGGAAAGGTCAACCTACCCATGTGGATGTGTTCGCAGGCAGAGGCCATGCAACTGCCATAGTTGAAGTTGTCCTCAAAGGAGGAGCGGAGGTAGCGGGGATTGGAGTTGGCCATGTCGAAAGTGGAACCCCAGCTCCCCACGAAATGACATAGAGCACATGGACTTCAATGGTCCTTGGTCACTTCCTGAACAGCAGTCAGCCCCGACCAGGGATCAAACCTAAGTAGGTGCCCTGACAGAATGGAACCCAAACCTTTGGTGTGGCAGAGGGCTCCGGCCCACAACAGGGGCCAGGGCATGCCAGAGGGGTTTTGTTGAGGGGCCCTGACAGGCAACCCGCAGCCCAGTGGGTTAGAACCTCCTCCTGATACAGCAAGGTTGGGGGTTGGATCCCTGGTCAGGGCACAGACAAGAAGCAACCAAAGAGTGCATAATAAGTGGAACAACACACTGGTATTTCTCTCACTCCCTTCCTCTTTCTAAAATAATCAATCTATACAAATTAAAATAAAAAATAAACCCTCTGGCTTGCAGAGTTGCTAAAAACAGTTAGAAAGCGAAGTCCCATCTCTTCCCGTTCATTCAACAAATACTTCATATACTCCTTCAATAATCACACTGAGGATGAGTGTTTGTTTGTTTGTTTGTTTGTTTGTTTTGGTTAATCCTCACCTGAGGACATTTTTCCATTGATTTTTTTTTAGAGGGAGTGGAAAGGAGGGAGAAAGACAGAAACTAATGTAAACTAATGAAAATTGTTTGCCTCTTGTTGGATCCCCAACCAGGGCCCCGGATTGAGCCTGCAACCATGCAACCAGGACGTGCCCTTGATCGAATCCAACCTGGTACCCTTCAGTCTGCCTGCAGAAGCACTATCCACTGTTTTTTTCTTTTTATGTCCTCCTCTAAGGATATGTTTTTTTCATTGATTCTAGAGAGAGAGAGAAAGAGAAAGAGAAACATCAATCAGTTGCCCAAGCAATTCAACAGGGATGGAACCCACAACCTGTGTATGTGCCCTCACCTGGAATCAAACCCATAACCCTTTGGTGTGTGGGATGACACTCTAACTACTGATCCACACCGGCCAGGGCCTGGAGGTACACTTCAAATTTTTTTTCAGATCTACCCTGGACAGGTGGCTCAATTGGTTGGAGTCTCAACCTGTAAACCAAAGGATTTCCTGTTGGATTCTAGGTTAGGGCACAGACTTAGGTTTAGATTAGATCCTGGTGGGTCAGCAGGTGCAGAGGCAACCTACTGGTATTTCCCTGTCACAAGGATGTTTCTCTCTATAAAAATCAATTTTAAAAACATCCTCAGGTGAGAATTAAAAATATACATATATTAAAATTTTTTCAGATCTAAAATTTTATTTGGTTCTTTTTTAAATTTTATTTTTTATTTACAGTTCACTTTCAATATCCTATCCTATATAATAAAACCCTAATATGCAAATCAACCAAAACGATGGAATGACTGGTGTCTATGAACTGACCACCAGGACCCTTATAATGCAGGAGCTGCCCCCTGGTAGTCAGTGCTCTCCAACAGGAAGAGCGCCATTCAGCCAGAAGCCAGACTTACAGCTGGCGAGTGCAGCAACAGTGGCAGGAACCTCCGCAACAGCACTAAGGAGCAGCGAGCCGAACGGTAGGGAGCAGCAAGCTGGTGGGCAGTAAGGAGTGAGGGGTCCTGGACTGCGAGAGGGATGTCTGCCTGCCGGCTTAGGGAATGGGCCTAAGCCGGCAGGCGGACATCCCCTGAGAGGGCACAGACTGGGCTGAGGGACCCCCCCACCCCCAGTGCACGAATTGCATGCACCGGGCCTCTAGTTAAGATATAATTTCTCTTCTTTCTTTTCCTTTTACTTCCTGTAGTGTGCGTGTGTGCGCACGTGAGTATGTGAGTGTGTGTTTATAGTGTAGGTTTTACTATAGTTAGATTTTTAGTGTCATCTGTCTTGATGTCACCTTTGGATGAGGACAGGGTCTCCATTAGTGCAGACAGAAAGTTGCCACATCATTTCTTCGCACCTATTAGTACCACAGAGATCTTGGGATGACACCACTTATTTACTGCTGGTTTTTCCTTCTCTCCTTCCCCTCCACGAGTGATGTAAATTTGTTGTATTCCCAACAACAAACAGGCGTGTTTATTTAATGCTAATAGTCCCCATAAGTGTTCTTTAGTTGTTGAGAGGGTTGCAGAGGGTAATTTGGTGAGGTGAGATAAAGAGAATAGTTCTTCCCAGGACCAAACTTGGCTGAAGAAGACCCTGGGTCTTCCTTCTCTCCCTAAGCTGACCAGGATAACATTCAACTCCCTGGAAGGAAACATTCCATCCCTTGTTTCCTCCTGTTATTCAGAGGAATTCACACAAGCCTTTCACTCTGGTTGGGTCTTGGAAGTGATGACCTCATCACTCAGGATCCCTCATCCTGCCCCCGCCCTCTGAAATGTCAATCAGGCTGGTGTGGTCACAGTTCTGTGTGTGTGATTGCCCATTTGCACAATGTCATCACCACAGTCCTGGACTCAGTGTTCATCTCTCAGAGCCGTAGATCTGCACTTTAATTCCTACCTGCATGATTCCTGGGTTTGTATGAAGCTTCTCTGGTTTATTTCTGCTTTGACTTGATCAACCATTTATAAAACTTATATTCCATGGGCTCTGTTTCCATTTACAGACACCTTGAAAAGTGGCACACACCATTCCATTTTTAATACATTTTTCAGGAAGGTGAGAATGAGTTTTCTTTAGAAACAAGATTATTACTTTGACATTTTAAAAAGTAAAATATTTACACCCTGTCTGGCGCCTCAGTGGTTAGAGCTTTGGTCAAGGGTCCGGTGCAGGAGGCAACCAATCAATGTGTCTCTCTCACATTGATGTTTCTCTCTAAAAAAATCAATGGAAAAAATATCCTCTGGTGAGGATTAATGAACAAACAAATAAAAAAGTTAAATAGTTTTACAATGTGTTAAATACTAAGTAATAATATAAATACATTATTCAAGCATTTGGAATTATATATAACTAGAGGCCTGATGCACAAAATTTGTGCAAGGGGCTCCGCCCTCGCAACCCCGGCTTCATCTGGAAGGTCATCCAGAAGGCCATTAGGCTGTCCAGTCTAATTAACATATTGTGCTTTTATTATTAGAGATTATACATTTTGACATCATTTATAATTATATCAAACAGCTTGCTTTTTTCCCCCTGAGACCTTCATTAATTGTGTTTGTATTTGCCTAAGTAGAAGAAATAAATTGGCTAAAATGTAGAGCTAATTCCTTTCTCCTGAATCCTCGGCTTTGACTTTTCTTCTGTATCTCTGGGCGCTGCATTTCATTTGGGAACTGTCCCTCTGCAGCAGATCCTTGAGAGGTTGGCTTGTGAAGGGCAGGCAGATGCTTGGACACTGACATATTGCTTCCAGCAAATTAAAGAAACGCCGTTTAATAGTTTACATGTTCACCTCTGAACTTGAAGTCCTGCCAAAGCCAAAGTTCTAAAAAAGATTACTCTAACTCCAGATTTTTTTAAAGTTATGAGTTCTTTCAGAAATACCTAATATTTTGGAAAAATTCCTGAATTGCTAGCTAATCTCACTCCTTGTATATAAAATTTCTTTATGTGTACATTAAATTACTTTTCTTAAAAAGTATATTTGTATATTTCCACTTTATTTAGAAAGTAATTGCAGAAAGGATTCTGGCTTTACACAGGGTTACTAAAGGATATTAAAAGTTTCTAACAATTTTATTTTGATTAACATTTGCTTTGACTTTATAATTCATGCACTGTAAAGCACAGCAGGCATGAGTTTCACTATTTTTTAATGTTGATTTTATTTGAGCATTTGAAGGAAAATGATGGGTTTATACTTGTGTATTTACCATATCTGGTGATTTTTGGAAGCGTAATTTAAAAACTTGTATGGTGATTATGTATTTGTTCATTTCCATTTTCTCCCATCAGATGGTACCTTATGTATATACTGAAGTAAATTCACTAGTTGCATGCAGTTCTGAGGTTTGTTATTGGGTAGAATGGTTGGCAAGGATGTCACTCCAAATGCAGACATTGAGCAAACTCTTCCTCTGTGCAAACACTGTTCTAAGGGGTTACCTGTATTAACTACTTAATCCTTACACAGCATCCTGGGGAAGGTAATTTTATCATCTCCGCTTTTTATCTGGAAAAAAATGAAACTGGCTTATTCTTGGTAGCACAGGAAGTGAAGATCCTTGACCATCATTTGTTCTTAATCTTTAATCATTGATGCTCATCATCAATGACTGCATCCATACAGTTTTTATATGAAATATCATTCTTAAGCTCCATCATACATTTCTCTGAAGCTACAGCCAGCTCAAGTGAGAAACACTCATTCATGTAAATGAACTCTGTGATGCCACCCAACATACATACATACACACTACTTGGCCCTAGTACCATTTTGTATGTATTCTCGTATATGTATATGTGTGTGTGTGTGTGTGTGTGTGTGTGTGTGTGTGTGTGTGTGTGTAAATACTGAATGGGTCCTCAAAGAAGGGTGGGCAGAAAGTGGCCACACCCCAGTCAGCATCCTTCACTCCGGACTCCACTAGTATCAGGCCCTTGGGTGAGGGTAAGGGAGAGGGGCAGGGGGGTCTTGGTAGAGACCCTGTGGATAATCTGGGGACTCTCTGCCAGGGCACATTACTTATCCTAGAGGAAGGTCTATATCCCCAAAACTGATAGCAATTGTGACCGGGTAAGGCAGTCTGAAAAATAAAAACATATCTCCATGCCCATATCAGATCTTAATGTGACCCAAAATTAAAGAACATTTGCATGCTTATTTGCTTACTTATTCACACATTTGATTGGCAAGTTGTCTGCCAAGCCCTTAGAACTGGGAAGGCAAAGATGCATTTGCCCGACCTACATGTTTGGGGGTTGAGGGAGATGGAGCCTTACACATGCCCGGCCGTCAGGAGGTCACGTTTCAATTCCTGGTCAGGGCACATGCCCAGGTTGCAGGCTTGATACCAAGTAGGTGGCATGCAGGAGGCAGCCGATCAAGGCTTCTCCCTCATCGTTGATGTTTCTATCTCTCTCTCCCTCTCCTTTCCTCTCTCTGAAATCAATGAAACTATTTAAAATTTTTAAAAAAGCAGTTGTGATAAAACATGAGCTTTGGGGAGGTGATCAGAAAGAGGGAGAATCTAACTTGGAGAAGGGATGTTTCTCCAAAGGCAAGAACTTCTGAGTGGAGTCCTAGAGAATGAAGAGAAATTCACAGGACAGGCCAACAGGGAGACATCACTCCAGGAGAAAAAAGCCACCAGAGCCACACACCAGGAGAGTGTGTCATTGAAATCTGTGTTCTCTTGTACTAAGTCCCTTTCAATTTTCATACTGAATTTTCCTCCAAGGTAGATGCTCTGAAAAGCAATTGTCATGCCCATTAGAAAATGGCAAAGTTAGGGGGTGGGCTATGGGTACTGAAGGCTGCTGTTTATGCTGTAATTTCCCGAGTTCGGATATAAAGACTGGAAATTGCACCACGTAAAATGCTCTCGTGAGTAGCGGATCTTTTAAGGTTTGGATAAGTGCTATATAAAAAGGACCTTTCAGCAAGTTTTATACCCACTTTAAAAGAAATTTAATTGTATTTTTTTTAAATAATCACATTGGGTTCTAGGCACCATAAAATCAAATATCACTGAAATAATTTTAGTTCTTTGACATATTTATTGACCAAGAAGAGGTTAACCAGGTCAAACTCTGTTTGATGTTGCCAGAAACGTGTTCTATAATCATGTGCTTGCATATATATGGCTCATAGATGAGAAACACATTTTTCAAGTGAGGTTTACTAAAATATTCAGCTGTATTTTTGCATTGAATGTTGACTGTTTGTTCTGAATTCCATTTTCATTACTGAAATGTTTAAATGCTGTGTGCACAGTTGTAAAGTGGTCCAAACTCTTCTCCCCTGTGGATAGCACCAGTTTTATATCCCCACTAATAGCTAGAAGATACCAATGGAATGACATCTGTTTCCAGGCTTATACACATTTAATAAAGAGAGAAACAAAGCATCTTTTTGTTTGTTTGTTTTCTTTGCAAAAGAAATGATACAAGTGCGGCAGTGCTTTTGAAATTGATCTATATATTGATCATTCAACCGAGGTCATTTCTGATTTTCCTGATCTTCCCAACATCAAAGATGAACCAGATGATGTAATGTTGAGTGTAAACTCTGCAGCAGACCTTTGCTTATTTATCATACTAATTAAGTACTCACTGTAATTTGACTGGAACTGAGCTGTAACCTACTTTTTGTTATGAATGTTTCCAAAAATAAAAGCAAGTTTAAATTGAATGACAATGATAAAGTTTCTGTGATTAACTACGTCCCATATTGAGTAAAAGTAACTGGGTTTCAATTTACAACTATCTCATCTATTTATTTGTGTATGGTCAGCAAAATCAGTATGTGGCAATTTTTTGTCAATTCTCAATTGACTTATTCTGTACATTTAAAAGAAACCCATTGTCACTCTGAAACTGTTTTATTAAGTAGACTTTTTGTTGTAAAATACACATAATATAAAGTTTATCATTTTTAAAAAGTATACAATTTGGAGGCATTGAAAACATTCATGGTGTGTCATCATCACCACTACCTAGTTTCAGAATTTTTCATCACCAAAAATAGAAATCCTATACCCACTAATCAGTCATTCTCATATCCCCCTCCTTAGCCCCTGGTAACCATAAATTTGCTTTCTGTGTCTATACATTTGCCTAATCTGGATATTTCATATAAATAGAAATGCAATATGTGGCTTTTTGTGTCTGGCTTCTTTCTCTTCGCATAACAATTCCACTCCTAGGTATAAACCCAAAAAAATTGAAAACAGTTGTTAAAATCTTGTGCACCAATGTTCACAGCAGCACAAAAGGTGGAAACAACTCTGGCGCCAGTGGACAAATGGATAAACAAGATGTGGTACATTAAAAAAACACACACCAAGGAATATTATTTAACCATGGTCATGAAGTACAGATAAATGCTACAGCATGTGTGAACCATAAAAACATGATCTTAAATACACTTTTATAGGTCAGACTTTCACACATGTAGGCTTCTCTCCTTGTTGAATCAGGGTCACTAATTGTGACTGTCACTGGAAAAGTGCCAGGTGGGTTTGAAGTCTGTCACTGAGCCTGTCACGTTGCCATTTTCTATCACCAGGCATACAGAGTCTCCACAGACACTTATAAGAAGCCCCCTGATCTACCTGAAACAACAGACAAACCACCTATAAGCTGGGTATTAGTTGAAAGAAAAATAAGCTAAAATGCTGTCCTCTACCTGTCTATGGAACTTACACAGATGCCTAAAGGGTTCAGCTTTATCTACAGAATGAGGAATTAGACCAGGTGTTTGCAAATTCCTTACAACTTTGAAATTCTGAGAAAAAAGGAAAAAAGAAAGATAAAATAGCCAGCTTGTGTCTCTATAAAGATCTAAGTAAGTGGAGGTGATAAAAGTGAGTATCCAGGTACCTTCAAAGACTGGTCTTGCTAGACTGAAATCAAATTTGTCTTAGAACCAAGTTGGCCTCTTGCAGGAAAGCAGGGTGTTGAGGGCACTGGGCATGGCCCCTCAGGTAGCATACATGGGCAGAGCATGCATGGGGATTGTCACCTGCTTTGGGAAAGCAGATGAAGGAGAGGGGGTAGGAAAGACTTAGAAATGATTTTGGCTTATGGATCCAGGAAGACATGTCCTGACCTGCAGAAAGAAATGGTACTGGTTGAGGGAGAAGAAGGTGATGAGCAAAATGAACATCTGCTGGGCCTCATGCATAATTTAATTTGCTCATAGACATATTGGGAGCTACTGAGGGTGGGAGAAAGGCAAACATGAAGATGATAGGTCTCTTCTAATGGAGCTCCCTGTCTTAGCGAGACTGTAGCCACTGGTCACAGGTGTTGTATTCCAGAGCACAGCACAGATATATACACACATGAAGACACACTCACACAATGATGCACACAAATTACAGACACATCTCTCAGCCAATATTAGCACCCTCCATCTATACTCATCATAAACATAAAACTGTGGCTACCTGGTAACCACTTGTTACTATAAGTAATAATACTGATTTTAATATCAGGATCCAACAAAAAATCTCTATCATTAAATATAAACTTGATACTATCTAAGAAATGGAAAAAGGAGGAAAACATCAAGTATCTTACACTCTAAGGTAGGCCAAGAAAATAAAGATATTATGATTTGGGAAAAGGAAGAAAAATAATTCATTTATTTTTCATTGTCTTATGTTCCTCAAGCTGACCAGAGAGGATCCCTTGAACCTGGCCGAAGAGGACAATGTCAGCGTGGCCATGTCAGCCATGAATGGGAAGGTCTAGGTTCCACTCTGATCTGCTGTTTAAGTCGTTTATGAAGAGAAATCTCAAAGAAAAGAGAGCACAGAAGTTCAGAGTTCTCCCCATGATAATTTTGGAGCACAGAGGAAAAATATTTGAGTTGATTGGCTGAGCCCATGATTCCTGTGCTACATGGCTCTGGTTTGGTGGGCAGAGCCACATGCCTAAGACCATGGGTGAGTCTGCACAGGAGCTTCTATCTCCCCAAGACCCACTCCTTAAAAGCTGCTTCCAGTGGGTATTCAGTACCTTCCTGGCCAGGACATGTGGCACCCAGGGAGGTCTGCATATCCACATTAATTCTGTAAGTTTCAGAATTCCCAATCTGCAAGTCAGGTCCATAACTCAAGTGACAGTGGGTAAAAGTATTAGAAACATGCACACACTGAGGAAAATAAAATAGAAGTCTGAAAAGAAAGATTTGAAGCACAGAAGGCCCACTTCTTCATTGGATGACCACATCACCCTAGAACTCACCCTTCCAGTGGCTTCCCTTAGGAGAGCAGTCCAGGCACTATGGCCTAACTTCTTTGCCAATTAATGAAATTGTGTGATTTGGGCTACACAGGGCTGATTCTCCTCCAGAGCTCCCTTGCCAGGTCTTAGATGCTGCTTCCATCCCACCTGAGGAACTCTTAATGTTTTATAACTAAATAAACAGACTGTCATGATTCCTCCCACCTCTCTTCTGTTGTGTTTCTCTAATTTCTATTCTGTCCACAGGGCATAGCTCAAGGCTTATTAAGCTGAGAGAGTTCACCTTGGCTACTTGTAAAATGAAGGAAATAGATTCCATAGATGCAGCCTGAGCCTTTTACAAAATAAAAATTGCATGCCGTGTTGACAAAAGAAGCCCCTTTATGAGCACCTGCAGCCGATTACATTTGCCCATCTCTGTTCCTCTTTATATTGCACAGAGTGTGTTACATCCCTCCACACACACGTACACCAACATTCATCAATAATGCTGAGCTTCAGGTAAAGGTCAGGTGCATCATAGCTGAGAATGCAATGAGGCACATTCCTCCTCTTAAATGCTATTCTGTCTTCTCAAAGGCATGACGAATGCTGTGTAAACAAGCATCATACCTGTGATGCACACATCATATGGGAGACCCTGTCAATTTAATAGATCATAAGGAAGAACTATTCTGTGGTCTCACTGAAATGCCAGAATACTCCAGGAGAGAAATCATCTCCATGGGAAGATGTCTTCTCCAGCTTTGATACAGGAGGAGGGCAGATTACAATTCAGGGGCCTAAGAAAGAAAAGAGACTTGAGGTGAGGGCCTTGGTGCCAAAAAGGCTACTATTTCCTTGACTTCAACCTTGTTTAAGAGTAAACCTCTTCTGAGAATAGAGAGTTATTGTTGGCTGCTTCCAGGGTTCAGAAAGTCCCACTTCAGGCGTCCATTTATGTTGGGGTTCAAGTCCCAGCATCAAGAAGGGTTCAGGAATCTGGAAAAGGGGCTGCACGTAGATGACATAGAAATCCAGAGACTAATAAAGAGTCTGGAGATGAGATATAATTTTGAAAGGCATTGGGGGTCAGAGGACCTACAGCTAAAGGAACTGAAGAGTGTCCCTCTTTGTCTAGGACCCTTGCTTTTATTAACACAATTTGTCCTAAGGCAAGGTGGAGATAATACACTTCAATGGGTAAGGTATCAAAGGATACAGAGTCCATTGTCAGAATGGGGGAATAGCCTACGGCTGTTCAGGTGTTTGGACAATAGGAGGCAATAACACGTAGATTAAGATGTCTTTTAACTGTCTGGCAGTCACAATCAGTTTCCTATTCAGGTTTGGGGAAATGCCTTTACCATTCCCAGATGGTGACTACATGTGTGACTCAAGTCTCATCAACCTTTTGATGAAACTCTTAAAATTATGACATGCTGGAATTCGTTCCCGGCAGAGAGTAAGCTAACACAAATAAACAACAACTTATGGTCACCAACAACAGTATGGTGATTACCAGAGGGAAGGGGGTTTGAGGGCAGGTGGAAGAAGATAAACAGGGGATAAATGGTGACAGAAGGAGAGTAGACTTTGAATGGTGAACGTACAATACAATGTGCAGATGATGTATTTCAGAATTGTACACTTAAAACCTATATAATCTTATTGACCAATGTAACCCAAATAAATTCAATTAATTAAAAAAAAGAAAGGGGAGCAGGCCAGGTAGCCTCTCTGAGCTGCAGGGTGCTCATGAAAACTAAGACACACAATGGATATAGTTCATCATTAAAACTTAGCATTGATTCAACATTCCATTTTCATTTTCTAATTACAAAAGTAAATAATTCATTGTAAAAGAGTCTAAAAAATTCAGAAAAATTATAAGGAAAGCAAAAAAAAAATCACCTTACTCTTATATAACAAATTCATTTAAAAAAGCAAATGGCTCCCCTCAAATTAAGCTCACAGAAATACCACCCTGATGTTTAGGAGAAGCCTAACCTCAAAGAGTCAGAAGGCAGCTCTTGCTCACAGAATACATCCTTCCCACGCACACACAGAAACCTTCTGTACTGAAACACTCACTGCTGTGTCCTGACTGCTTTTTGAGAGGATATTTACTCAAGGACACCGTGTGGGCCTGTGTAGTCTTCTTAGTCACCATGAGCATTTGCATATTGGCCAACAAATATGGGAACTTCAGGTTCAATGTATGCTTCTTCCATGGTTTATTGACACCCAATTGGCCATATCTGTTCACTACATTTATTCTTTGGCTATTTCATTTATTCTCTAACTAATTCATATATTTGCTCATTCAACTTCATTTTATAAGTTGTGCTATGTAAACAAGGGTTACAGTGGCCCTCCACCTGTCCACCAGGATAGTTCTGACTGACACCTTTGTCATTATTAATAGCATCACTTTTCACTCTCCAAAGGGTCCAAGTTTGGAAGATAAATGAGTCACCCCAAATGGGTGCAATTTAAATACTTTAAATTTAGAAATGACTTCATGAGGTTTGCATTTCAAAAACTTCCACTTTGGCAATGATATGAAAAGAAATTGCAGAGGAATCAGACCTGCAGGAAAGAGGACAGTGGAAAAAATATTTCACCAGCTCACTGTCCCCCAAAATGTTGAGGGCTTGAAAGAATGCATTAAAAGTTGAATTAAAAAGGTCAAATAAAGAGGCAAACATGGATCCAATCCTTATTTAGAAACTATAATCATCGAGAGTTTGTACATGGGAAAGCAGGAGGCATGGAAGATTAATGCTGGATAAGATGGAGCATTCAAATGAGACATGGAATGTAAAACATTGGTGTATGATTCATTGTGAAACTGGCCTGAGAAGAGGTGTAATGATGGAGGGGGATGGGCATATGACAGTGTCATTGTGCAGCTGTACTTGAAGTTCAGAAGGGACATTGGATGACATTAGTTGGAAATGCACCTAAATGGGACGGGGCATCCTGGATAGGAGGTGATGTCATTCACTCCCTGTGTACTTTCTTCCCAAAGGTCATGGTGCACTGGGCTTCAGAATGTAGAAAATGACATTGACCATAACCCAGGTATATGGATTACTGGGGCACCTGCAGACCTAGGTGAGAATGGGCCTCATCCACACACTGCTCTGAACAGGTGTGGCTGACATGACAGAACTTTCAGCATTAATGTAGATTCAAACCTGCCCAGTGCATGCTTCTGAGAAGATGCTGTTACTCAGGACTTTAAAATATAAGAAAAAGGTTAGTTGAGAACAATTAAATCTCCCCCAAGATTTTAGTGTGCAACATGCCACCATTTAAACAGCTTTTTGCCCACCTAACTGCTCGTAAACAACCTTTGTTTGCATTCATACCAACAAAAAGATCTTTTAATTAGTTCTGGCAAGGTAGGTGGGCTTTTAAAAGATTCTCCTCTATCCCTTGATCTCTCTAATTTTATTGATTTAAAATAAACAGGTAAAGATATTAAAACATAGATGAATGGATGGATAGATAGGTGACAGGAGAGAGAGAGGATGGTTGGTGCACAGGCCAAATGTTCTTGTAAATACGTCATTAACAGAACTTTAGCTAGCAAATCAATGATATTTGAATTCCTAGAGTGTCTGTGTCTACAGCAGTGATTCCCAAAGTGGGCGCTACCGCCCCCCGGTGGGCGCTGCAGCGATCCAGGGGGGCGGTGATGGCCACAGGTGCATTTGGGGGCGATGAGTAACTGCTATTAAAATTTTAAAAAAATTAATTTCCAGGGGCTGAGTAATATTTTTTCTGGAAAGGGGGCGGTAGGCAAATAAGTTTGGAAACACTGGGATAGAGCATCGGCCTGTGAACTGAAGGGTCC
Source organism: Myotis lucifugus (assembly GCF_000147115.1). Classification (NCBI taxonomy): domain Eukaryota; kingdom Metazoa; phylum Chordata; class Mammalia; order Chiroptera; family Vespertilionidae; genus Myotis; species Myotis lucifugus. Next base: position 52,206,207 of record NW_005871048.1, on the reverse strand, counting down.
CAGGGTCGATTCCAGTCAAGGGCATGTACTTTGGTTGCAGGCACATCCCCAGTAGTGGGTGTGCAGGAAGCAGCTGATCGTGCAGGGAGGCAGCTGATCGATGTTTCTCTCTCATCAGTGTTTCTAACTCTCTATTCCTCTCCCTTCCTCTCTGTAAAAAATCAATAAAATATATTTTTTTAAAAAAAAGAAAGAAGGAATTGGGGGGACCGAAATGATGATTTTAGAGACAGAATCTCTAGGACCTGGGAACTAATGAAAGGTGGAGACTTCAAGGATAACTAGACAACTAGATTCCTCCTGTTCCTCTGATTGATATATATCAATAGTAGGTATTCTTATTAATTACATATAATAATGGGTATGTAATATATAAACAAAGAAGATATCTTTCTAGAAATATAATACAAATATTTATATATCACATATAATGAGCCATTCCCCTTGGGGGATATTTCAACCTTGATTTTTTTTGCTATGCTCAGGATTTGGCATGGGTAAATATACAAAAGGGAAGCCACCTCTTTTTCTCCTTCTAAAAATAAGGAATCATCTTCTTTGATCTTCTGTTCCTTTTCATTTAACTCTGGTCCTTCCCCCTTGGACCCCATTCTTCCTCTCGGAGCCGGTGGGAACCCCCTGAAGGGCATTTA
>NW_005871048.1:52167266-52205454 GCF_000147115.1 Myotis lucifugus | reverse complement strand
AGTTTAATTTCAAAAAACCAATCCTTTGTGTTATCTTAAGTCATCAAAAAATAACAATTGCCACCAATACGTAGCTTATATTAAACTAGAGGCCTGGTGCACAAAAATTTGTGCACTTGGGGGGGTCCCTCAGCCTGGTCTTTGCCCTCTCACAGTCTGAGACTCCTCAGGGGATGTCCACCTGCTGGCTTAGGCCCGCTCCCCGGGGGATCGGGCCTAAACTGGCAGTCAGACATCCCTCTGGCAGCCTGGGAACCCTCAGGGGATGTGCACTTGCCAGAGGGGAGCAGGCCTAAACTGCAGTCGGACATCCTTAGCACTGCTGAGGAGGTGGGAGAGGCTCCCACCACCACCGCTGTGCTGGCAGCTGGCAGCCTGGCTTGTGGCTGAGCAGAGCTTCCCCTGTGGGAGTGCATTGATCACCAGGGGGCAGCTCCTGCATTTAGCGTCTGCCCCCTGGTGGTCAGTTGTGTCATAGTGACCAGTCATTCCCAGTGGTTCTGCTGTTAGGGTCAATTTGCATATTACCCTTTTATTATATAGGATTATTATATAGGATTCTAATAAATAAACATTATAAATTAGGTTAAGTCCCAAGATGAAAACATGAACCATTATCATCTTCATATAAAAAGGCATTTCTGCCCTACCCGGTTTTCTCAGTGGATAGAGCATTGGCCTGTGGACTGAATGGTCCTGGGTTCAATTTCAGTCAAGGGTACAAGCCAGGGTTGCAGGCTCGATCCCTAATAGTGGGCATGCAGGGGGCAGCGGTTCAATGATTCTCTCTCATCATTGATGTTTCAATCTCTCTCTCCCTCTCCCTTCCTCTCTGAAATCAATAAATATTTTTTTAAAAAAATAAAATAAAGGGTTAATGTATAAAAAATAAATATAAAGACATTTCCAATATTATGATCTGAACATTTTCTGGTAAGAGATGTGGTAAGTTAAATGTTTCTATTGAGTGTCTCATGACATTTTCTTTGTAAAATGTACATTTAACCAGGTCTATTTATAATGGTGTCTAAAAGACTGAGAAAATGTTGATTTCTTCATGCAACACACTGAGATACATTTAATTACATCTGATTAATTGTGATAAGGCTAGTTTAGGTTTTTAATTGAAACATTATCTTCTTAATAAAAGAAAGTTTTTTTCTAATTCAGAATGATTAAAACTTAAATTAAGCTAATAAAAGTGTTACCGTGGGATTCTGATGTGAGCAACGTGGTAATAAAGACATGATTAGCCAGTGTCTCCTGTGTGTAGGAGGGAGAAACAAAGAAGAGGTAGAAAATGTCACTCTCTGCTCCTTCTCTGGCCTCATCTCCCCAAAGCCTGGGCAGAACCTTTATTCTAGAGCTGACCAACCAGATGCTCATCTAAACAAGAGGCTCAAAGGAGACCAAGGGCAGCTGGGAAAATAGGGAGTTGCCGAAAAGGGAGCATCAAGGCCTTTTTCCAGATGAGTGCATCAGAGTCAGTCCTGGAGACAGTCACCCTGGAGACTGTGGGATGGCTGTCTGTACCTGTAGGTCCGTGGCTGTATGTGACTTCCAAGGTCCGCTCTGGTTAAAAAAAAAGGCATGATAAACTGAGAACAAGCCAGCCCTCCAAGTCCTGTGTCCTACAGTACTCAAAGCCAGGCTCCGAGGGTCACCTGTAACAGGATCTGCCAGTCACCTATGGACATTTTGAGCCCTGAGGAGGTGGTCTTAATTTTTCATCAGTGTGGGTACTGGCTCAGCAGAGTTTTTCTCAAGTCCTCCCATGGGATGTGTCCTTGTTCTGTCCATAACTTGCTATACCTGTAGTTCCCTGTGTGATTTACACAGTTGTCTATGTAGGGTATCCTGTACCTCAGCACCAAATGATGAAGCCAAGTAGTCTAAAAGCATCCCAGGATAATTTGGAGAAGGTTTCACAGAGATGCCTTTATGGTCTTGCTTCTATCCAATGCTCAGATTTTATAACTTTAGGAGAGAAACACAAAATAATATATGTATAACAAACAAAGCACAGGAAGTTGAGGAATTGCCATAGACTGGGCATTAATCACTGCTCAACTGTTTTCCATTATCGACAAAAGTAGATTCAAGCAAATCCCACTCCACTGTGTTAGCTGACAGTCCACATCTCACAATTTTATAATCTGTAATGGGTCCTCAAGCGATAAATTTGAATTAGCAAGCTTTCCCACAAGTCTCATGCTAACTTAAGATTTTTGGAAAATGAAAAAGAACCTACGTTTGTTGATGAGAGTCATAAAAATGGCAAGGAAGACATTATTCAAGACTATTTCAATAGGAGAGAGATTAGGGGGCTTCTTGCTAAATCAACTTAACAGGATTCTTGCTAAAGGGTGAGCAGGTATCAGGGTGAGGATTCTCTCTAAACTGACTTAGCAGAATTCTTGCTAAATCTGGGATATGCAGGCCTAGCAAGAATGGGGGACAAGGTCAAAACCTAGTCAGCCAGAGGGCTCAGAGCAATCTGATTACATCTAGTGAAGAAGAGAATCTTTGTCACAAGTTAGAAATGCAGCAAAGGCATAACCTATGGGGTCTGGTTGTTTTAGACTTTAAATGGTTCTTTTCTCTTGTTTCTCACTCTCACACTCTGTATAATAATTTCCAATCCCATCAGTATACTTCAAGGTCAGATCAGCCCAACTGCATTGCAGTTTCCCATCTCAGTGTCTAATGATGTAGAGCAAGTGTGCGAGGGCTGTGTCACATCACATCACCACAAGCCAGCACCTGGGCATAGCTGGAGCTCATGCATTTCTGTTGAATGGATGAAACAAGAGGGTTTCTCATTTGCTCATTAAGAACAGAACTTTAATCACAATTAAATCTATTCTTTTAGGTCCATTTAATCCTCTGTGATTTTATGTTGTGTTACACAAATGTCTTTCACCAACTCATCCGTTTCTGGGATGAGCCCTGTGCATTCTCACTTAGTCCCTTGATAACACGGGAAGGTGCTTATTCCTTGTGACAATGTCAGCTTTCACTGTGAAGTCTGCGTCCTTGAGTAGAGTCCCTATAGTAGGAGTAGTTGGTCAGGAGCATCTCCTTCTCTTATTTACAGCAATTATTTTGATGCTTCTTCAGAAGATTCAGTCTGTTGTCACATATGGCCAAGGCCTTCAGGCAAGTGTGAGGGAAATGAGGAAACACCAGCTGACAGTCTCCACAGGGTGGGACAGGTCTCGAACACTGATGATGACAAACTCGATCAAAATGAGGAGGGCAGGGTCCTCTTTTGAAGGGCACGGGTAATGAAGTGATAAGAATAAAATCAAAAGCAAGTTTGATAGTAAATCTGAAGAGGTCAATGAGGACATTGATACATCTCCATAATATTCTAATTTGTCCAATCAACCCTGTAGTCTGATTGCCAACATGTGACAGAGCATGTGAACAACCAGACTGCACAACCACAAGGCTGAGCTATCCTCAGGTAGAGGACTTTATTTAGTTCTAATTTACCTAGAGAGCAGGTTTTGCTTTTTGATGTGCCTTCTCCCTAAGTGTTTATTTCTAAGCAATAGAGTTGCAAGAATGAAGTGGAAAGAATTCACATTTTGGAGAACGAGAACTTAACCCTATTATTGCTAGACTAGAGGCCCGATGCATGAAATTTGTGCAAGGGGCTCAGCCCTTGCAGCCACGGTGGCTTGCCTCAGCCCTCATAGCCCTGTTTTCATCCAGAAGGTCATCCAGGAGGACATCCTGGAGGACATCCGGAAGGTCGTCGGCTGTCCCGTCTAACTAGCATATTATGCTTTTATTATTATACATTCCTCCTTTTACAGAGTACATGTTTACTGAGCCTCAGCTACTCTCAGGAAAGCCCTTAATATAATTAACATAAGAAAGACATCCTAAAGTTCTATTATTTTGAAGTTAGGGCATGAATATAGAACAGAAGACAATAAATAAACCTAAGCCATAAGTACTTAAAGACAAGGAATAATGCAAATCTTGGTCTAAAAACAAAACAGAACACCTCAGAGGTAGGTAACCATCACTAATAGGGATTTTAGCTTTTGTTAAAAAAAATGAAAGAAAAAGAACTTTTGTTCAAAGATAGTTCATGAGCATAACAGAAAGACTTTGGTGATAAGGACTTTGTTACTGAAATATAGAATAACTTTTTAGATTTCCTGTTAAGTGCAGAATTATATTAGCATACTCAAAGGTCAAATTGGAATTTTACCGGAAGAAAACTAAATTTTAGGCTTTTAATGTCATTCATGAAAATAATTTGTAGACAAGTTTTTACAAATATTTTTCTCATTCTATAATTATTAACATTGAGCAAACTTTGTCAACATTTTAACACATTTCACTGCTTTTTTCAAATTTATTAGTAACAAGTAATATAAACCAAAACTTACTTCCCTTTATATTTTTCACACTTGTTTTACACTTTCAAATCTGTCTTTTTTTACCTTCCCTCCCATTGGGGGCAACCAGACCTTTACATTTTAAGACAAAAGCACACCGATTTCACCTTAATAAACATAAAGATAGCCACTTAATAGATAAATACAAACTTATTTATGTCTTCTATAAATATCTCCTTAAGTCACTGTCTTATTATCTGTAACTCTGTAGGTAGTTCATAGGAACAAACTTTCTTTAGGTTATATTAGTTATTGTTTAAAATTATTTTAACAAAATTTCACATATAATTTAAAATATGTTACAGACAGAATAATAACATGATCAGCATCTTTTAAAAGTCTAAGATATTTGTAATTATAAATTATTGGGATTTTAATAATAAATAATTTAATCTTGCACAAACTAGAATATTTTGGTGAGGTTATATTTTAATAGAGGCTCAGTGCACGAATTCGTGCACCAGTGGGGTCTCTCGGCCTGGCCTGCGGGATTGGGATGAAACTGGCTCTCTGACATCCCCTGAGGAGTCCTGGAGTGCAAGAGGGCACAGGCCAGGCCGAGGGACCCTACTGGTGCACGATCGGAGCCAGGGAGGGATGTGGAAGGTTGGCCAGCTGGAAAGGGACCATGGGAGGGCTCCAGGGCATGTCTGGCCCGTCTCGCTCAGTCCAGATCAGCCAGACCCCAGCAGCAAGCTAACCTATCTGTTGGAGTGTCTGCCCCCTGGTGGTCAGTGCACATAACAGCGAGCGGTTGAGCAGCCTTAGCATATCATTAGCATATTACACTGATTGGTTGAATGCATGACTGGACAACCATACACTTAGCATATTAGGCTTTTATTATATAGGATACTCTGTAAAATAGGTGGGAAAGATAAAAAAATTTAAAACTAAAATGATCAAATTAGCTTAATTTATCCATGGATTCAGTTTGATTTAAATATCAACTGATTTTTTTTCTACATTTTTACACTAAATGTTAAAAATTGTTCAAATGTTGCTTAAATTGTACTGCAGTTTTCCAATTTTCCACATCAACATTTTTTTCTTTCCTTTTTCTTTTTACCTTCTCATCTTGCAAATTATTCAGCAAAACCATTCTGAACTCATGGCTAAATGTAGTTTCCTTCTGATATGAGCAAATATCTAAAACTTTAAAAGTTAGAAGTTTGAGACATTAGAAGTTCAACTATATTTTCCTTTTAATTTCTAGTAATTCTTGAGATCACTTAAATTAAAAATATATCTAAAGCCAACCAGAGCAGAAGCTAAGAAATCTTATAATCCAATTTATTTTCTGAAGCGAGGAGAAAATATTGATGTGTTTGCTCAGAAATACATTTCATAGAAAGATAGCCAAAGAACCCAGTGAAATCTTGGGTGAGCTCTGGAACTCAGGAGGCATTTGTAGATAGATCTGTCACATATGCTATTTTTCACCAGTTGTTAGCTAAACTGTGGTTTAAGTTAGCAGTGAAAATGTAACGTTTATTTTTCACCCTGTTGTCAGCCTGTAGTTGGGTACTGGCATGGACTTCCAGAGGTGAGATGTGAGAGCTGGTCACTCCTAAGAGCCCTTTGGATTCTCAGGAAGTCAGGGAGTTCCAGAGATATAGACTGCTGCCTTCCCATTCCATCCATATTCACAGCTAGTCACATGATTGTTAACACACCAAGAAGAACTCTCTTCAGTGCCTCCTCTTCTCTCCAAGCCACAAAACAAGTTGCAAAATGTTTTCTTCCTACTATACACTCCTTCTCCTTTATTGGTAAATATGCTTTTCTGAAGTATATATCTTTAGAATGTTCACAAAATGATTCTTAGAACCAAGTTACCTAAGATGTTTCATGTTTGTAGTAGAATGCGAGGGGAGTACATCTGCTAACTGGCCAAAGAAACAGAGAGGGTTATGGCTATAAATATATGATTTTTTAAAATCCTTGCCTGGGGATATGATTTTATTTTTTTATTTTTTTAAATTAAATCTTTATTGTTCAGATTATTACAGTTGTTCCTCTTTTTCCCCCCATAGCTTCCCTCCACCCGGTCCCCCCGCCACCCTCGGCCTTCATGCCCCACTCCCACTGTCCTCATCCATAGGTGCACGATTTTTGTCCAGTCTCTTCCCGCATCCCCCACACTTCTTCCCCCACCCCCAAGAATAGTCAATCCACTCCCTTTCTATGCCCCTGATTCTATTTGAATGGGGAGAGAGAGAGAGAGAGAGAGAGAGAGAGAGAGAGAGAGAGAGAGAAAGGTCTGTTGACTCTGTGAGAGGGAGACTTTGGAGCAGAATGAGAGCTGTTCTTGTTAAAGGTCCAATCAAGTGGACCATGCTAGGCTAGGACTCCTCAGTTCACAGGCAGACACTGCTCAATTTTTTGTCAATGCTGAGTTTTATTCATTGAGACAGAGAACCATAAAGCTGCTCCATCAGAAGTTCTGCTGAGGCAGGAATGATATCTTCCTATAGTCAAAGCTAAGTTCAGCCAAAGCTGAGAGTGAAGAAATATAACCACAGAGGCCACCATTTCCCTTGGGTCATACACCCTCCTGGCTGTGAAGAAGAGAACCACCTCCACCTGCAGATAGAGACCCTGTGGGATCTCATAGGTCCTGTGAGGAACTGCTGGTGAGGCTGGACACCCAGACACCCAGACCTCACTAAGACAGAGGGCCAGGTTTCAGAAACTTGAAATATGAGACAGCGCTACTCTTTTTCTAAATCTGTAATGGTTTAAATCAATCGAGCTAGCAATCAGAAGCTTACTATTTACAAAATTCTTTTGCAAACTATGTAAGCATGCTGCTAAATTCATTCCCCCAAATTAACTTTATGTAGATATTTCATACATCTTCACATTTAAAGTGCAGATTAGAAAAAGTGATTCTCTAGCCCATATGATCAGATAGATTAGTTGGGACTCCCATGCATTTTTGTCTTTTGAGATGTCAAGGTATTTTCTGAGTAAGTCAATCAAATCATTTGAAATCCTTGTGCATTTTATGCTACACAGATAAATCTGAGGATAATTTATTTGAAAAGCAGAATGTAGTCAGAGCAAAGAGAAATTATGATATCATTGAATAAATTCATTAGCTCAATCAATATCCTTCTTCATTGAAAAGGAAATATTCAGTGTTTAAATCTAACTTCCAAAATCTTGACTTATGGTTCTCCTGGGCCCTAAAGAGAAGGAATTTATGCCATTATAAGTGGCAGTCTCCAGGACATCTATAATTGCTGTTTGCACTGTGAGGTGTCCAGAGATATCTGAAGACTGCTTTGCCATGTTATTTCATACAGACTAATATAGCAGCAACATTAATTATAAACAAAAATTTATTTTTGGCAAACATATTGCAAATCTACTAACTCATGGATAACTTTAGTTCCCAGATTTGCACCTGTCTTGGTGGATCCCAGGAGATGCTTTCCTATTCCAAAATAATATTGTCACTACGACTTAGAAGCAAAATCATAGGAGGCAAGGTGTTTCTCTGTATTAAGTGGCTCAGTATATGAATACAGTGTTATCTCCAAGAGCCACTAAGACCTCTGGGATACCCAATAATATTTTATTTATAAGCCTGTCACTTTCAATATCAAAGAAGTCTAAAGGATGGACCACTTAAGTGCCCACTGCATTTGGGGGTTACAGAGACCTGGGTGCTCATGCATTCAGCTCTCCGTGTTAACAAGAATACATTCTATTGAGCTTGCGATCAGCTCTGGGAGTGCCGTGAGTGTGGGTCTACATACATATTAAGGAGGTTTTCTGTATTATCTGATGGGAGTGTTGACAGCTACTGACATCTGTGTAGGTTACTCTTGCTGCAAACCTTAAGCCTGCTTAGTTTCATGTCCACAGACTGGAAAACAACTCACCTTCCCTGGGCTCCTGGCAACAGGGTCCTCAGACCCTAGGCTTTGTCCCTGAGCAGAAGTTGCACACAGGGTCACATTCCCTGCACTGCCATCCTGTGTCTGAGCTTCAGATAAATCATGACTATTTGTTAGAAAATCACTCTGAAACGAGACAAGTGACTTACTAAAAATAGAAATAAAACTTTCTTTCAAATACCGACTTTTCTATGTGTCTTCTGAAGGACACTTTCCAAATTGGCAAAGACACCCAAATCTCACCAAATTTTGAGAAGTATGTGGATCTCATCAGAAAGGCATCTATCAATCTTGCATATTGGAGACTAATTTTTCAGGCAGCTAAGCTCATTATTTTATAACACTTTTTAATCATAATTCTCAGAGTGATGCCTACCTACCTTGCCTCTAAATTTTGGGGGGATATGTCTCTTTTTTAAAAATTCAATTTATGTATCTTTTTGGGAAATGTCTCCTTTTGAATCATATTTGCCACTGTCCTTGAATATAAGTAATAAAATATTGAGTAGCTATTTTGTCTCTGCATATTAAAATTATAACTATAAAGCTGTTTTGATAAGATGAATAACAAGCTAAATCTATTGTTATGCAACAATTTCCTGGGATTGTTATTATTCATGTTTCAAGAGAGGAGTTTCATCATGTTAAAGGTTGCTGTGTCTGATGATGGAGAAGAGAGAAGAGGACCTTAATGACCATCTAATTCTCCTTCCTCCTTTCTATCACTGGTGAAAACATGGAGTTGTTAAATTAAATGACTTGTTTGAGATATCCGGATTTGGGTCTCATTTTAATATATTTTAAAATGTTTGTGGGAACATTTACCTGAAGTTGTGGCAATGAATGAATCCAGATAAGTTCATTAACTTTCAAGGAGTGATCTCAACAAAACAATAGAATTTGATCAATCTATGGCTCCAATCAGTGTAAAAAGAAGTCTGTTTTTTTGTACCAAGACAATATGTAACATGTTTAGACCATATCACTGCCCTGTGCGGTGTAGCTTAAGAACTTCTGTTCCCCTTTTTGTAGGTTTTTTATGGGAAATGAGGAATGGAAGTGAAAGATAGGGTAGTTGGTATTCAATAAAACCCTCAAGAAGGCACATAGATAAAAAGGAAATCTGTAAATTCTACCTTCTCATCAGGTGACCCCTTGTTTCATCAATATGGCTCCTTCCCAACCAACCTAGAAGGAAAATGCCATGACGTAAAGGGCACGTGCTTCCCAGTCAACTCAGGACTACTAGCTTAAGCCTTGTGTTCCATGCATGGCAATTTAGCAAGCTGAGAGAAGACTCAGTTTCCCAGCACCTGTCTTTTCTGAGAAAGATTGTCATCTGTCATTTTTCAAAGAAAATAGTGATGATTGGCAGCAATATTTACTGTCCCTAAAGAGACATGTACTATCTTGGTAAACCTTCTCTCTCATCCAGTATTGAATGGGAAACCAAAGATGATCTTTGAACCACCCTGATCATCAAGGAGAGTCTCTTTTCATGTGGAAGAAATAGGCAGTGAGAGAATAAGGCTCATTTTTTTATTAGAAACTGGGCAAAATGTCTGAGGGAATAACGTGAGCAGGGAATGATTTTATTGATGACTAAACAAGAGCAAACATTTCTGCCAGTCATCACTTACACTGTTAGCCTAAATAGTCAACCTATTTAAGGATTGGCTGAGACGAATCAGGTTTTACTAATGCCTGGGGGACTTTTACAGTCCACACAAATGAATTCTAGGTTTAATGTATAGGTTTTGTAATAAGGAAAAATTGTAAGGAAACAGCCTTTCTAAGACAAAGTTGAGGTAAGGTAGCAATTCATATACAGCAATAAAAGGAAAACTGACTTTGGGGTTATGTGAAACTAAATTAAATGTCTCAAGAAAAAGTCACTAAAACTATAAGTGAGCAGACTTAAGGTTAATGCTAGTCAAGCATTTAAAATTAGTTTAAGAGAAAAGGCGTGATCAGAGTTAAAGTTTTCAGACCAAATAATAATTGCCCCCAATGGGCATGAAATTTAACTGAACTCCCTCATTTCTGGCCAGGAGGGAAAGTCATTGATGATCGACACTCTTGAAAATTAGTGAGCCAAGGTGTAAGAGGGTTGGCAAACATTTTTTTAAATTTTATCTTTTTTCTTCTCTTATATACCCCAACCATTTTATCCACTAACCACAATCTTTTCCTAAGTCCCCATGGTGGAAACTAGAAAGAACAGCAATGCAGACTAGAGTGGACAAGGGAGACCCTACCCATCAGATCTCCATTGTGCTCATTCCCACATGGCTTCTCTCTTAGCCCACCCCTGATTTCAAGTGCAGCTGCGGTGGACAGTTTAGTATAAAATACAGACTCATTACATGTTGGTAGAGTCTGACCATGATGGTTAATTTTATGTGTCTACTTGGTTGGGCTGTAGTGTCCAATTGCTTGTCAAACACTAGTCTAGTTGTTTCTGTGAAGGTATTTTTTAGCTGTGATTAGCACTTAGATCAGACTGGGATCTTCCTTGTTTTCCACAGTTGCTCTCAACACCACCTCCAGTACTAGTGCACCCCCTTCCCCACTGCATTCAGGGTCCAAGCCTGAGGAGGAGTGTGATGAGGCAACCATGGCCCTGTGAGTGGGGAGGTACCACAAGGCGTCTGTCCTGGGCACTCAACCAGCAGGGAGGGAAACATCTTCTGACTTGTCAACAGGGGATGACAAGCTAGATTTCCTGATACTCTACCAGCTCCAGGATTCTCCATTCCTCCTAGTTATGATACCTGTAGCAGCCCAGACTGGGATCTTCCTTGTTTTCCACAGTTGCTCTCAACACCAAACGGGGTGATGGTGTCATCAGAGCTCACTTCTGAGGTTTTCAGAGAATGGAAACTCTGATCATGCTCACAGCCATGTCTTTCAATGATCCATAAACACAGCAAATTCAGAAAAGCTGGAGATTTACCTGGGAGCTAAAGATATTGCGCCTCCTCTGACATCTGTGCTGGGCTGGAGCCACAGCTTCGTCCCCTCTCTGTCCCCAGGGGCTGACTAAGCCAGGACATTGGATGAGGGCAGCAATGAGAGGACTGCCCCATGGAATGAGAATGACAGGCTGTTGGACTCGGATAGGTGCTGAGCTAGGCCATGTGTCCCAGTTAGCTTCCCAATGGCAGAGTCCACCTGGGAAGAGAATACCCTAAATGTCCTGAGCGTTAGGACACAGGAGAGAGACTCAGCACCACGCAAAAGTCCCTGGGTTAAGAGGACATAGAAAAAGAGAGACAGGCATAGTGGGTACTTGTCCCATTTACTCTGATTTCAACCTCTGCCTCCTCTGGTCTCAGGTGTTGCTGGGAGAGGGCAGCCTGCTCTGCCAGCCTCGAGCAGGTGGCACACATGGAACTCACCTGGGATGCACAGCAGAAGGTCCAGTCACTGCCTCTGTCCCCCGCCAAACTCTGTCCCCTGACACATTCTCAGTGCCTGAAGGCCCCAGAGGATGGTCTGGCTGAGATGGAGCTTCCCGCAAGAGCAGTGGCTCTCAACCTGTGGGTCGCGACCTCTTTGGCGGTCGAACGACCCTTTCAAAGGGGTCGCCTAAGACCATCCTGCATATCAGATATTTACATTACGATTCATAACAGTAGCTACATTACAGTTATGAAGTAGCAACGAAAATAATTTTATGGTTGGGTCACAACATGAGGAACTGTATTTAGGCCAGAAGGTTGAGAACCACTGCTCAAGAGTGATAAATGCAGCACCAAGGTTCCTTAGGAAGGGAACCGTTTAAAATGTAGTAGTGCTCGCCCATGTTTGAAAATGATGTCATGGTCAGAGCACACACCACACATCAGGCCTTGATGGTTGGGGAAGTATAAGATTATTTAGAGTGGCAAAAACACCTAGCCAAGAACCTCTGCCCATCTTTTAAAAAAATTAATCTCTTGGTTCACTTTATGTTTGTGTTTTTATATTCTTTCATATTTCTATCTGTTGAGTTGTTTTAATTCTGAAGGCTCATGAATACACAGGGCTGCTTTTTTCAATAAGGCTGCTGATCTCTGCCATTAAAAAAAAAAAGCCACCCGGGGTGGCCACATTATGCCACAAGTTCAAGGACAGGACTGACACATTTGGAGCAAGTGTGCTAAATTTCACTGACGGAGGGATAATTTTCTTGTTCCAGAATTAGACTCCCAGACAATATCTCTCAGAGAGGTATGGGGCCACAATGCTCAGGGGGTATTTTATTTCATTACATTAATTGTATTCTCTTCAAATTTACATAATAATTAGAAACATTTAAAACCTATTCAGGGTTAACGAACTTTGAAATTATTATTTTTTTGATATTAGCAAAAACCCTAAAAAAATAGCACAGATCAAAAGGTATTTGTGGAAACTAAACCTTAAGGCAAAGTCTCTGCATCCCACTTGGAGTGAACTTGGATCATCAATTTTATTCTGTTGGGAAGAAATCTGATACTAATGACTCTGAATTTCCTCTTGGGTAGGAGATGTCCTTAGATGTAATTTCCAGAAGTTTCTAGTGTGGTTTCTGAGGCCTGACTGGTTTACGGAAGGAGCTTCTGATCATTAACATCCAGGGAAGTGGAGAGAGGACAGGTGGGTGATGTTTGGGTTCCATATTTGTCATACCCTACATGTCCCTTCTTTTGGATTCATTTATAGATGTGAAGGGGTATCTGCTCAGCGTAAGATGTCCCAAAAACCTTTCACAATTACCTAAATAAATCTGAAGTAAAAGTTTTGTTTTTAGGCAACCATCTCTCATCTCATGTGCTTATTCCTTTTTCAGTCTTCTCACAAACTAAAGACACAGAGGCCTTGGTAGTGTATTTTCTACTTTAAACTTCATCAGTGATCCATAAGTTGTTATTTCATTATTAGTCTCTAGCTTAATTTTATTTTAAGCCCATGAAAAACAATCTTTAGTGTAAAGGACTCTGGATTTGGTTTTGAAACATATAGTTGCGTAGCCTGCCATTGTCTGTACTGCTCAAGAGTAAATAATGAAAGGCCAAGACAAAAACAACTAGAACAGCTATTTTCAGGCCTCCATGCTCCTGGTATGCAAAGCTAATTAAATTTCACCCTCATTCTAAGGCCGAATGCAGTCTAAAAATCCCACCTCATCGTCTCTCTCTTTATTGAACTTTCATGCCTCAGTTCCCTTGCTGACTGTTCTGGCTGTTCGGATTCCCATTTTTTCTCTTGCTTAATTAAACCACACACATTATTCAAAATCTACTTTAGATGTCTTCTTGGGGAGACCATTCACAGTATGAGCTCCCCTTCATCCTGCTCCCCCACAGACTGCTGCTTGGATCATCACAGAACTCCAGGTTGCCCAGTGTCCTGTTTCATAGCTGATGAAGAAGCCTTATGAAACTTCAGTGATTCTCCTGGGCTTTCTTATGGAGGTGCATAGTAAATATTTTTGTTGCTATTATAATATTTGTTTAGAATATTTGTTTACTCCTTTAGAATATGACTTTTTAAAGAAATATGTTATCCTTATTCACCTTTTGTTTTTCTTCTCCTCCTCCTACCTAATACTCATCCTTGAATATAAGAGGTATGCAACAGTTGACTATTTTTTTTAGCTTTCTTTTTCACATTGCTCATAATTTTGTCTTTAAGTCAGGGTATTCTTTTCTGCCTGCCCATGTGTGGTAGGTGGAATAATACCCTCACGCCCCTGTAAAGATGTCCATCCCTAATCCTGCATGTCACCTTACTGGTAACAATGACATTGTAGGTGTGGTTGAGGTTACTGTCGGTGAGGAGAAAATTCCCCTCTACCTGTCTTGAGTTCTTATGGATGGACTACTAATAAGATTGGCACAAGACCAGATTAATGGGGGGGGGAATTAATTCATGCTCACAAGAGATCATAAATAATGCTCTGAGAAATGCTGAACCAGCCAGTTTTTTTTCCTAATTTTTAGATAAAGAAGCAATAAATTTGTGAATATTTGACAGGACAAAAACACTTAGGTTTGGGTACTCTTTAGTGAAGAACCTAAACAAAGTTTGGGCTTGGGTAGTAAATTCGTAAAGAGAGAACAGAGTTTGTTTATGTCAGCTTTTTGGCCCTGGATTCCTTTACTTTAGGAGCTAGTGATAAGGGTATCTCTCTCGGCCTTCCTGCAGCAAGGAGGGCACCCTTTGCAGAGCAGACTTATTCCCACTATTCAGGGAGATGAGAGAGGGTGCAATGCCTTTCTTGCACTGGCTGCTTGTCACATAACTTTCATTCAAAGCAATCACTATGGAAGGATATTTGGGGGAGGCCTTCCCTGGGCTTGAACATTACCAGCCTGGAGATGGGATTATTCCCTGTATCATCGAAGTGGGCTCACTCTAAACACAGAAGCTCTTATCAGTAGATAACCTTTCCTGGCTCTGGTCGATGGACATTATTGCTGGTTTTGAAGTCTGAGGAGGAGACCAGACACTGGGGAATGCAGGCCACATCTAAAAGCTGGAAAGGACAAGAAACAGGTTCTCTCTGTATTAGTTTCTCAAGGCTGTCCTGAGAAATAACCACAAACTTCATGGCTTAAAACAACAGAAGCATATTTTCTCAGTCTGGGAGCCCATATTAAAGGTGACAGCAAAATCCTGCTTTTTCCAAAGTCTCTAGGAGTGGACACTTTTTGCCTCTTCTTTAAAAAAAAATTCTATTTATTGGCTGACTTGATAGAGAGAAAAGGAGAGAGAGAGAAACCGACTTTGTTGATCCACCCATGTACTCACTCATTGGTTGATTCTTGCATGTGCCTTGACCAGGATCCAACCAAATGAGCTACCCGGCCAGGCCATGACCTCATCTTAACCTCACTAATTATATCTGCAAAGACTCTATTTTCAGAAAAAAAGGCACATTCTGAGATTCTAGGTGGACATAAACTTCGGGGGTCACCATTCAAATTGGTACACTCCCTTACAGCCTCCAGAAGGAAGGTAACCCTGCCCACTCCTGGGTATTATGTGGTAAGTCCCACTTTGTAATTCAACCTGCAGGCAGTAAAATAATAACTTTGTGTTGTCATTACATTTGTGGTAATTTGTTCCGGTAGCTATAGGAAACTGTAGACCATTCTGTCTGGAGTCAGCAATTTTCTCTTATTATCAACCACACACATTATGTTTACCCTGTGCTCTTTTCAATCACTGAGGACTACCTATTCTTAAATATGACAGAGGAATGCAATTCCCTGCCAGGGATCTCTTCAGTAAATTCCAGTAAAGGACGCTGCAAAGTTCTGGGACATCCTCCTGTGCTTTCTATTGGTGAAACATATGAATGGCTGTGTTATTACCATAAGAGGCATTGCTCTGGGACCATAAAACTGGCTATAAACCTTTACCATCCTCGGAGGTTCTTGGATTTAATACACTGAGCTATTAAACTCTGACTCCCACATACATGTTTTCTCAATGTCAGTCATTATAACTCACCAAATCATGGGAAACAGTGGCAGCAAACTGTCTTTATTCACAGCTAAATCTGAACAATTCAAACAGAATGCATGGACACCTTTGATTTCACACCCAAAGCAATATAAGTAACAGAGTGATGTTGCAGAATAGAGTAGCTGTTGCCAAATTATTACTTGTCACTCATTTATAAACACTGCTCAGAAGACACCATAAATTCCTGCTCAGTCTTTACATTTAAGTTGTTCCTTCATTTTAGTTCAACCAAGATATTAAACAGGATACAGCAAGTAAATCATAGCTTCCCCTGGGAACTGCAGGGACCTGAGATTGGAGAATACCGTTGGAGAGACATGCTCACACTGCCATGGTGTGCTACTCTGGTGGCTGCACTTCCAAAACTGCCAGGGAACACATGGGACTGGGTCCTTAAGAGATGGCCTGGTTCTAGCCTGTTTATCTAAGGTCAAAGTAATCCACGCTGGGTCTTCATCATTCATTCCTCAATTTAGAATTTTCATATCGTTACCTTCTTGAAATTTGAGGATTATGATATAGATTTCTAATACGTTGTTTCAGTACAAAATGTTTACACTTTAAAACAGAATAGCTCTCTGTAAAAAAAATCAGGGAAGTTAAATTAGGAGGAATTTTGGAAGGCATTATGCTGTTAGGATCTAAGTGCATTTTTGACTCAGAATTTTTGACTGATATCTATAATAATAAAAATGTAATATGCTAATTAGACCAGATGTCCTTCTGGATGACCTTTTGGACAAAGCCTGGGCTGTGAGGGAAGCCCAGGTCCCGGGTGCCAGAGGGAAGCCGATGCTGGCAGCCGGGGGAAGGAAGGCCTACTCTTGCACAAATTCCGTGCATTGGGCCTCTAGTACATATATATGTCAATAATATACATATATGTGTGTATATATGTATATGCATGTGTGTGTGTGTGTGTGTGTGTGTGTGTGTGTGTGTAGAGAAAGAGAGATGACAGCATACCTGGCATACCTGTATATATTTTCTGACACAAGGCATTGAATACATTCCACATTTCTGTGTCTGTTCAAGTTAAATAAAATTTCTATATTAAGCCCTGCAAATGAGATCAGAACTCTCACCAAATTAGCAAATGCAGAGCCAAAGATAAATTTCATCTTTGACATATTCTCTTGGGAGACTTCTAGGCATTCAAATATAAAATGAGGAGCAAGATAACCTCCATGGTGAACCCAATTTGCTTTTGTGTCCTAACCAAAGCATGTAATAATCACTTGTGGTAGATGGTGGTCCAGCTTGCTTTATTGTGCAGAAAGAAATGAGACACATAATAGGCAATATCTCAGGCTGCCGGAAGCCAGCTCTGCAGGTGTCACGGTGGATGGTGCAGGCTGCTGTTCATTTCACTTGTCCACAGGAGTCCCCACCCCCTGAGACAATGAGCTAATCCGTATCCTGTCTGCGACACTCAGAACAGCCCTGGCCCTGGCACTCCTACCAGGAGCGGGGGTCTTTCTGAGGGAAGTGGCTATAAAACTAAACTCAGGTGCCAACTGCAATGCACGTCAGCACCCGAGCCTTGAGGCTGTGCGTGGAGAATCAGGTGACAGAAATTAATGTCCCCATGTCTGCTTGTTTCAAAGCTGGTTACCACGCCAAACGATTGTCAGGTTTCCTCTCAGGCTAAGAATCATGGAGTGCTGGGCTCTCCTAGTCTCTGGAGGGACAGGATTAACAGTGCAGCCACTTTATGGGGAACAATTCAGTGGAGGTGTCAGCCACGTCCCTTTGTTGAAAGGCTTCATGATCCCAGGTGGTCTGCATGCCAGGGATTTTGCCACCTGTTATATAGTGACCAGAGTGAGGGCCAGGGGGCTGAAGATTGGCTTCCAGTACTTGTTTTGCCTTTGACATGTGGCATTAACAAACACTGAGAATTTTTGAATTTTATTTCTCCTCCTTAAAGTAGGGGTAACTTTACTTTCCCTAACTATTCCTTAAATAATTATTTTCCCATACTATTTATTTGTTAGTTAGTTCTCAAAATAGCAATCACATGAAAGTAAATTTCTCTGCCAAAGCATGATGATGTATTACTATCACAGCCTTTGTATCTCAAAACCAAAAATAAAAATGTCCCCTTTTTATCAGTAAATTAGAAAGCGTGATCCCCACTTCTCACATCCACAGGGGAGTCTGCCAAAGAGAAATCCATCACCTCACCTGCCATGAGGAAGCAGGACGATTCAGAAGGAGGCAGGGCCCCTCTTCCCTGGTTTCTAATCGCAGGGGAGGCTCTGGGGAAAGGGCCATGATCAGAGTTGAACGTTGGGCAAGTAAACTCTTGACAGCCCAGGATATCGCCAATTACTTTCAAAGATACTAAATTACCAGATATCATTTTAACCAAAATTGATTTTAATTCACTTTTAGAGGGGGTTGGTCAGTCATGCTGAAAGTGTATCCATTAGCCTGGCTCATCGACAATGGTTGGGAGACAGGTCTTTAAAATAACAATCACTAATATTAATCCCAGGTCTTTTTTCTAGAGACTCACAGCACAATCCCAGCATTGATCTTATCGATCTTCATAAAAACCTTGGGGAGGAAGGAGGAAAACAAACACAGCCTTAATTTTCTGACTAAGGGAAGACACAAGTGAGGCTGGGACCCAGCAGGGTGGGGCAGGTGTCTCTGGAGATCTCTAGATTTTTCTGGATAGTGTGAGCTCCCGTCCCCTCGTAAATTGCAGTGTGGCATGAATATTCATGAGATCCAACCACTTACCCTTATCCTATGTATGCTATCACCATCAACAGCTTTCAGGCTTTTAAATTCCACTCTGAAATTATTCAGTCTTTTGATTCTTTTTTTAAAGTAACACTGTTTATAAAAGCGCCCTGGTGCTTACATAATTTGTGGAGGCAAATGTGAAATTAGAAGACTCTGAATTTATGCTCCCAGAGTAGAAGACATCTGCTTTTGGGAAAACAAAAGGACATAAATTCAATATTAGACAAGAATTCCAGTCTCTCCTCCCCCACTAGGGCATTTCAGACACAAGGATTTAATGACCAGCTAGACCAAGTTCTGCTAATTAAGCGTCTGCACATAGAATATAGCGGATTTATTATTTCCAAGCCTTTAATGTCTAATTATTTACAGAACATTTAGCCGAGGGCAGAGAAACCATAAAAGAGTCTCATGACCTTCAGGCTCTTTTTAAAGTGGGTTCCTGGCAGGGGGAGCCTGAAACAGGCCTGCGCACAGGAAATCCCAGCGGCTTTTCTTTCCAACTACTGCACAGCATCAACTTAATTATCTCCCAGCCACGGTGCAGGGGAGATGCTGGGATGCAAGTCCCATGGATTGTTAGCGTGCTACTCTGATTTTACATAATGACTTTTTCTCCGTTTTACCTTCATTGTTGCTGACAAGTGTCAATTAAAGGACACAAAGAAAACATGTATGTTAGAGCCTGAGAGCTAATGTTTGCCTGACCCTACTATTTTCAGCTAAGTAGATGTACTCTCTATGTGTACGGGGAACGGTATATGCAAACAGACAGGCACATAGTTCCTCTACATTCTCCAAGTTATTTCCAAATTAAAACATAGGGTGTGAGTGGTCAGAGCAAGGAAGGTTCATAGAGAGGCCTATCTATGATTGTGAACATTTTGAACAGCTTTATTGAGTTATAATTCACATACAGAATTCTCCTATGTAAAGTGTGCAATTCACTGGGTGTTGGTATATTCACAGATGTGTGCAATTATCATCACAGCCGATTTTAAGATATTTTATCACCTCAGGTAGAAAACCCATACCCTTCCGTTAACACCCACATCTGCTCTCCCCATTTTCCAGAGCAGCTGCACATAGTACATTCCCACCAGCCTTGTATGGGAGCTTTAAAGGGTCATTCAGTTTTGTGTGGTTTTTTTTTCATGCCTTACGTTCTATACCACCCATCCCTGGCAATCTCATTCTCTCTGAGTGGGAATAAGGCCACCAGGCACCCATTCTTATTCTCTTCATCATCAAACTTTCCTGCATAGACATGGTATTTGAATCCCTTAACAGAACCCTATCACTGACCGGGCTCCCTGATTGGCCACGTGACAGGGAGGACCAGAGGATTACTCCATTTCATGTAAAGGGCTCCCCCTATGGTGGCTCCATGCATTACCTGACTTGCCAAGGTTACCTCCTTCTTTTCCTCTGAGTGGCTCTGTGAGGTGAGGCTTCAGAAGGTAGCTTCTTTCTAATTCAAGTTCAGCCAACTCTGTGTGACAGGGACCCGGAGGCATCCTCTCTCAACCTTATTTACCTCATATATAAACATGCTGGATCAGGGACCCGAAGGCATCCTCTCTCAACCTTATTTACCTCATATATAAACATGCTGGATCAAGAATAAAACATCACAAGGTAACACACAAAGTAACTGTCCATCCCCATGTGTTTCCTTCCTTTCTTCCTTCCTTCCTTCCTTCCTATAGGATAAGTGTGAGGTCACAGAGCCCAATCTATTTATTCAGCTCACTCAATGAAAAAAGGGCAAAAACTGTGACTCACACTCTGATGTTTTAATTAAAACAAATGAATTCTTTTGGCATACCAGTTTGGGCTTGAGTAATGTTCTTATTTGTTGGAAACAATAAATATGAGAAAATTTAGGTCTCTGGTGGATGGCTAATTAAATTTATTTATTCACTTCTTTTCTTAAATACTGAGATGCCTTTATTACCTTGTAGCATTAAATTGTTGGTGTGTTAGTTGTTTTCTAGTTATTACCATAGTCATACTTTGCAGTCTCATTTTGGTAATAGTTTTATAAAACACAAGTTTCTGGCATCCACTGATCTAGACAGTATGTGGTGGTAAATTTTTCTTATAAAGGGCTACATAGCAAAGAGTTTCATTTTGGCCAATCGTGGAGCTCTGCAGTGATTACTCACCTCTGCTGTTGCAGGCAAAAGTAGATATAGATGATAGAAAGTTACAGGCATGGTTAGATTTTACCTAGAGGATCATCAGGATGCCACGCTAACTCCTGGACACATGGGAAGTGGTTACTGGGATAAGGACACTGTCTTCTCCATAGAGGATGTGGGAAGGACAGTGGGGTGGGGTTACTGCCCTCACATTCATTTACAGAGTCCTTACTGATAACTTTCTTGAAGCCCACGTTAGAAGATGAATATCAAAGATATTCATTAGATGGGCAAATGGTGGTTTATTAAGTGAGTTACCAAGGAGGGACAAGAATATTCACTATGTTGCATCTACCAGGAAGAGCAACATCAAGTGACTTCAGTGGAACACAGTCACCCAGTTAAGAAAGGAAGCCAACTTCTGAGGCCCAGTCAAGTAGGTGAGAGAGAAACAGGAGAGAAAAAGACTGCAGATAAGGGTATAAGCAGCCCTTTTTCTGGGGATGACCTAGTGCAGAACCATCAGAGGTGTGTCTTCGCCAATGAGGTGGAGCTGCATCTCCTTGGTAGACTATCTCACAGGAACAGGGACCCAGGATGGAGAGGATTTTTGGAAACTGTATGAAATTTTGTGATTCTTGCTGTGGAACATCTAGAGCTTGCTCATCATTCAACTTATGGCAGGTGAGTGGGTTTTGTGGATCTGGCTAAAGATTTGAGCTTGTGAACATACGTTCTTTGTATCATTATCACCTAAAACTCAATGGCCACCTCCTATTGCTAGACACTGTCCTGTGTGTTAGATCTTCTGATATATGTATTACATACATGGCAAGATTCAGTGATAAATATGTTATGGCAACAAGATCTGCCAGATAAGTCAGTCTGGGCAATTGCATCTTGAAAGTAAATGGACTGAACTAGAACCTAAGAAGACAAGGCTGGAGGCTTGGTGTATTTCTTATGATTGCTCTGTAACAAATTACCCCCAAACTTCAAGGCTTAAGCTACCTGAGATTCTGTGGCTCCGGAATTGGTATTAATTTAGCTGGGTGGTCCTGGCTGAGGTTTTTTCATGTGTTTTCATTTAGTCTATTGGCTGGGGCTACAGTCATCTCAGGATTTGGGGGAGGGCTGCTTCCAAATGTACGCATGTAATTGTTGGCAAGCCTCAGTTCTCTGCTGACTATTGGTCAGAAACTTCAGTTCCGTACCACGTGCATCTTTCCTGGGTGCTGCTCACAACATCACAGTTGGCTTTACCCAGACAAGAACAAGCAAGCTGAGCCCTGAGAGAGAGAGAAAGAGAAAGGAAGAGAGAGCCAAAATGAAAGTTGATGTTATTTTTATAACCTAAATTGGAAGGTGACATCATTATTTCATATGGTACTGGTCACACAGACCAACCCTGGTACAACATGGGAGAGGCTTCCCAAGGGTGTACATGCAAGGAGACAGGACTCACTGAAGACCACCTTTAAGGCTGGCTATCACACCTGCATTATCTTTGGAATGAACACATCTCCAGACAGTTTCCTGGCCCAGCTGTAGGGAGGTATTCATATGCTTGGGAACAGATTGAGATGGGTTCCATGTCACTGGGGAGAGTGACAGCCTCCCAGCTGTGGGTGATCCCAAAGGCTGCACCAAAGGGCTGCCCATTATCTCTGCTCCCCACAGGAGGAAGTGTTAGTTAAACACACCGACATCAATGTACAATGAAAGCAATCACTCTTCTTGTCAGGTTGAAAACACCCACAGTTGTGTGGACTGTGAGAGGGAGAAGCTGGCAAAAAAAGCAGAAGATGGAGAGATGGAAAATATCTCATTAGGAACACTCTAAGGCATTGGTACAGATAGAAAAATGATATTTGTCATCATAAGCAATGTAGACAGTGTAGCCTAACATGTAAAAGAAATCCTCCTTTGGAAAGTTCACCCCGATCACAAATGCTAATGTCTCCCCGTGTCAGACAAGCTCACTGGCTTTCTGATAATGAATGTCTGAACAATCACACTCCTTAAAACCCACCCATGGCTCCTGGAGAAAGCGTCAGAAGAGAGTCTTTTTAAATAGTGATGAGCTACCCACACATCCATCAAGTTATTCCCTGCTAAACAAAGCTGCCACTCTCCTCAATCTGGTGCCTGCATTTCCCTCTGTACTTCTGTAAGGAGATGAAATGGAGAGACACACAAGCTATGAGGAAAAATTTGAGAAGTGCTTCTTCTGAGGGACCTAGATGCATGTCGCTGTTGAGTGAAAACTCCTAGGGCAGCGTGAGGAAGCTCCACTCAGTACTTGGTCACTTTCACTTATGTGTCCTCACAGATGATGCTCAGCAGTGAAGTTCACCATGAATGGCAGGTATGGACCAAGGAGAAATTCACTGGGATTATGGGAGGTTCAGAGAGATCTCAGCAAATAGTAGAGCCACTATGACCTGATCTTTCTATGTGCAATAGCCACTTGTGAGTGAGGGAAGAGGAGGGCATTGTGTATTGTGAACTTAAGCTCAAAGAAAGCTGATGCAGACTTTAGGAAAATAACTTGTTTCTAATAGGATGCAATTCAAAGTTCTGAAAAGTTCCTCATGTTAGAAATCAGCTCAGCTTCAAGCAAGATCTATGCCCTTGCTTTCCATCAAAAGCAGCCATCCTCAGGTAAAGCAGTAACCACATGGAGTTGTCAGTCATTAACATCTGCCACCAGTTCCTGCAAGTGGACACACAAAAATATGATCTTCAGAGGAGAGATAAATGGGAAGGAAACTTTGGGGGTGTTCAATGTTAAACAAAATATTCCATTATCAAAAGCTTTTTTAAAAGAGAGGGAAGGTGGGGGTGAGGGGTGGGTAAGGAGAGATTAACCAAAGAACTTGTATGCACATATGCATAACCCATGGACACAGACAATAGTGTGGGGAAGGCGGGGAAAGGGGGTGCTGGGTGGAAGGGGTCAATGGGAAAACTTTCAACAATAAAGATAAATTTAAAAATAATAAAAAAGCACATAAATAAAATAAAGGTTGTATTGAGCCACATATTAGTCAGAAAGGACTGGGTTGGGGGACATACAGTCTGCACCACCACCAGCAGGATAGATGGTGAAGGCAAACATGTATATTGCCCTGGAGTTGACTGGCTGTTTTGCACATTATGTTTTGGAAAATAAAGATGTAAGTTGTTTGGAAATAATTTACACTGAACAGATAATGGGGGTGGGAAAAGGGGAAGTGGGGGCAGTTCTAAGATAGGTGCATAGCCCAAGGGAGAAATATTTACTACTTTGATTGGTCGTGGGCAATAGTCCTGAAAGTTCATGTTTAAGCAGGATGCAGTGGTGTCTGGTGGTCAGCTAACAATCAGGAATGGGAGCAGTCTATTGTTAGTTGGCCCAAAGCTATGAACTGTGTAATTACTCTTGTCTCTTTCTCTCACTCTCAAGCCTGCTGTAATTTAATTTAGGACAGCTCAGAATGTTTCTCTTAGCATTGTGTGAGTGGGAAATAAAGAGGCTCTAGGGATCTGGGGCTAAGATGAGGACCCAAATGATAGGGGTAGAAGAAGTCTTTCATAAAAAGTTAGACTGAAATTTCAATTTCAGTCTGGGTCTGGTCTTGGCTAAAGCTATCCACACTCCATTTGCATTATATCAAACTAGAGGCCCAGTGCATGAAATTTGTGCATGGGGGTGGGGTGGGGTGGGGGAGTCCCTCATCCTGGCCTGTACCCTCTCCAATCTGGGATCCTTCTCGCAATCCAAAACTACTGGCTCCTAAATGCTCACCTGCCTGCCTTCCTGATGCCCTAACTGCTTCCCTGTTGGCCTGATGGCCCTAACTGCTCTCCCCTCCTGGCCTGATCCTCCTAACTGCCTAAATGCTGTCCCTTGCCAACCTGATCCCCCTAACTTCTCTCCCCTCCTTTTCTGATCTCCCTAACTGCTTATCTGCTCTCCCCTCCTGGCCTGATCCCCCTAACTCCCTATCTGCTCTCCCCTCCTTTTCTGATCCACCTAACTGCCCATCTGCTCTCCCTTCATCTCCACACCTTCACACCCCAGTGCAGGAGTGCTGAGAGCTCTCTGCTGAGGCCCTGCCCCTGTCCTGATGCCCCCCTTCGGGCTGGGTGGCACGGCAGGCCTGCATGCGCCTTCACTGGGGGGGCCGCCCCTGGCGGCAGCCTCATGTCCCTGTGGAGCAATTCTCCGCCCCCATTCCCCCTCCCCCCCAGCTCCTGCTTGTGTGTGCCTCCATTGGGAGTGGCTTCCGCTCCAAGGCAGCGTGACATTAGTGCTGGGCAGGCCTGTGTGCACCTCTGCTGGGGGTGGAAGTCCTGGCCCCCATCCCTGCCCACCAGCTCCTGTGCATGCACAGCTTGTTGAAGGTCATGACTGGGACACCGTTAGGACCAATTAGCATATTACCTCTTTATATATATATAGATAATGCTAAGAACCTCTCCCCCCCCCCCCCCAATTTTGGTGCACCTTCAAATTACCTGGAAGGACTTTTAAAATTGCAAGATTTTACCCTTAGAGATGATGACATAATAGACTTGGGATGTCCTTTTTGACATCCTTGGTGTTTGAAGCATGAGGTTCAAGGATCATATTTGGAGAAATATGATTGAGAGAAAACATGAATGAGTTTGATGGCAAGTTGTCAGAGATCCTAGGCAGGAAGGTCAAGAGAAAGTGCTGCGGTTACCCAGTCATTATTGAATATGGAAAAGTTTCAGAGTCATCACACCTTGAATCAGGTCCAAATAATGTTATTAAAGCTTTCAGGAACATTTCTGATGTTCCAGGCTGAGCCATATTTAGCTATCATCTTCATCCCGTGAAGTATTTGGCTATGGAAACTTGGTCTGTGCATACACGTGATGAATAAAGTGCTCATACACACACTCAATTTCTTGGTAATTAGGCACATTTTCAATGCTTAGCATTATACTAAAATCTTTTCAAAGTGAAATTGTGAAATAGTGTTTTGACATTTACTCTGGATACATTTGCACTCACTATCAATGATAACAGGTAATTATGCAAGATAAGAAAATCCCAAAGGCTATTTCAGGAAGAATCCTGTTGGAGTTAGTAATTTCAAGAATAAAATTTTCTCTATTATCATAATGATAAAAAATACTCTAAATCCCAGACAGTATAAAACAATCTTGCTTTTATACAGTATTTGTTATTTTGGTAATTGGCTTATCTTATTTTGCCTAATGTCTTCAAGGTTTATCCATGTTGTATTCCATCAGTTTCTTTCCCTTTATGACTGAATAATACTCTATTGTATGGTAGGCCACATTTTGCTTAGCCACTCATCATCTGACGGACACTTGGGTTGCTTGATCTTTTAGCTATTGTGAATAATGCTTTCATAAGTATAGGTGTACAAATATCTCTTAGAGACCCTACCTTCAATTATTTGGGGTATTACCCAGAGGTGGAATAGCTGAATCATATTAACAGTCTGTGGCCAGCCATCTCCTTGAAGAGGAAGGCAGAGTGGGTTTAAGGTGATCACGAGAGGATCTGAGTGGTGCTGGGGGCACTGTAGTTCTGGATGCCTCATGCCACATCATGTCCCTGCACAGATTTTAGGGACAACTGGTGGACAGTTCTCATACAGGCTTATAGAACCTCACCTTTTGCCTCAGTTTTGTATGTGCATGTGTTTATGTTTTATTTGGTATTGTTTATTTTTGTTTGCCTGCTTGTTTGTCTTTCTGGAAAACCTATGTAAATTTTTCAGCTGGAGAACAAGGCAGCCAGGAATGTGGGCAGGAAATTCCTCTGTAAAAACTTTTCACCAGCCGGGAGCAAGCATCAGTGAATAACTGCTACCATGTTCATTCTCCAGAGGGGCAATTTTGAGGTACGTCTGCATGGTCCTCGGAGGGTCCCAAGCATGGTGAGCTCAGTTCGTGCAAGGGGGGAAGCTCAAGAGCACACTGGTCATTTGTTCTTGTCCTTCAGTGTCTCACTCTCTCTACTCTCCCCTCGACTTTCTGAGATCTCCTCCTAAATAAATCACCTGTGCTCAAGCCCTAACTTCAGGCTATGCTTTAGGATAAAGCCAAAAGAAGAACATAGTCAAAATCCCCAACCATTCATGAGTGGGTAAGAATTGCCAAAATATTTTATACATAAAGGGCAAAACCGCCAATATGTAATTTTGACTTGTGGATTTACTACCTTCCAGCATTTAGAGCTTCTGTGTTTTTTTGTTGTTGTGGTTGTTTTTTTGAAGTAGAACTCTGTCCGATGATCATACAGAAGAAATTATGTTTTTCCATTGAACCTGGGAGGGAAGGTAATGGAAAAATAAGACAGAACTACACAAGGAAATCTAACAAGTGAAAGACATTCATTTGTACTTGCTGCCAACCAAGTGAAACTGGATGGTAGAATAATGACTGCTGTTTCTGAATTTATGCCATAGACACAACCTTGAGTTGCCTAAATCATACATTTATAGAATATAAAGTCACTGGGGCATATTTGGATCAGGATGTAATTGCTCACCAGTTTGTATTTCATGTCTAATTAGGTTGGCTTCTATCAGAGGCTGTGGAAACCTCTAAGCAGTCACACCCACTGGAAAACTTATTTATTATGTGTGTCTACATTGTGAAATGAAAAGGTCAAATAATAAAGATGGTTGATCTTAGTAAGCTCTGCTGAGTTTCATGAAATATTATAAGAGTGAATGCCAAGGAAAATCTTAATGTTTATGAATGTGATGATTTATGTTTTAAATTATAATGATCTTCATTTTAACTTGTTTGACATGTACATAATATGGGGAATTTTTGAGGATACTAGGAATTTTAAATAAGCTAGGCATTTTTTAAATACTTTTATCGATTTCAGGTAGGAAGGGAGAGGGAGAGAGAGATAGAAACATCAATGATAAGAGAAAATCACTGATTGCCTGTCTCCTGCACATCCCACAATGGGGATCAAGCCTGTAACCCAGGCATGTGCCTATTGGAGAGTTGAACCATGACCTTCTTGTTCATAGGTCGATGCTCAACCACTGAGCCACTCTGGCTGGGTGAGGCATGTTTTATACTAAATCAATTTAACAAAATAAAAGTTGATACATTTTTATTCCCATCTGCTATGGACTGAAGTGTGTTCCTCTTAAATTCATAAAAGGCCTAACCCATGTGATTGTATTTGAAGAAGGGACCTTCAAGAGAAAATTAAGATTAAACGAGGTCATAAGTAGTGGGGTTTTGACCTAATAGGACTGGTGTCCTTATAAGAAGAGAAACAGACACTATAGATACCTCTCGCCAAGTGTACAGAGAAGTCATGTGAAGAAACAGCAAGAAGAAACCATCTGCAAGCCAGGAAGAGAGCTCTGACCTGGAGCCAACCCTCCTGGCACCATGATCTTGGACTTTTAGTCTCTCTTAAACTGTGAGAAACAAATGTCTTTTCTTTCAGCTGCCCAGCCTGCAGTATTCTGTCATGGGAGCCTAAGCTGCCTGAGAAACCATGCCTCCTGGGATGTGTGTTTCTGGGCACTGATGCTCTTATTAACCCTGTGCTCTAGGAAGCATAAGAACAATGTCTCAAATGAGGCAGATCAGTAGTAAATGCATATTTATTGCACTGAGATCTAGTCAAGAAATGTCTGTGGAGTAGGCAGCTCCACATCTTGGAGACGAACAAGTCATAGACCTCACTTTTGAGCCTGTGCTTCCCTCCCCGGACTCAAGTATTCATAACACACATCACAGGGACCTGGGCAGGTCACCAGATAACAGAAAAAAGGATCCACTTATGCTGTGGCAGGATTTTTTCTCAGGGTCCACGTTTTTAATAATATTGCTTACAGGAATGTTTTCATCAGACAAGCAATTATGAGTGAAAATCTAGCTGACCTAGTCAATCAAAGGGATGCTGTCAGAAATCACATTTCCCTTCTCATTGTCTCCACAACACATCAATCTGTGACCTTCCTCAGACAAGCCATATGGTGTTTGTATTCAAACCCCATAACAAGCTTTGACAAAAGATTAAGAGTGATATGTTCCCTCTTTGTGCCTCTCTCCCATGGAGGTGATATGGGTGAGGCTGGGCCACCCACACTCTGCCCCTGCCCATGCCTCCCTTCCAGAGAAGCAGGGTGTGTCACAGGAAAAATCCCATGACATTGAATTGACAGCCACTTATGAGCCTTAACAAATGAAAGGATGGCCCTGTGTGTGGCCACATGTGACCCACCTTGGCCCCTGGGAAAAGTACAATGCACCAATTTGAAACTCTTCTGGGTCCATCCCTGCCTTCACCTCATGTCTCCGCAGTATCACATCCAAATGTTATCTCTTCCAGGGCAGAAATATGAAGAAATCTGAGTTTCCATGTCATCTGTGATGTCTTCAAGAAAACCTAGGAGATGAGGTTTTCATCTCTCAAATGCTTGGTTAAACATTATCAAAATCCATCTCTTAAGGAAATACTGTGAACAAAGCCACCTTAATTTGAATGACATCTGGAAATGATTTTACTAACACTTTATATAAATGGAGTCACAGATGGTATAACAGAGGTACCACACTAAGAGTCCCTTCCCTAACCTCCCCCAGGAATGCCTTGCAACTTAGGACACAGAAAGGGAAAGAAAGAATCAAGGCAAAAGAAATAAAATGAGGAATGGGGAATGGGAGGTTCAATTTATATCATAAACAATTAAATTAAAAATCTACATAAATTAACAATGAACCACAGCTGCTTTCCCCGGGCATAACTCTATGGCGAGTGGAATAAAGTACATTAACAGTCTCTCTGGATCTCCAGTTTGAAACTTTGAGCACAATCTGGAGGGAGGAACTAACAAAGACAAGATTGTTCTGCATAATCATAAGTTAGGAGTAACTTCGACTTTCCACAGGTAGTTCAGGATCAGTGAGGGGCAGCTATGAAAACAAAGAGAAAGGGTTCAGAGAGGCTGGAGAGAGTGGGGCTTAAGAACAGAGTGGGGGCCTGATCCCCCCAAGAGACAAGGCCAGGGAAAGAAATGGTTGCTGTCAGGGGAGCAAATACACTTCCCAGAACCGTCCTCTACTGGTCTGAACACTTTTATAATCATTTCTACACATGGTAAGGGTATGTTCACAGTGATTTAGGCAATGGCAGAAGAGAACACTATCCCATGTAGGGCAAAGCCTGAGATCAAGAGAAAGCAGAAGCCTCAGGAGCCTGAAGACAGGTGACACAGGTCATGGCAATGACCCATGGATATGCTCTACAAGGGAACAGAGACATCAACAGGAGCTTGGAAGGTGAGTATATTCCTTTTCTAAGGCTACTGCAATAAATAACCACAAACCTACACACATTTCTTATCTTATAATTCTGCTGGCCTCACTGGGCTAAAATCAAAGTGTTGACAGAGCTGTTTTCTTTCTCGACTCTCTAAAGGGAGAATTCATTTCTCACCTTCTCAGGCTTCTAGAGAAACCCACATCTGTTGACTTTTGGCCACATGCATCTGATCTCTGCTTTCATCTTTCTCTCACTTCTTTCACCTTCCTCTTATTATTACACTGGGCCCACTCAAATAATCCAGAATAATCTTCCCATCTCAACATGATCACACCTGCAAAGTCTTTTTGCCATATAACTTAACACATTCATAGGTTCTGGGAATAGATTGTGGGAATCTTTGGGGGCCATTGTTTGACCAACCACAGAGACCTTCCCAAAGTGCACAAGATGCTATCCAATGTGTGTGATGGGCATCCGATTTAATTAAAGACTGATTAAACTTATGACAAGATGTGCAAGATTAAATTGTGTTCTGGGCGTTTTTGAGGATCCAAGGAAAACCTGATGTGAATAGGGCACATTTTTGAAGCTCTGTGTGCCACCCTAGAGGTTACCATCCATGTTCACATCCATGAGCATGTCATAATCTCCTAAGAATGTTTCAAGGTCAGCATGCAGGGATAAGGATCACCATCACTTCTCATGCAAACATGCCCACAGATGGTAGATTGTAAAAATATTCTATTAGAGATATTGTATAGAATTCAAAGGAATTTAAATGATGTTTTCATTTGTACATATCACATATTCTCTATGTGCACATTCTATTTTTATATATTCATAGTATCTTAGAGATAAGTTATGTACTCCACTTTCCATTGAAGTCTTGTCACATATGCATATCCGGATGTTCCCCTCCCCTACTTCCAGTAAGCACTGTTGCCTCCTCACTCACATTTACATTCACAAACTTATACATTATCTCCTCTGCTTCATGTTTTTCTCTCTTAAGAGCATTTTGTAAAAATTCTGTCAGCTCAATGAAAAACATTTTATGGGCCATATAATGTTTCTTGTATATCTGTGTTTTTTTATGTCTCCCACTTCTTTGCTAAGACTTTCTATCTTTCCATGAATGTTAACAACATTTGCCACTCACCTTGAGCATTGATGATAGTTACTTTAAGGTCTTTGGCAGATATTTCCTACATCTGTGCCATTTCGACCTTGACATCAATTGAATGCCTTTCCTCATGTAGTTGAGAGTTTCCAATTTCTTCATATTCTGAGTAACTTTGGATTGTATCCTGGACACTTTGAATACTATGTTATGAGACTTTTGGGTCTTGTTTAAAAGCCTGTGGAGAATGTTGATATTTCTTGTTTTAGAAGGTGATCGTTGAGTTCAGGCTGTAATTAAATCCAGGCTTTGGGGCTGTGAAAGCCTTCACAGCACTATAATGATCTAAAGCCATGTATGTGACACAAAGTCTAGAACGTAGGCAGTGTTCTGTCCCTTCATTCAGTTCTTACATGATTTTGTATGCTTCTGGTGGGCCCAGGAATTGGTAAACAATGTATGAGGTTGTTTTATAAATTCTTCTCCACAACCTTCCAGGACATTTCAGTTCCTAAGGTTCTCCTTTTAAATTCTCTACTCAAAAATCATCCCACTTGCTGAGTACTTCCCAAGATCATGCCCAAAATTAAAGCAAGTGATGAGAGAACATAAAAAAAGGAAACAAAAATATTTACCCACTTTCTTAAGGCCAAAGCTTCTCTGATTAAAAGGATGATTCTCTCCTTCACAGATTAGGCACCTGTGGGTCCCCCATTGTTGTCACTCCATGGAATACCTCTGTGTCCCTCAAACCTGAACTATAAGATTTTTCCTAAAGCTTTTTTTTGTCCACCCTGATGCCTATGTGAGGCCAGAAAACATGGTAAACCTGCCATCAATTTGATGAAATTCTGGGCTTCAACCCCAATCAAACTGGTAATTTTTGTATCTCAGAGTTCTCAAATAAATGATCCCTGCATTTTGTCCAGGTATTATAGCTGCCTTCACTGGGCAAAGAGGGTGAAGTGTGCATACTCATCTTACCTACAACTAGATTCCTGACTAATTAGTTTATCATCCCAACTTCACACTTTGGGATTCAAATAATTCCTATCTTGTAAGTGAAAAAGAACCTGACAAAGTTTTTTTATAGACATTAATGAAGTTATTTATCATGTGCTATTCATTATTCCCCCACTTCTACATAAAAAAAAGAAAGAAAGAAAGAAAGAAAGAAAGAAAGAAAGAAAGAAAGAAAGAAGAAAGAAAGAAAGAAAGAAAGAAAGAAAGAAAGAAAGAAAGAAAGAAGAAAGAAAGAAGAAAGAAAGAAGAAAGAAAGAAGAAAAATAGCCCATATCCACACAGCTCAGATGCAGTAGAAGGGACTCAAACCTGCACCTTCAAATTCTAAGTCTAGCATTTTTAGTGCCACTCCTTGAATTCTTTGTAAGAAATAGAATCAGTTGGGACACGTGCTCAATATCGCCATGATCTTCCTCCTGGGATGAAAAATCACAAGCTTTGCATAAAACTGAATTTTTTTCAACTAGACTTGAATTAAGGTGATGATGATGATGATTTAAGAGTTTGGACTGGGTAATGTCTAAGGGAGTAATTATTTGTAGAGAAACATGTGTATATATCTTCCTACAGACATCCTGTACCACTATATCCATTAAGATAAAAATATAACTACTATCATACTCAACTTCTCAGATCTTGACGTTTATGTATTTATTCTTCATATAACCACTCTAGCTTTTCCTTAGGGAACTTTATAATGAAGAGTATCAAGGTCTCAGATTGGGTTTATCAAACTGCATTTCTCTAGCAATTTTATGTCCTTGGGGTCTGATGAATAAGAAAAGAAGTGAGATCTTTTATTTTTTTTTTCATTTAAAGAAAAAAAACATTACTGAGAATGGATGACTAATGGTAATTTTAAACTTCTGAAACAGACTGGTAAAATTAATGCATACATATTTTCCAATATATATATATTTTCATAAATATAATCTTTTCATATTGAGAAAAATTTTCCACTAAAATTGAAAATGGAAATTCCAGTTGTTTAAAACTCTGAAAATGAAAGGCCTCTCAGCAGAATTCCCCTGATGGAACATTGCTAGAGGCATCTGGTGTTTCTGAATTTTAATAATCCTTTTTGCAAAAAGTTTTCTTTTCTTATCACCCACACTGAATGTGAGCATTTGTTTTCAAGTTCTCACCTCACCTCAATGTAATCAGAATAATAAACATGGCAGCTCTGTCTTTGGGCTCAAGGCTTAAGAAGTCCACCCTGAAACCTTCCACATCCTTTGTAAAATACTCCCAGAAGCTGCCACAGATTTGGAAGCTTCCAGTTAGTCTTTGCATCCTTTTTCCCTAAAATGATAAAACTGAAAACTGTATTCAAGAAAGAAAAGACACCAGTTTGGCACTAAGAGATTCAGGAGAACCTTTGCCTTAATAAGCCCTGTGCTCTGAAAATAAGAAAGGAGAAATGATTCCTTCCTTTTTCCCTTCATATGTCTTGGGAAAAGCATCAATGGTCACAATGGCACCAGTGCAGAG
Organism: Myotis lucifugus; assembly: GCF_000147115.1. NCBI lineage: Eukaryota > Metazoa > Chordata > Mammalia > Chiroptera > Vespertilionidae > Myotis > Myotis lucifugus. The sequence goes on along the minus strand of NW_005871048.1, from coordinate 52,171,798 downwards.
CAGATGGTCTCTTGGGAAGGTGAGAGGCAGGGCCTGCTCTCCCCCTCTGCCTCCACATGGTGGGACCATATCTTCAATGGTAAATCCATACCCCACCCCTTCCAAACACCCTCATGGTACATGGTAGGAGCAAGTGTCAGGAGTTGTGGAGCAAAGCTATTAATGTTGTTAACTTAAAAATAAAAGCTAAAGTGAGAGGTAACAAGTGTTTATTTGAGATAAAAAAATAGCTGCAATCTGGGGGCATAGATTCAGGCAGAAACCCAAGTAATGTCCCAATTATGAGGTGAAAGCAAGAGGTTTTCATGAGAAAAGAAATGGAAATAATTACATGAATAGAAGTTGAGATTTCTATGGATGTTGACATGCTAGATTACACTTTAGCTTTTACACAGCTGGCTACTGATTCTGAAGGATGTCCATGACATCAGTGTTGTGGTCAGCAGGTCTGCTTTCCTGATGGCCTACAACACTTATTTGTAAGATAATGTTAGTTTGCCTCAGTCTGAAGGTTGTTTGTCCAGGACAAATATTCCAAAGGTCCAAGGAGTTAAGAAGTGCAAGGCTGTTCCTTTGGAATGACTGTTCTAGCTTCATTGTAAAATGGCTCTACTTATGTCAACTTTCCACAAAGTAAATACATTTCTCAATGGTTATGTTCTCCATTATAAGTTCTGCTTTTCGTTTACCAGAGAATATAGTTGCCATGACAAATACAATATGCATGACAATGGAGTTGCTAACTATCCAGCAGATGTGAATAACTACCATTACATTTGTACTTTAATTTAAGTAAATCTAATACAAATTTTAAAATGTGTCTGATTGCAAATTAGATGATTTCCAAAGTCCTCTGTAATTTTAACATTTTATGATTCTACAAAGCAATTAGGAGAAATATCTAACTAAATTATAACATATATTAATAGTATAAATTATATGTTGACAACATATATGATTATAATCATATCCTATCTAATAATAGACAAACATGGTAATTGACTGTACCTTTGCTACACCTCCCATTGGCTAATCAGCATGATATGCAAATTAACCGCCAACAAAAATGGTGGCTAATTTGCATACTGCAGGCAGGGCAGGACAGCACTAGCCGTCAGTGCACCACCATCCAGGGCAGGCCTGGTCCCGCCTTGCCGCCTGGGACCCCAATCGGCGGGTCCCGGGGTGGCAAGGCAGTCCCGCCCCAGAAGCCCCCAGGAGCTGCCTGATATGGAAATAACTCTATCAGTAAGCATTCAGAAAGTCAGTGGCATAAATGCACCAATTAAAAGACAGATTATGAGGGTGAATCAAAAACAAAACCCACTTTAAATATAAAGACACATATAGATTAAAAGTAAATGAGTTAAGCTGCAGCCTGTTTTGCTCAGTGGATAGAGCATTAGCCCATGGACTGAAGGGTCCCAGGTTCAATTCCAGTCAAGGGCATGTACCTCAGTTGCTGGCTTGATCCCCAGTCCCTATCAAAGCATGTGCAGGAGGCAACCAATCAATGTGTCTCTCCTTTTCCCTTCACTCTCTCTAAAATTCAATGGAAAAATATCCTTGGGTGAAGATTAACAAAAAGTAAATGGATTAAGTAACATTAAGGAGATTATAAGAAAAATATATTCCGAATTTTGTTAGTTGTATAATGGTTATGTTTAAATTATTAACACCTAAGAAATTGGGTGAAGGGTACATATAAAATGCTGTAGTATTTTATAGTTTTTCTACATGTATGAGATTATTTCAAATTAAAAAATTAAAAAATAATAAAATATTAATTGAAATGTATCTGCATTACATGAAAAATCTCCTAATTGCTTCTAGCATAATTTATTAAATTGTGCTAAAATTTACAAGGGTTCAATTAAAAAATATCTTAATTCTAAATCATATAATAGAAAATATATAATAGTGCAGTTATAAGCACTTATCTGAAAATAAAAATTTAAAGAAGTGAATTTAAAGAAGGGGTTAGCCAAAGAAAATATATGCACAACCCATAGACACAGACAACAGTATGGTGATGGCTAGAGAGAAGTGGGGGGCAAGAGCTGGGTAGAGGGGGCAAAAGGGGGGAAATAAGGACATCCTATATAATAATAATAAAAGGCTAATATGCACATTGACTGAACGGCAGAATGACCGGTTGCTATGATGTACACTGGCCACAAGGGGGCAGATGCTCAATGCAGGAGCTGCCCCCTGGTGGTCAGTGCACTTCCATATGGGGAGTGCCACTCAGCCAGAAGCTGGCTCATGGCTGGCCAGCGCAGTGGTGGTGGCAGGAGCCTCTCCCACCTCCGTGGCAGCACTAAGAATGTCGAACTAACGGTTTAGACCGGATCCCTTGGGGGCCTAAGCCTTTAGTCGGACATCCCCCAAGGGCTCCCTGGCTGCCAGAAGGATGTCTGACTGCAATCTTAGGCCTGATCCCCCGGGGAGTGGGCCTAATCTACAGGTGAACATCCCCCAAGGGGTCCTGGACTGTGAATGGGCACAGGCAGGGCTGAAGGACTCCCCCCCCCCAACGAGTGCACAAATTTTTGTCCACCGGGCCTCTAGTATACTAGTGGCCCGGTGCACGAAATTTGTGCACGGGAGAGGGGGTGTTCCTCAGCCCAGCCTGCACCCTCTCCAATCTGGGACCCCTCGAAGGATGTCCTACTGCCAGTTTACAGGGATCGGGCCTAAACCGGCAGTCAGACATTTCTCTAGCAATCCGGAACTGCTGGCTCCTAACCACCTGCTTGCCCCCAAATGCCCCCCCTGCCAGCCTGATCACCCCCAACTGCCCCCTCTGCTGGCCTGCTCACCCCCCACCTTCCCTCCCCACTGGCCTGCTCACCCCCAACTGCCCCATTGCTGGTCTGCTCACTCCAAACTGAACCCCCGCCCCCGCTGTCCTGATCACCTCCAACTGACCCCCACTGATGACCTGCTTGCCCCCAACTGGCCCCCCTGCTGGTCTGCTTACCCCCAATGGCCCTGCCCCCCACAAGCCTGATCACTCACAACTGCCCTCCCCCCTTGGCCTCTAACTGCCTCTACCTTGGCCCCACCACCATGGCTTTGTCCAGAAGAACGTCTGGAAGGTCTCCTGGAAGGTCTCCCAGTCTAATTAGCATATTACCCTTTTATTAGTATAGATAGAGGCCTGGTGCACAGGTGGGGGCCGACTGATTTGCCCTTAAGGGTGTCCTGGATCAGGGTGGAGGTTCCCTTGGGGTGTGGGGTGGCCTGGGTGAGGGGCCTGTGGTGGTTTTCAGGCCGGCCATGCCCCCATGGTGTGAGGGTCCCCACTGGGGGGGTGTGGCCAGCCTGGGTGAGTGGCTGATGGCTGTTTGCAGGCTGGCCATGGCCCCAGGCAACCCAGGCTCCCAGACCCTCCTTGAGCAGAGGCCACAGCGGCTTGAAGCAGGTATCTGGGATTTATTTATCTACTATAATTGAAACTTTGTAGTCTTGAGCGGAGCCCACAGCCGGCCAGGGCAGGCAGGAAGCTTGGCTTCCTCCATTGCCAGGGGCAACCCAAGCCTCCTGTTCGCTCCAGCTCCGTGGCCGCCGCCATCTTGGTTGGGTTTATTTGCATACTCGCTCCTGATTGGCTGGGGGGCATGGCTGGTGGGCATGGCTTATGATTATAGTAGAGATACGGTCAATTTGCATGTTTCTCTTTTATTAGATAAGATAACCAAATTATTATATATAATTATATATGTAACTCCAAATACAGTACATATTTACCGGGACTGACCAGCAGACCCTGAGCGATGAATGAATGGATTACTCTGACACACGTTTCTGTGAAAGAGAGGTTAAGGGACTGCTTGGCCAAAACCCCCTTTCACCTGCCTCCTTAGGCTTTTATTGTAACAACAGTTGAACTAAAATTAACCTCTAGATACAATCAGGAGGTAAGTATCCTTGAGAAAGCACATGCTTCTACAAGGTTGGGTCTAAAGACTAAACATAGAGATTCCAGTAAAACACCTAGGGGCTCGGACTTCTTTGGAAAAGTCAAGGCAGAGGCTGCTGCCTTTGGCAAGGTCCCCCTAGGGGCCCCCAACCTTTCAGAGCATCCTCCTTACAGACTTTCCAATCAAATCCCATGCTTCCCCATATATATATATATATATATATATCAATATATATACACTAGAGCCAGTGCATGAAAATTCATGCACTGGAGGGGGTCTCTCAGCCTGCCTGCACCCTCTCACAGTCTGAGAACCCTCAGGGGATGTCCTACTGGCGGCTTAGGCCTGCTCCCTGGACCTAAGCCGCAGTCTGGCCTCCCTCTGCAGGGGAAGGCAACACCCCCAACATGCCACTGCAGCTGCCACTACCAGTTGCCACAGCTGCCTGAGCCTTGGCCTGGCCCTCACAGTGGCAGCTTCCATCCACGCTTGCCTGAGCCTGGGCCCGTTTCTCGCAGTGGCTTTGTCTGGAAGGATGTCCAGAAGGATGTCTGGAAGACATCCGATCTAATTAGCATATTACCCTTTTATTAGTGTGTGTGTGTG
>NW_005871048.1:52140773-52167166 GCF_000147115.1 Myotis lucifugus | reverse complement strand
TACATGTGTGTGTATAAAACTCTGAGTATTTTTATAGTGTTTGACTACTTTATAAAATTATTTTGAGTGGTTTATTCTACATATCTAAAACATTTATTTTTTAAATTTTATGAAGTTGAAATGTTCATACTGATTCTACAGTATCAATGAATAAAGAATCTATTCAGCAAAGGAAAGCTTTCGCTTGCTCAAATTATATCTTCTGGATCAACTGGAACTTTAATGCTGAAATTTAACTGAGTTGTTAATCAAATTTTATTTTAAACTGTGGTGGGATTGAGGAGAACCCGGATTTTTATTTTAAAATTCAAAATACTGAATCATTGTTATGATAATCTAGTTATCACTTAGAATTTATGAAGAAAGTGGATTATTAACGTTGACACTGTGTCTATCACATTGGATGCCATTACTCTAATATTCAGGGAGACAAACACATTCATTTATCAAAAGAATTGATCAGGTCAACGTGCTGGAGAAGCAATCTCTGTGCAGGACTATGGAGAACAAAACTGGCAGCTCGCTCCATTTGGCAAGGGACAGTTCACGTAGAGAAATATTTGGTGTTCCTCATCTGAACATTACAGGGAAAACTCATTTTCTCTTGATTATGACAAAATTACTTCTGTTCATTACAGAAGATTTTCAAGTAAAAGAAAAATATTAATTTACCTATATTCCACTATCCAGATATTGTCACTGGTTATGGTTTGATGATTTGGTACTTTTCTTATAAGTACCTTTCTATAGAAAAAAATATATATACACATATACATACATACATAGATTTACATACATACAAGGTTTATATTTTAAAGGTGGAGTTTATCTAATTGGCACTTTGTGGTTACATCTATAACATAAGTGCTTCCAGCCCTGAAAGAACGCAGCCTGGGCAGGACAGGAGGTTGTGAGCCACTGGAGTCACGGGTATGAGTTCAATAGCACAGGAAGAAACACTGTGTGTCTTCTGTGTGCTAAGCACCTGCTGTATTCCCCAGTCAGGACCTTCTATTCCTCTGTGTCCCTCCTTTCATCACCCTGTGTCTTCTGGTTCAAAGCCAAGGTCATCAGGGAGCATGAGCCCATCTTGCAATACAGACTCCTAAATGTGTCAGCTCATTTGAAAAGTACTGTCTTTATCAAAATTAAGCCCAGAGCAGGTTTTTATCAACCTCGTTCTTCCATGTCCAACTGGTAATCATCGGCAGTCCTTAAGACTATCCAGTTAACAGGGGGTGCATGTGAAGCTTCTGGATACAAAGAGGAGCTATTCCACTACCACCGTTTAACACACTGATGAGTAGGAGCCTGAACACATTCAACAACAACAACAGCAACAACAACAGAAAGAATGAGAGCAATTGATTAAATAACTTTTTATTGATATGGGGGAAATTTTCCTGAGGGGACCCAAAATTATATAGAAAGAATAGAACAAATCACTTCTGTTAATGAGAAAGCAACACTTATTTTACTAAAAACAAAAAAACAAAAAACAACAACAACAAAAACACCTTCAAAGGCAGCAAAGGAAAAGCTGAGCCTCAGAAACTCTAGCATATTTATTCCTCCCAGCCCTTGGCTGCCCTGATTCCTGTGCCCCTGAGTGTAGAGTGGGTGATGGGTTCTCCTCTGTGGGGAGGGGCTTATTAAACATCCCCCACACTAAACAGTACTTGCTGTGGAGCCCCATGCACACAAATGTATGACCACCTTACAGGTGAGGCTGTTACTACCATTGTTCTCCAAGGACTTGTCTATGTACCTTCCCCCCAATCATGGAAGCCTGTCTTCCATAGCCCCATTAGATATGATCAGTCTCTAAATTGCAATCAATTTGATGGATGAAAAATATCTCATTGTTACTTTCCTTCCATTTCCTTTGCTATCAGTGGACCAGATATCCTTCCACCTGGGCAATGCCCATCTAGATATCTGCTGCTATAGCTGTCACATGCTCTGTTCTTCTACCTGTGAGGTTGTCTTTTTTATTTTTTTCTAAAAATAATAGTAATAACTATCTTCTGGAAACTTACTATGGCCCAGGCACAGTGATGAGGGCTTCATAGACATTTCAGGGTGAGCAAAAGTATGTTTACAGTTGTCTTTTAAAATTATAATTCCCTGATAACATCAGATGTTAGGCATAGTTTTATATGGTTATCACCATATGTATACCTTCCTCAGTGACGTGTCTGCTCAGGACTTTTGACTTTTTTACTTATTGTTGAATTGTAAGTGTTCTTTGTCCATATTGGATAAAATCTCTTGTCAGAATCTTTTGCAAATATTTTCTCCCACTCTGTGGCTTGATTTTAATTCTCTTGACAGTGTCTTTCTCAAAGCAGAAGTTTTTAATTTTAATGAAGTTCAGCTTATCAATTATTTCTTTCATGGATCATGTCTTTCATGTTGTATCTAAAAAGTCATCTCCATACCCAAGGTCATCTAGATTTCTCCTATGTTATTTTCCAAGAGTTTTCTAATATTTTTGTCTATGATTCATTTTGATTTAATTTTTGCAAAGAGTATGTATTTATTTTTTGTAAAGAGTATGTATTTATTTTTTGTAAAGCATATGTAGATTTATTTTTTGACTGTGGCTGTCCTGTGGTTCCAGCCCCATTTGTAGAAAGGACTATATTTTCTCTATTGTTTTGTCTTTGCTATTTTGTCTGAGATAAATTGAGTATATTTAAGTGGGTTCATGAATTGCCTTTCTAAGGGACTTTAGGAGCACTTTATGCACTTTATATGAATCTCTTATCAATTGTACATGTTGCAAATCTCTTCTTTTAGACTGTTTCTTATTTTCATTTTGTTAGTGAGAACTCTTAGACAGCAGATTTTAACTTCTAATAGCACAATCTGTTAATTATTTCAAGTCTACCTTGCATAGAAAGGCATAGATTATAAAAATATTGTTCTATTTTTACTTCTTACACTCCCATCATTATCTTTTTACATTATGTTAATCTACCTGATAGTCATTTTGTATATGATATAAAGTAGGAAGGTATCACACTTAATTTTTCCCAAATTGATAATCAATTTTTCTAAAAGACATAAGACATAGTTCATATCTTTTCTGCTCTACTACAATAAAACTCTTCTTACATACTTATCATCGAAAGGATAAGTTCTTCACTGATGCTTATCATGGGTTTTAGAGTGTTTCTACCTTTCATATAAATTTTATAATGAGCTTGTCTGGCTCCCTGAAAAGCATTTTTCTCCCTTGAGGGGCATTGCATTAATGTACAGGTTGAACTGAGAAGGACTGCCAAGTTCAGAGGTCAAATGCTCCACCCCAGAATGGCAGCAAGCCTCCTCAGTGGCTCGTATTTCTTTCATGTTCCCCAGAAATTATTACAGATTTCACATATATCTAGAGGACTCTTTCTTTACTTTTATTATGGTAGGATTGTAAAATTCTTGTTATAAAATGTTCTAATTGCTTATCCCCACACAGAGATGTTATTGTGTACAGTTCTGATAACTGGCCGCCCTGCTCAGTTTGCAAAGGGCTTTCTATTCATCCTCCTGCTTCCCTGGACACTGAATTAAATGGTTGACAAATGCCACTTTATATCTATTTATCTATCTATCATCTATCTATCTATCTATCTATCTATCTATCTATCTATCTATTTTTATTGCAGTGGTTAAAGCATCCAGGTCAGTGGTGGCCCTTAGCGGGAAGAGCAGAAATCCCTGGTATACACGTGGCTTTAGTGGGCTGCATCTGTTTTCATGCACATAGAGCACTTAGTGTGGGATTCTAGCCAACAGCCTGTGCCAGTTTAAAGAACGCTCCTTGTTTCCTATGTGGCCAGGTCCCTTTGAAAGAATAGTGGTGAATTTTATCCCACTCTATTTCAGCCTCTGAGATAATCACAGGCAGGTTCATTTTCTATTTCAATATGCTAATGTAATTAATTCCATTAGTGGATTGGCTAACCTTTTAATAACCTTGAAAGGTAAGTAGGGTTATACCTACTCTTGCAGATCACCATACTGATGCCCAGAGAAGGTAATTAATTCACCTATTCAGTGTAGAGCCAGGATCCAAGCAGGTGTGTTTGGCTCTAAAGCTCATGAGCCAAACGGCATAGAACAGATTCCACCTTGCTTTTAATTTGGACATACCCACAGTAGGATCTTATTTCAATCTGCAGGATCTAACTAATACATGTAAAATCAAATGCAGGAAAAAACTCCCTGTAAAAAGACACACACACACACACACACATACACACACACACACACACACACACACACACACTAGTAGTGAAATACCAAGTTCCTACGAGCTTGGGTGAACTGAGTGGCATTTAGGCTCATTTACTTTCAGATTAATCTCTGTGCTGTCTTGAGGCTGTGTTGGTGTCTCTCACTCCTCACTTGATTTTTATTTATTGCTTTCCACTCAGTCGCTTTTTTTCCAGAGGTGGTGCGACAGGGTTTACATCCATGATCACATTCATTAGCACGCCGGCAGCGGCAGCACATCCACCCCATGATGCCAGGAGGCCAGGGAGCTGCGGAGGGAGCAGAGATTTATTGACACAGTGTTAATTATCTCGATGGCCTTTTGCAAAATGAGGAAGGAAGACTTCCAGGCAGCCACCTCATGGTCTTCAGGCAACATTTCCTAGTCATCATCTGTCTGGTTCTCGCCTTCCTCTTTTTGATGTTCACTCTCCTGGGTTTTCTCAGGAAAATGCAATTCCTCAGCATTATGGGTCTCAGATATGAATTGCCGCCTTCTGAACAGCAGGCAACTGCCTGAGCCTTGCTCCCAGATCCCAGAGCTCAGTTCTGAGATGTACAAGCGCTCAGATCTACGCCATAATAATAAAGCACAATATCCAACACAGTGCTGAATCTCAAGATGCAGAGCAGAGATTTTGTTTTTCCAACTGTAGCTTTACCAGCACAACAATGCACTTGTCGGAGCCCAGTCATCTTTTCTCGGGATTTCTGGTGTCCCACATTCATGTCACTGACAGTCTCCAAAACATCAATTGTCCTGCAGAGCCTGAGCACACAGATGAGCCACTTGTTCTTGCTCTCAACAAGCCAGCACTGCTCCTGGACCCCACTCTCAGCCCTTCTGTCACTACCTCCGATGGTCTCCCACTGCCAAGCATAGGATGTGACTGCCAGGCCGAAATCTGCCCTGACCAGATACTGTCTTCATTCCTCTCCCAAGGCTGCTGAGCACTGCTGCAGAGGCCTGGGGTCTCCTGAGAGTGATTTCATTGATACCATGGTGTTGGGGCAACGCCTCACTCACTGAGCACTTGCAGAGCCCCTGTCCTGCCTGCTCGTGGATAAGAGGATGTGGAGAGCAGAGCATCCTGCCTGGGACTGAGAGCAGTAAAGGGATGGGAAGTGGGGAGGGCATGAAAGGAAAGACCTGGGACAACCTCCCAAAGTGCAGTCAAGGAAGCTCTCATCCAGGATTAACTGCTGCACCCCATGGTGACAGACCTGCAGGTTCTTGGCCCCCACGTGAGCCTCTACACACAACTGCAGAGGGCCTTGCAGCTGCATCTGAAAATACCAGCCCCCTTTCTGCCTCTTCTTTTCTCTGTTTCAGAGGCAGAGCTTCCAGATGCAAAGTAACCAACATGTAAATGGGTGTTCTTTGAATCAGGGCAACCAGGAGAGAAATAGTCTACCTCCAGCCTTCACACTCAACCTGAGCAGTCCTCTTTCTACAATATTCTGTCATCTGCTTGGGTAACAACACCACATAACCCCCTACCCCGCAGCCCCCGCCATGAGCAAAAACATCCCTTTAGATTTTTAGAAACTTCTCCACTAGAAGCACTGATACTGTCAGTGGTGGGGTTTGCCCTCCTGCCTCTCCATCTCGGTGTGTCAATGGAAGCTCTGCCCCAGGTGAGAAACCACCACCCCAGCCTCCTGGGCTGCTTTTCTGCTGAGTTTCATGATGAGGTAGCAGGGGACCCAGGCCCAGTGACCCCACACCTTCCAGTGACCACCCCATCCCAGGCGAAGGATGCGCAACTCCCATTTTCTGGGCGACTTGCCCAGCCTCCTTCCCTGAGGATTTCTGACACACCACAATGCAGGTTACAAACATGTCTTGTCTGCGTTATTTTCCACATCCTCAACATTTTTGCTTTTCTTTCTCTTGTTACAGAAGAGCAAAGAAAAACCAAGCACGCTTCCTAGAGAAAGGGAGGGACCCATTTATTAACACCAGTGACTAGTGGACTCCGGGAAATAATTTTCAAATCAGAGTGAAGTAACATACAGAGGCTTTGCTTTTTATAATCTTCTGGGGTCTTTGTCTTGCAGATATGGTTCCGCCCCCTTGTGGGCTTACAGGAAGACCCCCAGGTGTTGGGGTTCCCAGGTCATATCAGATGACCTGTCCTAGGGGCAGCAATAACGACCTTCCCCGCCCCCTCCCCCCAGGGCTGTGCATTGTTCAGTTTTTGTGGCCTGACACGCCTTGCAAAGACCAGTTTCCTCCTCACTCTCAGTGTATTCTTTAGAGAATGACAAGCCATGTGAGCCCATTGGCCTTGCCCATCTCTATTTTTAAATCCTGGAGCCTTTCTCTCCCTCTTCCCTTCCAGGGTCCCTATCTCCCATGTGCAGAGAAGAGCCACCCTGCTCCCTCCTCTCAGCTCAGGGTCAGACAGCATTTCCCAAGCAGTGCGGCTGGTCATATTAATGGTGGAGGGGACCCCACTTTGGCTGTGGACAGTGATTGTGGAGCCAACTGCAGGATGTAATTTGGGAAAAAGCCATAACCATGTTTTTGTTTCATTCTGGAAGTTTGCCCACTAATAAAAATGCTGGCTAAGCAAGGAGCGTGGGGCTAAATATAAGTCAGAATTTATGCACTGGAGGAAATACCAAAGCAAGAGGCTTGGCGGCTGACTCTCTAATTTTTGCTTTCAAAAACGTGATGTCGTTTTGAACTATTTTTCTCATTATTAATTTATGGAAGAATCATGAAGAGAAAATTCATGAAGGCAAGGACTGTCAGAGCTGAAAAAAGGGCCTAAAAAGTCTCTATTTCTGTTTCAATTTACTTAGAGAGACAGGGTTGAGGAGGAGAAGGTAACTGCACCTACATCACAAGCAACCCACAGCCATTTTGCTCCAGGACCAGGGCTGAGTTGCAGCCCGGAGTCCATCTCTGGACACAGTGCCCTTTGAATCATTGGCTGTGGGTATGGCTCCTCCCACTTATCTTGCCAGCTTATCTATAGTTTTTACCATCTAAAAATAAACCATGAGCTGGAGGATACAGGCGATCTTTGTATTCTCTTTCTGCTTAGTTTAATTCAAATGTCATCTAATATTTGAAAGGCAAAGCCTGAGATTTTAAGGGAGAAAGTGGTAAAAGTTTTAAGACAATTTTAGAATTGTCACAGTTGATTAAAATCTTCACTGGATCCCTTATTATCTGTACTTGGGAGAGCTTGGGAGAGTGTCTTTGATAGACAATAATCTTCTTCACCTATCTCCCTGCAAGGCCATCACTACCTGGTGTGGGGTCCATCACTCTGCCTCTGTCTGGAAGGTCTCAGAACCCAGGAGGCTGCATTGTGTTAGGTGTGATATATTTTGGGGAGCAACATTTGAGGGATGGAATAAATCCTCATTGTTTGGTATTATTGCTCTCTGGAAAATGTCTTTATTCAAATCACTTCATTAATAAAATCCAGCTATTAAAAACAATTTCTTTTGATTAAAAAAGACATTATTCTTTATATGAATCATTTTTTTTACTGGCTATAAAGTTACCTTGGGTAAGAATGTAATGAGTAGTTGCAATGTGGGGAGGCCACAAACACAGGGAACTGAATTATTTCCATTGCCAAGAATGAACAAGACTAAAATCATGTGTTTGTGGTTTTTAACAAACATCATGGACTTGTCGATGCAGTGGGGCCTCTTCCATGGCTGTTGTGCTCTGACATCATGGAGACTGGATAGAGAGGCGTCCCTGGAAGATTGAAGTTACTGACACCCCCCCCCCTTCATGGGCCACCCCCTTTAAAATTTCCCCATGTGTTTCTGGGCATCTTTTTCCCATAATGTTGGAAAGAAGTGAAGAAGTGATGCCTGGTGGGTTGTCAGTTATTGTTAGGATATGACGTGCATACCACCCTGGGGTTTCTCCTCACATCCCCCAGATTACCCCAAGAGAGGAAATGACCTAATACTATACATGAGAAATCACCTATAACATTTTTGCATAAGAATGGTAATTTTTAATAGTTTAAGAAATAAAAGGTAACTTCTATTTAAGCAACTACCCTGACTAATAAAATGCAATAACTGTGAACCATGGTGAAGGAATCCCCTTCTTTCTTAGAGGGACCATTCATAGAATATTTGACCTGGGAGGTGTTACATTCACACACACCGCCTTTAAAAATAGCCCCTTCACAGTGGTGTTCACCTGTCACCCTTCTCCCAATACACCTGTACTGAAACAGCCTCTGGCACGGTCACAGAAACCTGAGTGGTAAACCTAAAGAACTTATTTTAGTCCTGACCTTTCTTAACCCCCAGGATCCGCCTGGGTCTCCCATTGGCTGACCTCTACCTAAAGCTAAAAGCACAGGAGCCCACTAATGTGATCCATGCAGGCCAGCTTTTGGCTTGGGGTTGGGTAAAGAAGGGTGGAGGCAGGTTTCAGGTCAAACTGCTACTCACTGTGTCTTCACATTCTCTTGGCCTCCCTCTTAATATCTTCTTCCTCTGCACATGGAAAATGGTGCCCTGTCCCAGGGTCCTGCTCCCTCCAGGAAGAGTGCCCATGCCATGAGGTCAAACTACAATCAACCCATCTCTCCCCAGTGTATCCAGGTCCTGCCCTGTTTATGGAACCACCATCTGATGTCTCCACCATGAAGACCCCCCAACACAACACCCCACAGCTACAATTAGTGCTCCTGACTCTGCTTGTGGCATCTGCTATCATAATCCCCACCACCGGACCATTTTGGTCTTTAGGTGGGACTTACCTTAACCTCTGTCTTCGCCCCCAGCCACACCTTTTCCCGGGAAGCCTCACTGCACTTCCGCTGCCCAGTTCTGAGTTGAGGGACCTTTTCCCCTGAGTTCCCACCACTGCCTCCTGACTGGTCTCCTGACTCCAGGCTTTCTCCAGGCAGTGCAGCCTGTCTCTATGCACAGCTCACATTTTATTTCTTTCTAAAGCACATCTACACAGCTCACATTATGCATCACAATATACACTGAGTAAATGGGAATTGTGAAGAATTAAAACAATAGACAAAAATGCTGTACTATTTGCAACTTAATTATAGTATAGGGATTAGAGTGAAAATAAAAGTTCTTGTTCTCACCAACTCTACAATTCTATCAGATGGAAAATAAAAACATAAACACCAATGAGCTGCACATTACGCCTAGGAAGGGTGAATAAGACCTGTATGGGGCCATTATCCACACATCCCTTCTAAAGAATGAGCTTAGCACTGCTGTTCACTTCATTCCACATTTTCAGGAGGGAGAACTTCAATGTTTAACAACAGCTATTGAGTGTGATGACACCCATGTGCCCAGGCTCAGGGAGGGGCAGATATAGGCCTTGAATTCAGCTCTCCAGGCTGCTAGTTTAATGAGCACTTACAAATCTCTCTCCCTGTATTCTTCAGGAAGGACAGGCAAAAAGGAATTGTAGGATTCTTCCTTTTGACCACTAAGAAAGCTTTCTCCTGATGAAGAGGCCCCTAGCCCAGGGTTCTTCTCCATGCATTTATTGCTGATCCAGAAGTGAAAAGGCCGGAGTTGTCATGGAAACCAAAACTGGCAAATCAGACAACTCCCCTATTTGAATCAGAGGAAATGAATTCTGTCCTGAAGTCCTGATGGGCATCAGAAGTCCTGGCTGGGACCCCCCTCGTTTCCTCCCTCATGCATTGTCTCAGCTCCAGCAGTCCCCACATAACTCACAACCTGGTCTCCCAGTAAACACTCTTGGCATCTCTCACCATGTTCTTCCACAGTCTGCAGTGTTTAAAAACGCAAACCTTATCAAGTCACTTCATCCCCTACCCTGGCCTGAAGAACCTTGCCCTGACTTTTTGAGCATCACCTCTCACCTGCTTACTGCACCCAGCAATGCAGGTCATCTTTATGCAACTCATCCCCAACCCCATGCCTTAGGCCATTCACACTCAAGACCCTCAGCATAAGACATTGCCAGAAGTGAGCCATGATTTTTTGTTTTGTCCATCCTTATATTCTTGATTGGTAGTAGAATTCCCGGGCATGTGGTGTTGAAAGCAATAAGAACACACAGGGTTGTGAGAGGCCCATAATGGTCAGGCTGAAACCGAAGGTTGGGAGGGTTTGGCTCTATGAAGGGGAGGTGCCTGAAACCCTAGGGGTCCTGGGACAGGTCAGAGAAGCTGGAGCTTTTCTGACAATGTCTGTGTTCAGTGACAGTAACACACGTCAACTGAAGTTTAGTTTAAAACAGCGACCCATCTGCACAGAGGGGTTTTATAGTTTTATAATCAATGATTGCAATGCCACCCAGCAGGTGTCCTTGTGTGCATGCCTCCCTCACTGGACTGCACTCCGGAGAACAAAGGCCTTATTCCTTGTTAGTTCACAGACAGGATCTGAACAGTAGATGGTCAGCAATTGTTTGATTGATTCATTTGCTATGTGGTAGCTTTATGTTTTATATAGTAAACTCAGTAAGTGTTTATATGTTGTGCTATGGATTTAATTTGGAGCTTACTTGTAAAAGTAGACTTTAAATGTTCAGGCAAAGTCATTTCCATTTCTCAGAGAAGCTCCTGTATGGCAGGAATCAAACAGATAAAGAGACACCTGGTTCCACTGTCACCAGGTGCTGGGCTGGTAGATCCAGCCTCTATGGTGCTTTCCTGGAATTCTAAACCTCCGAAGGGTGAAATGGTGATGTATATGGACAGCTCTGAGTCATTTAGTAGATGTATTATTAGTGGTGCATCTCTAGCAGTAATGTGACCAGGGTGTGCACAGGCAACCTTATTAGCATACACTCTGACTCTAGTCATGACTGGAACAATTAATCACACAAGCTGTAACCCAGACTTCCAATTTCCATGGTGCTATCTATTAATTTTAAATTCATGTTCTTTCCTTCTGTCAGTGAGCTTGAGGTGCTTTATAATAAGAGAATAAACATAAGTACATAATGTAAGAACATTCTTAGCATTTTTTTAAATGAATGAGACACAAGGACAGCTTCCATCTCTGATGGAAATGTGGAAGCTGAGCTACACAGAGAGAGCTGTGCTGAGGAGAAAGGACCCTATGGTGGGCAGAGACTCCTGTCACCAGCCAGCCCTCCCTCAGTTACTTCCTCTGATCTTGGGTAAGCTGGCCAAACCTTCCGTGCCTCAACTTTATTTTGTTACTTAGAGAAAAGCACAGGCGATTTTCCTCCTTTATGGTTTCTGTAAGTATCCTGTGAGGTAAATGCATCAGGCAGGGTCCTCACACAAATAGTCGTGTACTCCACAGGAGTGATGGGAAAAGTGCTTCATAAAAGGACTATTTACAGAGGGGCAGGCAGGATGTAGGGCACCCCCAATGGTGTCCTGCTTCATTCTAAAGGGTGAGGCACAGGCGAGTTAGAAACCCAGGGACAGATAGAGCCAGAGAGATCACGGGCAAGAGCTTGGACCTTCAGCGGTGAGTCATAGAGAGGGTTTGTGTGTGTGTGGGGCGTGGGGGGGGGGGGGGCGCAGCGGAGGATGGTTCAGGAATAAACATCCTGACCCATCCCTGCTCCCTTCTCCTGACGTGACCCAGTTGTCTCCATTGGATGAAGACAAATGGAAGCCAGACATCAGGGAAGGCTGTTGACAAAGCTCATAAAGGTCAGGCTCCTGGTGCAAATGGAAAACATCCAACAAGATTATTTTTAAAACAAACAAAACACAAAACTTTCCAGTTGGAAGTAAGAGCCTAAAAACAAAATAAAGAAAGTCTATAATGTTTTGAGCACATGTGGATTCTTCAATTCACAGATCTTTGGCAGTTTGAAAACGTGTTAAGATTTGAGTATACATGTTTATTCCTCATACAGAAGGGGACCTCTCTTTCATTAAGCCATCAGCACCTGGCTCTGGAAATGGGGTACTGTCAGAGTTGTCCCTGGACAAGAAACAGGGTGAGAGCATTCCTTCTCAACTTGGCCCCTCCCAAGACAGATAACAAATTTCCCCTGAGTACAGGAGCAGGCAACAGAGCAGCAGGGCAGACCCACCCTGTGAGAAGTCCTTGTCAGAAGGGTCACCTGTCTTCCTGGGTAGTGGGGACTTTCTGCTCCAGCTTTGGGCACTGAAGTGATAGTGAAATGCTCAGTAGATGTAGACGTGCATCTCATTTTTAAAATTATATTTTGAGAAGTTCATTATAAAATGAGTTTTGGTAAAGAAAATAATATTTTTATCATTTCTGCATATTGTTATGGTTGTTAGGTCCTCAAAGGAGAAAACCAAATCCAAAAAAAACAGGAGATTGGTTATAACACGCTCCTTGACCTTTCACCTGTAGGAAAAAAAAACCCAGACACCCCTCAAATGATAGGAACATAATCCCTGGAGATGAGGGAAAAGCCCATTCATTGACTATTCTTAAGATCTCCCAACATTGGGGCAAAGTGTGTAATTGCATCTAAAACATTAGTAGAGACAGCCTCACATTTTACCACATCTCTTTAAAGAGCCTGGAAAATCAAAATGGATAAATACCATGGCTAATTAGGAAATAATGAATATTTAGTTCTTGATTATATATTTTGATGTTCCTGAGACCAGAAATATACTGGCATTGCATTATAATAGAGTCTATTTTTTCTAAACTATACTATAAAACTTTACAGATTATAAAATATATGAATTATAAATTAATACATAAAAACCCATTCTAGAACAATTTGCCTCAGTGAGTGCCTTGATTACCTTAATCTCTTAGTTAAAGCTGTGTACTTAGAATCACAGCTAAATCCAAGCTAACTGTCCAGGACTGATGGGGCGTATGTTGCCAGCCTTATGTCCCTAAACTTTAAGCTATCTGTTCACATTCCTGTTCTATTTCCTCATGTAAAGAACAAAGAGATGGTGCAGGGAGAATGGCAGGATAATTAGGGCCCATGAATCATTTTCAAAAGAGTTTGTTCACTTTAACACATTTAATAGGGTCTGACTCTTATTTTACATTACCCTCTACTAAAGCATAATGAATATCCCTGAAAAACAACTAAATACACCCCCCTAAAAAACACACACACACACACACAAAAAAAACTACAAGATTATCTAAAATATCTGACATCTATATCATCCCGGCACCTAGCACCTACTGCCTGATCAGAGAAAGGAAGTAACTTGGAAAGAGGAGTCCATTCATGCAAAGACCTGTTGCCTTCATCTGTGTGTACACATCAGTTGTCTATTTCTATGTAACAGATAACCACAAACTCAACAGCTTAATAACAATATTTTATTTTTATATTTTCTTAGCTTTATTGAGGTTCAAGTGATATACAAAAATGTACACATTTTGTGCACCCTCATCTTGATGGGTTTGGAGATATGCATATACCCATGATGTTTTCACCACAATCAAGGAACTAAACTTATTCATCACTGTAATATTTAAAGCATACTTTAATTTTTAAGGAGTTAACTAGGCAACACTTTGAAAGTTTAATAATATTTCATTGTATGTATACAATACATTTCTTTATTTATAAAACTAGAAGTGCATTTCAGTTTATTTTCAGACTTTCTATAGCTGAGAACTCTCAGGTAGGGGAAAAGTTGTTCAGTTTTCAAATCTACATGGTCATTTTACTGGGAAACTACTTGAGACTTCCACTAAGAAAGAAAAGTTGGAAATTTCACTTTCTTGGTGTTTTATTTTACTATTTTAGTCTCGGGAATATTTAGCACATAACTCAGATTTTCCCTAATATATACATTCTGTGTGTGCGTTACTTCTTATAGATGCCACATTAAAACAGCATCCTGATTATCTCCAAATGATAAAAACAAACAAACAAAAAACTAAAGTCAAAAATACCAGAGAGCAGAGTCATGAAGCTCTTTTGAGCTTATTTTAAACTCCAAAGTGACCTAGCTCATCCTTTCTGGGGCATGATAAGGCACAGCTTGTGCAAAGAAGCTCCAAACCCAGACACTAATGTTCGACTTAAAGCTGTTAAATCTGGCTGAGGAGCTAGTTTGGAAGACAAGAGTACGCTCTTCACTTGGGAAAGCCCATCCTTGTCAACATTGATGTTTCTTATCATTTTTATAAACATATATGTAGCTTGCAAATATTTTTCTCCCATTCATTGACTTTACATTTTGTTGATTATTTCTTTTTCTGTCAGAAGCTTTTTAGTTTCATGTATTCTCACTTGTTTGTTTATTTTTGCTTTTGTTATTGTGCTTTTGGAATCATCGCCAAAAGAATCAACCAAGACCAATGCCCAGGTGCTTTTTCCTGATGTATTTATCTATAAGCTGTAAGTTTTCAGACCTTACATTTGTCTTTAATCCATTTCAAGTAAATTTTTGTGATTAGTGTTACATTTACATTTTTTCTGCATGTGAATATCCACTTTTCTCATCACCACTTATTGAAGAAATTGTTCTTACTCCACTGAGTATTCTTGGCTCCCTTGTCAAATATTATTTTACCATACATATGTGAGTTTATGTCTGGATCTCAATTCTGTTGTATTGATCTCTATGTCTGTTGTTCTGCCAGTAACATACTGTTTTAATTACTATAGCTTTGTACTATGGTTTGAAGTCAGGAAGTGTGGTGCCTTCAGCTTTGTCTTTTTTTCTCAGAATTGCTTTGCTATTCAGGGTCTTTGTGTTATACAAATTTTATATAGTTTATTTTAGACCTGTGAAAAATGATATTACCATTTTGATAGAGATTGCGTTGAACCCATAAGCTTTTGGTAGTGTGAACATTTTAACAATATTAATTCTTCTGAGCTATAAAAATGGGATAGCTTCCCATTTATTTGTATCTTCTTCCATTTCTTTCATCAATGTCATGTAGTTTTCAATGCACAGATGTTTCACCTCTTTGGTAAAATTTATTTCTATATGTTTTACTGTTCTTGAAAGTATGATGCAAGGGCAAGGAGGAGATGCATTGGTTTCTGGCTTCTAAGTCTCTGCCAACAGGGTTCATGTCTCATGCATATATTTTTGTCTTATTATAAGTCAAAGTATATTGTCATCTTAAGGAATTATTTGCATAACACATTCTTAATGTTATCTAAAAAAGCAATGAGCATTTACTTTAAAAGAGGTTCTTATCTCAAATATTGCCACCATTATTCTTTGTAAAATGGTAAGGTGAAATGGCAACTTGTGTGAATTTTGATTGTGTTTTACCACACTATATGTCACAAATAGTGCAGGCTTTCTTAAGATTAAATTTGAAATATTTTAAATCCTATGTTCATGGAAGTTCTAAAAAGGCAAGTGGGATAATACCAAGCATGAAGTCAACAAGAAGCCAGAGCACCTCTAAATCTGATGATAAAGGATGCCATCCAAGTAGAAAAAGCCAGAGCTTAGGTGCAGCCTATGGTACTTATCTTTAAAAAGGCCTGTTAGCATTTGAGTAACAGAGATAAGCATTATAATAGCAGGGAAGAATCTCCACAGGGAAATACTCTATTTATAAACTAAGTACAAAATGCATCTACTTATGCTCATTTTAATGTCTCAGGTAAATGTTTCCATAAATTCCTTGGAGTCCTTTCATTTTCCATTTACCCATTCTGCAATGTAAGCAATCTTTTTATAGACAACAAGCTTTCACGATGCTCACTTCAAGAGAAAATATTCATTTTACTACTGGAATGATCTTCGGTTTAATCTGCAAAGAGAGAAATTCCAGGTGAGAAAATAGACCATTCATTTCCAAGGCTATCCAGTTTCCAATCAGTCAGCCCACTAAACCAGACATGCTCACCCTGTCTGCTTACTGGCAACCAAACCCGAGTCTGAGACAGAATCAGCCTTGTTCTCATTAATATATAAGTAAAGCAAACAGCCAAATTAACACTCTAATTATGATGGAAGTCCTATACTTGGCAGAATCCTACAGAGCTATTCCCTTTGGGTTTAATTTCTAAAATTGGTCATCTGGCAGACACCAGTGAGAGCTGTCCCTGTTTGGGTTCAGGACAGTGACCTTTGAAAGATTACTGACCTCAAGGATCTACTTGACCTCAAGGACCTTTTGCAAGCACAAAAATGGAGGTCCTCAGGTCCTCTTTGCGCCATCTCTCACCCTCCTGCTGAATGGATTGCAGAGCATATTAACAGAGCAAACCCTCACTCAAGGCGAGGGAAGAATCCCTGTGGAGAAGACACAGGGCCAATAAGCAGTGTGAGCAGGGGCTAAGATGCAAACCTCAGAATCAGATGGGAGACCCTGAGTGTGGTAGCAAGGTTGAGAGCCCTGTGACCAGGGACAAAGTAAGGCTCCCTTAGCAGTGCCAGGAGGACTCTGATGGGACTTAATTCAAATCCAGACACCTGGTGGACAAAAGAAATATCTCTGTGCAAACAAGTAGAGGAAAATACACAGCAAATACACAGACACACACAAACACACACACTACATATACCATGCACACAACACAAAACTCATTTTCACCACACACACATACATACTACACACACACACCACATACCATACACCATGCACACCACACATATACTACATACATTACACTTACACATGCACATGCACACACACTAAATTATTTGAGATGAGCTTAGAAAAGAAAGTTCTAAAGCACATGAAGGAAAGCAAAGCACGGAAGCCCAAGCAAGCTCTGCAAACTTGACAAAGGGAAGCAGTCATTCTAAAGAAAATGTGAGTAATGGAACAGGCTTCCAAACAAAGAAATGGCATCCAAAAGCCATAATAAGAACAAACCAAGCAGAATATATTTTTGAAAGGTCAAAAATAAAATTTCAACAAGATAAATACTGAAAAATAGACTAGCCAGCATGGCTTATTGGTTGAGTGTCGACCTATGAACCAGAAGGTCATGGTTTGATTCCCAGTCATGGTTGCTTGCTTGATCTCAAGTAGGGGGTGTGCAAGAGGCAGCCAATCAATTATTTTCTCTCATCATTGATGTTTCTATATCCTTTCCTCTCTGAAATCAATAAAAATATATTTAAATAAAAGATAAATACTGAAAAATAGAAAAAAATAATTCAAGAATTAAAAGGTAGTACCAAAGTACTGACCCTACTGAGCTATAAAGTCATAGAAAATATAAAAATGATCCTAAAAGATTAAAGATAAACTGAGAACCTGCAATATTTACCTAGAGTAAAAGTCGAATGAAATGGTGAAGCATTTGAGATGATAAAGGCTTAGACTTTCCCTCAAGTAAGAAAGACATGTGTTCACGTGTTTTTGTATGCATGCCAAAAGTGTACATTCAGCAAGGTGCATTTAAAAAGACTGTATAGCATGCTGGTGTGGCTCAGTGGTTGAGCATCTTCCCATGTACTAAGAGGTTACTGGATCAATTCCCAGTCAGGGCGCATGCCTGGGTTGCAGGCTTGATCCTCAGTAGGGGTCATGTAGGAGGCAGCAAGTTCTTGTTTCTCATTGATGTTTCTATCTCTCTCTCCCTCTCCCTTCTTCTCTTTCTGAAATCAATAAAGACATATATATTTTTAAAAATCTGTACCTAGTTCCAACATAATAAAACTGAAGAATATTCAGAATATAAAGTTTTTAAAATTAAATTTATTGGGGTGACATTAGACATGATCATATAGGCTTCAGGTGTGGGTTTCTATTTTACAAGATCTGTATATTGCTCCGTGTGTCCACCATCCAGTGTCCTCCTGGCACTGCTTCTCCCGTCACCATATATTAGGACCCCTTTCTTCCCCCACCCCCTTTCCTCTGGCAACCACCACACTGCTGTTTATGTTCATGAGTTTCAGTTTTATATCCCACATTTGAGTGAAATCATATGGTTCTTAGCTTTTCCTGACTGACTTATTTCACTTAGCATAATATTATCACAAAGAAACTATAAAAGCCTCTAGGAAAGAAGAAAAAAATTAACCCACAAAATACTGGTAAGCTCTTAACTAAATATTAAAATTAACCACCATCTAGAAAACTCAATTAAAAGATTAAGTCCATCTATTAGAGCGGTGGTTCTCAACCTTCTGGTCCTTTAAATACAGTTCCTCATGTTGTGACCCAACCATAAAATTATTTTCGTTGCTACTTCATAACTGTAATGTTGCTACTGTTCTGAATTGTAATGTAAATATCTGATATGCAGGATGGTCTTAGGCGACCCCTGTGAAAGGGTCGTTAGACCGCCAAAGGGGTCGCCACCCACAGGTTGAGAACCGCTGTATTAGAGGATCCAGTTCATGTAGATAACATGAATGTCAGCGATAAAAGTCTCAAAGTCTCAAAAATGCAAATCAAAATGACAATGCGGTACCATCTCACACCTGTCAGAGTGGCTATCATCAACAAATCAACAAATGACAAGTGCTGGTGAGGATGCGGAGAAAAAGGAACCCTCTTGCACTGCTGATGGGAATGCAAACTGGTGCAGCCACTGTGGAGAACAGTATGGAGTTTCCTCAAAAAACTAAAAATGGAACTCCCATTTGACCCAGTGATCCCACTTCTAGGAATATATCCCAAGAAACTAGAAACACCAATCAGAAAGGATATATGCTCCCCTATATTCATAGCAGCACAATTCACCATAGCTAAGATTTGGAAACAGCCTAAGTGCCCATCAGCAGATGAGTGGATTAAAAACTGCAGTACATCTACACAATGGAATACTACGCTGCGGTAAAAAAGAAGGAATTCTTACCATTTGCAACAGCATGGATGGAACTGGAGAGCATTATGCTAAGTGAAATAAGCCAGTCAGAGAAAGATAGATATCACATGATCTCACTTATTTATGGAATATAATGAACAACATGAACTGATGAACAAAAATACTGAGACAGAGAAGCATTGATCAGACCATCAAACCTCAGTGGTAAGGTAGGGGAGGGTGGGGGTAAGGGGGAGAGATCAACCAAAGGACTTGTATGCATGCATATAAGCCTAACCAATGGACACAGACAACAGGGAGGTGAGGGCATGAGTAGGGGAGTGAGGGGGGGTGCTATAGGGGGATAAGGACACATATGTAATACCTTAATCAATAAAGAAAAAACAAAAAAAAATGCAATTCCAAGCACAGGACCGTTTCTCAGAACCATATGTTCTTGTCCAGGAGTATGCCTTTGGGATCGGTTCATCCTTTTCTCTGTCTACACTCTCAAAGTCTGCAAATGTTTGGATTTACACATCAACAGCCATCGAATTTATTCTTTATTCTTGCTCCCTGTCACCCACCACCAAGGACATGTGACCACAGAGGCTCTATCTTCAACCTCCCGCTCCACTGGAGAAACCCTTTACTCAGTAGGAAAGCATTGTGTCTGTTGCTTTGCTTTTGCTTTTGCTTTTTTGGAGTGCTGTTTGCATCCACTGCATGGCATCTACACACTGTTGCATGATTTATTTACATGGCACAGCACTGTGTTTTTTCAGTGTACAGCAAAGACATGATTTGTATCTGATAACGTATTTTGAAAAAAAAATCCTCTAATCATTCATTAAATGTTATGTAAATGGCTACAAAATTATTTTATATGTAAAACTATCTCTCAGTGGATTTTTATTTATAAGTTTAAATTATTTTATTGACATTTGGGGAAATTGGTGGGCAGGCATTTTTATTGGTTTGGGAACAGCAGAAAACACTACACATTTTCTAATGTAAAATAATGGAACATAGTTTCCCATTTTCTGAAAATTCAGGAATAGGTTAGATTTGGGTAATAAGAGGTATCTGTATTTATAAGTTAGTCATTCTTGCCATCACAGTAGTGTTTTCACTTACTGATTTAAGATTTTGTTGTGCAACAATACAAGAAACTAAACTATAGAAAGCTCTGTGATGGGCCCAGGATTATAGCAGGCAAGAATGACTAACTTATAAATACAGGTACCTTTTATTACACATCATGCCCATTTCTTGTCCATTGCTCTAGGCCAGACAGCCTGGTTCTTGGTCTGTGTCATTCCTCTCCACTGCTAGAATCAGTCCAGCCTAACTCTAGTTTCCAAGATCAGTCATGACTTGAGTAGGAAAGTGGTAAGTCCTGCATGTTAGGATTCGGGAACCAGCTTACTGCAAAGGCTCACTCTTCTTCAGATGACTTAAATAAGATTCTGGGATGCCCTCCTTTAGTGTATCTAAGCAAAGACCCAACACAGACTTCCCCTGCCCCCTCCCCCCCCCCCACACACACACATACCAGTTCTCATGTATTGCCTCCTAAATGATTACCTAAACTTTTTGCTCCCACTGACCAATCTGGACAAAAAAAAATGACTTGTTCAAACATCTTTCCTTCCCCCAGACCTCTGAACTTTGACCCACCATGACTGGGCCAGCAGATAGGCCCCCCCACCCCAGAATTAGCAACCTACAGGAAAAGACATTCCCTGATCAGCCATCCCATCACGCCACCCACTCTCCCACACCCTGTTTTTTGTAGCCCTGCCCACTTCTCTCTATAAAAGAGAATTCCTTCTGGCCTGACCTTTGAGACATTCGCAGATCTTAGGGTCAGAACCTTCGCCGTACAACAGACTCTTACCCTTATCGCAATGTTCCCTTTGAACAAAGTCATCTTCCCTAGGTCCAAATTTGTTTTTATCTGACACCATGAACCCAAATCTTTATAACAGAAGTCCTGGGTCTAAGCTTTTTAGTTCTGAAATTCCCTCAGGGATAAAAGTCCCGTCCTGAAACTCCTAGTTCATCTCTCAGTAATCCTCTGCTGACATAATGGCTTCAACCTGTGAAGATCAGTCTCTCGCTCACAGCCCTGCCATGCTTCCACCTGGGTTAACTCCCACGGTCACAGTATACTGTTCATTCACTTGGTAAATGCTCATTAAATCATGTGCGCCAATTCACACAGCTAGACAGGGTTTCCTCCCAGCTGTGTCCAGCTGGGGACACTTCTTTCTTGCCTACCTGAGCTCCATGGGCAGGTTTTGTCTCAAATTTATGTTGCTTAAAAAAAAAAAAAGGACACATATGTAATACCCTTTGTAATACTTTAAGCAATAATAAAAAAAAAATTAGGTTGCTTAGAGTCTTCTCCATCTCACTGTATCTCAAAATATGAAAAAAAAACATGCATTGCAATACTTCTATTCAATAATAATGAGAAATTACTGAGTGTGAGACATTCACAAAACCCATGAATCCCTAAACATTGTGTGAGGTTTATAACATTAAAACAGATAGTAAGCAATGTAATTGCTCTTTCTTAAGGAAATGGACTTTAAAATTTGGTCTCTTTATAAGATAAACCATTATAAATCATTTAAACAAGCAATCTAGATCTTAATGAATCAATACATTTAGATTTCAAAAGAAAATATGCTGAGTTTAAACATTTTGGCTTAAGTTGCTTTAAGGATTACAAATATCAAATTTCCAATAGATTGGCCCATCTCCCAGATACCAAACTATGAAGCAAGTAGGATATTTTGGCAACAATCCTTTCTTAACATTAATATTTTGTGAATAACTTGAATTAAATTGTGATTAGCTGTACATCAGGATGTTCACTACTTTCTGCCATAGCAAACATCCCCTAAATAATTTCTTTATGCTTGGAATCCATGCATAAGTTCTGCTGAAATAATTTAATTTGAAAATCTTAGGTCATGAGAAACTGACTTTTTTTCATTTGAATGTTTTTTTGATAACTAACATTAACATGATCTTGTGTTGATAAATGATACTTCAACATATCCACAAATATTTCACCCACAGGCCTGCAGATGCATGAAAAGAGAGTAGGGCACTCAAAAACAACCTACCACAATCAAAGCAGCATTTTCTCTGAGCTGGAAGAGTCTCTATTCAAACGCAGATGCTTTAGAAACATAATTGTTCTGTGCTAAAAAATGTCAGATGAAATATATAGAACCACTTCCTGTCCTTCCACTGTCACCTCAGCGACACGCTGTCCTCTAAGAAAAAGAAATGTGTGGAGTGGAGAGAGCAGAGGCACAGTGTTAGGGATGTGGTTGGGTCGAGGTCTAACTGTCCTACTTTCAAGCTTTGTGACCATGGCCCAGTCACCTAAAAACTGGTTCTCACTGGTTCTCCTCTGTCTGCAAAGTGGTCAAGGTACCCTCTTTGCAACCTTATTATCTTGCAGAGAGATAACCCATACGAGAGCATGTGGAAAGCTGACAGCATGACTTAAATAAAAGTCACCATCATCAAAACTCTAGGAAAACCGTGGGCTGGCTTTGATTCTAATCCCCACACTTGTGGTAACAAGTGCTCCCAGGCCAGGTGCAATCTCAGTTCAGAATGCATTACCGAAGTATGCAACTGCCTTCTGCAACATAAACAGGCATTGTTTTGTACACTCAGACTAAGGTGTCACTAAAGGCTTCAAGTATGGCAAGCCAAAGAAAATCACTACTTCTTGTAACTAATGGGAGGTAATTGGAGCCAATTGTTATCTAGCCTGCAGCGTGAGAAAAAAACATCCCAGGAACTCACAGACTCATGAATGAAAAAACAATGTTTTACTGAGATTTGGAACAAGTTTTCTATTCATAATTATCACAGAAAAGCTTTGCTAATACAGAAATTGTTATCATGAGTGGAGTATTGGGGTGGTGCCCTGACAAACTCAAAAATTACATGGCATTGGCCTTAGGGATAAGATAACTAATGTAGGAAGCTGAAAAGGTGGTTGTCCATGTTGTGTGGTGACAAAATAAAATTTGGTCAAACTATTATCTTTGATAACATAAAGGCAAGAAATCACTTGATGAACTGAAATGGGCAAAAAGATCATGAGGTGAATTTGGTAGTAGGAGTTCATTGTTATTACTCTATTGGAAAAGGCCCTACAGGAAAGATTTGAACTCAGAAAAAAAACTATGGTGTTTCAAGCAGAAATAGAAAAAATAGGTAGAATCCAAAAATTTCAGAGATATTTAAAATAAAACTATATGGGTGCATATTACACTGAGCATAAGGCACAGTGTACCTACCTCTAACCATTTCTAAGGCATTTAAAAACAATACCACAAGTTTGATGACAGAATATTCAAGGGTCTTGATATATTTATAACGGTATGGAATTGAGCATCTATTGGATATCTATTTCCAAGACTGCAAAAATAATGTTACTTTCCTATCTCCATAGTTGGAAACTTCTGACTTCAAGAAGTGGTAACAAGGATCTGCTTTGCAGAAATTTACTGAGACCTGGATCCCCTTTGATTCTGGTAGCCCAGCTACCATTGGACTTGCCAAGTCAGAAACTCTCAACAGCCCAGCCACTCCCAGACCACAGGTCACTGACTTCATTCTTTGTCTAGCCTGACAATGCTCCCAGACATTCTCCTAGTGTTGGTCTTTTGTGTAAACATATGTGATGTTTGCTTCTCAATTAAAATTTATGAAGTTAAGAATTATGAAAATATGCAGGTATATAATATATGGTTGCTGGTGAAATATCTCATGTGGGATATTGATGTAGATAATGATACTTGAAGAATTAGTGGAAGAGTTTTAACATTAAGAAGTTATAAAATAGTGATGTGTGAGGAGCCACCAATCCAAGTGAAAAAGCATGTAAGACATGGGGCTTGATGGAATCCTGGAAGCACAAGTAAATTGCATGACCACGTGTCACAGACACTCATGGAACTTACTCTTTCTATTACCTCCTCTCCTAAGACTTCACGCAGAGTTTCCTATGATTGGTGAGTGAGGAAGAACAGTAATAATCAGGTCTGGTATAGACATAATTTTTACAACATAGTGGTCCCAATCAATGGTTGACAGCTATAGCATATGGTATCACATAAAGATGTCCAAAGAAGATCAGGGTTAATGTAAATTCTTCCCATGGCCAGAATGTTAAGCAAAATAATGTTTTGTACACTTTTTCTAGGCTGACACATAGCACAGAAGGCATCTACACTGGTTTACAAGTGGTAGCCATTGGGTTGGCTGGATGTGTTACAACACCTGGTCTGAAGAAGAAAGAAAGAAGATGATTTGAGTTTGCAAAACAGATTATGTACCTTGATCTCCAGAGCATTACCTCAAATGAAGGTGACATAAAAAGAGACTTTTAATCTGTTATATTAGACTCCAGCTTTCTAAAAAAGTAGTAAAACTATTCTTGACAAAAGGGAGCCCTGGCCAGATGGCTATGTTGGTTGGAGAATCGTCCCATGCACCCAAAGGTTGAGGGATCGATTTCCGGTCAGGGCACATACCTAGGCTGTGGGTTCAATTCCCAGGTGGGGCACAACAGGAGGCAAACAATCAATATTTCTCTTTCACCTCTCTCTCTTTCTCTCTCTCTCTCTCTCAAAAAAAAAAAAAAAAACCAAAAAAAAAAAATCAATGAACATATCCTCGGGTGAAGCTTTAAAAACAACAACACAATTATAGTAACCTAGGGCTAATCTCAGCATGACTAGATTCTTATATTTAACCTTTGAAAAGAAAAATAATAAACTATATAGTATTTTATCTGAAGCAGGAAGAGGATGATTTACATGGCATCTGTCAAAGGAGTTTCAACTACATTCTTCAGAAAAGATTCGTGGGCCCTGGCCGGGTGGCTCCGTTGGTTGAAATGTCTTCCCATGAACCAAAAGGTGGTGGTTCCATCCCATTGGAGGGCGTATGGGAGGCAACCAATGGCTGTTTCCCTGCCCCCCCTCCCTCCATTCCTCTTTCTAAAGGTCAATAGAAATATATCCTCAGGCAAGGATTAAAAAAAGAAAAGATTCCTTACCCATAAATAAAAACAGGCAGTTGAGTGGGATGGTAAATAGTAAAAACAGACGCAATTACCTCACAATGACCAATAACTTCTTCCAGCAATATTCCACATTCCTCCTGTCCTGTTTTTATGTTCAGAAAGCAGACTTCTTAACATAATTTACTTTTCCACAGAGCAGTGTTATTCAACAGTGCACTATTGGCATTTGGGCAAAATAAATCTTTGCTTTAAGGACTATACCCTGAAATGTAGGCTATTTTGTATCTACCCATGGAGGGACAGAGTGGGAAGTACTAAACTTCAGCCGAGAACCACTATAGAGTTTCCAATCAACTCTGATGTTATTATTTTTATTGAAAATCAATAAACTTGTGCCCTGATTTGCATACTTCCGGGTGTAATGACCAAGAAGTTATGAACTGGTAAGGCAGCTAATGAGATCCCAAGCTGTAATGACAGACATACCTCAGAGGTACTGCAGGTTTGGTTCCAGACCACTGCAAGCGAGTGGTAATCTTTTTGCTTGTGGAGGGTCTTGCCTTTAATCTGTAAAAGAAAAAACCTCAGCATCTGTGAAGCACAGTACAGCAAGATGCAATAAAATGAGGTAGGCCTGTATTGCTCTCTGAGCCTAGCTTGGGAGGCCAGAAGGTCTTCCTCAAATGAGGGCCCTTGGGCAGACTATGCATATTTTCAAACTGCAATAGCAAAGCAATCTCCCAATTTTCAAGTAAAATTTTATAGTATGCCATTTCTAATGTGATTTTCAAAAGATGGGTTACATTATTTTCCCCAGCCAGTGTCTCTCACCTCATAGCATTCACAGTAGTTTTTAAGACATCCTGATTGTTTGCAATTAATCCTTTGCTGTGATGTCAATTTGATTCTCTCTCTTTTCCTTTCCCTATTTTAGGCTTAAAAGCTTCTGGATTTCTGTCAAGGCATGCCTCTGAAAACAGAGCAAATACCAAATGAAGTTAAATCATAGGACATTAAATGTAAATACTGCAAAGATAAATATTTTCCTTTGTAAAACAAAGAGTTCCACATAAAACAGGCGGAAATTAAAATTTTCATCAGTTAAATGAAATAAAAAATAATCACCTTTAGAAAGAAAGAGAGAGAGAGAGAGAGAGGAAGGGAGGGAGGGAGGGAGGGAGGGAGGGAAGGAGGGAGGGAGGGAGGGAGGAAGGAAGGAAGGAAGGAAGGAAGGAAGGAGGAAGGAAGAAGTAGGAAGGAAGGAAGGAGGAAGGAAGGCCCAATGCAGTAAATAGCCTCAAGTTTCAGGAATCCAGGTGGAAGTCTTTTCCTAGGATCCCAAAGGACTGGGTGCCAAGGTGAGAGCTCCAGACCCAGTACACAAGGGCAACTCTCAATCTGCTTTGTACCCCATGA
>NW_005871048.1:51978426-52140554 GCF_000147115.1 Myotis lucifugus | reverse complement strand
GTTCCTGAAGATAGGGTAGATTGTGACATAACAACACCCCCAAAGACAGAACAGAAAATAGAGTTATGGGTAATGACAGAATTATACAGGTAAATTGTAGCATCCAACCTCTAGATGTCAAGTGCAATTTTGGTGTCTGTCTTGAAAATGATGGGTAGTTATGACAGCAAAACCAAACACTGCTTCCATCTCAGAAAAAATACAATCCTCTCTGGACAGTAATTGGTATCAGCAATTCTTGAGGTCCTGAAAATGGAACACTGAGGACTGCAGGTGTGGATTTCTTAGTGCCTGATTTCTCATAGCCTCATAGCCCACAAGCACTGCATGAGTTATACTGGGAACTCATGCAAGATGACTAACTCAGGACACAAGCAAACTTTACAGCTAGTCTGAGCCACTTGTCTGCCAGGCTCTTGCTTTTGCAAGTCATGATTTAGGAGTATTGGCAACCAGAGTTAGCTCTATGACACAAGAATTCCTTTTCTTTACATCAGTAGATCTCTGAAATAAACAAGGTGGGTAGATTTACAGTGATGCATGGCATGTTACCTCATAGCTCACATGCTATTCTGTGCTGGCCAATACTGGTACGCCATCTTAATGATACATGGTCTTCTTTATTTTCTGCACACTTGATTACATTTAAAATGTACTCTCTTCTCAGTATTGGATGGAATCCTTAAACTAACAACCTTTAAAAACAATTAGAGATATTTAACATATTGCTTCATTACTCAGAATGGTGATATATTCTGTGAAGACCACAGAACTGGAGGCCACTGTTGACCTCCTAATTTATTAGAATTCTATCAATTCAGGTGTGTGTTTTTTAAGTGAAAAACACCTACATTTAAACTTTGATGAACACATTCCCCAAATAAAACAAACTTCCTTCAACTACTAATGTTTAAAGATTATTGTAGTCTATGTTCATGAGGTTTTTCTCTCTTTTTTTCTTTTTTACTCAGTTCCTTCAGCACCCAGTCCACCAACCCCCCGCCCCCGAGAGCTGTCAGCCTGCTCTCTATGAGTCTGTTTCTATCTTGCTTGTTAGTTCATTTTGTTCATTAGATTCCACACACAAGTGAAACCATATGGCACTTGTCTTTCTCTGACTGGCTTATTTTACATAACATAATGCTCTCTAGGGTGGTGATTGCCTGGGAGCAGGGGGTTAGGAAAGGTGGAAGAGGGTATGGGGGATAAATGGTGATGAAAGAAGACTTGACTTAGGTTGGTGAGCACACAATACAGTTACAGAAGATGTGTTGTGAAATTGTACACCTGCACCTGTATAATTTTGTTAACCAGTTTCACCCCAATAAATTCAATAAAAATGAAAAAAAATATTGTAGGCTTTTATTTCTAAAAATTTTTAAAGCCATAAAGCAATGAACATAGAGGTGCATATATCTTTGTGAATAAGTATTTTAGAGTTTTAGGGGTAGATACCTAGAAGAGGGATTGCTGGGTCATTTGGTAGCTCTATTCTTAATCTTTTGAGGAACCACCATATTGTTTTCCATAGTGAATATAACAGTTTATATTCTTCAACCAGCAGTGAATGAGGGTTCCTTTTTCTCTACAACCTATCCAACACTTGTTATTACCTGTCTTGTTGATAATAGCCATTTTAACAGGTGTGAGGTAGTATCTCTGAGTTTAGATTTGCATTTTGGTAATAGCTATTGAAGTTGAGCATATTGTCATATATCTGCTACCATTTGTCCTCCTGGGAGAGGTGTCTGTTCAGGTCCTCTGCCCATTTTTTAATTGGATTGTTTGTAGTTTGGTATTGAGTTGTATGAGTTTTTTATAAATTTTGGATATTTACCTCTTGTTGGAGCTGTTGTTTGCAAATATCATCTCCCATTCAGTTGGTTGCTTTTTTGTCTTGTTGTCAGTTTCTTTTGCTGTGCAACCTTGATAATATTAGGCTGAATGAAGTCAGTCAGAGAAAGCTAAGCACTGTATGGTTTCACTCATATGTGGGATATAAAACTGAAACTCATAGACACAGACAATAGTATGGTAGTTACCGAAGGGAAGGTGGTGGGGAGGTAGTAAAGGGTAAAGGGGTACAAATAGGATGATGGAAGATGATTTGACTTTGGGTGGTTAGGCACACAATGCAATATACGGATCATGTATCATAGAAATGTACACTTGAAACATATATGACCCTACTGACCATTGTCACCCCAATAAATTTAATTTTTAAAAAGCCACAAAGCATCAAATTTAATTTTATGAAATGTATAGTTTTATAATCATATAAAGTATTTTAGTTTGCTATTTGGATGATTCCATTTTCCCCTCACAGTCATCTGTTCTCCCAAATGGATTTTTTTATAGTGGCAATTTTAGAAAGTCTGGAACTGCAGTTCCCACAGAATATGCCCTGCACAAGGGAGGGTCTAGACCATTGAGGAGCTTACTCCAGCACTGTCCCCAACTCCATGACAGTTGGGGAATGTCACTCAGCTCTGAGTTTTCTAAAATGAATTATTTTTCTCAACTGATTTCAATACAGAGTATATAATAAAGGTTCACTTTCTGGCACCAAACAAAAACAAATTCAAGATATATATTGCCCATTTTCCAATTATACCCAGAGTCCATTTTAATTTCTGAAAAAAACTATTCTAAGCATGTTTCTTCTTTTGCCAATGCTCCTCAGATTTAAACAAATTGCTTCCCCTTCTCCTTTGAAAATATTCATGAGTTGTTTAGAGTTGTTTTGTATAAAATGTTCCTTCTTCCTTAGTAACTGTGTGGTTTAGGCTGAAGTGACTCTGACAAAGACAACAGTCCCCATAAGTGTGGTGACTGGGAGAGGAAGGAAAACTGTCAAACATAACCTGTCTCTTAATTCTGCACTAGGTGGGGTGCTGGAGAGGGGCCAGGAGAAGCAAAACCTTCCATTTGTGGAATCCTTGGTTGATTGGTAGCTACTTGTATGAAAATTAAATATCATATGCATTTGACCAATCTGTTCATCTAAAATAATTTAGAGTTTATTCCTTCCCTTCCTCAACTCCAAGAAACAGTGAGTAATGTGGGTGCCCAAGAATGGGTGGTTGACATTCAATATTGCCTGCTCAGGTGCGTGATTCTGCCACGCACATAATGCTTCCGACACCCAGAAGTCTAATCTCTGCCTGTAACAGGTTAACTGGTGTGAGGCACCATAACCACTTCATTAAGTGGAACAAAGAAAAAGCACCAGAGAGGGAACAAATGCATCTATGAACAAAATATTAGACACAAGATATAGAAAGGATCAATTTATATCATTTGCATTTCACCAGACCTTTCATATGCACACATATCTTCCTTTCATTTTAAAGTTAAAAAAAAAATTAGACCTTTTTAACTTTTACTGGGTAACTTTATAAGTTATAGAATGAGGTCTAGGGAAATTTCAAGTAAATGATAGTGTAAACTTAGAACATTTTTACATTTCTGAAAACAGAGATCACCACTAGAATAGAGCTAAAATAAAGATAGAGATGACTTCATTATGTATATCACCAAAGAACACAATTTCCTTCTTGGCTTGACCATGTGTCTCTCGCTCACACCTATCATTAAAAAATGGCTTATTTTATTTGTAACTGGCAAGATTTGGGAGCAGCCAATATGTATTTCATTGGGTGAATGGATAAATAAATGGTGGTACACTCAGACAATTGAATATTACTTGGCAATGAAATAAAGTGAGCTATGAAGCCTTTAAAAGACATGGATAAAACTTAATACATATTTCTAAGGGAAACAAGCCAATCTGAAAAGGCTAAATACTA
Source organism: Myotis lucifugus (assembly GCF_000147115.1). NCBI lineage: Eukaryota > Metazoa > Chordata > Mammalia > Chiroptera > Vespertilionidae > Myotis > Myotis lucifugus. Next base: position 52,136,745 of record NW_005871048.1, on the reverse strand, counting down.
TTTGATTCCAAGTATAGAACATTCTGGAAAAAGTAAAAATATGGAGACAGTAAAATATCAGTGGTTGTGAAAGTTTCAGGATGAGGAGAGAAAGAAGGAGGGGTGATGCACAGATAATATTTAGGGTGGACGATACACATCATTACACATTTGTCAAAACCCATGGAATGTGCAATATAGAGTGAACTATAATGTAAACTGTGGACTTTAGTTAATGATAGTGTATTAATATTGCCTTATCAGTTTAGAAAACGTATGCCCAATAGAATATTTAATAATAAGGAAAACTGTGGGGAAGAAGAGGAATATAGGGGCACTCTCTTTATTTTCTGATCAATTGTTCTATAAACATAAAATGGCTCTAAGAAAAAGTCTATTAATTCAAAAAAACAACATAAAATTGGAGCTATAAGATTGATGCACAAAGCAAGGGAGGGAATAAACTCCTTGGAGTAACTATGCAAATAAAAATCAAGACAAGGAATGAAATTAAACAAGCAGCCATTAGATGAGTATCAAAATTCTGTGACATCTGGCTGGAGACTGTAGTGTTTGAGTGTGAACAACCACATCCAGCAACTAGTGGAAACAAGTGTGTGTATCAGCAAAAAGACACCAGTGAGATATCTGAGGTGTTTCCCAAAACACTGGAGGGGAAAACTTTGCATGAAGCTGGAGAATCTTCATCATCAGTTTGGAGGAAAACCAGTGAAATCTGAGTTATTATAGTCAGGCAATGCCATAGGTCCTTGAGGCTATCAAGATCATGGGGACACTGGTCATTCTTCCATAAGACAATCATTGGTATTTATTAGAATTTAAAGCTTTCAAATGCTGACTACATCCATAGTGATTGTGTGGATGGGGTTCAGATTAAAAGGTGTCAGCACATTTCCATGGACACAGGAAAACCATGAGGAACAAGAGGAAGCTGTATGTCAGAATAAAGGGCGGGGACACCCAACATAAGGAGAGGACCCAAGAGTGCAGAGGAGTAAAGTACCATATTCCATTTGAGTCTGGTCCTATAGGGTCAAAATCTCTCCGGACACACCTCCTTACACACCTTCTTACAGGACTTTCTAGAGCTTTCCTTGGTTATCTTGGAGAATAACTGCTTTCTGTGGCCAGAAAAAGACACAAGGACTCTGCAGTAAGTTACATTATTGACATATGCCAGACAATAGATGAAGACAGTAGGAACATATGCACTAGCAGGAAGAATATGCAGGAAATCAGGGGGTCATGGCAGACATTCAATAAGGCCTGAGTCCCACCGTGTCTGAAAAATTGTAACAATTTAGCAATTTGGAAGACTGTCACTGAAAAAGAGAAAAATGTTTTTGAGATTTCCAGCTACTGCTGCTAAACAAGACAGGGCACTAGCAATGTTATGTTGTTATTCTAAAATCACATCTTTATTGAAAAAAGTAACAGTTAAGTAGGAAAATAATAAAAGAAGACAAGAAAACAGACAAGCTAATAATTTCTGGCCCAAGTGGAATGGTCAGTTAGCTGTAGCAATGCTGTTTACTCAAAGGCTCAATTTTAAGCAACTTCAATTTTGTGTTAGCAAATAGCCATGAGATTGGACAATTATGCATGAAATATATAGTCCTTCCCTTTGTTTTTCTTTTTCGTCTGTGTGCAGTCGTCATATATGTCACATGTACAATGCTTTCCTGTGGTCTGCTGATCAGTGTGTGTGTGCTGTGTAACAAATTAAACATAAACTTAGCAATTTTATAACACAATTTCATCTCATGGTTCTGGAGGTCAGAAGTCGACAGAGGTCTCACTGAGCTAAAATCAAGGTGGCAGCAGGCTATGGTGCTTCTGAGGAAGAATTTGTTTCTGACTTATCTGGATGGTTAGTAGAATTCAGTGCTTTGCAATAGGACCAAGGCCCCCTTTTTCTCACTGGCTGTCAGCCGAAGGCTGTTTCCAGCTTGGAGAGGCCATCTGCAATCCTTGGTTCCTGGCCTCCTTCCTCTATCCTCACAGCCAGCAATGGTGGGCTGAGTCCCTCTCATGCTTTAAAACCCTCCTGCCTCTCCTTCTGCTAGTACATACTTCTGATGATTCTTCTGCCTCCCTCTTCCACTTCTAAGAACACACATAATGCGCGGAGCCCACCTAGACAATCCAGATTTATCTCCCTATCTTAAGATCTGCAAACTTAATTCAATTTACAAAGTTCTTCAGTTACATAAAGTGTTGATAAATTCCAGGCATTAGGATGTGCACATTTGGGGGAAATTATTCATCTGGCCACACAGTTCAAGTGAAAGCAACATTGGTGTGTTTCAATTGTATCAAAACTCACACACCTGTCCTTGCAGATTCTTTGGGCTCCAGCTCATCTTTTATGCCTCTTTTCTGCTCACAAGGAGCACTTATTTCTAAGATTAAAAAAAGACAAAGTGCTCTAACTCTTGCTGATGCCCCTGTGCATGGTTATAGCTGCACAGAATCCAAATAACCCCTTTCTCCTTCAGATTCTTCACAAACTAAAAGCTACATCCTGGACATCCTCCTAACCTCTCCATCTATGGTCTCTGCATGGTCCAGGGCATAAATCTGTTGACTGGTGAGAGTCTTTGGCTTTCTGTGGGATGGGCTTCTGCTTATGGACACAGAGCACAGAGGAAATGGCTTCATTGACTTGGAGAGATCACAACCCTCTATTGCCCAGTTGCTGATCACTTATTTATAAAATTCATCATGGACATCTCAATGGAAAAAAACACACATTTACACTATGAAAGAAGAACCTTTGATTAGTGCTTTGGTTCATAAGGCCCTTGATGCATTTTTCACACCAAAATACAGTTCGTTAAGAGCAATACCAGTGACCTGAGAGTGCCCAGAAAAAGGATGAATTGCTTATGTTCTGAAATGAATTGCAAACGGTGAAGAGAGAAAAGATAAAATCATAGATTGCTTATGTGCTTGGAGTTTACATATTTATATGACCTAAACAAGTCAAGGCCTTAAAAGGGAGATAAATGCTTCCCCATCTCACTTGGGAAGGTGATGGGAATTAGGGGTTAGAAGCAAGGCCAGAAATCTCCCATTGGAAAAGGAATCAGGAAGCCTCAGTAAGGAGGAATGACAAAAAAAAAGTAAAATCATCAGGCTCAGGATGAACCTGCAAATAGAAAATTCTGTTAACACAAGGGTATCTCAGATGCTACTCTTGCAAAGACACAAGTCCAAGATCCCTGCCTCCAATGGAGAATCCCCTCAGCTGTGCAATTGGACAGGTGTTTGGGATTGCAGCCCAGCACCATGTCCCACATCACATTTCTCTCTTCCTTTCCACATGCCCATATTATATTGGACAGGCACACTCTTTCTTTCTTGGATAGTACACCTTTCCCCACCACATAAACATCTGGGTATCCCTGAGATGGAGAAGAATAAGAGGTACATCCTTTCTGGTCTGTTCTTGCCAAAAATGCGAAACCTTCATTGAACCATGTGCTGAGGGAATTCTACAAAGTGTCTAACCAGCAAGGTCACACAGGTACAGGATGGAAAGTACTTAATGCAAAGAAACTGTGTGAATGCTCCATGGGGCAGGCATTTGGGATGTAACCTCTGTAGCTACTGTTACTGTTATCACAAGAATCTTGCCTTACAGGAGCTGATAGACTACCTTAGTGGAGGCGGGGAGTGGGGTAAAACCAGCTACAGAGAATTATCAATGGAAAAGTCTGTTAGATTGCTTGTTGCAGATATAAGTACTATGTAGTTCAAAGAAGAGGAAGGAAAAGTGACATTCAACTGTTAGATTAGAAATGTGGGTTAGACATTGTTGGATGTACAGAAGGCTTTTTGAAAGGAGTGAAGCAAACTTGATCTTGGCCAGAAAGATGAATAGTATGAGTTTGGGGAAGAGCAAGTTTCTAAGAGATAAAAAGACAAGGCAGTCTGGAGGTGTCAAGGACAGCCCAGCAGAACAATGTGAGTTCAGAGGATAGCAGCATCTCCTAACTGGATATATGGCAATGAACAAGTGGGGTTAATAGTTCCTATCTTGTATCCTGTTGCTACTATAATAAATCCCCACAAATTTAAAGGCTTAAAACAACACACATTTGTTATCTTACAGTTATGAAAGTCAGAGTCCAACATGCTGAAATCAAGGTGTGTGGGCAAGACTGGATCTTTCTGGAGGTTCCAGGGGGAGAATGTGGTCCTTTCTTCTTCCAGCTTCTAGAGGCCACCTGCATTCCTTGGCTCCTGGCTGCATCACTCCCACCTCAGCTTCCATTGTCCACCACCAGTGCCTCCCCCCCCACTCACCCTCTTGCCTCCTTTTTATAGGGGACTTTGTGATTACATTTATGGCCCATTCAGATAATCCAGGACAATATCAAGCAGTGAGGTGGAGGAGAATTTCAGAGAACCCCAAAATCAAGCCTTGTGAATTAGATTTTCTACAATGAGAAGCCCTTGGGAAGCAATTGAGATAATGTTAAATGGCTTCCAGTATAAGAAAAGACAAGTTTAAGAGTAAAAATGTGAGGCTGTCATTTGCAGGTTGGCTTGCCAGGAGGGAAAGAGTCAAGGAAGCCAGTTGGGAAACTTAGGACTCTGTAGCAAAGACTTGGGAGTGGAGTCAGCCAGAGGAGGGAGAGCAGTCATGCTGGGGGGTGAGGGGTGAAGATAAGTCAGGGGTGGGTCCAGGATTGGTGACCCCCACACACTGGGACAAATATAAAGAACTTGAGAAGGTGGTGCTCATTGTTCTGTAAGTTGTGGCAGCTGCCAGTTGGAGTAGGAGATGCTAGGAAGAGAGTGTCCCTGATGCAGCCCTGGGAGATCTGCTCCCCAGCACTGGGGTAATTTAGTGTATTCTCATTCTGTTAGGGCATATTTGTCATACTTACCTAGCTTATAATTTTCTTTGTTTTAATTTTTTAAATCCTATAAAGGGACATACCATACTTAAAAATAAAAACAAGGGAATCTTTTATTGATCTACATTTGTTTTTCATTTCCATCAAACAGGGATAATTTTGACATAGCCACCATGAAGATCCAATAAGGAAATGTAGAGAATAATGCTTAGAAATGCTATGCATACAAGTTTATTTAAATAAGAAGTTTGATAAATGGGTAACATTGAACACTGGTCAATATTAACACAGATCTTCCCTTTGGCAAGCACCTGACCCACCCAGACATTGAGTTGCATACACTTTGATCATAAAATGAGGGTGGGTTTTTTTCCCTAAGAAAGCTTTGACAATAATTATGTAAGTTATAAAACACTAAACTTACATAATAATAAAAATTATAACATTTGATATAAAGGCTTTAAAACCAAGCAAAACTCTTTTGAAACACAGCATCTATATTTTCACTGGCTGCAATGCACTTCTTTTTTCTCTTCTCACTTGGGTAATACCCAACCCGAGCATACATTACTTGTAGTCTCAAATCCAACTCACTGTGGGATCGTGTTGTAGGTATTTAAGACCATCTGATTTCTTTGGTTCAAATACTTTTAAAAAACGTTATCACTTCCAGCAGGTACCTAAATCGGTCTTCTGTTTCATATTCAGATGAAAATTCAACAGGCAAATGAAAATGTCCATGTGAAAACCCAACAGGCAGAACTGCAGAAAATAATTCTTGTTCTGTCTTTGGGAAATAAACATGATAAATTCAGCTTAGTTCCTCAGCAACACAAATTACTTAGCCAGATTTTTCTTCCACTTATTTTTTCTTGATAATATATATGTTTATTATCTCTTCTCTTATATTTTTGTACTCTTTTTATCTCTTACAATAAATTTCAAATATAAGTAAGCCTTGAAATGTAGTCACTGTGCTCTTTTCTTTTTTCTTTTTTTGTATGTTGGTCTAGAAATTCTGGTTCAAGTTATTGTGCTCTTCACTTTAAATCTAAATGGAATATTTGACTCAACCAAATAACAAATAACAAAATTGAGACATAATCACTTTTTGCTTGAAGTGAGTAACGCCCACACACAATCCTCCTATCTTTCTCACCCTTCCCACGCCCAGCCCAGCAGGGCCTCCAAGACTTCTGTGTGACCACCTCCGTAGATGCCTGAGAAAGGGCGTTTGCGTCAACAGCCTCCTTCTCAATAAGAAACGTATTGTCTGGTGCCTTGACAACCTGAAACACTTTGAAAGCTAATTCCTTTTTTTTTTTTTGGCCTACTGTATGTACTCAGCATGACTCAGAAACCCAGGCATGTGGGCAGAACAGAGGCTCTCAGAGTGAGTCCAATCTGGAGGAAAATGAAAGAAACGGAAATGAGAATAAAGCGCATCTCTCTGGAATAAACCTTACTCCGTTTAATCTCATTTAATACAAAGAGAGTGACATAAAAAGAGAACGCTTCAAATGCTAGAGCAAGTGCCTGCAGTAAGGAAGCTTGGAAGTGTTCCCTTGCTCCTTCCTGCATTTCCTTTCCGTGTAAGAGTGTTTTTCAGAAGTCAAACCAGAAAAGCAAAATCTTCTACTGAAACACAAAAAGAAATTTTTGTGTTTTTAAAGTAGTCAGAAAAGGTTTTGTTTTCCTCTTTCCTTCAAAAACTGAAAAGCCCTTCAGAGGCATTTCACTCCCAATTTTACATCACGTGAGCTGAGTTGGGGGGGAGACAGAATCCGGGCTTGATGAGGTGGACAGCAGGGGTGACACAGGGGCCCAGGCTGAGCATCCTCTGTGCCCTTCTCTCCTGAGACAAGACTATTAAGAACCAGGAATGGCCCAGGGAGCAGAATACAGAAGATGTAGCTCAGTCCAAGTAGCAGCTTGGAAGAAAACCATGACATCCACACAGCAGGAGTCTATGAACCCCTAAAGGAGGATCTCCAGGCAACTGTCTGCAGGCAGTGGAGACACAGAGGGCTTCACGGACGTAGGACCCGTGTGGTCACAGAGAGATGAGGTCCGAAGGGCCTGGCACCTGGTTTATGCTCTGCCGTGGCCATCATGAAATTCATATTATAAACAAGGGCTCTGATTCTCATTATACCTGGGCCCCACAGGTTGTGTAGAAGGCAGGAGAGCAAGAAATCAAGAGCAGGGGTGCAACTCCTGACTTTGGCCAGCTCTGTCATCGGGAGCAACTGGCATGATTTTCTAAGCCCTGTTTTCTGTTTTTAAGGCAGAGGTCACAATATTGCAGCACTGTGGTCTAATGTGCTGAATGAAGGCGGTAAGGCATGAAAAGCACACAGCAAGTTGTGAACACCTAATGGGAACTGTCACACCTATGCTCAATTATTATTTGCTGACGTGAACTAAATAGCATGAATGTAGAGTTGGGCAGTTTGAAAAAATCAAGAGTTTCACCTTAATCACTTATCTATTATCTCCACATGTTTAGACGATGCCTAGAAACCATATTTTTTCTTTTATCTGAAAATATATTCTGAATTATTTAATCTAAAATGTCCTAATTAAATGTTCACACTCAAACGATTCTTTGAAGAAATAAAATAATTAAAACAACCATGATTTTTTGAATTAAGAAGAAAGGAATCAATGGAAGCATTAGGTCAATGGGTCCTTTCAGTGGAGGATTAATTACTTTCCTGTGCATAGATAAGAGCAGGCCATCTTGGTTTTGATAAGTAAATCTTGTTCATTCAGTGCTACTGTTCGGAAAGAGCTGTACATAGGCAAGGAAAGCAGAGCAGAGCAGAGCAGACCATAAGTTGTGCAAATGATGTCATTCTCTGACATTAGTTATCTTCTTATTATTGGTTACCTGGATATGATCTGGCTCTTTATGATTGAGATGTGTGTGTGTGTGTGTGTATGTGTGTGTGTGTGTGTGTGTGCGTGCGCGCAATCTAGTAAGTCTATTTACCAGAGATCTATCTTCACTTTGGGAGCCATAACAGAAGACTGTTATTTGATCTTGGAAAATACATTTTAAAGGGAACTCTCAAAGCTACAGAGTGGCTTGCCAGTATAATCTGCCTGGGGCTTTGCATGGCTGGTATGGCTCATCTTTATGATCCAGAGGCCCTGGCTCTCACTGAAAGACTCGTGGGGAGTTGGAACCCTAGGCATAGAAGGTATGGAAGGCTTATCTGGATCCACCAGGATGCACTCCTGGTTCTGGTCCAGATCCCATCAAATCTCAGTTCTCCAGATGTTTGATCTAGCGGTCTGTCAACCTGAGATTAAATAAGGACTCACAAATTCAGATTTGCTGTGGCTACGTTCTGTGGCTAATTATGAATTAATATTCTTTTCTTTTCTCCAAATGATGCTGTTTTGTTCCTAAACTAATTTTTGGATAGTGGTAACGTTGACCTTAAGGATAAAGCAGTCCCATGACTGTAAGAGTGTGAACATTTAATTCTATAATGCCCCAGGGCAGTGTACTGTTCCATCATTGTATCTTAATTCCTACTGGCCCCTGGTACATCATAGGCACGGCACCAATTAAACCTCAGAGAATGAGTGAACAGTGCTACCTTTGAATCTATACCTTTTTTCCCTTGTAATCTGTGTTTTTCTTCCCATCAATACATTCCTCCTTTCTGGAATCTTCTCTATCTTACACTTTATGTAACTGAACTAAATGTTAACATATTGAATTTATTGATCTGGAAATTGGTATTTCCCATTACTATTTTGAAAACTAGGTAAGTAGAATTATTTTATTTTTCTCTTAAACAGAAACTAGAACTAAATTACTTTTTTATTTGCATGATGAAGAAAGTGATTGTGCATGTGTATGTAAGACCCTCAAAGAAAGCTTCCCAATTTTTGTAGAATGTCTACACCTTTGATTAAATACTTTCCAATAATAGAAGAGGAGACAGTTCTGTTTGAACAGTCTCTTTTCCTTAAGAACTGGGCAGTCTTATACATGTTAATGTCACCACAATCAATGCATTTTCTGGTCAAGGGTAGGCGGTCATTTAATGTGATGAACTGAATGTAAATTTTGTTTTATTGTTTATTTTTTAGTTGTTTTTTTATTTTTAGTAAAGTCTTATTTTTAAAATTTGCTTTCACAGTGAACTAGAGTTAGAAACAGAAAAAAAGGGATATTCAACCTGTTAAATATTTCTTCGTCCACATTATGTAACTAGCGGAAGGCTATTCATCTTCACTGCAGTTCAGAGGTTAAAAATAAAAACTTTCCAAAAGAAGCAGTGACTGCATTTAAATATGAAACACAAATCAATTAGTTACAAATTATATTTCTAATGCATGAGATTAAAAATAAGAAGTCAAAACAGAAGTTGTTCATATCTCTAAAAATGATAGATGCTGGCAAAACAACACTGTTGTTTTTAGTTTTCCCTTTATTTTTATTTTTTTATTTTTTGCTAGAAGAAATGGCCATTAGCTAATGGATCCCACTGGTTGCTGTGTACTTTGCGAGGCTGTGTGTATTCACCATCTCCATTTTCATTAGTAAAATTACATGAACCTCACAGAGGATAAGGAATGGGCCTTGTATAACTTTTAGGGCAAAAGAGAATCTAAGAGCAATTTAATTTGGGTGAGCAGAACATAATGAGGTGCAAACAAACTAATTTATCCCTAAAGCTGGTAAAGTAATGTTAAAGTTGATGTTTTGCAATCAGCCAAGTGTTGGAGCTGTTGTTTTATGATTTTCATTGTGAAAGCCATGGGATTTGAATATGCTTTTCAGATGCCTAGAAACCAGGCAACACCTTGATTCTGATCCAGGGCAGGCCTGAGTTTGCCGAAAGCTGGCTGATATCTCTAGATTGCCAGACTAAAAATATTTTTTCAAAGACAGATTTCATAAACACCAATTTATCTCCATGGCCTTCGCGCTAATCACTGCACCAGGAAGGCCTCCATGTCCTGTTTCTCACGAGGACAGGTGCAGCTCTACTTTGCCAGGCAGCTGCTGGGGGCTCCTCCGCTGGGAGACAGGAATCTGAAGGAGTAATTATGAGCAATTCTGGGGCCTGGAGGAGAGGCAATGCCTTGGGGCATTGCTGATGTTTAGATTGAACACTTGAATAGCCAGGGGCATTGTCAGGCTCTATCAGACACCCTTTTCAGGGATAGCTGCAAGTACATGGACCTGCCAAACGATAGAAAACTTGTTCTCTTTCGTTACCCAGGCTCTCTGATCAAATGGCAGGTCTGTATCTTCAGGGCAAGTTACTCTATTTTTTAAGGGGAGAAATACCTAGAGGTTATTATGCATCCAAAATACTCTGAGATTTATTTGCTTATCTGTACTTTCCATAGCATTGTGGCAGGGAAAATTAATGGCATATATGTATGTAGTGCTGCAGTAATACTGAAAATATGTGAGGGTCCACAAAGAAATTAAGCTTTTCTTAAAATTTCACAGAGGTATAACATCAGAGTTGTCTCTTTCTAAATCAGCTGGATGGAAGTGAGTGGGTAGGAAGAGTATGTTCTTTGGGTTCAGACACCACCTCCTCTGGTTGCCCTTCCACATGTCCCAGTGGCACCCAACCTTGCCCAGGGCAGGCATTTCATGGCATTGAGTCCTAACTGCCCAATTTTTCAAATCCCCTCCAGTACTTACATTTCTAAAAAGCAGGTACTGTGACTTAATCAGTGTTGTGTTTTAACTATAAAGGAAACTACAGAATAGATAATCAATAAATATTGGTTGAAGTGAATTTAAATAAGGGGAATAGGGTGAGTGGAGAAATTGAAGACTTTGTAGGGAAAATCGGAAGGGAAACAATAGCCTTTGTGTTCAGCACAATAAATAACACATAAGAATGAAAAAAATATTGGTTATTGTCCACATTTAAAGAGTAAATACTCAGGAAGTTCTATGGATTATTAGCTACTTGTTTTAATAAAATGCTCTGCAAACACTATGCCACTTACTGTGCTGTCTCTCTTCAAATGCCAACCCTCAGTTCTGTTTCCTCACCCTTTGTCTCTGCCATTGACTGAACTATAATTTGGAAATGTTGATATTCAAATTCTACTAAATTGTGGAAAATAAAGAGGAAGAAATTTATGCATACTGGAATTTTTCAAGGAGAGAGAAGCTTTTGTTTGGGGAATGAGATAAATAGATGATAACTATAGATAGATATATGATATATCTCCTAGGAACCCATTTCTACTTTAATTTTAAAGGCAATTCAGAAAAAAAGGAAAGACCTGTAGATCTCATGATAATGTATTATGAAGGGAATGAAATGAAACAGGAGAGGTGGCATTAAACCATTGAGGTAAAAAGTATGCAACTGAGCCCTGGCCAGTGTGACTCAGTTGGCTGGAGTGTCATCCTGTAGATTGAAAGGTGGCAGTTTGATCCCCAATCAGGGCACATTCTGGAGGCAACTGATTGATGATTCTCTCACATTGATTATCCTCTCTCTACTTTTCTCTCTCTAAAATCAATTTAAAAACTTTTTTTAAAGTATTTAATGAGGGTTTGGAATACATTAGCAAAAATTCAGCCGTCAGAATCAGGTGAGAGAGAATTTGAAGAGCTGGCTGGAGTTAGGATGTGTTAGGTCCAACATTCAGTGGAAAACAGGATCTAGGAACTATGTAAGGGGGGAGAGCCCAAAGCCTAGAGAGACAGAGAGTGTTCAGGAAAAGATCAGCAATGAGGTAAATCCCTTCTCCCATATTCACCATGCTGCAAAGGCTTCTACAAGGTAAGAATTAGTGTTTGCAAGGCTAATCTTGGCTCTGATAAAAGCAGGTGAATAGGTATCTGAATACCTGGTGAGGTGACACCTTTGGGGGAAGTGACAGGTACCCCTGTGGAAGATCAGCAGCAGTGGGTGATAGGGGTGGGATGGGGAGGCTGTGAAGAGTGTCTTGCAAAATTCATCCCAGAGACCTGTTAAACGGGAGAGTCTACATCACATGTTGACATTTTTTAGGACAATAAATAGCTTAATAGCAACAACAAAAAGAAATTTAATATAAGAAGAAATAGTCCTGGAAGTATTTGAATGTAAGCAACAAAAAGATATTTCACTAAGACAGAAAGCAAGAAGCAAGTAACAAAGTTTTAGGCCAGATTTAAATTGAATATTGTACGATAGCCTTTTTCAATAAAACATTTGGATGTTAAATTCAAACTAATAGAGCAGAAAGAACTAAATGATTATGGTAAAATACAACAGATCTCAGGTACCTAAAAATATCTCCGAATAAGCAGAAAGGCTCTGAAGTCGAAATCCGTGTCAGCACTAGTTACAGCTTAGTACTTATGAGCCCTTCCATATAGCAGTTTCTGCACTGGCTTAGCAGTCATCACCACGACTCCATCAAAGCAGGCCCAAATAATTGCTTCAGGAGACAGACCTGAAAATATTTAGCTTTCTTAGATGTCTACTCAGTTTGAAATTAATGTTGTGGTCAATGAAAGCAATTTGTATGAATGCGCATTCCGCCCATAATTTATTTTTGTCAGCTTTCTGGAATTAAATGTTCTTAGCTAATTTGCCATTTAACATGAGCATTTTAATAGGCAATTCCAAACTATATTGGTGAGAAACCAGATCTATTTTAATAATCAACCTTTTCCCAGCAAAATTTAGCATGGTATTACTTGCATAGTTGAAATTAGGGACTTTGGAGCTCTGTCCCCTGACCTCCTCCCTCTCCCTTCCTCCTTTTCCACATTGTGAAACATACTCAGGCTTTGAGTTTGATTCTAGCTGAGACAGCCCAAAGATCAAAGTGTTTTCTTTTCAATATGCAGTATCTATTGACAGTTGAAAATTATTCAGGCTTGTTCTTGGTCATTTGGCCATATCATCTCTGAGCATAGTGCAAAAGGGAGACTGTGTAACATCCATGTTTTTCTTCCACCGTGGGAATCTTACTATTATTTTGAACTTAATGATCTAGTCAGAGACAGCACCTAAGTTTAATTTTGTACTTCATTCAAAGAGCATTAATTAAACAAAGTTGTAGTAGAAAATAATATTTCAAGTAAATCCTCAAAGATTAAAAGCAGTGTTTTTAAGCACCTTCAAGTGTCTAGAAGCATCTATTTACTTGTAAACACTCCGCACACTAATTGAAAGCCACTCTTGTTTCTTTATTTAGGAATTTTCTTGTGAACCCCTCTGAGAGAAATTGTTTCAAGCATGGTTTTATCTCATATTGTCACATGTTAAAGCAACAGATAATTTTTCTTGAGAATTTTCTATCATTTGACTTCCAACTAGATCAAACATGGGCCATTGGACAAATATGTATTAATTCACTGTGTAAATGCATGTTGAGGACCTGCTCTATATGGGGGACAGGGCCAGACACTTGGGTACCTGGGGAGGGTAAACTTGATCACCTCCATCTTCATCTGACTTGCAGTAATTCTCTGGAAAAGGCTCCAGTGGGGAAATAGAGGAAGATATGTCTATATTCCTCAAGGAGGACATAATCTATGAGAAGAGTGAAATACATATAGAATATGAGCTTGGCTTTATATTTTGCAAATAGTTCTCACTATTGCCTAGCACTTCCCACTTATTAGCTTTTCTGGTTCCTTCCCAATTCAGATGAGATGGGTTCTGCTAATATTCTCATTTCCAACCTAATTACCTGAGGCCAGAGAGGGTGAGAACCATGAGTGCTGGCAGGGAGCAGGGTCCAGCGCTAGTGCTCTTATCCTTCATATGACACTGCCTGTCTTCATGCAATAAATGGCTATTGCAGAGGTTTTTAAACTTTGAAGTCTAGGATCTCTTGCTCCCTTAACATTTACTGAGGGCTCCTTAATTTCATATGTGTAAATAAAACTAATCTAAACTTTGCCAAGAAAATGTGCGTGATTAAAATTGATCTAGATTTTAACTGCTACCACTAAGAATTGCTACTTGTAATGCTTATTATTAACTAGAGGCCTGGTGAACAAAATTCATGCATGGGAGGGGGTTCGCTTAGCCCAGCCTGCACCCCCTCTAATCCGGGACCCCTTGGGGGATGTCCCACTGCCAGTTTAGGCACTATCAGGCCTAAACTGGCAGTGGGACATCCCTCTCACAATCCTGGACAGCTGGCTCCTTATCGCTCACCTGCCTGCCTGCCTGGTCACCCCTAACCGCCCACCCCCCACCGACCTGATCGCCCCCTCTGCGTGATGGCCTGATCACCCCTAACTGCCCCCGCTGCTGGCCTAGTCGCCCCCAACAGCCACCCCCCTGCCAGACTGGTCACCTGTCACAGCCCTCCCACCAGCCTGGTCACCCCAAGCAGCCTGCTTGTTCAGTCTTTTGGTCGTCCCTCACTAACCCCCTGTCGGCCTGGTCATAGGCAGCCATCTTGTGATAGCGTGAGGGTTATTTTGCATGTTACTTCTTTATTATATAGGATACTGTGACCTTTTAGACCTAGCTGGTTTGGCTCAGTGGATAGAGCATCAGCCTGTGAACTGAAGGGCCCCAAGTTCAACTCTGGTCAAGGGCACATGCCTGGATTGTGGGCTCGATCCCCAGTAGGGAGCATGCAGGAGGTAGCAGATCAATGATTCTCTCTCATCATTGATCTTTCTATCTCTCTCCCTCTCCCTTTCTCTCTTAAACCAATAAAAATATATTTTTAAAAAACTGTGACCTTTTAAAATATTTATTTATATATTTTTGAATTGCACAATAAATCTATTACATGTTAACTAACAAACATAACATAATTCTGTCAAAAATCACTGTATTTTCCAAGCAAACAATAAAAATGGTCAGAAGATGGAATTGTTTTTACATTTTTACAAATGTCTTTACTGTCTTGCTTCATAGAAGACAGCTGGATTCTTGAGCTGCTTCTGCATTTAATCTATTGAGATACCACAAATCATGTACCCTCTAAACATTTCCACGCACACTTGTAAAAGGATGAGTTTTAGAAGTAAATAATGTTTTATTATTATTGTGGAAATAGTTTTGACCTTGTAAATCCCTCAAATTTGGGATTCCCAGGCCACAGCTTGAGAAGCAATAATTTACTTATTGGTACTGTGTTGGAGGTACTCTGCATGGGGAATTAAAAAGAGGCATCAAAAGTCTCAAAAGCAGTAAAAGAAAATTGGCGTGTTACCCCAAAATTTCAAACAACAAGGTTGACTGGATTTTATCATGAATATTCACCTAACCAGCACCTGGATTCTACCATTAACATTTTACTATACCTACTTTTTTCCACAGATACAGTCATCATCTATCCTCCCTCCATCCATCGGACTATTTTATCTACCATACATTTCAAAATATATTGCAGACATCAGCACACTTCCCAATAAAAACTTTAGCATCTATAGGATTAACTAGACTCAATATTTGTACACGGTTCTTCTTTTAATGTAAATTTCACCCATAATGAAGTGCTGAGTGTACATGCATTGAGTTTTGATAAATGCATATGATCTGTAACCCTAACACTTATCAAGATGCAGAATATCACCATCACCTGGAAAGGCTCTGGGTCAACTCTCATCTTTATTCCCACTGGGGCAACTGCAGAGTTTAATTTTTTCTAGCATAGATTAGTTTTGTTGGGGGTAGTACTTAATATATATAACTAGAGACCCAGTGCATAAATTCATGCACATTGAAAGGAAATTAATTAGAAGAAATATTTTAGAGGTTGGGGAGGGACTGTCAGAGGGCTCTAGGGCATGTCCGGCCCATCTCGCCCAGGCCCCATTGGCCAGACCCCAGCAGCAAGAAATGGTTGATTGATCCGTCAGACACTTAGCATATTAGGCTTTTATATATATAGATGTTCTCTTGTAGGAAACTTCTTTCAACCTACATAATGTTGTTTTCAGTCAATCCAAGTTATTGCATGTATTAATAGTTTGTTCTTTCTGCTGAGTATATTGCCATTGTGTGAATGGACCAGAATGTGTTTTTTCCTTCTTCTACATTTACACCATTACAAGTAGATTTTATTATAAGTAGAATTACAAGTTTTGGTCTATTTCAAATAAAGCTGCTATGAACACTTTTGTACAACTCATTTCCCTAGAATGAATGCCAGTTATGGAATGGGGATATTTAATGTTCTAAGAAAACTGCCAGAACATTTCTAAAGTCATTGTACCATTTTCCCCCCCATCAATCATGTATGAGTTTTTATTGTTCCTGCTCTTCACCAATATTTGCTGTTTATTTTTGTTTGTTGTTTTCTAGTTCCGGTGGGTGTGTAGTGGTCTTATGTCATTTTAAATTTGCAATTTTCTGATGAATAATCATGTTGAAGACATTTCATGTGCTTTGGCCACTTGGCTTCTGATTGAGAAATCTGAAAGGCTTTGTGGAAGAGATGGAAGAGGCATCCACAGCAGAAATTAACTTTGAAGACATGCCAGCAAATGGAGAAAAGGGCAGAAATGATAAGGCACCAGGAGTTTCCAGGGAAGGGAGAGGAATTTGGAACTGGCTGGAGAGTCATGGGAAAGGTCCTTGAGGATAGTTGATGATCTATATGAGGTCATGGAGTGTATTAAATGAAAAAATTAAGGAACTTAAGTTTATTTGGCAATTCAGATATTTATTTGCTAAATAAAATGTTGAGAAGAAGAATTAAATGATTATGTTTTCCCACACACAAAATAGATAGAGGGGCCAGTTAAAAGAGCAGTCTAGATGAGAGAGGTGAATGAGAGTTTAAGGGAGATTGGAGTTAGGTGATAGCATCAGAAGTAGAAAGAAAGAAATGGATGAAGGGCATGAGGGAGAATTCATTACAGGGGGTTCAGGTCAGAATAGAGAGACTTCATGACACTGTTACTTGGATGTTAGCACAACTGGAAATGGTAGAATTACAAGTTTATATCTTCTTTGTCAGGAATGCTGCTCAACGCACACTGCCACAGCTGCAGAAAATGGAAGGATAGGTGAGGAGCAAAGCTGAAGGTTTATCAGCTAAAGATAATAGCAGTAGCACTCAGAGCTGGGAAAGCAGCTGGAAATATAAAGGGAAATCCTGGCAGCACAAGAATCATAGGAGTGAGATCCAAAATCAGAGCATATGTTGCCCGAATCCCTGGCTGACAGTTAAACGATGCATGCTGGGAAAGAGTTTCAGAGGGACTAACAGAAAGATGAAGCAGTAAAGAGAAATCTGCTCCTGTGGAACAGAGTGACACAGGGCCAGATCAGGAGTCTGATGTCCTCCTCAACAAAGCTCGTCCTCCAGCTCAATGGGCAGGAAGCCGGAAGCATCAGAGCACAGAATACAAATTCATCAGGGCAGCTGAGAGTAAGCCGTGTATCTAGAAGTACAAAGCTCACAGAAAGGGTGAGACCCATCTCTGCCCAAATCCTTGACTGACAATGAAATTTTATGTCAAAAAAGAAGTAAAAAACTTACCTGGGTCAGGCTAAAAAGGCAGCACCAGAAAAACCTAAATCTATTCCACACCATCTTATACATAATCATTTGGACCCCCAAAAATATGTCTTCTGTGGGTTAAAATAAATTGTCATTTTTCCTCAACTACTAAAATAACTTCTTATCACATCTGAATTGTATATCTTATACTAAACTCTATATCACAAACATGTTTTAAATAAAGCATGTAGTCATTTATCTGGAATTTGTAGAGTATCTAGTCTATGCTAGACTAGGGTCTTCAATAGAAATACAATGCTCACCATATATGCGATTTCAAATTTTCTAGTAACCACGTTAAAAAATAAAAAAGAAGCAATAAAATCATTTTGAATAATAGATTTTATTCCAAAATATATCCAAAGTGTTATAATTTCAACATGGAATAAATATAGCCATTATTCATATTTTATATATTTGTTTCTGTTCTAAGTCTCTGTGATCCTGTATTTTGCACTTCCAACACTTTACAAGTGAAAAGCAGTTCCTCAGTCACATCAGCCACATTGTAAGTGACCACTAGAGGCTGTAGTCCTGATAGCACTAAGAGCTGTGATTACTATAGATATATCAGAAATCAAAGTAGAGATGGTCCTGTCCATAGGACACTTAGCAAATCATGAAACACATAGAGAAGGAAACAAAAGATGATGAAATGAGCAATGATGGGATTGCACAGGGCACTGTAGGGACACATTAGAGGGTGTCTTACCCAGGTGTAGAGGGGTTAAGAACCAGCTTCTTAGAGTACATGGCATTGAGGATGGGCTCTTTATCCAGGCAAAGGTGGGAGGCAAAAATTGTCCATACAAAGATAACAGCATGTGTGACAACCAAAGGTGAGTGAGGATATGATCCATGGCTTCATATAAGCCCATGACTGAGTTGGTTGAGTCTAGTGCAATGTCTCATCATAGTATTAGTACTGCAGAGCATGAGATCTTTGTCAGTGTTGTCAGACCCCACATATTACAGGTGTCTCCAGAATCCATGGGGAGAGGAGAGGTGATGTTGTTCCATCTGAGTCAGCTATGCGGATTCCTGGTGAGGGATGCCATCAAGTTGAATTTGGCCAGACAGTTGGCCAAGGACAGAGAACAACTGAGATTTTAGCACATGTTTTCTTTATTACCTCTCTCAAATGGAAGATCACTAGGTGTTTAAGACAATTATTTTATCTGCTTGCAGAATATCCTTTACAATGTCAGAAATCACTGAGAGAACAATAACTACATAAATTGCAATGTGATGTGATTTTCCATGACACGTCTTATTTATCCCTTGGTTAGCAGTAGCCTAAACTGGAATGTCAGGGGCTGGATCCTGGTCCAAATTGAGGAAAGGTCTTATAAACTACTTTGAAAAGCATTCTGGCCCACTTATTTTAATAAAATCTAAAATTGTGTAGTAATTGAGAAAAATGAAAAGCATTTTGTAATTCACTATGGAATGAAAAGTGGAGGAGAAATAATCCATTCTAGGTCTAAGGAGCTCTCAACCTTGAAGGTGATTAAAATCATTTCATGTGTTAAACCCCTCAGTCATTTCCTTAAAGATCTTAAGGCTATTTGACTTCAAAATCCTATTAAAAGTCCATTCCCTCTACTCTAAATCTGTCCCATTATCTTGATTCTCAGATATATGATTTATCTGTTCAATTATGCCAAAGAAATATTATTTTTATAATAATCAGGTGAATGCCTAGTCAATCCATACTGCTAAATAAAATTTAAAACTATTCTGTATCTTTCTGAAATATATGATATTCATAAAAACCAGCATTAATAAAAGGTTTTGCTCAATATTTGTTTTTTTATGTTTGTTTATTTGCTTTTAATCCTCACCCAAGCATATTTTCCATTGATTTTCAGAGAGTGGGAAGGAGGGGAAAAGAGGGACAGAAGTGGGGGGCGGGAAGAGAGAGACACATTGATTGATTGCCCCCCACATGTGCCCTGATGGGGCTGGGGATAGAACCTGCAACTCACCTACGTGCTCTTGATTGGAATCAAACCTGCAACCCTTCAGTGTGCAGGCCGAGGTTCTAACCACGAAGCCATGCCAGCCAGGACTCAAGATTTGTTTTTTAAAAATCCACATGGAAATAAGTGTTTAAGGGTAGTTAGCATCTCTATATTTTTGGCCTATGCTAAATACCCATTTGAAATAAAAATCCATGCCAGGGCCAAGGGCAGAAGGGAGGCCCCAGTTAAGTAAGCTGGAGGGGAGCAGGAGGCTCCATTCTCTAGGATGACCTTGTGGTGATGCAAAGGCATGAAGACAAAAGAGCCAGGGCAGCAGGTGCTGTGAAGGGAATAGAAGAGTGATGAGCCCATGCTGTCCTTTCCCATCAAGGTCCTCATTCATTCCATTGTGTGTTTGAAATTCTATCTTGCTGCAAAACATGGAAATTGTGCAATTAGAGGCTCCCAAAACAATATTGCTTTACCATGAACATTCAAACCATCCTGGATCACATGGCTGTTACGACTAGAAATGAGACCCACAGCCCAGGTTCTGGACAGAGGCAGATGCCAGGTAGACAGTCCCTGCAGCACACTGAAGTCTTGGATCAGGGTCATCAGGGGAACATTTCAAAAACCTTGACCATTTATTTTCATGCACCTTGTGCTGGGAAACAGTCATTTTCAATCTATAAATATTAATTCATTTTTATTCAGTCTTTATACTAAGATCTATCCATCCATTATCTATCTGTCTATCACCTATCTGCCTGTCTATCTAAATTTGTCCCTTTGGCCCATGGAAATAGTTTGTGGGATTTAATCATGTATTCACAAACATTGCATTTACATAGTGTACAAATCATGAAAAACTGGTTGACTAACAAGCTGAGTGTCAATCATGCTCCTTAGGCACCACTATTATAAAGATGTTGAGACATTGACAATATATGAAAATTGTTGCTACATTGCTTTTTTGCTCTTTGGGTTTTGACATCAAGAATTCTAGCTTCACCCTGTAATTTTGTATGTGGCTTATTGTTGTTTCTAACTCAGTGTGATGCTTGTACTTAGAAGAGAACTGTGTTCTGTGCTGCACAACTTAAAGAATTCAATTCAAAAGACAAGCATTCAAAATGTAGCAGGCATTGTGAAGAACACGGAAGGGCGCTACAGGAGCTAAAAATCCACAAAGCAGGAGCATAGGAGGAGGAATAGTCAAGCAGAAGCAATAAATGTACCAATAAAGGGAGCGTGAAGGGCAATGATGGGAAGGATGCTGGCCTTGGCCTTGGGATGTTTATGAAGCTCAGGCCTTTGGAAGATGAGTTGACTCACAGGAGACACTGGAAAGGTCACTGCAAGCAGAGAAAGGCAGTGGGGGCCAAAGAGTGGTACTGAGAATGGTGAGCATTTCCCACTTAGGAAAGCAGGGCATATGAAAAAGACAATGGAAAAGTCGGGTGCTTATAAGGGGAAGAGGGATAAGAAAAAAAGTTTTTTTAAAAAGTGAGGTGTTTTTCTTATTGATTGCTACCGAATAAATCACCCCAAAACTCGGTGTCTTAAAATGCAACAACCAAAACAAACAAACATTTTACTATGTCTTATGATTTTTATATTTGGTTGGGCTCAGGTGGGAAGTTCTGCTCCACACTATTTCATCTGGGACTATAGACATTTAGGGGCTTAACCAGAGTGGAACTTTCAAGATGGCTCACACATGTAGTTGATTGCTATTGCTGCCTGGCTGCTGGGAGCTCAGCTGTATCAGAGTGGGGCCTCAGTGTTCCTCCATGTGAGACTCTCTCTCCATGTGCTACTTGAGCTTCCTCACAGCATGGTGGCATAATTCTAAGAAGGAAAATTCCAGAGGACAAGTTATAGTGAGTAAGTGCTTATTAAGCCTTCTTGCATCAGTCTTGATAAAGAAGTCTTCTTGGCCATATCTAGTCACATAACAACACCCCCAGTCGATGTAAAAGGGGATTCTACATAAGAATGTGTAAACCAGAAAGTGTGGTGCATTGGAGCTTATCAATACCATCTCCAAGAGATGTGCATTAAATGATTCAAAGGAATTTTCTTGTGATTTCAAACAGATCAAAATATCCATGCACAATGATGAAATAATGTTGGATAAATTGTTAGCCAGGGAGGAAAATTATCATCCCTAATAAGAGATGAGAAAACTAAACTCAAAAGAGCCCTGTTGACTGTGGGTCTTACCCCAACAAAGTGGATGACTTAGACTGTCTAGGTCTACCTATTAGTCTGTTATTTTAAATAAATAAAACAAAAGTCAAATGTGCAGATATTCCCTTAGGGCAGGGGTGGGCAACCCCTGGCATGCGTGCCAAACATGGCACGCCAGTAACTTTTGCTGGCACACGAAACCCTCTCTTATAATCTTCCATTTACAATTTTTGTCTTAATATCAACTTTTTTATTTTTCAGATAAATTCAGTGTAGGTGCATCTTAGATAAATAATTTTACATAACAAGTTATCTTAAAGACCATAGACATGGATTGACGAGAGAGGGGAAGAGCAATTTCTATGCCTCTGCCTTAACTCTCCCTGCCTTCCTAGATCCAACCAGTGTTTTGGTTTCATCCACATACGCTTGTGAATCTTTGTTCTCAGTGATGAATTTTGTTAAGTCTCGTAATAGGAGTAGCCTTACGGATGAAAGTAGTAGCTCGTGTATATCTCTGAAGGTCACGAAACATAAACCTGATGTAAAATCTCTGTCATCAGTGATGCAGCAGCAAAAGTCCCACTGATAATATCAAACGGATTCATAAAGTTTTCTGTCAGACTATCAGTGTACATGTATACATTAAAAAATAAATGTATTTTTCATCATCATATACTGTGTTTTTGTTGCTCAAATGAATTTTATTATTTCTTCAAGGTTCTTCACATATGTACACCTTAAGAGATATCAAGTAGGCGTAACATGTTCTCAAAAAATTAGGGTTGGAACACAGAAGAATTTTGAGTCAGAGATTTTGCTGGTTTTGGCACGCACTCACAAAAAGGCTGCCCACCCCTGCCTTAGGGCATTGCTAAATGTTACTTATCTGAACATACCAGTATAATGAAAAAGATATATTTTTGTCACAAGAAAAATAAAGTAATTCATAATTTTTTTAAATCTACATCTTAGAAGAAAAGATTTTCTTTAGAATGTTTGCTATCTATGCTCATGAGTGATATTTATCTATAGTTTTTTCTTCTTGAAACATTTCTGCCTGGTTTGGGTATCAGGGTATGATCTGGAAATTATTCTTTTCTTTAAATGTTTACCAGACACTTACACAAAAGATATATGAAGGGTAAATGAGCATCAGAAAATTAGGGTAGTACAAATAAATTAAAGCCATAATAAAATACCACTATACTTATATTAGAATGGCTAAAATTTTAAAAATTGGCCATACCAAATGTTGGCAAGGCTGTGGAGCAACTGGAACTCTCATTCACTGCTATTGGGAATGAAAAATGTTACAACCACTTTGGCAGTTTCTTCAAAAGTATAATACAGCTCTTACATGATCCAGCCATTCTACTTGGTACTTCTATATATATTTTCCCAAGAGAGTTGAAAATACATATTTCTACAAAGACTTGTAAACAAATATTGATATGAGCTTCTTTTTAATTAGCAAAAATTGGAAATAGTTTGAATACCCATTGACAGGTAGATGTATAAAAAACTGGTACATCATTATAATGAAG
This sequence comes from Myotis lucifugus, assembly GCF_000147115.1. Lineage (NCBI taxonomy): Eukaryota > Metazoa > Chordata > Mammalia > Chiroptera > Vespertilionidae > Myotis > Myotis lucifugus. The sequence goes on along the minus strand of NW_005871048.1, from coordinate 52,113,690 downwards.
TACTGCTGAGCAATAAAGAGGAATGACCTATTGATATACACTATGACTTGGAATAATCTCAAAATATTTACTTATGCTGAGTGAAAAGAAAGCAATAGAAGAAAACAAGTATGTTTACTGTATATAATTTCATTCATATATAATTATACAAAAGTCAAACTAAGTGACAGAAAGCAGAAAATTGGTTGCCTAGATATTAGGGGTGGGGAGAGGCTGGGAGGGAGGAAGGGGCATGAGGAAATTAAGCAATGATGGCTTTATTCATTATCTTGACAGTGGTCATAGTCTTAAAAGTGTATTCATGTGTCAAAACATTACCAAATTGTGCATTTTAAATACATGCAGTATAAGAAATGTCAGTGATACCCTATAAACTTGTTATGCATAAATAAACATTGTACATAAAGAAAGAATTTTAATTTTGTATTTCTATTGTTCGCTGCTGACCACATCTAATGTGTTTTTATTGTAGACTTAGGAAAAATTAAGAAAGTGCAAGAAAGAAAATGAAAATATAAATCATTGAACTACTCTAAAATAACAACCTTTTAAATTTTCTATATACTTTCTTTTCTTTGGTTGTATATACACCTTTCCTACAAATTTCATATTGTGAGATAAATATTGTTATGCATGGAATTTGCTCTTGTAGCTTAATAAGTAAACTAAGCATTTCACCATTAAGTCTCCTTTACAATGTGGGTTTAAATGAGTTTGTAATATACTGATATTTATTAAACCAATTTTTTGTTTGATCTACAAATTGTTTCTATTTTCTGCTTTTGAAAATATTATAATACATGGATTTACATATACAACTCTGAACATTCCTAACTATTTTCTAGCAAAATACTTAAAATGTTATTTTACATTTAGAAAAAAATTGCTTACTCAAAATATGTATAAGGTTCTAAGTCTTTTTGTCCATGGTGCCAAATTTCAGGAGGGTTAATTTAGAACAAAATTGCACTTTTTCTTATTAAAAAAAATCAATGTCTGACCATCATTTTTCTCTCCTCTCTCTCTCTCTCTCTCTCTCTCTCTCTCAATATATATATATATATATATATATATATATATATATATATATATATGTGTGTGTGTGTGTGTGTGTGTGTGTGTGTGTGTGTGTGCAGTAACATATATGCCACACATATGCAGGAAAAATACAACAATTTATATTTTAGAAAAACAAAGTAAAATAAGGTGACTTAGTTTTAGTTGGAATCATTTTATTATTTAGTGAAAATCAAGATTGAATATTAGAAAAATGAACTATTTTTTAAGAGCTACTTACTATACACCTAAATTTCAAGAAATGGATTCAATATCTAGTTGTTCTTATTGCCTTTTTTATTGCTGTAAAGCATTCAGAAGGCTAACACTGTTAGTATGACTTTTGTTAAAGGTGTCAACTGACCAGTGAACAGGGACAGTAACTGAATTTCCTTCACTCAGCTGTGATTTTCTTAAGACTGGGAGAAAGTGATAATTGATCCTTATAGGGAGCACACAGAGAAACAGCCAGGGAGCACACAAATAAATTAGCGTCAAGGCCACAGGCTGAGGTGCTAATTGACTCAGGGGCTATTTCTTGTAAACCTGAACCCCTAGACCTGACTTCATCAGCTAGGAACTTAGATTCTCTCAAGTGGAACCTCCACCTCCAGGGAGCAGTGAAAGAAGTCACATGAGCTCTCTCTTCTCTTTGAAGAGCCACTTTCACCTTTAACTCGATTCCTTTATTTTATTTGCCAAGAGGAAGAAGGGAAGTACAAGAGACAGGCAGGGCCAGTCAGCATGGGTCTAACAGAGCCACCAGCTCCACCTGTCACCAGTACTCTGTCTGGCCTTCTAGAAGATCCCATGAGCACTCCCAAAGGATCCTAAAAGACAAGGTCATCAGAAAGGACCTCATCCAGTGGCATACTGAACACAGCCTGCACAATGGGTCTTTCTAGTGACCTGGCCGCCTCACCTGCCAGTTCCTGTTCCATCAAGGTTGCCCACTAGAGCCTCCCAATGATCTAAGAGCCTTCACCAAGCTCCTAAACTCTCCTGAACATACTCACCAGTACCCAACTGAATACAAGGTTGGTCTACTGTGTTTGGGTGCACCTGAATAATCTGAGCAGTGACCAGGAATGATTTCAGTGCCCAATTGTGCATGCTACACAATCCTATTTGCACCTGATCCCTGCAGCTGATGGTCTATAATGGAAGGCAGGAAGCACTAAGGAGGGGAAGGTACAGAGGTCCTTCATGGGATAAAATGAAGCAGTTGTCCAAATCTCATCCAAAGATGCGAGACACTTGCTCCACACTGGAGTGGGGAGCAAAGTTGAGTGCTAATTTGGGGAGGGTCCTAAGTGGTATCCTTTGGGTGTCCAGTTGGGTGCTCCCAGGCATTGCTGCAATAGAGGACATTTTGAGCAGAAAGACTCTATCTCTGCTCCTGTGCAGGGAACATGGCACTAACTATCAAGGCTAAGCATTACTAATCAGATGGCACCTAGCTGCTTTGCAGTAAAGAGAGGAAAGAGAGAGCAGAGCTCTGCATTTTTTCCTGGTGAGACTCAGGAGGTATGTGTGGGGCAGCCTCCAGATATAGGTGTTAGGCTTATGGCGTATGTAGATTTTACCTCCCAGAAATGATGACTTTACCAGCGTTGGTGCAGGGATGTGCATTACTTTCCCCGTTCTATCCAGTTCCACATGGGTGCAGATGCAGGATGCTGTGTGCAGTTGGGATGAAGAAAGCCCACTTTCCCCCTTTCCTTCAAGCTGTGTGTTTTAGCCTTTACATTGAGCACTCAGAATGGGCTGTGATCGTTGTTGTTTTTTTCTCTTTTCTTTTGGGATCATTCTGCTCTGGTTGAGCTCATTTTATCTGAATCTTTTATTGAAGGTGAATTAGACTGACTACTTATGCAATGCAATTGCCTTGAATCAGGTTTTTCTTTTTCTAAATTCACACTTGAAAAGATGTACAGAAATTCCTTGCAGCTCAGGAAGATTCTCATTGTATGAACTATGACATGAGATGATCTGAGAGGAAACCCAAAGACAGCAGTGCAGACCTCATGTCTGAAAAGACAAAAAGAAAAAACGGGCATAGGGCAATTTAAACACAGCAAACTTTCTAACTCCTTACTTACACTGCAGAATCAAAAGCTTAGACACATTTAAATGGAATAAAGTAGGCCAAATGCTGCCCCGGGGCTGGCATGCTCTGCTCCCACTGACTTCCTAGAAACCCTGTTTATTTTGTTCAGGGACACTGAATAGCTTGGGTCTGAACTGGAGCACATTGGCAGATAGCCAATGCCTAAATCTCCAGGACTTGACCTAGATGGCTTCTCGGTCATGACAATGACACTCTCAGCCCAGTATGGTTGCCACTAAGACCACAAAACCGAGCTGAAGCAGACCCTACATTTGGCACCATCATTATCACCATCTCAGGAATTCGTTAGTGTCAACCCCTGCCTTGGTCCTTCACTTTCTGCAGCTCCTCACAGCTGGGACCCAACCTCAGTCCCCTCCCCTCCACTTCCTGGGTACTTCCTGCATGTGGGAGAAAGTCAGCAGCCTTTGTTTCAGTATCAGTTCAGACCCAACCAAGCTTAGATTGGATTGTAAGCAAGTGAAATTTATCACAGGACTGGGGAAGAGTGGCCACTTTCTCTTTCCTTAAGTGTTGCCCAGTTTCCCAGCTAGCGCTTTGGTCCTAGAGATTTGCAGGTTAGACTTTTAATCCAAGTACATGTATATATGAGACACATCTGAACTTAAAGACACACAAATTGTAACAGTAAAAAGACAGAAAAGTAGAAGTAGGCAAATGCTCATCAAAAGAAAGCTGGGGTCACTGTATTAATAGCAATTAAGATAAACTTGAAGGCAAAAAGCATTTAGGCACAGGGGAGTCATTATAAAATAATTTTTAACATCAGTTTAAAAAGAGAATTCAACTATTTTAAACATCTATAAAATGTTCCTCAATATAAATTCTACCATCAGAATGTGATCGTCCAACAGAACTTTCTCAGTTATTGTCAGGTCAAACATGACAAAATGATCAGAGATATAGAAAATTTGAGCAACACATTTGGGATGATTATTTTGTGTGTCAACTAGACTGGGCTGAGGGATGCCCAAGTTGTGGAAAGACATTATTTCTGGGTGTGAGGGTATTTCTGAAAGAGATTTGCATTTGATTCTGTAGACTGATAAAGAAGATTGCCCTCATCTATGTGGGTGGGCATCATCCAAACCACTGAGAGCATGAATAGAACAAAAATGTGGAGGAAGGGCAAATTCTTCGTCTCCTTGAGCTGGACATCCATCTTCTGCCCTTGGATATTGGAGCTGCCAATTCTCAGGACTCTGGACTCAGGGAATCACACCACTGCCTTCCCTGGTTCTCCAGCTTGCAGACATGCATGGGGTTTCCTGGTCTCCCTGAGTGTGAGCCAGGCCCTGTGATAAACTCCTCAATAGATACCCTATTGGTTCTGTTTCTCTGCAGAACCCTGACTAATAAAACTAACCAGCATGTTTAATAGACTTTGTAGAATTCTGCACCCAAAGAATTAAAGAATGACATTACTCTCAAACACACACGGGACATTTAAAAAAATTGGCCATGCACAAGAACATAAAACAAGTCTCATCAGAGTTCAAATACTTTGTATTGTACAGATTATGGTGTGTGATCATGATGCAATTAAGTTAGCGTGTGATAAGAAAAAGAAAAGTCCTCTACATATTTCAAAAATAAAAAGAAGCATTTTTAAATTATTCATGGGTCAGAGAAGATGTTATAATAGAAATTTAGAAATGCTTAGAAATGGATAATGAAAATACAACATTAAAACTTGTGAGATGCAAATAAAGTAACATTGTTAAAAGGAATAATTTAGTATTACACTCTTTTATTAAAAGAAAGGCACTCTGAATTTTAATGAGTTAAAGATCCAACTTAAAAAGTTAGGGGAAAAAATTTAAAAAGTGAATCACTGAATAGACCCAAATGAAGCAAATGTAAAGAGAAAATAAAGAGGAGAGCAGAAATCAATTAAATAAATATTTAAAAGAGAAGATAGAGCCAACAGTTGAATTTTAAAAGGTTAATAAAATAAATAAGATCTAATAAAACTGATAAACAGAATAATAGAGAAGGCAAAATAAGCAATATTAGGAGTGAAAGTGGACATACCTATAGCTACAACACATTAAAATAAAGCATACACAACTTTACACCAATGATATTGAAAATTTAAACAAAATGGAAAATTTCTAGGCAAACATATCTTTGCAAAACTGAATCCAGAGAAAAGTCTGACAAGCATTAAATGACCAAATAAATTGAAGTAATAGTTAAAAATCTTCCTGCAGAGAAAGTATTAGGTTACCATGGTATTACCAAGCTTTTAATCTTACATGAACTCTCCCAGAGCACAGGAAGAAAAAATGTCCCTCAACTATTCTGTGACTGAAGGTGAAACGAGAACAGTACGCGTGCGGGAACACACACACACACACACACACACACACACACACAAAAGAGGGGGAAAATTACAGGCCAAACTCACTCCTAAACCCTATTTCAATATGTTTTAAGTAAAATATTAGCAAACTGAATCCAGAAGTGTATTAAAAAATGATAATCCATATGTATACAGGGCACTTACTGCAGGAATTGAAGTAGGGTTTAATATTAGAAAGTCTATAAATGTTATTCACATCATTAACAGATTAAAGGGGGAAAAAGCAAATGATTTTCTCAATAACTCCCTATGCTGTATTTTACATCCCTGTGAATATTTGGTAACTACCAATTTGTTCATTTAATCCCTTTATCTTTTTCACCCAGTCTCCCAATCCCCCGGCCCTCTGGCAACAAATCCAAAATGCAAACAGCAGCATCTAAAATAAATATAACTCACATGTACTATGTATAACAGATACCACTGTTAAAAATTCTATTTATCATGTTAAGTCTGATTATCTTGTCCTCTTTCTCTGTCAGTAGCATTTAAATACAGAGCCAATGCTGGGAACGATTCCTCCCGGGGGACTCCACGGTGGTTGGGCAGACTTCTGTGTTCCAGGAGCCGGTGTATGGATTTATTTGTCTCACTCCCAGCCTAGACGCCGGTGCTTGATGGCAGCATTCACTCCTTATTCACTTTTAAATGTTCAGAACTAGCACAGGCCTGTTTTCTATCACATGCTAAACAGTATGCAAAAAGTGAATTACTGAACATACAAGTATATGAGTGAATACCATTTTTAAAATGTCAGTAGTACCAGATCAGATTTTATCAGTGTGGCATTCTACTTTAATACATTTAAGATACAAAGTATCAATTTCTACCAGTCTGAACAGAGTTCTATGCTATAAAATATTATTTTCTAAGAATCATAGCTAGCATCTCACAGTTGGAGCCCATAAATATTGCTCATACATCTTTGCAGCAAAACTTGATCATTTCTTCAGGACAGGTTCTTCAACTTGAAATCAGAAGAATTTTGAGGTAACACCCCATGTTGTTCAAAAGATGCATTTTATGATTGATTCAAGAAGCAAATGAACAGTATATAGACACCCACCTGAAACTTAGAAATTAGCATTCATCACTTGTTATGCAGCATCATCTATAACTCGTCTCACAGAAGCCAAGTCATTGTCTTCATTGCTTCAGCTTCTTTGCTACACTTTGTCATACAGGAAAGTTCTGTGGTTTCTGGCCACGAAAAGCTCCAGGTTCCTCGCTCAAGAGCGAGTAAGCTGTGGCCATTCCACAGCCTTTGGATTGCCGGGCGCCACACTTCAGGACTGGCTGAGGATCCATAAGCACAGATTCTGTTACCCAATACTCATTGTCTGATCAAAATAAGACTCTTCCTCTGGAACCAAAGGTGCGATTCTGTAAGGCAGCTTTTAGGAGCTAGGGCCAAACTCAGCAGGAGGGACTGGACAATGACCCCAGGGCACCACTGACATCGGATGAGCCCTCCCCTGACCCAGGCAGTTCACACAGGTACTGACTTTCTCATCATGTCATATCCTGAGCAGTAGATTCATCATTCCCATTTCAAATGAGGAGACTGAGACTGAGCCATGTATCTCATTAGCAGTATTTAGAGCCAGAATCCTAACTGTGGGACCTCTGATTGTAATTCTCTTTCTCTTACATGACATGGAGCCCAGTAGGATGCAGGATACCTTCTAATGAACTTTAGTTTGCCAAATCTTCCTAGCTCTTTCTAAAACTTTCCGGTTTGCCATAATTGCTTTCTGTTTGAATAATAATGCCTAATCGCTGCTTATTGATTCCTCCCTATGTGTCTGACCTACAGTAGGGAGGTGGGAAGCATTGATGAGTGGGGTAATCTACAAGGAAGGAAGAGGGAAATGATATCAAGGTTAGTGAGCAGAAATGAAAGAAGCTAATGAACTAGGAGCAAACTGCTTAAGTCAGCTAGATCTTGAGAAGAAAAACAAAAGGGGAGAAAGCCTTCATTTCAGCACAAGATTAAGTGTAACCAGGAAAATTAGAAAAGTAACTAAGTGGACATAAAGGTATGAAGCAGAGCTGACCTCTGTGTTTTCCACTCCCCAAAGTCCTATTAATAGGACTTATGGCCAGGTTCCCTTATGAGATATCCCACACTTACGCCAGGTCATGAGTGATGTCATAGGAGAAACAGGAAGCTCCTGTGAGCTGAAGAAACACCTGAGCACCTCTGGCCTCCTGCTGCTGTGGATGATGATGAAGCTCTGTGACTTCATGATTAAGTCATGCATTGCAACACCTGCCTTGCTTCTGCCATCCACGCTGGTCTCGTGGGTCTGGTACCCTGGACTTGAAAAAGTGGCTACTGATGCTCTGGGGGCTGTGTAAGAGCAAAAATCCTAAAAAGGCTGCTGGCATGTTTGCTCTGCCTCTCGGTCATCTCAGCTCAGGGGGCGGGTAGGGAAAGCAGGCCATCCACAGCATATTATCTCAGATTAGGTATCAAGATGCCATTCTACAGATAATGAAGCACAAAGAGGTTAAGTTGACCAAGGTCACACAGGAAGAAATAGCAAAGCCAAAAACTGTAGGGTGTGTGCTCATAATAACCAGGTATAATTATAATAACACCTATAATAACAAATACCTTCCCAGTGCTTATTGGAAGCCAGGCCCCGTTCTTAGCACATTCACGCATGGTTGCACTTTATAAGCTATGAGGTCAGTGTCATTATTATAGTACTTGGAACCATTTCATAGATGGGAAACCTGACTCACAAAGGAATTAAATCACCAGCCAGGGTCACCTGGCTCCAAGAAGAACTTTGCCAGGAGGCAGAAACCTTCAGCCAGGCAGTGAAGGTCAGTGTTTCTGTCTTTATGAGTCAGTCTCAGGCCCACACAGTCTACCCCAAAGGGTGTCCTGGATTCTGGGGTGTGATCAGCCCTGCCACAGGCTTCCTGATCCTTCCATCTACAATGATCTTGGGGTTCACCACCCACCCCTAGCACAAGGAATTGTCAACACAAGAGCATTTGCAAATCTTGCCTTGCACCTTGTTGGCAGTATCCTGCTCACTCCTACTATCATGCAATCTGCAGTGGGTCAGGATGAAGGTCACATGCAAATGATGTTCCCCACCTTCCTCTCCCACCCCAGGACATCAGCAGCACTGATGGCACTATTCAAGGGTCCTGTAAAGAGCTTTCTCTCCTCTGCTGATGGGCCTCTGTCCTCTCTACATCTCTTATTTTGGTGAAATGTCTGTGGAGTTTCATTGAGGAGAGCCCTCACATTTCTTCTTTCAGTTTCTTTTCCAAGAACCTCAACACCTGCAGTGTGGCCACCTAGCCTGGCCTTCTGATGACCAGGAAAATACTGGGCTGGTCACACCACAGAATCCAGGAGACCCTTTGTGGTAGACTGTGTGGGCCTGAGACTGACTCATAAAGACAGTAAAAGATGAGACTTAGGAAGGTAATCACTGGGGCCAGGCAGACGGTCCACCTGCCGAGGGGTTTCTCCTGTCTTTGTCCACCCACCCACAGCAGTTGACACCCTTTCTTCCCCCAATGCCTTCTTCAGATGCCATTTTCACAAGATCAATGAGTTTTGCTGAGCACAAACAGTCTCAGATGCACCAAACAACTATCCTTTGGAGGTCCTTAAACAGCCCACATGTGTGCTCTGAAGTGCTGATCTATTTTTTTCTTCCATGTAATGTGCATGTCACCTCCTGTGCACCAAAGTGGGAGACAATAGCAAAGAGAGAGACAGAGAGGGCTTTAGCTACATACAATCTGGTCAATGCAATCAGGCAATCGTGGTAAGCATACAATCCAGGTAATAACACTGTGCTCACAGCTTGGAAGAGTCCCCTGTCCCCTCTCCTACCCTTCCATCAAGATAAGCTAGTATCATATAGAAAATTGGAAGCCACCATTGGGCAAAAAATTAATTGACTATTGGGCTATCCAGATATGGGGAGCAAGTAGAAAAATAAATGTCTGAGAATTAGCAGGAAACCCTTTCAGTATGAACAGAAAGGATGACTAAGTGGGCCAGCAACATGGGAAGACAGAGTAGGGATAGGGAAGCCTCTTCGAGCAGCAGAATCTAGAAACAGGCTGACTCATGGCAGGGACGGTACAATGTGTCATGCAGATTCTGTTCTCTGTGCTGATCCCTCAAGCTCTGATACTTTTGAGGGAAAGAGTATCAGACACTCTGGGAAGGGGCATATAGATTCCATGCCCCAATTTTTCCAATGGAGTATAAGCTCATACCATTACCCACAGAAATTATAATTAACAAGGCTGCAGGTTCTGCTGATGGAAACCACGCAGAATTCTGGGCCTGGTGAGTTGGCTGATACAAGGATCTCTTCTGCTGGTTTCACACCACCTCTAGAGGTGATGGTGCCTAATTACAGAAGACTTTCTCCAGTTCAGGTGCCATGCTGAGTGGCTGATACATATTGTTGTGTACACATCTCCTGGAGACCAAAACCCAGACAGGCATGGCTCTGTAGTGAGGGAGGGTTTTGAATTGGACCTGAGTGATTCTAAAATCCAAATAAACTTCCAGACCGCCTTCAAGAGTGATGGGAGAAGGGCACTCTGATTAGGCTGTTTGCTTCCTCTCAGATTTCTTCCTCAGTCGTAAGCTTTGTTCTCTGTCCAAGTTTCTGCACTGACTTTGATCATTTGCACCATACATTCTGACTCTTGAAACTCCCTGTTTTTATAATTAGGTCTCAAGACTATACCATCCCTCTCCAAGGTTATATTTCCACTAACTTACTAAGGTTAGGTCTCCTTTTGAGTGCAGTGTTCCATCCTTATCAACATTATTTCTCCCTGAGGAAGAACTTCATGGTTATCCTGTGATTAGAAGGACATACATGCTCATTATGAAAAATATAGACAAAGTATGAAGGATAAAAAACTCACACATACTCACACATATACTCCCCCATTCGCAAACACCAATTCAACCTTTTTCATCTCATGGCCCAGATAAACTAATTGCTGAAATTCTGTAGCACACCAAAAAAATATTTTTTTTGCCAATCTGACAAAAAATAGGTATAATTTTAATTGATTTTAAAATAATAATAGTAGTAATTACTTACCCTTTTTGCTCCAAAGTGCCTTTTTAAATAATCAGGTCTCTATGCTTGTATATAAAGATTTCTGGTACCAAAAATTAACCAATGTGATGTGATAAATAAGATGCAACTCTATTATATGACCTATATGTTTATGGGCATTCACACTGGATGGCTATTGTGTTGACTGTTATCAGTTTTTTTATTTAACAATTTAAGGGAAAAGAGGTCAATGTACCTGACTTAGTAGTCAGGCATCGCATGTTTTAAAAGTTCTTGTGCCACACCAGTTGCAAATCGCTGGCATACCACAACTCATACATAGTAAATACCCCCTACACACACACACAGAGACATGCCCACTTAGATATACATATGTACTTACACACATGTGGGTGATACATTCACATATAATTTCATCCACAGTGACACACACACTACACATTAAAACATGTTTATATAAGGGATCATGCCATACTCTTGTTTGCATGTTGGTTTTTTACCCATTATTATCTAACAAAATATTCCCAAGTCTGAAATATATATAAATAGGCACCCTTATTATTAATAGTGGCACAATATCTTATTTTATGGATATACCCTGTTTATTTATTGAATGTGTTACTTTGGGACAAAATGTGTTTATTGAATATTGACTTTTATAAACAAAATCTCAATGGGCATCTTTGCAATGTGAACTAATATTTTCACTAGAAAAATTCTAATGAGAATAATTAGACCTGTGGAAAATAACATTTTTATTTATGTATATCTCTAAAATGGTACAAATTAGATTTCTTGAGTATTGCATAAGATTGCCTCTGTTTCACATGTTCATCAGTAATGGGTATCAACATTCCCATTGCCAAGCTAGTTGTGGAGAAAAGTGGGATTCCATTGCTGTTTAAATTTGTGTGTGCTTAATAAACATCACGGGGAAGTATTTTTCTCTTTGCCCTTTGGACATTTGGATTTCAACTTCTCCAAAAAGACCATTTATAAACATTTCTTCTGTTTTGTCTTTTTGTAGCTAAACATGTATTCATGAGTTCTAAAATTATTTCAATAATAATAATACTAACCCTATTCCTCTGATATAGTGGTAGATTGCAAACACTTCCCCTGGCTTTTCACTTATTCACCTATGTGTTTATGGAGAGTCTTCTGCTTCCAGTCTAGATAGAGAATCATAGTCTGAACTTACTCTCCATCCTGAGGAGAAAAGACTGACACAATCGATATATTAAACAATGGTTTTCAAAACACTGGACACAAGACAACAAAGGGCAGAGATATCGAAGAGACAGAAAGCGAATGCGGTGAGCCCTGTGATGGCTCAGCTTAATGCCCAGACCAGGCACAGAGGCTGCAGCACAGGGAGAGACACAGACGGAGCTCCAGCTGAGGACAGACTCTGAGCTCAAGGAGTTCAGGTGTTCATGGGGCAGAGTTCATGCCCAAGAGAAGACAATGCAGCGATCTGCAGATGGTCTGCTCAGTCATTTGAATAGTAAATACATATGTGTGTGAGGAAACTTCCAGAAAGAAGTGGTAAAAGATCCAATGGGATTGGAGGTTACAGCACCCAGGTCTCCCACAGGCTGAACACAGTGCCTGTTCCCACCAACCACAGTGGAAAATCTCATCATTCACAGAATATCCATTAGAGCGCTAAGAAAGGTCATGACCAACATCCAGGGGAAATTAGCCCTAGACCAATGTTATTCTGACCCCACCCAGGTAAGCTTACAAGCAAGTTCCAAAAGGACTTCATTCTCTCTGGCTATCTACACTGCCTCCAAGAATACAGCTCAAGGGTACTTACAGAAATACAAAAATATCCAGCCTAAGGTAAAATTCACATTAAAAAATCACCACTGCAAAGAAGTCGGAAAAGACAAATCATAATGAAAAGTCAGTTTATCAAAAATGGCTCAGAAATAGAATTAACAGACGCAGATACAGTCAAAATAGTTGTATGAATGGAGACCAAATGTTCAAGAACCTACAAAAATGATGAGCATGTTGAATAGAGGCATGGAAGTTATAAAAAACACCAAATCAAACTTCTAAAGATGAGACGTACTATACATGATATAAGCAATACATGGGTGGCATTAATAAAAGATTAGACACTGCAGAAGAAAAAAACTAAAGAATCCAAAGACAGGAAAACAATTAAAAATGAAACCCAATTAGAAATGGAGAATTTTTTAATGAGTAATGGGGCAACTTTAAGTAGCCAAATATCTAACTGGTATCCAAAGGAAAGGAGAGCAATGTGTGTCTCAGGGGGCGGAGGGTTTCCAAGGGAGGAACAGAAAATTACTCAAAGTACTAACAGCCAATGTTTCCCCAAATTTGATGAAAACTGCAAATCCAAAGATTCAGGAACCAAATCTTAAAAGCAGCTGGAGAGAAAAGGTACTTTAAGGACAAAGGGGGGGACAAGAAAAAATTTCCTATCAAAAACAGTAGAAACTAGAAACACAGGAGAGAAACGCCTTTAAAGTACTTAAAAAACTGTCAACTTATAAATCTTTACTCCCTAAAAATGCCTTTCAAAAATTACAGAGAAATAAGGATTTTTTTAGATGAACAAAAATGGAAAGAATTGGTCACCAGAAAACTCGCACTGCAAGAAAAGTTACAGATGTATTTCAAGCAAAGAAAAAATGGTGCCTGTTGGAGGTCTGGACCCACACAGAGGCATGGGGAATGCCAAGAATGGCAATTCCATTGGTAAATGTAAATGGTTTTTACATTTATTAGTTACACATCTCAAAAAGGTAACTGACTATTTAAAGTAGAAATAACTGTAATGTACTGTGGGGTTTATAACATTAATAGAAATGAAATATATGCAACAGTAGTCCAGATTCCAGGAGGAATGGAAGTATACTGTTGTCAGACCGCATGACGTTACTTGAAGGTAAAATGTATATGTTATTTCCCTTTTCCCTTTCTTTCTAGACTTATTTTGAATAATTCAATATTTTATTATGTTTTCTCTATTGTCCTGTTATTTCCATATTCCTTTATTATTCTTTTACTAGCAACCCAAAGATTGAAATTTGCATGTCTGACATACAATTTAATTCAAATTATTATGTTTACTATTTCTATGATAGTGCTAAGAGTTTAGAGTGCCTTTGAGTGTATTGCTGTCATGTATTTAAATTACACATACATTTTAAATCCATTGGATAGTATTATTAATGTTTTATACCATCACCCTATCTGCCTGCCTGCATTTCTTTCCCCTCGACTTTTATCTATAAGGAGTATCCTTCACTGTGAAGAATTCGCCCTTTAGAGTTCCTCTTAGTAAAGATCTGCTGGTAATTATTTCTCTTCATTTTGTGTGTCTGAACATATGTTTATTTTGCCTCATTTTTCGAAGGGTGTGATCACTGCAGATAATTCTAGGGTAGCCATTATTTTCTTTCAGCACTTTAAAGACACAGATGTAATTCTATTGTCTCCTGATTCCTGTTCCTGCTGAAAGTCAGCTTTTAGTTTTACTGTTGCTCCTTTGAAGTGTTTTTTATTGTTCCCCTCTGGCTGCCTCTTGGATCCTGTCTTTTATTTTTTATGTTTTTGACTATGATATATCTAGATGTTTGTTTATTTTATTTATCTTGCTTTGTGATTTATTTTGTTGTTTTTGTACAGATTCTTAAATCTGTGGGTGGATGCCTTCTTTCAGTTTTAGAACAACTAATGCTTCTGCCTCGTTTCTAAAAGCCTCTCTGGAATCTGAATTATATGTTTGACAAACATTTTTCTTTTTTGTAGTTCTTTTCTCTGTTTTCTAAAGCTTCTTTCTTTCTCTCAATTATTTTAAAATATATGTTGCTGTTTCTAGACCAACAAGAACAGTTGAATGTAGAAATGCATACAGTTTGGGTGTCTTAATTCAAACACACACTCTTTGATTGGTAACTAGATATATAAAAGCCTAATATGCAAATTGTCCCTGAAGGAGTTTGACCAGGAGACCAATCACTCGCTATGACATGCACTGACCACCAGGGGGCAGCATAGAATAATGGGAGGCCCTGGCCAGCAACCGGCAGCCGAGGAAGGGAGGCCCTGGCTGGCAGCTGGAAGGCCCTGATTAGCTCTGATCACAGGCCAGGCCTAGGGATCCTACCAGTGCACGAATTTCATGCACCAGGCCTTTAGTAATTACATAAAGCTCTCTCTTTTTGCTGGGGAAGGCTTTGGTGTAGCTTATGATCTTGTGCTTCTCTTCTGTATCTGTTACTTCTTGCTTCACCTCTTGCTGACTCTTCTCCTTCATCACTAGATTGCCATTCCCAGTCATGCCACTCCTTTTCAGGTACAGTTTCCATCATATCCCCACCTGATGGGCTTTCCTCTCCACTTTTCTACACACTCCTACTTGATTGTTTCAGCATGGGCTCAGGGGTTCATGTCCTAAATCTGGCTATTTATTTGAAGTTTATAGCATTTCTACCTCCTAATTATACGATAGGGGTGCATTATAAATAGCATTGTTCACTTCTCTTGTGCAGTTGTGTGTTGTTGTTTTTTAATTTGAAGGTGTGTGAAAAGTTGTGGATTTAAATGGCACCAACATTCTGTGGCCTCTCTTCAACCAGACACTCGAGGTGATTATTGAGAGTTATCTCAAATAGAAGGATCCACACTTATTTCTGTGAAAATCTTTTGCTTATAACGTATTGCCATTTTCATTGTTTTGATTAATATTATGTCTTTGATCTCAAGAAAACATTTACTTTATTCCTTCAAGACTCTCTGGTCAAGGGCAAGTCAATGTCCACAACACCTCTTTCTTGTGTATCCTTTTCTCAGATGCAACTTTCTTTATATAATCGATGGTTCATGCTCTGCTATGCACTCTAATCCCAGTGTGTTGAACAGCTTGTGTAAATACTAAATTTTGGACTGTATCTCCAGAGATTCTGATTCAGGGAGGCTATTGAAGGGCGAGAATGTCTAAATTTTGAATCAGTATCCCAGATGATTCTGATGAAGGCAACCCTGGGACCACTCATGCAAAAACACTGACATTGACCTACCTCATGGGCCAATCATCAGTAAATGAAAATGCCAGCTCTATGAGATTTGTGCCAGGACTGCCCAAATAATCTTATGGCATCAGGAAGTAGGCAGGAAGGCTGGGAACACCCAACAGGATCTAGTATTTAGTAGCAGAACTTTGCAGATTTCCAAGTTCTAGAAGAACACAGGCAGGTGCCTTATAAATACCATCTCTTTTTCAAAGATCAGAATCCATGGTTCAGAGTCACTCAACCAAAACTCAGGTATAATGATGATTTCAGCTGAGGACATAGGAGTCAAATTTCCAGATCAGAGACTGGCGATTAGAACAGAATCTGTACCTCATAAAACTCTCCTGATTAGAAGGATTGGTCCTGAAGTCAAGGATATCCTTTAACTCCTGGTCAGGAGAGATCCACTCTGTAGCTATAGACAGAGATGCAGGCAGAGGGGAACAATAAAAAGCACTGTTATCTTCCAAAGGAGCAACAGCAAAACTAAAATGAATGTTTTCTCTTCATTTTAACCTATTTTCTTTGCAAAATGCAGACCCCTTTCATAACCTCCAGAGATTGCCATTAGGTTCCAACAAAAGTA
Organism: Myotis lucifugus; assembly: GCF_000147115.1. NCBI lineage: Eukaryota > Metazoa > Chordata > Mammalia > Chiroptera > Vespertilionidae > Myotis > Myotis lucifugus. Next base: position 52,097,405 of record NW_005871048.1, on the reverse strand, counting down.
ATGTCTAAAATTGTTCACATGGATGTAGAAAGTGCCAGAAGAAAAAAAAAATAGACCTGTGGTCTGGAAGGAACCCTTGTGAGTAAAAAATATTCTTCTTTGGAGAATGTGCCTTCCTTTCTTATTCCACAAAAATAAGATCTGTGTTGGTTATGCAAGTATTTCAGCTTCCCAAGCTCCTTGTTCTTGAACATGAGCTCATGATTACCAGAGTTGTACATTCCCCACATTCCCACTAGTGAACACATTAATTTAACTTATTCATTGGAGATTACAAAGCTTCGTATGAGATCAGGGTCTTTCCAACCGGGCATGGGATGGATTGGCTTAGCAATTTGGGGATGGTTAATAAAACCAGGAACCTTAAAAGGCAAAGCTACTATCAGAAAAAAAAAATTACAAACAGTATCTTCATTAGCAATTGAGGAAAACTTCTCAAGCACTTTCCGTTAATGTTTAACGTAAAGTGTGCCTGTCAAGTATACTTTTAGAAGGCGATCAAGGAACTATGTCACATTATTTAAACAAGCTTGTGAAACAGCATATGGAACTCTGTTTATTCATTAATTTTACCAAGAAATTAAATTTTACACACCTCTTAGATTATAGGAACAGTTTTCTTGTAGAATTGAAGTTTCCTCGGATCCAGGGGCAATTCTGATTTAACTCAAATTAACTTTTATTACATTACAACGTCACCTTTGGTCTTTCCTTTGCCTCTGCAAGAAATCATTATTTTTCTCAGGGATTTAATTCACTTTCTTTACAAAAGAACTTTTCTTGAGAAAAACAGGCCAGAAGCCTTGATCGCTGGGAAAATCTTAACTTTACTTAATTGCACCACAGCTATTGTTGCACTTGATGATAGAATCAAGAGCAGTAGTTAGTTATTATAATGTAAAAATCTCAACACACTGAATACTTTAAGGAGTTGCTCCTCCCAGTGGCATTCTAAAGCTGTATTTTCTTTTGGATCCTTCATATACAGATAAGGACAATGTAACCAGAGAGGATGAGAAACTTGACCTCCCATCCAAGAACCTGCATTTATAGTCCTTGCTCTTAACATTAACTTCCTCACATCACTAGTTCTTGAAGGATATACTGTAGCAGCTCTGAACATTGTCACTGTTCAAGATAAATTGGGCCCAAATTAGTCCCAATTTCAGCTCTAAAGATCTGACAGCAAACACTATTTGTATGTGGTTAACTAGTAATTTTTGTGATGCAGCTTTTGTTACTATTCAGGGTGCTATAATTAATACCATTCTGGTATATCAGTTTTAACACATATTTCACTACAAGCAAAAGTTGGCAGCGTGTTAGGGGTATAAAAATAAGCAAAGGAATAACTATTTTTAGACTTCCAAGAAATTTTGAATTAAAGGTAATTATGCAAAATATATGGCAGCAATCAGGACCACCAGGTCATAATATGCTCAGGGAGATGCAATCCACATACTTGAACCCACTGGGAGGCCAAAACAAGTGAAAATAACCCAGAAAAACAGCCCCTAGAGTAGACTCATCTACCAAGGACACACTTTCAGAGACCCTCAGGATAACCCTGGTGGAGGTCCCTGTGAGACCACTATTACCCAAAGATGTAGGGTACATAGTGGGAGCGAGCTTGTGCATTAATTATGAATAATATTCTATGTTATTTGTGTGGGGTTTTTTTAGATTGGAATACAGAAGAGTTAAATGAGTTATCAAGGTCACATAGGATGTGATAGGTTGTAGTGGAAAAACCTAAGCAATACCTGACACAGGGTAGACACTTGGTGAATATTGTTGGAATGACTGAACAGAAAAGTCTAGAAAGACTGACTGGGTCTTTAATATTCTCTGGAATGAGGAAAATGGCAGATTTTGATGGATTATTCTGAGATTAAGGTAAATTCTAAGGACAGTCCAGGTTAGTCCAGATGCTCTTTTGGAGGGGACCCAAATGTAGGCACAACACAAAGTCAGTATCTGCCTCCTTGGATTTTACCCAGCATCTATTCCTGTTCCTACAAATATGACAAAACTAAATCCAAGTGAGGAGAGAGAGAGAGAGAGAGAGAGAGAGAGAGAGAGAGAGAGAGAGAGAATAGACATTCATCTTGTCTTTAGCATCACTCGTAGCCTGCATGCAAGGTTGGTTGCTCATATGGCTGCCTGTCATTCTTAGCTGACCTCTATGCTGTAAATGTGGCATATGCTAAACACAGTAAAAATGAGGGACTAAGGCATTTTAATTTATTAAACCTAAGAATTCTTAAGAAGAAAGCATTTCTTTGTATGAAAAAACAACAAACAAACAAAAATGTGTCGAACCTAAAGAACAGCTAAGCTTCATGTTTCTCTTGTCCAGATGGATCATGTAGCATCTGTGCGTAATTCTGCTAGGACACATCCACCCTTCCATCTGGATAAAGCTTAATTATTACTAAATCTAGTTATACAATGATATAAAGACAAGGAAGAGAGAGAGAAAGGGAATAGGTTATACCAAACATTTTTTATTTTATTTTTTTCAATAATGATATGGTGATGTAGGCAAATAAATCTAAATTAAACCCAGATGGGTTAAGTGGAAAGGAGTCTTAAAATTAAATACAAAATTATTTCTTCTTTCAAAGAACAGCATGTTACCTTTGAAACAGGTGATACATTTGGCTGAAATTTAGCATCTTCCATGCATCTTCAGATTTCATAAGGCTCTTTCCTAAAAAGCATACTAAAATATATTTATTTAAAATACATGCAAAAGTGTTATCTTTTTGTTTTTTCCTTAAGTCAAGAATAAGTTCCCAAACTTCTAAGACATGCCTATCCTTGGAATGAGTTTTCTTTACACACACACACACACACACACACACACACACACACACACCATTGACTACATCTAATAAGCCTTGTCAGTATTTCCATTTTGGGTTGGAAAATTATGGGAGCCTTTCTAGGACATTTTTCAGCACCCATGGTCTCTACACACTAGATGCCAGTACCATCCTCCAGTTGTGACCAGCAAAAATATCTCCATACATTGCTAAATTCTTCCAGGTGGCAAGATCTACCTTGGTTGAGATCACTTGCTCTAAGTCAATGTCCATAATAACAAATTATCTAGATTAAAGTGTTCATTCTGCTCCTGAGAAAACTGAAGGCCCAGCGAGGCTCGGCTGTGTCCCATGTACCTAGTCAGTGGCAGAGGGAGGTCTCACTTAGCCCATTATTTAATCTTCTGGTCCATGGCAGCTATATTATTATATTACCACTAGAGGCCCAGTGCACAAAACGTATGCACTAGAGGGGGGGGGTCCCCCCAGCCTGGCCTATGCCCTCACATTGTGAGAGCCCCACAATTGATTGCCCTAAAGAGGTAGGCCGGAGCCAGGGGTCCCACCTCCATGGCGCAAGTGCGGGGCCACGGGAAGCCCATCTTCGCTGTGCACACAGCCATCTTGTGATGGCGTGAGGGCATCATGTGTGAGGGCATGATGACTACTTAGCCTTTTATTAGTAAGGATATTATATTATATATGATATATTATATAATATTATCATACTACATTATATTATACTATATTGTTAGGAGAGTGATTTGGGCTAGGGTTCCTCACCTGTTTCTCTGCTTTCTAGTCTCAAAAATCAAGTTCCAAAAGTCAGCATTTTAGTAGAAAAATTTTTCTTAAAAGCTGAGCTAGCATATTTGAATTAATATGATCTACACCAACATTTACAAAGTGTCCACAAATATGACTCAGGCACCAGTATTGAGGCTGCATGTTTATTTATAAACTAGTGGCCTGGTGCACAAATTCATGCACATTGAAAGGAAATTAATTAGAAGAAATAGTTTAATATCACTATTCGTTCTTTCTCTATAATAGAAGTGTCAACCAAATTCATGATCGACAATGACAGATCGAAACACACGCGTGCAATTGGCACCAGTGAAAGCTTTATATGTATCACCCATGTGCGAGTCAACTTAGCCTTTTATAGATACAGAATAAACTTGCTTAATTAGATCTGCTTTCTGATTTAGCTAAACTTTTTCCAGCCCAGTGAAGCACCCCAACTTCTCTTTCAGATAATTGTCAGCAACACAGCAGTAAATATGAACACGAAGCAGATTATTATTGTAGATCACGCAGGGAGAACAAAGGGTGAAATATTTAACTGCAGCAGTGTTTGACTATATTCTGCACAGTGATAAAATCTGAAGTTATTTTCTAGGTCCACCACTTCTTACTTCTTTTCAGTCGGGTCAAGTTTCTAAGCTTTCTAAATCTCCGTTTTCCAGTTAATGAAAAGAAAATAGGATTCCACTGAGTCTCCTATCTACTCCAGGACTTCTGTGAGGATCAAATGTGAGGCACGGGAAAACACTTCACAGGCATTTGGTTAAAGTGTGAAATGTTTCCACGTGGCTATAAAGTAAGTCGTGTTCCTGGGCTGAAGAAACTGCAAGGAGGCTAGTCGCTAGGGAGAGGAAGCCAGGCGTTGCTACGTGACATCATTACCCAGCAAGTCGGACACTTAGCATATTAGCCTTTTATATAGATAGATGTTGCTGTGTATCCCCACAACAATGTATGCATGTTGTTATCCCAGATGGCAAACAAAATGAAGATCAGAAAGGGGGCAACTTTCCCAAGTAGCACTGATCACAGCAGTCAGAGCAAGAATCTGAGGCCATTTCTGACTTCTGAACTCAGCCTTTCCCTGAGCATCATGATACTAAGTTCCATGAGCTCTTCCAGGCCCTTCACACGTGGTCACAGCAGGTGAATCTGAAACATGGGCACTTCAGCTTCAGAGCCGCGTTGAGAGCTTAAATTTTCTGTGCATCAATTTCTATGCCTTCCTTTTAGCTCGGACTTCTATTGTCTCTGAAAAGGTGGATTTGATTTAGTCTGTGCCATTCCTCAATAATCCCTCCTTATCAGGAGATGATTCCTCAAAGGCCTTGGACAGGCTTGCCTGGAAAACCCGGTGGAAGCTGAAGTGCCCATGTTTCAGATTCACCAGCCAGAGTCACGCTAGGAGAACCATCACCCCATCCTGGTGGCTCTGCAGGGAGAGCGGGGCAAAGGGGTCATGAGCTTAGAGGCCCATATTTGCAGCTGAGACTCTAGGTCCCCAGTAAGACCCAGGAAAGAGGGCCTTTTCCTTCTTCTTCTAGTCTACAGCCATGCCTCTCTCTTGGTTCATTTTTTCAGCAGCTTTAAAAAATAAGAAAACAATGATGTTTTTCTACCTCTCTCCCAAGAGGCACTGAGCAGGTCAGGTCCTTCATGGTGGAAAATAAACTCCCACATAAAAGCATAACCTGTTTCCTAGGGTGGGTGCAGGACTCATTTTAACAGTGTGTGCACACTGCAAAGAAAATTAAGAGCAAAGCAGCAGGGCTCCCAGAGCAACGTCTCAAAGAGCCTGCCTCCCACCTCTCTGGAAGGTGGGAAGGCCCTGCTAATGCCAGTGGTGGGAGGAGGGGCATGTGTATTCCTGACCATTGCAGGGCCTTTAAGCTCTACTTCAACTCTCTCTCTCTCTGTCTCTCTCTCTCTCTCTCTCTCTCTCTCTCTCTTTCTCTCTCTCCCTCCCCCCCCCTCTCTCTCTCTCACACACACACACACACACACACACACACACGCACACACACACACGTGCACACTTCTAGATACTATATTATATTACATCATACATGCCCTGCCCCTTGCCTTTCTATGCAGAACTTATGAGCAAAGAAGAGAATATAGTTAGAGCTATCAGTACCGAGTCACAAGGGACTAATAATAATGGAGCCAAGACCCGATGTAAGTGGCAGCCTTATGGATGTTCAGAAACAATAAGAAAGGCCCAGACCCACAGCCTCTGCTGTGAGCGGGCTGAGAGGAGAGTGGTAACAAACCCATCATAAGCAGAGCTGCCCATTATGCCCACCCTCCCTGAGGGACACTGGACACAAGTTGAAGCTCTGGGTCCCCAAAGACAGGTTGATCCAGGTGGCAGGAACTGCTAACAGGGACTTCATCTCCAATGGATGCTTCTAATAGTCATTTCATTACCACTTCTAATTCCTGTGATGAGGAATAAAAATTTCTCTGGTTAGATGTCTGCATAAACCAGAAGGGAGAGAGAAGTCAGGTCTAGAACCAAGTGCCCTAGTGTCCAAACAGGTGTCACTGTTCCAAAAATTCTGCACAGAACCTAAATCTAAGGTTCAAATGAGAAAGTTGGGGTGATTTCTTTATATTTCTTCTGAGCCAGTCACTGAAGTGTCAGGGTATGCACCCTTCCTTCATTGACGGGTTTGCTTGGGTATAATGACAAAGGCAGGTGGCAGAGATGGGCAGGAAGACCACAGGATAGGAGTTTAAAAATACAGCATGACAAAATCATGTCATAAAAAATATCTAGACTTAATTTAGGAAAAGAGTCCATTTATACACACATTTCCAAACGACCTTTATTTTTAGATTTTCTTCACTGTGAAGTGAAACCACTTGTGTCCCCTGAACATTATTAAATACAGCCTGAGAAACTGAGGAAGTCACTGTGACCCGAACTTGGTGAGAAAAGAAACTCCCCTGGCAATGCCCCTCAAGGCATGCTCAGTACTCAATTGGAACTTGCTGTGAGGACAGAGAAACTCAAAATGAGGATAACTTAGATAGCCATGAGAAAGCGCTGGGAGACCTTTGATGTGGGACAGGTTAAAGAAAAATATGTGTGACATTCCTGCCCTCCCTCTGAGTGGATTAGGGCTCTGTGTCCTCCTTGTCATCTACACCTGGCACATCCTACTGTGAGCTCCAAAGCTTTTCTGTCACTCTTGTTTGTTCCACTGCACATCACGCCATCTGAAGTCCCAGCCCCCAGTGCTGCTCAGCAACCTTTTATCTACCAGATCCTGAGTTTCTAGAACATTTTTTTCCATTGGCTGCTGTATACCTTACTTTCTTTATCAACCCAACCCCCATGCAATAGCCTCATTCTCAAACAGCCTTAATTTCTCTTTCTCAGGAACACGGGTAGGAATTCTCTTTTTTCTCCTCACTTGTAAACTTATTTTTGTTCTTCTCTCTTTCCTTCATATTCCCTCTTTTTTCTCTAAGTCAAGTTCATCTTTCTGGGACTTGATCCAACCAACTAGTCTCTCTCTCAGTATTTTCATCCTCTCTCTCCTAGTACAGAATTGGCTTCTTCACTTTGTAAAGATGCTCAAGTCTTCACATCTTTTAAATTAAAACACCTGCTCTCATCTTTGCCATAGATTTTGAGTTTTGTCAGAGGTAATATCACCAATTGAAAAACCTTCCCTCAACCAAATCCCCCAGTTGAGTTTCATCTTTACATTTATTTACAAGAATGCTGGATCAGTCAGGGTCTAGTTGAAAAAACAGAAATTATGTCACCCATCATAACAGTGGTAACTAAATGCAGAAAACTGATTAGGTTTTGGGGATTAAGAAGGCAAAAGGTGGACCCAGAAGTGGGAACTGCAGGATCAGCCAAACACCCCCAGGGCTGGATACGAAAGGAAGAGTTTGGCCTTGTTAGATCATACTGTTCCTGGCCTGTAGAACCTTGGGAGGGGCCCCACAGAGCTCAGATTATGGGAAAACCTAGAGACTGGCACCAGCAGCATGTCAGAGTGTGTGTCATTGATGAGAAGATTAGATTAGTCCCTTCTTCCCCTCCAGCCCTCTAATCTGCTTCTTGTCCTTTGAGCAGAGCCCAGGAGGGAGCATGTGACACAGGAGAAAGGTGGTTTACAGATACTGGGGAGAGTTTGGAAACTGAGGACAATGGCTTAATCACAATCCAATCATTAGCTACTACTCAGCATCTATACATACCCTTCTTCCCTTGTGTGAACTTGGGTACACAAATAACTTTATATTGTCACCTAACAAAACAGAATTATCCATCACACATACCACACACGTAACACACACACAGGTGCTTTGGTGGGGTGTCAGTCAATTTTTGTGGACGGAAGTCAGGGACTATGAATTCCCTCCCATGCACCCTGGGAACTCTGTGTGCACCTCTAGTGTGGACTTTGACACGGTATTTGTTTTGTCTCCCACAGACCTGCCTCCTGAGAAGCCCAAGGGGCCCTGGGGCAGGGTCTGCTGCTATCTCTGCCCCAGTGCCTTGTCCTGGCTCTGGCCAGCTGTTCCATGTGGCAGATCTCCTTTCAGGTGGCATCATCTAGCTACTCCGGGCACACCTTTCTTTTCACAACAAAGTCAATAAAAAGGATGCAGGGCTCAGCCAGTGTGGCTCAGCTGGTTGAGCGTTGTTCCATGCACCAGGAGGTCACCTGTTCCATTCCTGGTCAGGGCACATGCCTGGGTTGTTGTCTCAATCCCCAGTGGTGGGCATGTAAGAGGCAGCTGATCGATGTTTCTCTTTCATTGATATTTCTATCTCTCTCTCCCTCTCCCTCTCCCTTCCTCTCTCTGAAATCAATAAAAACATATATATATATATATATATTAATAAAGGAAGGGGTTTGGGCAGCACAGGGCTCAGGGCTGAAATAACTAGAAAAAACAAAGTTCTAGATTGTATGCTTAGGCCTCAGAGAGCTGACTTGTGAAGTGTCCAGAATCTTTGAGATCTGCACATTAGTCTTTTTGACAGCTGGGAAAGTGCCCTTATCAAGCCCTGCTTCTTCTTTCCTTTTCTGCCTCACCACGGAGGTAGGGCAGATCTCTGTTAGCTAGTGCCCCTAGGCCTTGGTGAAAATGTGAGGCAAGGCCACACTCTGGTGTCGGGTTCCACACTCCAGAGCCCTGCCTGCTGCTCCAGCAGCCTGGTTTTTACTTCCTCTGGCTGCTCCCTGCCCTTGTGCCATGATCTATTCAGCTCCTCTAATCTCCCTGGGTGCTGAGGCTGACAGATGCCTGATGGGGCCTCAGAGTCGAAATGAAAATAAAATACATCATCGCCATCCCTGAAAAGACGCAAACCCAAGGCCCAGCTTCACCAGCATCTTTAGCCGCGGTCAGACTGGATGATACGGGGGCTCACACCCCACACCCTCCTCCTCCACAGTGTGTGTGTGTGTGTGTGTGTGTGTGTGTGTGTGTGTGTGTGTCTGGAACCTCAGGAAAGCCTGATAGGAGGTCCCTGATCTTTGTTATGGGTGATTCTTGGGACACTAGCCTGCATTGCAGCACCAGGCCCATCAACAGTCCCTGAGGGTGCCCCATGGAATGTGTGGCTGAGCCTCGTGCATTTCCTTTCAGAAAATGCCCACTTTCCACATCCTCCAGGGCCAGGAGTGTATAATATTTCCACGCTCTCTGGCTACTTAGGAGAGGACAACAGAAGAGGGGGAAACCCTGCACAAAATGTATTCCCACAGCCCAGGAGAACTGGCAATTGTCTTGAAATAGAAAACACTGGAATGCTCAGTTTTCATTGTCATCACACAGATTTATATGTGCAAGATCCAGAATTAAATTTCCCCATAATCAGAAAACATTATTCAAAAAGACCACTGGGCCCCTAGGTGGCCCTATGGAGCCATTTGCATATCTGTTAAACACAGCAGCAAAGAGCAAAAAAGAATGAAAAAGTTCAATGAAAAATTATTTCTATTTTTCAAGAATGTTGGATAAATATGTAACATGCACAAAATATCTGCCAGTATTGACCACCCACCATGCCCCTGAGGAACAAGGTGACATCACAGCCCACAGAAAAATAAAAAAACAAGCCTGCTGGGGAAGTATCAACCATTTTAATGAGATGATGCCTGAAGGTGCCAATTTAACACAAGCAGTTGCAGAAGGTGAAGTTACTTTTCACACTGAGTAGCTTGACTTTAAATCATGTGGCTGTTTTCTAAATTAATTTTGCCCATTTTCAATTTCTAGTGTTCTTATGCATAGACAAAAAGTGAAGTCTCTATTTATAGGTGGGCTTCCTAACAGAAAATCTTTGCAAACAGTTAAATGATGCAGGTTTATATCAATATTGTCAAATGCTTAAAATGGAAACCAGATCATTACAATAATTGTTAAATATTTTCTGCAATTCAGAAGTCAAAGAAAAGCTTTTGGAAGTTCATTTTGATGAAAGTAAAAATTATTGTTCATATTCTTGTATATACATTAAAATTCAACACTGAACCTCTATTTATTTTGTGCAATGATTTAAATTTTGAGGGAACAAAACATCATGGTGAAAGCAAACTTGTATTGAAATAATGATCTGTGAATCAGGAAGAGGGATCGCATAAGACACCAAATCTCCTGACACCTTTATCTTTTTTTTAATATATATATATTATTGATTTTTTACAGAGAGGAAGGGAGAGGAATAGAGAGTTAGAAACATTGATGAGAGAGAAACATCGATCAGCTGCCTCCTGCACAGCCCCTACTGGGGATGTGCCGGCAACCAAGGTACATGCCCTTGACCAGAATCAAACCTGGGACCCTTCAGTCCGCAGGCCGATGCTCTATCCACTGAGCCAAACTCGTCAGGGCCTGACACCTTTATCTTACTGGTAGACCCCCGCCTCCAGAACTGTGAGAAGTAAATGTCTACTGTTTATAAGCCCCCCAGTCTATGGTATTCTGTTATAGCAGCCCAAATGAACTAAGACAAAGCATATTAATTTTCTATTATTCCTGCAATAAATTAGCACAAATTTAGTGACTTAACACAGATTTATTATCTTACAGTTCTGAGGGTCAGAAGTCTGAGATGGGTCTCCATGGGCAAATTGTCAGAACTTAAGTCAGAGTTATGTTCCTTCCTGGAGGTTCTAGGGGAGATTGCATTTTCTTGCTTTAAGAAGCCAACTGCATTTCTTGGCTCCCAGCCCCATTTTCTGTCTTCAAAGCCAGTGATGACCAATACAATCTTCCTCACATGACACCGCTCCAAGGCTGACCTTTCTTCCTGCATCACCAACACTTAAGGATCTTTGTGATAAACATTGGGCCCAGGGTAATCCAAGATAATCTCTCTTGTTAAGGTCAGCTAATTAGCAACCTTAATTCTAGCTGCACTTTAACTCCCCTTTGCCAAGTAACATAACATATTCACAAATTCCACAGATTAGGACATGAACATCTTTGGGGGCCATTCTTCTGCCCACCATATGGACATAGAAGTCAAATAAGGGATAGCACTATGAGAGTGTTGACTGGGAGGGACATGGGCTGTGGGGGTGGTAGAAAAAATATTCTAAATCTTCATCTGTGGGGGTGTTTATACAGGCATGTTAATTTTAAAGAATCACCAAGGTCAAACTGTACATATAAGATTTACACACTCTATATCTGACATATGTCTATAAACAGTTTTCAAAGAAAGAGATATGTGCCTTTGAAGCACTGCAGTCATAAATCCCAGTGACCTGGAGAAAGACTGAATGTTTTGAGGTCCACTGAACAAAATTGGAAAATTCTAAATCCAAGTATTCAGTAATATAAGGCAAGAAAACCTCAGCTTTTGAAGTTTTTTTAAATGCAAATTTAAATGATCAAAAACAAAACTAGCAGAAAAAAAGGACAATGAAATTTAGTCCCAAAGAGGAATTAAGCAACTCAACAAATTAAAACATGAGTATTTATATGGTGTTCAAAATAAAATTTTGAAGTTTTATGGGGGCCGGCTGGTTTGCCCTGAAGGGTGTCCTGGATCAGGGTGGGGGTTCCCTTAAGGCATGGGGCGGCCTGGGCGAGGGGCCTGTGGTGGTTTGCAGGCCGGCCACATCTCCATGGGGTGAGGGTACCCGCTGGGAGGGCGTGGCCAACCTGGGTGAGGGACTGAGGGCTGTTTTCAAGCTGGCCACAGCCCCTTCAGGGTGGGGGTCCCCACTGGGGTGCCTGGCCAGCCTGGGTGAGGGGCTGAGGGCTGTTTGCAGTCTGGCCATGGCCCCGGGCAACCCAGGCTCCCAGACCCTCCTTGAGCAAAGGCCACAGCGGCTGGAAGCAGGTATCTGAGATTTATTTATCTTCCATAATTGAAACTTTGTAGTCTTGAGTGGAGCCCACAGCCGGCCAGGGCAGGTGGGAAGCTTGGCTTCCTCCATCACCAGGGGCAACCCAAGCCTGTTCACTCCAGCTCCGTGGCTGCCTCCATCTTGTTTGGGTTTATTTGCATACTCGCTCCTGATTGGCTTGTAGGCGTGGCTTGTGGGCGTGGCTTGTGAGTGTAGTGGAGGTATGGTCAATTTGCATGTTTCTCTTTTATTAGATAAAATTACTCATTTATTTCAGCCCTTTGTATTCAGCATGTCTCTATCAAAATAAACCTACTTTTCTATGAAAATAGAAATGCTTTTGTTTTTTCGCGGCCCACATAAACTTAAACCTTGTTTATTTGGCCTGTGTTATCCTTTGAGTTTGACATGCCTGACCTACAGGAAGGAATGGGCTGGGGGAGAAACTGGGATGTGATGCCATCTCTCGGTGGAAATCAAAAAAGAACCTGTATTGAGTCCTGAGGTTGAGAACAACCTTTAGAGTTGCCCAAAGTTGAGACATCCCTTTGCCCTGGAATCCAGGTCACCACAGAATGGGTGTGACCTTGGGCAGGGCAGCTCTCCCTGGGAGCTGCCGTTTAGTAGCACATGCAGCACCTTCCATTCCAGAAGGTGGCTCCAGGCACTGTCACAGCATCCACCACAGTCATGCAGGGCTGACCGTGCACAGGTTATGTGCCCAGCACAGGACACAGTTCTGGTGACAGAGAAGTTTGTTTTTCTCATCCACGTACAGGCATCTCTGAATAACTAGTGGCAGCCCTATTTCCATTTACAAAGAAGATAGCAGAAGCAACTGACTGCACTGTCCACCCAGGTACAGTCAAGCTTCTTCCCTCCTTGAGCCTCTTTGGTGGGACTAACAGAACCTCAGCTTTGTATGTATCCTGATGGGCTGATAAAGAGCTTCAGGTAGCATGGTCCAGAATCTAGTTCCCCCCAAAAAAGATAGAAAGTCTTCAGCTTGCTTGTGTCTCGCTAAGCTCTGCCTTCCTCCGCTCTGGGGACTTTACAGAGATGGTGGGTGAAATGCACAAGACATCTACCTCCCTGATAGACAGTGGCTAAGAGCCAAGGCAGGCCTGCAAATTAACATGGGCCACAGTTCCTGGTCATAACAACTTCTGCTTTTCCACCATTCACCTGCCTCTTGCACAATAACAGTGTCCGGCCGGTTATAATACAGTTCCATCATGTTATAATCACATTTAAAGCCAGCAATTTACCGAAGTGCCATTTAACAAAATGCTGTGCACACAAAAATGAAGAAATGATGAATTATCGTCACAAAGGAAAACCATCAAATCCCCAGAATAGCCTGTGCTGTAAAAGCTGCTCTCTGCCGCATATGCTTCATCTGCTGATTCATTCTCCTTTCAAAACCTGTTCTTTCAGAACATTTTTGTGTAAAAGAAAAGAAAGCCCAATTTTCCAAAGCAAATATGGTAATTTGGTAAATATTGTTTTCCAAAACTCAGCACTATAAATCCCATTTATCGATCGCAAGCAATCAAAACCTTTCACATTTTTGAGAGTTATGCTTCCAACCCTAAAACTCTGTCTAGCTTTTACTTACAGATCATTTCTTTTTAGGCCAAAGTTGCCAATCATCATGGATTATTTGGATCAGAATCTAAGGAAGAGTTTTACATCAGAAAGAGCAGCCAGGAAAGCATTTGGTAGGCTGCAAGCTACTTTAATATGAGGTATTGGTGTTACTCTCTTGTTAGCAGGAATAATGATGGTGAGACCACCACCAAAAAAGTGGAAGGGGAGATAAGAAAGTCTACAAGCATGGCACAGCACCTTTCACATCCATTGCACTCTATAAATGTTCACTTATGTCCATTTAAGTTCATTGAAATAAAGTGAATAGGTTTAACACTCGAGGTTCCCATACAAGATGCCCTGACCCAGCCAGGGGAGAGGATGGAACCCTGGGATGTCCTCCCCTGCCCATGGGGCTCTCCAGCTCCCAGGAACTAGAATTGTAGGTCTGAGGCTCCTGATTTAAAGTGAAAAGAATCCCCCACTCCTGGACACAAAACAAGTCTGACTGCTGCGTTGCTAGCCCCAGATGAAGACAGTGCTATAGCCCTGGGGAGTGACCTGTGAAACTGGCAGAATTCATGGCATAAGGATTCAGAGTTGCAAGACCCCACCACACACGAGGTACTTTCTCTTCCACCATGGACAGCTCCCATCTTTCTGGATTATTTCTTCTCCCTAAATTTGCTTGGCATAGCTTCCATGGACCCCCTTCTTACACAAGCTCGCTTTGGGCTAAAGGGAGATTCTTAGTCCAGTGAGAACACTGTACCTTAAAATTCTGCTCAAACTCCATCGGTCAGCCTATGATGATATACAACGCACAGGAAAAACTAAAGAATGGCAGTCTTATCACAGATTCACTCACTAAGATAAATCCAATACAATTAAATTTCAATAAAGATCCCCTTTGGAATATGATATAATAGGTTTTGTGTATATGTATAATAAATTTCATACATATACCTACATATATGTAGAAATATACACAGTGATTGTCTAAATCCCATTCAAATAAATAAGCAAACCAGAGGTGACTGCTCTCACAGAGGCCCTGAACCATCATCCAGTCCACTGACTTTCCTTATCAAAGCTGTTCCATGCCCTGAGAGTCAACTTTGGGACACTATGCATAAGCAGTGGTTCACTCTCAGCCAGGAATTTAAGTTGCTGTGCAGATTCTCTGAGGTGAATCCTTGAGAAATGTCCAAGAGGTGTTATAAGAAGAGATGTTGGTTCTTCATGACATCTGGGCCTTGGAAACCCCACATGGGTCCTGGAGGTCCTGAGGGAGCTGCCTGTCCAGGGAGCACAGAGAACCAGGTGCCCTTTCTGCACCTGCCACAGCCCAGCCTGTGGCTACTTTCAGAGCCAGCTGGTGCACCCACATCCACATGTGGAGGATGTTGAGAGAGACCATGCCTCAGGCCACCAGTCTTTGGATGTCCCACCAGTCAGGGCTGCGGCAGACGTTCGGGAGCATAGCAGACATGTCCACTGTGGTGCTCCAGCGGGAAAGGACTTGAGTCAAACATGAGGCCATGGGACACAGAAATGAGCTCCCATTTGTTTTAAATGAGGACCACAGATAGGATGCCTTGCCTTCACCCTTCAGGCTAAAGGCAAATGTTTACTTTATTTCTACAAAACACTACACTTCAATCTTGTGATGTATAGGCTTGGCTAGATCACTAAGCTCATCTCACCCTGAAATACCACAAACCTGTGCAGGGGCACATCACACATGCCCAGGGAGACCTCTTCAAGCCTCCGGGACTGATGCCTTTTGGGAATGACTGCTGATCTGATGTTGCCTTCATGGGGCAGCAGGAAGTTCCTCTCTCCCTCTAAGGCAGGACACCTGCTGCGAAGGTCTCAGGCTCACTGAACCCCAGGAGTGGGGATGTGCTGGAATTCGAGCCCTCAGGGGCACAGCATCCACAAAACTCCTGCCCTCACTTTTTCTGCTTGTGTCCAAAGCAGCACAAGGACACTTAGGGTTGTAAAATTCATAAAATGCCTGGCTTCCAGGTGCCACACAGGAGGCAAAGTCAAAAATATTCATACAGCTGCAGCATCTGTGGGTGGGAGTTGTGGGGAGGAAAGGACTGCCTCTGAAGAATAGAGGCTCCCAGAAGGTTGTGTGTGATTCCCGCAGGGTGGTTTCCCAAAATGTAACCAGACATATAACATCATGCCCATGAGACTGTATGCATTCAGTTACATATAAATGCAACTCGTTGTTTAAGGTTCCATTGTCATTATCTATCATTGGAGGCTGCTCAAACTAATACAAAGAAAGCCTGGAAGCTCCTCTCGCATACTGTGGGAATGGAAATGGTGATGTTAGGAGGTGTTTCTAACAGCGCAGTCCCATTGTGAAGAGTCAGAGACTCGTGGAGGTAGGTGATGAAATGTGCCTTTGCTTTTCATTTAGTTCAGGGTTAGCTGGGATGGAGACTGACAGATCTCAACTGTAAAGCCCCCAATAAGCAAGCGTCAGCTACACTCAGCTTTCAGACAACCTACCAGCACCTCTTTCTCAAGGAAAACAAATGCACCTTAGAAAAGAATGCACATTTCAAGGACCACCAAACACATTGCCACGCCAGCTGCCACGGTGAGTCACACGGATGCCTGGGGCACAGTCATTAACCTTCCTGGGTCTGAGAGATGAGCCAAGATGCTGACGGCAGCTGTAAAGAAGGAGTCTTATGATTTCGGTAATGGACCCAGTTAAATGTCAAGGGAGACATTTGGCAACATCATGAAAAGATCTGTGAGGAGAATCACTGGTAGCTGAGAGCATTGAGCGTAGCATGGATTAATAGCTGCTGGCGATGAATCCCACACATTCCTTTTGAAATCAATATCACTGATGCCCACAAGAGTTGCTGGCTGGAAGCAAAGGCAAAGAAAGACATTCCTGGTTCATTTCTTAACATGTCCTGCTCCCTTGTTTAAAATACGTGCTGTGTGGGCTCTGACTTTTATTTCATAGTGAGTTCTCAAACACACACACACACACACACAAATAAAAACTACACAAAACAACAGTCTTTTAATTAGTGAATTCTTACAGAATGACATGTATGCATGACTGCAGGTATGAATGATCACAAGTTTAATTGTAAGAAATGGAAGAAGAGACCAATTGTTAGTAACAGGAAGCTTCGTTCCAAAAATAAAACTGGCTACAAATAATTTTTCTCCTTGTTTCTGATTTTAAACATAAATTTAGCTCTTATTACAAAATAGCATATGTGCATGGTGTACATACAGATGATTAAATGGAAAACAGTGAAGATGAGCTGTAGCTATAACTCAGAGATGCTCAGTGTTATAATATCATCTTTCTAATGTTTGTTCCATTAATTATTTTTGCAAACATTCAATTGTATTTTACCTACTGTTTGGTAAAGTTTATTACTTAATATGAAACAAACATGTTTTTGATATTAAGTAGCCTAGTAAAAGAAAATAACTGAAATTGTCCAATAAAACATATTCAGCATCTGATGGACAGGTGCTGCAGCCTACAAAAAGGCTACAAAAATAGTATCTGGAACAATGTGTGTCTTTGCCCCCACAACTCTTAGCACAAAGCAAAATGCCTTGCACTTGGTAGCAGTCCAATAAATACAACATTACATGTATCAATGAATGAATCACTGAATAGTAACTATTTAAATAATAAAAACTTCTAATGGTTTGAGCTTCATTTGCCAGCTCATTTCACGAACAATATATGTGATAAGGTGGGGGACAGACCAGATGGCTCAGACAGCAGAAAATGTGTCCTGAAAACCAGTGTCATTTTTTCACTCTCAGTAGATCATTTTCAAACAGCCAGTGAGAGTGTTTGGGGAGTTTGTTGGCTAGTGTGGTTTGTTCTTGTGGTTTTTTTCTTGAGTTCCAGCGATGGGCAGTGCCTGAAGGACAGATGCTGCATTCAGCCAAGGCTAGGGTGTGCTGTCTCCAGTGGGATTGGTGCCACTTAGAAAAAGTGTCCTAGGCAAATGTGAGGATTGATTTGGTCAAGCCAACTGTGTCCTCAAATGCACTTTTGGTTTCCTAAAGGCCTGGAAGCTGAAACTTGGTGTGCACCCTGACCACAGAAGGTCTGGGTGCCCAGACTGAGGATGCCCTCTTCTGTTCCAGGGCATCGATCTGGTTGCTGCCTCCCTCACTTACTGGGACCTTTGGGAAGAGAAGCTACTGTTCTAATTTCTCAACAAGAGAAAGGTTCAGCAAGTAGGAATTTTTTTATCAACAAGGTTGCTTTATCCCATCTAGATTATTCATCACAGTGTTAATAATCTAGATATGATGAAACAAAATGTAAGCTTTAAACTTAAAGTAAAATATAATTCTCCTCATGCAGACATTCCTTAAAAGAGTAGACATATTCCCAATGACTGTGTTATTAGCAAACACTCCTGGACCCTAATTATTTTCACAGTAACTTGTGGAACACAAGTGAAAATGTCACTGTTGCCTCTTCCTGCAGGAATCCGACACTGAAGACAGTTTAATTGGCTATTACATTCCTGAAATAAGATGTAAAATGTATAAATAATTATAATCCTCAAAGTATATGCAAGCACTTTAAATGAATTGCCACAATTAGAAGGTCCTGTGCCAAGTGAAGTCACACTGGAGCCCCAGACATTCCCAGCTGCAGCCCATGGTGTCAGGGAGTGAGGCATCCTGGACAGCTATGTCCGGATGGCTCAGCCCTGGTTCCACTGTCTTGTGCACAGTAGGAAAACAGAATTGTTCATTCCCAGACTCCAAGTCCAAATAATTCCTATTGTTTTCAAATCTCTTTTTTGTTAATAATGGGACAGACTGTAAAACCCACTGGATGAGATTGAGGGACCACTAGACGTACATGTGGAGCCTTGGCTGGTGACCTTTGGCTTTCCCTTTGATAGTGACAGGAAACACAGAGGCTCTAACAAGTCTCAGCATTGCTCCAGCCCATCCAGGGGAAGGGCCTTGGAGGATGAATGGGCATCTGGAACTTTTGTGCTTTCTCACCTTTCATTTCTCCCACCCTCAACTAACCTGTTACCAGGTGAGTGGTCAATTTTGTTCCAGGAGAATGGGGAGTTAGAGAAATTAGATCCTAGGTAAAATTAGTCTTAGTTACATAGGGCAATGTGTGTGACCCACAAAAGGAAATGAGCCTCTTCATCACTGCCATGCTGCCTCCAACCCCAGGGCTACTCTCCACCCCAGCTCATTAAGTGGTTCTTTTCTGCACCTTTGCTCCTTCAGCCCATCATGTACACAGCTGAGGGAAAGCAAGCATCAGGCTGTGCATCCTCCTGCCCTCCACTGACTTCCCACTCATTCAGAGTCAAATTCACATCCACATGACCCTCAGGAAGTGCCATGGGTTCTGCTCAGTAACACACCCTGGCCTCACTGCTCCCCCTTCGACCACACTCCAAAACTGGCATCAGGTAAAGTTATCACATCTTTGCCTTACCAACTATAAAGCTATGAAATTAACCTAATCTCTCCAGCTTCCAGAACTATAAAATAAGCTCACTGCATCTGTCCAGCAAGGTTACAAAAAAAAATCAGGTAGCACAATACCTAGCCACGTGACACATTCTCAAAGCAGAGCTTGTAATCAACTTCATTTGCTGTGCTTATCTTTCCATTCTAGGTCACACCCCATTCACAGCCTGGAGCAGAGCATCTGGGCTCTACCACATGGGCCCTCCCCTAGCTACAGCTAATTGGACCTAGTCAGCTGCCAATCATATTATGTTCCTTGAGAATTTTAATTAAGGAAACACAGCAACTGAGAGAGTTAGAATGTGGATTGTATTTGTAAAGATCCACCACAACATTCCCAATGGTAAAATCCAGGATTTTGTTAATTCAATACAATTCAAATAATCTCCCTATCCTTCAGCTAGTTTAAATGGGTTCCTGTTTACTACAGCTAACCATTGCCAGGTTGAGCTAACACTCAAGGACATCAGTTTCCTCCCTGTCCCTATTTAATAAGAAAGCCACAGGGGAAGAGTGGTGGCTTACATCTTGTCTTGGTCTAACAGTGAGTCGGAATGGATCTGGGCATGGGACCAAACTCTTCTGACCTATAAACCAGACCTTTTGGTGTAGCTAATAGTTATGTTTAGATAATGAGAAATTCCATTCAACAGACTATTAATTATTTTACTCAGCATGAGTATTGAGAAATTGTTTCATCTTATAGGAGTAAATGAATATAAGAAATTTTAGAACTGATCTTATAACTATTAATCATGCCTTTAAATATTCAACTATACATAGTGAAATTCATCCATATTTTAATCTCAAATTTTATTATTTTTTTAGTCTTCAATGAACCAAAAGATTGGTTCATATGGGGGGAAAAATCATTAAATAGGTAATGAATAGCAATAATGCCAAAAAACAAATAACAGTAATAAGAACTAACATTATTGAGATCTTATTGTGTGGCACTTTATAGGTTGGGCACAGAGATTAATTTGCACAACTCACACAGCCAGTAGTGATGAAGGTGAAATATGAACCCACACAATTCAAGTATACTAAGTACCATGGTGCCTCAGCCAGGTCCTCTTTACCAGGTTGGTACCCACCTACCAACTGCCATGAATGTTGGCTACTAAGAGCCTCTCACCTAGGAAGTTAAGTCCTATCCCTTGGTCGATAGCCAATGGCTTACTGATAAGAGATACAAAAGACTGTCCCTGCTTCAAAGGGCTAACAATTTGATTGTGTAATGTAGGTCCCACAGCTTCCCTGCCCCAATCTTCACATTTCCCTGAGACCACACCCTGCTCAGCTCTCTCTTTTCCTGTTCTAAACTTCTTTCTCTTTTATAGTTTTTTACTGAGGAACACTGCCTCTGTGATCATGTGCATTTAATCTCTGTCTCAGACTCTGCTTCTTGGGAGCCTGACCTAAGTTAGTGCCTTGTCCTCAAAGGTAGAATTGTTGCACCTGGAAAGCAAGGGAGAGAAGTAATGTGTCCCACCCACCATCACTCGCAACAACCCACTTGGGGGAACTGTATTGCCCATCTCAGCAATTGTTGACTCAGTCTTAATTTGGAGTCTAGAGGTCATTTCAGGGAGAGGTGGTGACGCTAACAGGACACAGGATGAGATCTTCTAAATGTGAAGGAAAGGCTATTGCCTGATCACCTGGGTTCCAAATAAGAAAGCATCTACCTTACTCCCAGGGGTAATTTAGCTTGGGCACCATGATCAATACACAAGGTGTTTAGGAAATACACAAGGTGTTTCTTGGTGTCCCATACACAGTTTAAAAAGTATACATATGTAATACCTTAACAAATAAAGAAATTAAAGATAAAAAAATAAATTTGATTTACTAAGAAAATAAACAAATTAATTGCTAAATAAAAAAAGTGATAGGTTAATATAATGAATGGCCTAGTAAGGGTTTGGTCACCAGAGTCTCAGACCCAAAGGGTTGGGTCACCTATCTTAAAAATATCCAGGCAGTTCACCTAAATATCCCAAAGCACTAGTTAACAGGGAGAAAAATTCAGGGCTTGTGGTAGAGGAGGAAACATTTTCAGTGATGGCCTCAGGGACCTCTGTGAAAGTGGTGGGTGTAATTTCCCTTTTTATAAGTTTCTCCAGACTTGTGACCACAGAATCATGAATGGAGTGAACTTAATGTGGGAAAAAAGTGGATTTGAGCATTCCATGGAGTAGTTTGCTCTAAGCAATGTGTGTCACACCCAGATCCCCTTTACCAGGCTGACACCCGACCCCCCAGCTGTTGTGTGTGTCAACTGGTAGCTCACAACTACCCTCTTCCCTGGAGAATTGTCCTCTGCTGACTAGAACTGCTTCCTCTGGGAAGTTACACAAGCCCCTTCCAGGGGGGTGGCCCATAATGAATGAGTGATTGATAGACTCAAAAAGTGCAACTCAGCAGTTAGTCTACACTCTAGAGCACCCCTCTGGGATCAGACCACAGCTTGACTTTGATCTCCCTCCTTTCCTATCCTGTTTCACTCCCACCCTTCCAGATTTTCCTGCAGAGCTGTCCTCAATAAATCATGAGCAAATCCCTGTTTTGAACTCTGCTTTTAAGGAACCCACCTAAGCCACTGGGTGTTAGATTAATCCATGCTTAGTTATCATCATTCCCACAAGAAAAAAAATGTAACTTTATATGTTGCAGTTGTTTTTTTACAACTCATCTTAAGTTTTTCTGGGCCTAATTCAATTATGAAATTATACATATAGCCATGTATGGTACACAAGAGTAAAAGATGTAATGATGTTCTGGGCAACTGAGATGTCAAAATTAAAGTTACCAGCATGATATAATTGCTTTACCCCCAAAAATCAATATCCGCCTGCACAGAGCACTGAGTCATTATCAATAAATGGCTTCCTAATTACCCAAGAGTCCAAATGGATTGTTTTAACTCATTCATGTTGTCATTTGTTAAAATTCTGTCCTATTTGAGGCATAGGATGATCTTTGGTACATCTTCTCAAAAGAAAAGTGACTCTTATTTTGAACGAACAAAATTATTTTCTTCATGGTCTCCAGAAACTTGTAATCAAAATTTGAAGAGAAAAAAAAAACATTTTCATTCTATTTTTTAAATAATGTCCCTGTTGTCAACCATAATTATGACAACTTGTCAATTATGTAGTTTTTCTTGTGATTTAGACATATGGAAATCTTTGCAGAAAGTCTCCAGTTAATCAGGACATGTGTGTGTTTGTATATGTGTATATAAGTTTTCAAATTATGCAAATCAAAGATCAGAAGGTTGCATTGGGGTATCCAGGAAATTATCAATGAAATGCAACAATAAATGACAACACAGAGATCTAATATAAGAGGAGCTCTTTAAAAGGACTCTCTAAGCCCCACCCCTACACTTTCACAGTTATGAATGTCCTTCAGGTGTTTCTTATTTTTGACTGTATTATAAAGTGGTAAAATGTTTAATGTATAATTCAGTATTGTTGACAATAGGTACAATGCTGTATAACAGATATCTAGAATTTACTCATCCTGCTTAGCTGAAACTTTATGACCATTGGTTAGTAACTTCTCAAAGGAATAGGGATGCTTCCCTGATCTTTTAGTTTTCTAAATCCTGAACAGTTTGTAGATGACAAGAATTATCTAATACTTGAATGTTTGGTAAAATTGCCAGTAAAATTATCTGTCCCTGGTGCATGTTTATATGTACTTTTGAGAATTAATCCAGGGCTTGTATAGATTATTATTTATTTCTTGTATCAATTTTGGTAAATTGTTTTTCAAAAATTATCAATGGCATTAAATTTTCTCTTGAAAATTTACCTTATAATTTTTTTGTTTTGTGCCATCTTTACTTGTATTTCAAGTTTTACTTTCAATATTTTTTATGTCTGTCTTGTCTTGATTGATTTGGCCAAGATTAGAGTTCAAACATTCTTTGCAAAGCAGCAACATTCTATGGGCCTCCCTGAAACTGAATTAGAGGTCAGCTGCCTGCTGCCACAGAAGCCAAACACTGGTGAAAAAGGAAACAGGTTTATTCAAGTGTTGGTCACCTGAAGAGATGGGGGACTCTTGTTGCAAAGCCCATTTCAGTGCAGGCAGGAGTTTTTATAGGGAGGGAGAAGGAAAGCAGAACAAACAGATCAGGAGGAAGGGTTGTGGATGTGCAGGAAGTGTCCTTGCTGGTCTCAATATGGATCTTTAATGCCAGCATCCTGGAACTGGTTAGTGCCAGCCAAATTCCTGTAGTTGGGCGATCTGCATCAACCGAAGTTGTGCCAAGACCATTTCTTGTACAAGCAGGAACTAGAACTGCTGATGCCTGCAATATGCTTGTAAGGAAACTGTCAGTATGTGAGCTCCTTTTATCAGTTTGTTAGTACATTTTATTCTAATTCCATTTCATGGTTAGTCAGAGTAGCATAAAGTTTTTAATCCCTGTTACATACTTTCTCTAAGGATCAGCATTTATATGTTTCACTAATTTCTTGTTTGTCTTTCATTATTTCTTCCATTCAGTTTGTTTCACTGTTTTTATTCTCTAATTTGAATTTCAAACTTAGCTCATTCATTTTCTATGTCTCTTCTTTTATGATATATGAATTTGAGACAATCAAGTTTCCTATAGGAGCTCCTTATGCTGTACCTGAAATGTTTTCATATGTAGCATTTTCATTACAATTTGGTTCCAAATTCTTGAGTTTCATTAAGATTCCTCTTCTGACCAATGAGCTATGCAAAAAATGATTTAAATAGTTATTTCTAATGCATAGTTATTTTTATATGAGTGGTATTTATTGATTTTGGATTTTTATGTTAATCAGAGAATTAGAGAATGTGTTTTCTATAATATCAAAAAGGCTTTTATATTCTGAAAATGACAGAGTTATTGATCATCACAGCATCAATCTTTAAACACCTTGAAAAATGCAGAGCAATGTCAGAGTTTTCTAAAAGATCAATGGAACTTTGATAGAACAAGTCACATCAGATGGCCCTTAGAGCCATAACAGGACAAAAACAGGGGACGTTAGTCATCACTGAGCACACTAGGAGGATGTCAGATTATACACAAACCATTTTAAAGAGCTATTATTAATGCAGTCCTTTTAGTTCAAGACCAGCTGAGATATTCTAGAATGAAATACTCATTATAATGTGACTCCCACGAAGATAACATTTATCTCAAAATTTAAAAATTTTAGATTCTGTCCAGGGTACAAAATATTCACCAGTTAATTCGGGAAGCACCCTGTTGACCACAGAACCATGCAGTGTGTGAATTGGGCTGTGGATTTTCTGAGCTTCCTGAGCCCTTAGGTCATTATCATGTCTTGTCATACAGTGCGCTGCTGTGAACCTGTGGACAGACCAGCTGCTCCTGAGGGGGGGGCACATGCCCAGCTGGGACAGTCTATAATAAAGTGAGGAGGAATCTATACCATTGATCATTTCAGGCCAGTGTAGGACTGTCTGCGAAAACAGGGCCTATCCTCCCGGAAACTTTGGGGTCTTCCTCTCCCATTTTTAGCACAAATAAGATGCCTCATGGAAGAGAAAAACATTCCCGGATTCTTCCCCAAAACAAATCCAAGAGATATAATTGACGTTACTGTAGGGAAGAAAATGAGACCTGAAAATGTGTGAGAGGCAGAACCATCTAATCCTTGGAAGGAAAGAGTCAGGCTTAGGTTTACAATGAATGGTGAGGACATTCTTACTCCACAGGCCCAGGCATTCCTGTTAGTCTCCTGGGCGCAGCAGCATGCCTCCCTCGCAGAGTCCCTCCTCTGTACCTGGGGCCCTCAGCCAGCTATCAGAACACTTTCTCTCTATTGTTTATTAAATAGTGCTTCCAAAATGGGATAAAGTTAAAAATTGTAAAATTTGGTTGCACAGGGTAAGTTGTGTCTGGGAGGAAACGCTCTCCTAGAAATACCTATACTTTAATTTTTAAATTTAAATTTAAATTTAATATAAGGGGCTGCCTAAGAGTGCCCAGTGCACTTTCATCTCTGTGCATCAGACCTGGACTTAGTGGAAGCTGGTCTGGTAGGAGGAGGATGAACACTGGGTCTGTGCATTTCACCAACAGGATCTAATAAAGGAGGACCAGGACGAAAGTGATGCTATCCCTTCTTGATAGCAGATATCTGATGTCACTACAGCCACATTCATCTCTGAAAAGCCCCAGGGACCAGGGAATGATCTGCCCCAGCTACAAGCACACCAAGGGCTGCAATCCAGCCTCCTTTCCAGGTCTTCCTGTGGAATTCTACTTTCCTTGGAAGTTTTTTTTTCCTTATTGTGAATGTGTCAGACTCTGTCTTATATGTACAAATCTCAAGACAACTAATGGGATCCATTGCAGTTGAATCAATACCTGACTCATTGTTTGTCCATTGTTTAGAGGGAGGCAGGCAGCTGATATTTTCTACTGGATGATAGCCAGAGCAGTGAGAAAGTGTGTTTTAATTTCCCTTCACTCTGAGTTTCCTAGGAGACCGGTCAGATAATGAAGGACTCATTCTATCAAGCATGTGCCCCTCTACCTGTCTGGCTCGGTTTACTATAAATCACCACTCACACATTGCTCTCTGTCTATGTTTGTTGCAAATGTGTCCTCCATGGTGCCGCTTTGACTACCATGCTCTCTGGACAACTTGGGCTTCCAGCAGTGGCTCTGGCAGCAATAGCCACACTGTTCTCCAAATTAAAGAAATGGAGCCAAAAACAAAAGGGTGGGATGAGAGCTGTGATGAAGACTTTGAGTTCCAGGTAGTCATTTTTTTTCTATTCACTATCAAAGCAATGACAAACA
Organism: Myotis lucifugus; assembly: GCF_000147115.1. Lineage (NCBI taxonomy): Eukaryota > Metazoa > Chordata > Mammalia > Chiroptera > Vespertilionidae > Myotis > Myotis lucifugus. Next base: position 52,071,483 of record NW_005871048.1, on the reverse strand, counting down.
CCACTAATGGTTACTAACTCTCCCATGCCAATCCCAGCCATAGACTACAAAGCTTCTCATCTGAAATGTGTCAGCAAGGATGGGTGTCAGCTTTGCTCAGCAAGAACTGGCAAACAGCTCTGGTGCCAGGTTGACACAACAGATAAATCACCTCCCAAAGGGAGTGAACACTTTGAGAAGCTGCCTGGGCCAAGAGATCAAGCTGCCTCTAAACTATCTCCACACCTGAACACCAAACACCCAGGGCCCCTTTAGGACTGACCCACAGTCCCTTTAAGCCCACTTTCCCCAATGCACGTCACTATGCATGACCTCCATGTGCTTCTTAAAACTACCAGGGGATGCTCAGGCACAAACACCAGACTATGTCTCTGTTGTCAGAATGAGGTTATTTGAATAAGTTAGCTTCCCCACTCACGCTACTCATGAGGGTTATCAACTACCCAAGCAAAGAGCTTCTTCTCTGATTTTTAGTTCAAATTATTCTAGCCATTGTTTAGCACTTCACTTTACTTAAAATAGTCTTTGATTACCAACAATTCTTCCAGAACAAGATACAGCACATTAAAGACATGATTAATCTTTTTTTAATATATTGTTGTAGTTTTTTTTTAGAGAGAGAGGAAAGGAGAGGGAAAGAGAGAAAGAGAAACATGGATGTGAGAGCAGAACATTCATCGGCTGCATCCTGCACCTCCCCTCCTCCCCCTGGGGATCAAGCCCACAACCAGGGCATGTGCCCTGACTAGGAATTGTAGCAGCAACCTTTTGGTACATGGGACGATGCCCTACCAACTGATCCACACTGACCAGGGCAAGATATGATTGATCTTTGAATAGGCACTAGATATCTTTGTTCTGGCAGTCATAGTTGCAGGCCAACCTGACATGAATATAGATTCTTGGATTGGGATTGAAAACCAAACAGATAATGGAATGTTTCTCCTTGTCCTTCTCTTTCCCCAAACTGTGCATTTTTATGCCCTTTCCTTTCAACCACTTTTTTGTATTGAATCATCCCTTTTTCCATTTCTACTTAATAAGATCTTAATAAAAGAATCAAATTCTTACAAAAGGAAGGAAGGAAGGAAGGAAGGAAGGAAGGAAGGAAGGAAGGAAGGAAGGAAGGAAGGAAAAAGATAATGAGGATTAACCTTTCCACTTGAAGGGTTGAATGTTTAAAATCCCTGAAGGATGGCCAAACCAGTGACCACTTATCTACATGTGGTCTCTCCCAACAGTCCCACCTCTGATCTCATCTTTTTTCCTCCAGTGTCTAATGACTCTTCGTGGTTCTCACCCCCCGCCTTGGTCCTTGGACACTGGCCTTCCAGTCCTTCCATGCTTCTTGTGAAAATCACTCTCCTGAGCTCTGTTTCTGTCCTTGGAAGTCACCTGCACAGCTACTGGTACAATGGAGCCAACGTGCAGCTCTGCCCCTGCCAGAGCCTGATCCTCTCTTTGCCTGGGAACTAGTAATGTTTTTGATCATTGGCATCTCAGAGTTCAGGCTGGAGACCCTTCAGGATATGTCAAAAGAAGTGACCTTGGTTGAAGACCTTCAAGCACCCGTGGTTCTCCAGGTCTTCTCCTTCCTCCCACCCCTATCCCAAGTCACAAGCCAAAGGCCCCACTCTCCTGGGCAGCCTAAATGGAAAGCATCCGCCATTCATATGATGAAAACAGAGAACTTCTAGTTTTTTTAGTGTGTGTTGGCTCTGGGATATTGCAGCATGATAAAGAAGGTCACAGTAGGATTTTAGATAGTGAGTTTTATTTTCTTGCATCTTGAGGTAACTACTGCCAAGAATGACTAGAAATAATAAGGTTAAACAACCACATAGTAGATATTTTTAATTTATATGTTTAAAAACTCCACTGGATAGTGACAATGGGACAGTGAGTGACTGGTGAAAGAGCAATAAGGAAAACAACATTTCTTTGATGTTAAAAGATAGATGGACTTTTCTCTATGGGTTATCTTATTTATCCCCACACCACTAACAAGATAAGGGTACTAGAATTATTCCAAAATGGCAGGTAAGGAAACAGAAACCTTGACAGTTTAAGTAATTTGCCCAGGCTGACATGGCCAGGAAGGGACAGAACTGAGACTGAGCCTTCCAAAATCTGGGCTTTGGACAACTGTGCTCTCCCATCTGTCTAGGAGCATGAGGGGACAGCTGGACAGAAGTCTGTGTGTCCAAATTGTCACCCAGCTGGCATTGCTCAGCTCCACCTGCCAGCCAGGGCAGTTACCAGAAAGAACTATGCAACAATGGAGACCATGAGACAAGTGAAGGGCAGAGTCCACAGGGAGAAAAGTCAGCTAAGTTCACAAGACATGTTTATCTCCCCACCATGTAAATATTTGCTTATTTACAGTTTTACCAACCAAAATATCCATTCTCCTTCACTTAGCAAAATGAGACATTTGTGGTTAAAGACACCCTGATTACACTTAGCTGACCCTGTCTTGCAGGCTGCTGAAAGCAGACTTCACACAGATGGCTTGGCCTGTCTGCCTTCAGCATGGCTCTGTACTTAGCACCAAAAGTCTGAGAGGCAGCCAATGGTGATGACACACCACCTGGACAGCCCCTTGTTGGTCCTTAAATCCCAGCCATCTGCATGCTCCTCATACATCCAAAAGCACCCTGGAGTAAGCAAGGTGTTGGGACATGGTGGCCTACATCCTATCTTTCCCACATTGTGTCTTCAGAGACAAGGTGAAATATGTGATACTGGATAATGTCACTTCTTACAGAAGGTGTTGCTTCTTAGCATGTGGCTGGCAAGAACAACACAAGGAATTTTAGAGGACACAGTAAGCTTCCCACAGACACTGTCTGGATCTTTGCACAGTAATTACATTAGAAGGATATAAGAAGTACACAATGAAAACATAATAAATGTAGGCACAGCTTGGTGACCTATTTATCCCTTGTGGTGGCAATGCAATAAATTGGGAAATTTCTACCTGGCTAGTAGGAGTAAGCTCTGTACTTGTTAGGAAACCTCAAGTTTTTGGATGTTTGAAACCGAGAATGCCTCCAGACATCCAGTAGGAGATGAAGCAAAAGGTCAGCAGAGCCCAGAGTGTGGTATTTCACTTGCTCACTGCTGGCCCTCTCCTCTATTTTTGCATAAGTGGTTTCTTTGATTTGACCATCATAACTTGTCATGGAGTTTACCTTCAGTTCTCCTCTCTCTTATCTGGATAACTTAGGTCAAGTGGAGAACTGTTGCTAATCACCTTGTATGTGAACAAGACCCCACAAAGCCATATTTATATGGGGTTTTGTTTTTTTCAACAATCTATCCACTAATTTCAGCAAACCAGATGAACCACTTCCTAGGGGAGATCATGTGGGGAGCTCATGACTGTGGTACAGACAATGAACTCTTTACACAAAACTTCACTGGGCCGACCACCTCCACACTTTCACTCCCAGAGTTCCAGCTCTCCTAATTGCCCCCAAATCTACTCAACCTTTTTGGGTGTGAATATGCACCAATACTATGTAATCAACCATTAAAATGTACTTGGTCCCAGTTCTGTTGAAGGGAAGATAATCATGTATTTTGCTCTCCATTCTGGTATTTATGTCATTTTAGCTTTCTCATACACAGAAGTGCTATGAGAGTATTACTATAAAGTATCAAGAGAAGACGAGCTATCAATGCATTGCAGTTTCCCCCACTGCCCATGTGCTTATGACTCTAGATTGTATCTGACCAGTTTTCACAGATACAAGTACATTGTACTTTAGATAAACCACAGAGTCTGCGAAGCCTGCAGAAACCTAAACTGCTGCAAAAGCCTTTGGAGGCTTCCCAGATTCAGGAAAGGAGAGTGCTGTCTCTGGAGACAGATATGCTCAACATTCAGAGAAGGAAAAATATTAAGTCCGAATATAATACACTTGTTAATTTTTAACTGAAACTAAGTTCTTAAAAGTTGTTATTTGCTCTTGCAGGATTCCTGTGTTCTCAAAACACACACACACACACACACACACACACACACACACACACACATCATATCTACACTTCACATCATCTTCAAAGTCCAATTATAAAGCATTATCCAAGTACAGCACAGATGGAAAAAATATCTCTGAGAATTTCATCAGAGTTCAATTTTTCCCAATGGGTAATGGAGTGCAACGAATCTTCTTAGGAAATGAGCAGAATTTAGGAATATTCCTATAGGTACTTTTATAAAAGTTTATAACTTGGATATCTCATTCAGAGTCACAAAGCTCAACCTTAGGGAAGAAACAGCCACCATAACCACAACAAAAGGCATTCTAATACCCATAAAAAGTCATCATTTGCAGACTAGAGTAGCACCAAGGACAGCTCCTCACCTCTATTCTCTCTCCTCAATAGGGCACCATCTGACTTCCCATCTTCTCATTCATCAGGATTGCACTGAGAAGGTCTCTTCAGCTCTCAGTCTCTCCTTTGACCAACCCAGAAGTCTGTCCTCAGTATTCACTTCTCAACTTTAACATCACTTGGCAACACACTGCCCCTTGCAATTCTCTCCCACTGGTTCCCCTTTACTATACTGCTATCATGGATTTCTTAGCTTCTGCCCTCCTTTACTCTTCTATCTTACAGTTCTCATTCTTTCAGGTAGTTTCTGCCTTCGAGTCAAACATTAGATCTGAATATCCTGCCTTGAAGTCTCTCCTAATCATTAGTCCCCAGGCCCAACTTTATACTATTCATCTGCACTGATGTTGTACAATTATGTCTAACTCAATAGGCTAAATGTTGAACTTAGCATTTCCCCAATTAATTTACCTCCTTCTATTTTCCACTCTTTTCAGACTACTAATTGAAAGAGTTTTCTTAATAACTTCCTCTCTTTTACCAGTTGATTTTTGAAGCTCTTCTTTTAAAGTCTCTTCAGTCTGCATTTTGTTTCTATTTGCACTGCCAAAGTCATTACTTATTCATGGATTTTTGCAATTATATCCTAACTATCTCTATTCTTTTTCCTCTCCAGTTCACTTTTTTATATTATTGCAAAACTAATCACCATGAAACCCTGCTTTGAACAAGTCGTCCTCTGCTGACAACTATAAATGGCTGCTCATTGCCTAGTTGATAATGTGAAACTCTTTAGCCTGAATTCACATGATATTATCTATGACTTTTTAAACTGTTATATTGTTTTTTTATTTCCACATTTAATATAGTGCCTACTGTGGGTCAGATATAGGTCTACATACTGGCCACTTACTATATCATTGAGTAATCACAACAACCTACCAAGTTTGATGCCAATGTTCCATCATGCAGATGAGGGGAATGAGACATAGCAAAGTAAGGAACTTAGGGCAGTCTCATATCTCAGATTCCACAACTTTAGTCTTAACTACAATACATGTCATTATCCATGTCATCAATAGTTTTGTCCTCATGACTAAACATATAGCTCATGTACGTGGTTGAACAAGAGTTCAGTGAATTGAATATATTCAGATTAGCTGAAAATTTTTACTCCAGTTCATATCATCTTTGCAACAATGCTCAAAGCAATAGCGTCACTAAGCTCATTAAATCACAATGTCAAAATTTACTCCTTTTAAATGCTAATTAAGTTTCCTCAAGTTCCTCACTTCCTATCATTAAAGGTAACTATGTGGTAACAGAAAATAATGAGAACTTCAGTTTTATATTTCCTTTATTAAATTGGGTACCAGCCAAGGGACAACCCCAGTTTTGGACTCAATCAACACTAAGCATTGTCAGATAATGTAAGAATCAGAGATGGAAACCAGCCTCAAAATTCCAACACAGAAGGCAAAGGTCATTGATGGAATGCTGACTCTCAGATTATTTTCTAAGTTTTCTCTTATTTTAAATGCCAAGAGAGGCATAGTAGAAAGATAAAAGTGGACTCCACATCTTAAGCAAACATACTTTTTCAGAATAGAATACTTATCATTAAGCTGTTCATTGTACTTTTACATTTCTCTGTAATTCAGTGTCTGCTCTTTGGAAGCTATAGATACTTAACTACCTAATGATCTAAGTACAATGTTGACCCAATCATTGCTCTCAATGCTACCCACCAAGGAAATCCTTGAGTGACATGATGACTTGCTTCAATAATGTAAACATGTGTTAGTCACAGACTCTACTCTTGAGTAACTTAACATCTATGCAGACCAGAGAATCTCCCTGACACCAAGGAGATGTTGGCCAGTAATATGAGAGACATCTTGACACTTCCAAGAATATGGCATGGAAGATAACATGAGACATGGTTGGGAAGATCAAAGAGTAGCTTCTGGAAATGCCTTTTTAGGTACATTAATTAACAGAAGGATTTAGACATGCAGGTGGAATGGAAGAAGATTGTAGGCAGAAAGAGTGAATCAAATCTCATAGATGGGAACCTATATGAAATGTACAGAATAGCAGGCTATTTAATTTGGCCAGAGCATAAAGGTGAGTAGGAGAGGAGAGGACAAGGTAGCTAGCACCAGAGGCCAAGGTATCTGGAATTTAATAGTCAATATTGCAAAGTGGAGCCTTTTAATCACAAACTAACATGATCGGAAATCTGAGAGAGCTAGGCAGGGAGGCTCATCCCTGACTGATCACCCCACAGACGGCGATGAGTGGCTGGCAGGCCCTATTCATACCATCAGGACCAGGCCTTGGGCTGGGATGGGGAAATGGGGGTGGGTGGCGGCGACCAACCTCCCATGGAGCTAGGGCAGGGGTCTGAGACCTCTCACTGGCTACCTGGGGGCTGGGGTGACAGGGACAGAGGTGCAGTGAGAATGTGGGGTGTCTGCCAAGCTCGCTCTCACTCCTCCTGCTACCCTCCCCTGGGATTCCAGGGCTCACGCATTGGGGAAGCCCCCATGCTCAGGTGCCGGGCACCTGTGAGGAGCCCACCCCACACCCACACAGCCTCTTCCGGGTGAGCTAGGCAGCAGCCACTGGGATGCAAGGGCCAGTCTGGCTCCCCATGGGTTCATGCAGAAGCCGGTCTGCGAGGCCAGCCAGGAGAGAGCATGCTGCCCACCCAGCTTCCAGGCAGTGCCGCTGGGCAGCCCAGAGGCCCATGCCAAGCCCTGGTCCACGGGGTCAGGCCATGCTCACTGCATCTCTGCGTGGGGACTCTGGGGCTGTGACTCAGGCGGAGGGGGGATGGGGGCCAAGGGCCCAGATGCTTCCCAGAGTCCAGAGGTCAGCTGGGACCTGCCCTTCCACACCAGACACTCACACTTTGATCATCGGCCAGGCCTAGGGACTGCACCTGTACATGAATTTTGTGCACTGGGCCTCTAGTATATACATAAAGATAAAACAATAAAATGTTAGCAGTTCTCTTTATATACATAATACATATACATATAACATATATGTATAGATAAATCTATAATTATAAAAGCATAATATGTTAATTAGACCAGATGTCCTTCTGGACGAAGCCAGGGCTGTGAGGGAAGCCCGGGTCCCGGGTGCCAGAGGGAAGCCAGTGCAGGCAGCTGGAGAAAGGAAGGCCTATTCTTGCACGAATTTCATGCATTGGGCCTCTAGTAAGTATATAGAATTTACATTTTGTAGTATGTATACTAGTATATGCACACACACTTTTGTCTGAAAATAGAATCCTGTTTTATTACTAAATTACACATTCATTCCACTTAAACTGTGAGCATTTTTGCATTCAGCATCACCTTAGTAATTTAATCTTCTATCACTGTGCCACCCTCCCACTAATCAATAGCATCCACAGCAATAATAACAGCTAACAGTGGTGAAGTTATTGTTCTCAGCCCTTCACACACATCATTTCATGTAAAGCTCAAAGCAACACTATGAAGTTGCAAATGGGGAAGCTAAGGCACAGAGTGGCAAGTTGCCCAATGTTACACAGATAATGTCTGTTAGGACCATTGTGATACTGCGGTATAACATTTGACCTTCATCTCCAGTTCCTGGCACTGAGCTCCTAGACCCCTTGTCATTTCAGGAACATCTTTTTTGCCAATAAGGTGACTCTTGGAGGACCCCTAGATAGTTTCAGGATAAGGGCTGGTCACCAGAAGCACCAAAATTTGATTGGAAGCTTGGAACTTTCAGCCCCACTCAGGGAGAGGAGAGGGACTGCAGGTTGAGTTAATAATTGATCATTCCTACGTGATAAAACCTCTATTTAAAAATCCCTACATGACTGGATTCAAGGAGCTTCTGGGTTGATGAATGCATCTCATGCTGGGAGAGTGGTGCGCCCAACCCTACAGAGACAGAGCTTCTGTGCTCAGACCCTTGTGGAACTCTTCAATGCTCCTCCTCATCTGGCTGTTTATTTGTATCCTCAATTATATTCCTTACTAGAGGCCCAGTGCACGAATTTGTGAACAGGTGGGGTCCGGATGACTGGCCCCGATGGGAGCCCATCAGGTTGGGCTGGCACGGGGGAGGGGCTGCGGGAGGTTGGCTGGCCAGCCCTACCCCTGATCAGGGTGTTGGGGGCCAATCAGGGCCAGGAAGGGAGGGGGCGGGGGCAATTGGGGCCTGGATCAGGCTGGTTGGCTGCCACAGTGCACATCATAGTCACCGGGCATTCCAGGATTCTGGTGGTTCCACTGTTCTGGTTGCTGGGCTTTTATATATATAAATAATAAGTTGATAAATGAAAGTAGTGTTTCCCTGAGTTCTGTGAGATTTTATAACACACTCTCAAACCTGAGGACAGGATTAGGGAAACCCTGATTTATAGCAAGTCAGTCAGAATACAGGTGACAAACTGGGACCTATGTTTGATGCCTGAAGTGGGGGCAGTCTTGTGGGACTGAGTCCTTAACCTGTGGGGTCTGTGTTAACTCTGAGGAGTTAGTGTTATAACTGAATTAAATTGTAGGTTGGTATCCACAGAAAACTGGAATAATTGCTTGGTGTGGAAAACCTACACATTTGATAGGTTTTCCTACCAAAAATCAAAAAATCATAGCTGTCTCCATTTTTTTTACTAAAAATGATATAATAAATATCGCTATGGCCAAATATTCATGCATATCTGTGATTGCTGCTCTAGGTTAAAATTTTTATAAGGGCAATTGCTGAGCTTAAGTATATGTTTATGTTAAAGGCTTTTGGTGTTCACTTTCCTAAATTATGCTCCATCCTGTTTTTTAATTTTGTGGGCTGGTGGGGAGATACTGTTATTTCTGCATTTACTAATCTTATTATGCACCACAGTAAACTCCTCTTCAGATAAACAGGAGCTTTCTCCCAGAGACACATGGTTACTTCTCTGCTGGCATTGCATTTATTGGGGTGGCCCTAGCTGACTTCAACATTGTCGCTAATAAGCAAACAGCTCAGGGTGCTTTTATAGAGCTGGGGCACCGTGCCCTCTGAATCCTGAAGCTGGCTCTTCACCAAAATGGTGTGCAAATGCACCCGTTTGGAAGCTCCGCTGGCTTGTTGAAAGGACTCACCATCAAGGTCTATCAATGGCTTTATTTGAAAAGAGCCCCTTGCCCCAGCGTGGCTGTAGATGACATATATGAATCCAGATCAATACATGAATGGACAATAAGTCTGTTTTCATTCAAGCTCTGGCATGGAGGCACCTTTTCAATTTATGATCCTACACAGCAACTCTTTTCCTTCATTTCTCATTTACTAGAAGCTTCCAAGTATAATGTGCTCAGTGTTGAATTAAATCAATATCTACATTAACATTCTTTCAAAGGCCACAGCCATCAGCCAATAGTCTCACTTCCTGTGACCTTGCTCTACCTGCAGGCTTGGTGTGCGCTTAGCACCATCCTTGTGAGCCCCCCACCAGCGCTGGGCAAGTGTCATCTCCCAGATAATACCCAGGTTAATTAACCTTTAGGTGAAAATGCCGGGACACCTGTGACACTCACTTCCTTCTTGCTCATTACGTTCAGCCGGGAAAGCAGCAAGGATCTGCAATAAATGCATTAATTAGGAAAATGATTAAATGCAGTTGCCTTTATTACCTGGGCAGTTAATCTTCTCTGCAAGATGTCTGAAAAGTCATCTCATCAGGGGGCAGTGGCAGCTGCTCAAAGCCCTGGGACCCTCACTCTCTTATTAGAAGATAAACCCAAGCTTCCACAAAATAATCACCACCAAATAAGGCAGAGGCCCAAAGGGAGTATGGCCACCTCTCTTCTTCATGCCTCCCTACCCAGGGAATCTTATAAAAAGGCATGGACACCTGGGCCTTTGCCACCTTCAGAAAGTACATACCCCACCACCCATAGGTGGGGATGCTGTATGACTGCCTAAACATCGTGATGTTTAGATGAAAAAGTTCTATGTGTGATTGAGTGGAAATTAATAACAATATTCAAGAATTTCAAGAAGGAGCAACATTTCCAAAGAGAAATAAAAAAGTGGTTCATTGACATATCCTTTTATCAAGGAAATGTGATCAAAGCTAAACAGCACTCTGTTCCATGTTTCTCACCCTGGACAGGTGCATGGGAAGCTCATCTATCTGTTCAACCAGGGACATTCACTGGGCTTGAGTGGCTGGAGCACTCACTCCCTCTTCTGTGCTATGGATGATCCTAATGAGACCCCAGGGTGCGCTTCCTCTTTTATTCCCCTTCACAATCCAACTCAGGGATCATCCAGCCTCTGGATTTCCTTTCCACCTCCATGGGCATTATTCACCTCTTACCTACCTCCCAGTGACCTTCCTACAAATCACACCATTATACTCTTCCCAATATCACGTTCATGCCCATGTCCTCAGTACCCCCAGAAGGTTGCTTACCACAGTGTTATAGAATCTGATTTAGAAACATAGAGTAGCTTCTGTAAAGATTTAAGGAAAGAAAACCAGCTGCCCTACAGATTTAATGTGAGGTAATATTAACTAAATGTGTAAGGCTCTCGGCCTGCGACCTGATGTAGGACAGAGAAGGGATAAGAGGCAGGAAGCCGCAGCTGTGCTCAGCGAAGGGGCAGGATGCTTCTCGGGAGAGCATGAGCTTCAGTTCAAGGTCAGCAAACATCCTTACAAACCAAACCTCCATCCCCTCTGTGTCCTCTGTCCCACTCCCCACAGGGCCACTGACTTTCTGACTCCTCATTCTGTTTTCTGTATTTCTTGCTGCAAAACGTAACCAAATCTCATAAAAGGTGAAGTCCTAGCATCGGGGATTTTGACATTTCCCACTTTCTAAAGAAAAAAAATCAAATTATTCGAATTATTACCAAAAGTGATTGAAAACTCCTTTTCCCTAGTCATCTCTATACATTTGTCACAGGCAGAACCCTCACAGGGTCTGGCTCCTGCCTGCTGCCTCCAATGTCTCCCCTACACCCAGGGCTTCTATCCCGTGGTGCAAGGTCCAGGCTGAAAAATTATAGCTACAAGTTTTACAAGGAAAACTTTAATAAAAGTCCAGCTTATTAAGGCTGGTCTCTCCTTTAATTGGTCTGAATAAAAAAGGTACTGACTCACTTAACTATTGTCAGAGGAATTTGCTACTCTACTTGGAGAACAACTTCAAGGTCCCAGAATCGGTCATTCAGCTCCTCAAAAACTGAAGTCCAGCTGTGGAGCTGCAGCTGGATGCCAGGCCAGACCTCGAAGCCAGTCTTCTCTTTATGGTCAGCAGCCCTTTGAGGATGGGACTCTCAGGACCATGTCCCTGTGTCCTCTATAAATTCCGTGCTGAGAAAGCCAGTTGGGGCTGAAGCAGCATGAGACTGAGCTTGTGTGGAGCGGGGAGTGAGAGGAGGGGGCGTGGAGGTCAGGAAAAAGAGCTGGCAAAGCACCTCTCAGCAGGGAGATGCCCCCAGATGGTCCTGGGCAGCCACCACCCCTCGAGCTGCCCTGCATGGGGGGACTGCTCCCTGCTGGTTCCCTTGCAGCTGCCCAACCATGGCTCAGAGCCAGCAAGAGGATGTGCTTTTGCATTTGACCTTCACTTTCTTGGTCCGTAAATCTCACTGATCAGACATCCTCTTAGGAAATTTCCACCCTAGGACTCACCAGAGTGGGAACGTCCCAGGCACTACCTCACATGGCACTAGGTCAATGAAAGTGGTTTTTTCAAGTGTTAATTTTGAATGCATAGAATGTTCCAAGTGTAGCCTTTGAGTGATGGTGTTGATTCCAGAGGCGCTGCAATGGAGCCCCCACTGGGCCATTAGGCTGCTGTGCCCTAAGCTGGGAGGGAGAGGGGAAACCATTCGGCCCCACTCCAGGTCAGCGTTGTCACCCCTCTCTGCCATCTGGACCCAGCAGAGCTGCACCACCCCCTGATGTCTCGGGACCTTGGCTGGATGAGCAACCTGGGCTGTGAAGCATGAAGACGAGCTCCCGTTATCACCCATCTGAGCCAATGTCACCGTGATGCTGTGTGACGTCCCCACATTGGTGCCGCACCATCTGTGCATGTCACCCTCTCTGCGTCTTGCTCCTTAGACTTTAGGGGCATCAGTTTGCAGCAGACTCGCCCAAAGCAAGCAGTCCTGCCTCCTGGTATCCGCACCAATGTATTTTGACATCCTAATGACTCTTAACTATGCATAACCATTTTCCAGGAAAGACACCCCACACTTTATAATCACTGGCGGAAACCACCAATTTCGAGAGCTCGCCCCTGGAAAAGGGGCACAAATGAGCTGTAAATTTAATTTGCTGTCACATCTGCCGCAGTTACCGCGGGGCCTCCTGGGCTGGCGACTGCCCGGGACTCATATGTTCTAATGCGTCCTTTTTGTTGTGACTGTTTTGAATTATAATATGTGCTTCCACAGAAACGAATCACCGTTCAAAATTCTGGCCACGGAAGCAATTTTTTCTAGTTAGCTGAACTGAACCACACCACATTCGCGCAAAATGCAGAGGTTCAGAACGAATCGGTTACAAGAGCAGTCACTGTCTGCCGCTGTCAGGTCACGTTCTCTCGTGGGGAGGGCTGGTGGAGCTCTGGGATTCTGACAGGCGTGGCACTGCCGAAATGTTACAGAAAGAGGCTGTCACAGCCCAAGGTGCATGTCGGTTCCAGGGACCCAGGCAATGAACTACTGTCCCCTCCCCGCCACCACCAGCCTCACCCCCTACCACCATCTTTGCCAGCCCTTGTTGTTTGTTGATTTTTTTATGGTAGCCATTCTAACCAGTGTGAGGTGATATCTCATTGTGGTTTTAATTTGCATTTCTCTAATGATTAGGGACTTGGAGCATTTTTTCATATCTCTTGGCCATTTGTATGTCCTCTTTGGAGAAATGTACAAACAACTGAGCCACACCAGCCTGGGCTCTCCTTTTTAGAGTTTTAAATTTAATTGCAAATTGGAATGTGTAATTCTCCCTTTTCCTTTTTTGAGTAAGAGATTTAAAAGTCCAGCCTTCTTGAAAAAGCCTGAAACTCCTGCTCCTGATGTGATGGTCCAGCAAGAGGCTGTGAGTGTCTTGTGTCTGTTGAGTCCACGGAGCACAACTGAAATGATGGTGACACCCTGTGTCCCAACCAAGCAATGCCATCTCTCAGTGAATGCCTTTACAATAGAGACAATGTATTAGTATGTAATGGTTGGAACTATCCAGCATAAATAAAGTTACTAGTCTCAACTGAATTATGCTGGTAAACAAAGCCCTCTCCAGGCCACTGGGCAGGAATGACACAACAGAGAGAAAGAATGCCTCATGTGATGCAGAAGATAGCCATCCCTCTCTGTACCACTGAGAAAAAACAATTCTGAAAATTCCTCCGCTGTGGCTGATGCATCATCAAAGTCACATGAGCTGTGAAGTTTCACTGAGACGGAAACTGCTTCCTTTGCCAATGAACTCAGACTAATGACTGCTGAACTGCACGAGGAGGAAAAGGAAAGCAGGGTTGGGGGAAGCTGCAAAATGTGAAAGACAAAATCTCCGCAGTCTAAATGTCTCTGAATCTGAAATTAACTGAAGTCAGGCTGAGCAGGAAGACTAGAATTCTGGCATGTTGGCTACCACTCCCCAGCCCCAGGCATGCACAGACATCACCAATTGATAAGTAGACACCTTGCTGAATCAGAAGCCACTGCCACCATTCTGAAGGTACACATGAGACAAGTCCAAGTGGCTATGTCTAAGCTAGACACTGCCCTCTCCATATCTTATCCCTTTCCCAAAAAGAAACATATGAGAGTTAGAGAGAAGAGGATGAGGCAAGACTGGAGACCTTACTCTATTTTTTTGGCATGAGTTTCCCACTGGGAATGGAGGTGAGGATGGGCTCAGTAGGTATGTCTGAAGAAAAGTTTTCCATCCAGAAGGAGGACCATACATTTGAGGCAAGTGGTCACTTTTGCTTGAGAGTCATTGGTTCTAGCTCAGCTGTCAGGACCAGGGACATTTCAGAGGCAGAGGTTCTGGAATTTACATTTACTTCCATGTCCTTTAAAAATGTTACACAAAACAAATGAGAAATTTGAACTAAGTAGAAATGTAAAAGAAGCTAGGAGCAAATAGGATAAAGAAAACATTCTAGACAGAGTGGTCGAAAGAGCAGTCCATGATGAACTCAGGAAACGAGGTCAGTAGAAATAAATATAGACACAACCTTCCATTTACACTTTCACATCACAAAACACTTTGAAAATTATCAACATTATCTCCTAACTATACCTCAGGGACAGAAAGCAACAGCACTCCTTTTCAGGTGAAGCAATGAGGAAAAACCCATCCAGTGGTCTAAGCAAGGTCACAGAGCTCATTAGTGACCAAAGATCATACTTAACCAGGTCTCCCAACTCCTGTTGGCTCTTCAGCTGGTGACAAAAAGACAAAAGCGCAAAGAAGACACTACATTTGAAGCGGAACAGAAGGGGTTAGTAGAATGACTTGGAACAGAATCAAAGTTTAAACATCATAGAAGAAAACAAATTAGAAAGAATCTCTCTGAATGGAGGAAGCGAAAGCAATGTTGAGACAGAACTGGGCTTGATTCTGAAATTACTGACACAGCTCTCTCAGGCTCTGTGGATGTCGGGGAAAATGATTCTGGTGAAGGGAAACAGTTTAGAATGAGTTGGTTGAAAGCACTGAAGCCAAAAGTGAAAAGGGGGTCAGTGAATATGGCAGGTGGTGGATAAACTCCCAAATGGAACTCATGAAGTCAACATGGGAAACCACCAGGGGAAAAGCCAAGGCAGAGGTGACTTGCATAGCAAAGACTAATTAACACTGCATAGTTTTCTGGGTTAAAAGAGTCTGCTGGTATGCCTTATTTACCAGTTTGCCATTTACCTTCCAAGGGTGTCTTGAGAGAAGAACATGAAAGTTGACCCAAAGATTTCCACATAGAACTATCTGATTGGTGATGACCTGCTACTTCTAGTATCTTTATTTTAGCAGTTTGCATTCAGAAAACATGAGGATTTGTTTTTCTTGGAGCAATCTCAGGAGTAGCTGTTAGTAGCCATTAGTCCCTGTGACCTCACTCACTATTCTCTTCAAAGAGGGCAGAAACCAGAAACAGATTTAAAATGAAAGCTCTTCTAATGAGCAGTGACAGACGTGCAATTTGGGAGTAATGAGCCCTGAGTCTGTAATCAGCTGCTCCGTTAAAAAGTGTCCCCAGATAAGGCAGCCCTCTGAACCTAAATAAACATACTTCCCATCTGGCATGGCTTCCCCTCTCCAGATAACTCTCCTCCACCTGTAAATTCTTGGTGCTTTCATCTGCCCCCTCCTGCCCACCAAGAACCAGACTTAGCCATCTTGAAAATAATGAGTCTACTGAATTTATTTAATCTGACCCAGTGGTTCTCAAGCAGAGAATATTCTGCCTCCCCAACAACATTTGGCAATATCTGGATACATTCTTTACTCTCATGACTGTAGAGGGGCTGAGTGGTGCTATTAGCATCTGGTGGACAGAGGCCAGGGATGCAGCTCACAGCCCTACAGAGCACAAGATGGCCCCTAGGACAAGAGTCCAGACCAAAATGTCAATAAAGCAGAAGTCAAGAAACCATGACTATTTGAAAGCCATGAATACATCAAAGCTGTCCCTCTGCCCCCCTGAACACAGGAATTAGTTCACATGCAAATCCTGGGTCTGTCTTCTTTCTCACAAACACAGGATTCCAATATCCACTTGTCCAAACAGGGAGATGAGCGGGTCACACCCTGCCGTCGCCTTCATCTCAGGCTGAAGCATCATCTTCAAGTCTAAGATAAGTCAGGCCATAGTTACACAGCAATGTGGGATTGGGGTAGTTCCAGAATGCATGAATACCTTGGAGAGAGACTTGCTAAGAGGTTAACTTCAACTGACTCTCACATGTCCAAAGCCTGCATACTTACCTGTGTCATTTGCTGCACAACTTTGTAGAAGTCAGTTACCTCTGGATGCCTTACCTTGCCCTGATCATCAAAAAGGGATACTAAGAAAATAAAGACCATTCTTTAATACTAGACAAGAGGCCACAAGAATTGGAGTCTAATAGGAGCCTAGAAGACGATGTGTAATTTTTAAAATCTGTGACAAAAAGAAGAAAGAAATAGGACTTTTAAAAAACAGGCATATCACAATAGCCAAAAGGTGGAGACAACCCAAATATTCATCAACTGATGGAAGAATAAACAAAATGTGGTGTATTCATATACTCTGTCCACAAAAAAGAATGAAGTACTGAAAGATGCTACAACATAGATGAACCTTGGAAATATTATACTAAGTGAAAGAAAGCAGACACAAGGCTATATATAATGTAATTTTTCTTATAAGAATTGTCCACAATATAAAAATCAGTTGGGACAGAAATAGCTCAGTAATTGCCAGGACTGGATGGGTGGGGAATATAGAGTGACAGCTAACATGTATAGGGTTTTCTTTTGGGGCAATGAGATGTTCTGGAACTAGATAGAGGTAATGGTTTTACAACAATTGTGAATGTACCAAAAGTCACTGAAATGTATACTTAAGCTGTTAAAGTGGTGGATTTTATTTTATATGAATTTTATATCAATGGCAAATAAATATGTTTTGGGAAGCTTTACTTGAGACAATCTGATTAGATGAATTCTATTGAATGGGAGGCAAGTTAAGTATGAAAAACCATTCAGGGTCTATTGACTTATGAAGAATAAAGCCAAATGAACAGCAAACATTATCAATATGCCAGGTGTTTGTGGATGGTAAATTAAATAGCTCATTCCCCTTGGCACTGGGTTGCACAGTTCTGGGACAAGATAAATGAATACATATCATTGAACATAAGTCATTCCCTGGCCATTAGCCAGGCATATTGTTCTGTTGTTCTCATTCTTTTTTTTTTTTTTTAATATTTTAATAATTTTTAGAGAGATTTGAGTGTAATCATGGTCAATGCCAGCTTTTGGGACAAGTGGCCACCTAACCATCAGAACTTTAAGACCTTCCACCCCAAGCATATCTCTACTACTAGCATCAATGGGTCCCCAACCCTGGAGTAAAGCCCTGTATCTAGCTGGGCCTAGGGAGATGTCACCTGTTATGTCTGCAAGACACTTAGCAAGTGAACAACCTACGGGACCAGTGACCAGCAGCTGAGTTACCTAAACCACAGTCTGCTTCCTACAAATGCTGATCAAGCCAGGGAGCCCTGAGGTCTTGCACAAACAGAAGACAAGAAGGCAAAGACACAGCTATTCTAAAAAGGGGGTGGTTTTAAACAAAAGAAGGTAAAGATGGGCTAGGAGAGATTTCTAAATAGAAGTGGTAGAACTCTGAAGATCAAATTCTTCGGTACTACCTGTCTGCAAGGCCCACCTTGATCTCAGACTTCATCATCCTATGGAAGGACTTGACCTTTGCCTGCATGCTTCATCATCTCTTCTTCTTTTCTGATGGTGCCAGAAAGGGCATATTTCAGGCTTCCAGAATGTTCCAGCTGCTTGTGAATTCATAGTGTCAGAGTCATTGCAGAGACATGGAATCTGTTCTGACCAAGACATACTTTGCCAAAGAGGACAGGCTTATCCAGACAGTCATATTTTTGGACACTTTCTCCTGTTTATTGCTATAACTCAAAAC
The DNA here is from genome assembly GCF_000147115.1 of Myotis lucifugus. Classification (NCBI taxonomy): domain Eukaryota; kingdom Metazoa; phylum Chordata; class Mammalia; order Chiroptera; family Vespertilionidae; genus Myotis; species Myotis lucifugus. Next base: position 52,053,436 of record NW_005871048.1, on the reverse strand, counting down.
TCTAGGATGCAGCGATAAATGAGAAACAGCCCCGTAGGCCTAATCCTCCACTTTGCTTCTGTCTCTCAGAGTCAGTAATTCTAAGCTGGCTGGCAAAATAGGTATGCCATGTTTCTAACAGTCCTGTCACATGTTAGACATGGCCATAAGCATTCTCAATGTTTTGTTTTTACTACTTTATTTCTGATGTTATTATTCAACAGTCTTTAAAGCCTACAGACAGTTTCTTCTATTCAGGAGCTGACACATACAGCTCCCCCACCACCCCCCCACCAACTCCCACAAATCATGCAAGAACCAGATCCATAGAGTGGCAAAGAGGAAGCACAGAAAGGCCAAGTGTACCCAGTCTACAGCCTACTTAAAACTTAACATGCATACCTTATGCTAGTTGTTCCCCATTCACTCTCCCAACACAGGACCCTGTAACTGTTTCAACAGGCTCCCTGGTAGGCTGGCTTTCCTTTGGGTTCAGCCAATGAGGGGCACCAGCAGGAGATTGGAGGGAAAGCAGAGGGAGAGGTCAGGCTGTCTCTTCTCCATTTCCTAAAATGACTGGGGTCCCTTCTTCACAGTCCCCAGTCCCTCTTAGCTCAGATAAAACTCTTTCCTTTCCTTTAATAATAAACAATGATCCCTGACACTTGTTAAACACAATAAGGCTGACTTTACTCAGGGACTACCTATAAGGACTACCACAATGGGGTTTTTAATGGGGAAAAACTATGCTTACTTCTGCATACGAGAAGGAAAAGTGAAAATCTATAGCCCAGGAGGAATTCTGGCTGATCTGATCTAACAAGATTCTTGCTGAAGACAGGCAGGGTGATCAGAAACCTGGTCATATATCCAGGGTGAATAGGTATGAAGGATGGGTGATTATGACTAGACCAACTTAGCATAATTTTTGCTAAAATTAGGTGATGTGAAGATGGACATGGAAGTCCAAATGTCAGGGTTCAGGGAAGAGAGTCCCAACTAGAGTTTGGTCGAGTAGAGACACTCTGTTGCCTGGGCCCTCCTGGTCTAAAATAAGTCTTCTTCCTTTGTCGTTTCCTTTAAACTTGCACTTCTGAAAACATAACTTTCCTTAAGGTCTCCTGAACTATCTGTATTTGATTTTAGTTTCTGCTTGGACCCAGACTGACACAATCCTGGAGTCCATTTCTGTGCTGTGTGCATCACCAAAGTATTGTTAGCATCCAACATTATTCACTGTTTTATTTCTGATGTGACCATTCCACAGAAATCTCCTGAAGATCTTCTAACAACAGACAGATCCCTCCCTCAAAATGGAGGCATTTGAGAGGTGGGTGTTCCCCCATGATTTACAATATGCTTTCAAAGTCTCTCAAACGAGTGCCTTGTGAATAGGAAAGATTTATCACTGTCATTCCTGCTACTGGAAACAAGCTTGCACCTCACATCAGAGAATTCCAGCTATAGAGAGCAAAGTCAGACAAAATTGAACTCTACAGACAGCTGGAAAGGTCATTCCTCCTCAGCATCAGCAACAGACACATTCATTCTCTGATGAAAGCTGATTGCCTTGAAAGGCAATTTCTCTGATCTGCACAGCAGTACACACACGTCCATTCTGAGCCCCCTTTTGTCACTGAGAACAATGGAAACACATGAGCTCAATGGATGAAGCGATCCATCTTGTTCTACTGAAAAGAACCCTCGGGAGACACAGGTTAGTTAGATCAGAGCTGGATAAACTAACATTAGATGCTTGCTGTTTTTGTTCACACTCGAAGAGTAAAATAACATCTTTCTTCTTTTAATCTCTTCCTTCATTGACTCCAAAGACCTACAATAGCTAAACTCAAGTAACTTTTTATTATGGTTGTTCAAAAGCCACCTTTTGGGGGTGCTTGGAACATGTATTTCATAGTCCAATAGCTTGGCGGTGGCCCTGCTTCTCCTTCTCCACCCAACTTTGAAGTGTACTTCTTTAAAACAGGAATTGACAAGGATCAAATGCTTTATCCTGGCTGCCTGGTCATCCCAGGGCCTCTTCCATCCCTGTCAGTCATGTCCCCTTGGGTTGCCTGTCTCATTTTGCTGCAGTTTTTATAACTCAAAGTCAGGCATCTCCTGCTCCATGATGACAGCTGCAGTGATGGCCAGAATGAGGAGGCACTCAGCCTGCTACAATGCCCAGTGAGAGAATTCAGCCTGGAGAATTCCTGCTGAAAATAACATGATGATGCTTGGAATCCTTCTAAGGTCACTGCATGTTCTAGAAGTAGAATGCAAGGCTGAGAATGCCTCCACTAAAGGAAAAAATCTTTTGTTCAATGGAAGACAAGTGAATAAAAGACTCATGTTCTCACCTTTAAGCACAGTGGTGGCTTGGCAAGAAATATGTCTTTATCCATGTGCTGGAGTTTATTCAGTGTTCAAATATACATAATGAATGTTCATACAGTAATGAGATGAAAGCACACCAGCTAAGGCCCACCATCCTCATAGACAAGGTTATAGCTCTGGGTCCACAAATGATAGCCCATGAACAAAATATATTCCATCTCCTGTTTTTGTAAATAAAGTTTTATTGGAACACAGCACTCACATGTGCTTATATATTATCTGTGGCTGCTTTCCCACTGCAATCATGGTGGTGAGTCTTGTAAAAGAGACTGTATGGCCTGCAAAGTCTAAACTTATGGACTCTCTGGCCCTAAAGAGAATAAGTTTGACAAACCTGGTGATAGATGATAAAGGATAGCAGACCAATCTTTTCCTACCATGCCTAAAATCCAGTGAAAGCTTTGTCCAGTTCAGGAAACAGTAAAATTATGATCAGAAATGATATTCCTATCTCAATCCACATTCACCAGTAACTCCGAAAGAGCCCATTTCACTCTGATGACATAAAGTAATGTGATACTCCTAATGAAGGCTGGTGTATTAACCCCTTTTTATCTTCTCTTACCTTCCCCTAAACCAGTGGTTCTCAACCTTGGCTGCACATTAGAATCACCTGGGAATCTTTTTGAAATCCTGATTTCTGGGCCTCATCCTCCGGAAATTCTGTTTCTTTGTTATGGGGTGGGGCCACAACATTAGTAATAAAGAAACAGAATTTCAGGAGGATGAGGCCCAGAAATCAGGATTTTAAAAAGATTCCCATGTGATTCTAATGTGCAGCCAAGGTTAAGAACCACTGCTCTAAACTGTTTTGTCTTCTGTTCTGCCCTCTACACCTGATGGAGTCATATGACATTCATGTGAAGTTATCCTGATTTCAATACAACACATGTGAGATGGCCCTTCCAAGAGCCCATATCATAGATTTTCCAGTAAGATTCTATTATAGAGAGTTTCCAGGTCAACTAAACTAGGCTAATAATAGTAACTGCTTAAATTAGATTAAACTAGAGGTAAGCACCTGAAACATAGTCAGCTCTATACTTCATAGGCCCCACCATCATCATTGTCATTATCACCACAATCATTACCATCAACACCATCATAACTATGACCATCATCAGCACCATCAACACCACCATTATCATCACCATTATTGTCATTGTCACCATTATTGTCATTGTCATAATTATCATCAAGACCATCATCACAGTTATCACCATCACTGTTATTCTCAACATTACCATCAACAACATCATCATCAACATCATCATCATCTTCACCACCACTATCATCAACTTCATTTTGGTAGATTGCTTCTGCCTTCTTTTTTTTCTTTTTTTTCCAATCTCCCACATTCCTGAGTACTCCACCTGAAGCCTCTGGAATTAAATGTGCTTAACCATGCCCATCACAGAGGCAGTGGTAAAGTGTGTCCTCCCTCTCAAATCATATGAAAATGGCAGGGATGCATGTCAACTGTCAACAATACACTGCATGAGCCAGACACATGGCAGACAAGCCTGAACACATGGCTCTGAGCTCAATGGACACAGAGCAGGAGGACCTCAGTCATAGGAGGCAATATGACCAGATGACTGAGATTAAAGATGTTAAGAAATTGACTGCCTGTGAACTTGAAAGTGCAACTAACTGGCGGCCTGCAGGAAACCTTTTTGAGACCCTTTGCCTTGATGTTCTGAATGAAGCTCATTGTGATGCAGGCTTGTTCCATTTATTTATAGTGATGAGATGAGACGCAGGTGAGTTATTTGGCAGCAGGGAATGCTGCTGTTTTTAATCAAAGCAAATAAAAAGGCATTCTCTTTATTGAAAAGATGTATTCTCAAGGCCTTTTACAGACTACAGATGTGTGCACCTTAAGCTTACAGTCCTTTGAAAAGAGAACACACTTGAAAAGCAATCTACATGTTCCTAATTTCATAATAGAATACTTAAATAGTTCTGTCTTTCGGAATCAGGAAAGAAAAGAAGGGGGAAGAATAAGCCTGCTGTGACACACAAGCCCCTGGAGGTGATGATGCCAGGAGAATACTGAGTTCAAGGCCACCAAGCCTTAGGCTACTAAGGGGCAATTTTGATTTTACAGTAAAAACATGAGAAGTCAAGACAATGACTAAAACAGTAGGACACAAAAGGATGAATAGAAAAGCAGAAACCATGTGTCTGAGGAAGTTATAACTAGATTTATTGCTGTCAGAAAAGACTTCACACCCACAAATAAAGGTGAGTTGGATGCCACCTGCTAACACCCACACAACAATGGATAGTACCATCTAGGCAAGTGGATAATGATGCTTTAAAAACATTCAACAACACATCAACCTCTATAATTGCTGTCAAGGAGAATCCTGAAAAGATAAATGCCCAGAAAATAACCCCATTCCTGGCTGACGCATACCGAGCCAGGGAGAGAGATGATCTGTTGGGTGTTGTTGCTAAGGAAAAAGATTTGAGTCCTTAAATATTCAGGTTTCATGATTTATGTATAGAAAACATATATTTCCGTGGATTTCTGACATGATTTCTTCACTCAACTAGATTAGAAGAAAATAGTGGGTGTCCCAAAAATGTATACACACACTTTGAATAATTATTAAGTCAGTGTTTATTAAAATATATTTCATTTCCAAAAGTGAGCTACCAGCTGTTAAAGTGTGTATACATTTTGGAGACACCCTGTATATAATCATATTTCCAAGTTACTCTTAATTTTTTTAAAACTGGTTTATGCTAGTGCAGATGTAACTTTATCTTCCCATTAGTTGTTTTACAGTTCTCAGGAGACTCTTACCACCAAAATACATTACTACTTTAAGGAGGTCTTAATTACAAAGAAAGAATAAGTTAGTCAAGCAGGATGAGCAGTGTGAGGGGCCCTGGGACTTGGGTCTGAGCTGGAGAAGATAAGCACTTATAAGTCTGTACTGGGTTGGAGAATGACTCGCCAAAACTCAAGTCTCCCCTGAAACTCATGACATAATTTTAGTTAAAAAAAAAAAAGGTCTTTTCAGATGTAACTAGTTAAGATGACATCCTTCTGGATTAGGTGAGGTTCTAACCCAATGCCTGGTGTCCTAATAAAAAGAGAAAACAGCGACACACAGGGAAGGAGGCTGAGTGAAGACAGAGAAAGGAATGAAGCAATGTGTCTATAAGCCATGGACACCAAGGATGGATGGCCAACACCAGAAGCTGAAAGAGACAGAAAGAACCCTCCCCTGGAGCCTTCTGAGGGAGCATGGTCCTGCAGACACCTTGACTTCAGACTTCCAGTCTCCAGAGCTGTGAGAGAATACATGTCTGTAGTTTTAAGCCATCAAGTTTGTAGTACTTTGTTACAGCAGCTCTAATAAATGAGTAATAGGTCCCTTAGCCATTGGGAGAATGAAGGCCACAGGCCCAGTCCCTTTCCAGGAATTTGTGACCACTGAGCATTCACATGCCCTTTGACATCTGTGAAGGGAAGAAATTATTGGAGTAGATGAAACTATGCTTCCCCTAAGTGACCCTGCTAACACATGGAGTTCTGACAGACACTGTTTCCTCCCACCACAGGCCACCTGAGTTCTGTCAGTCATCTGCGTGTGATGGCTGCCTTTATTCTTGATCAGACTCATGGAAAACTACTTCGGTTTCATCATCTAACCTGCATTTTTTAATGGCTCTCGCTGGGCCTCAGTTTCTTTGTATGTAAAATAAAGACACAGGACCATGTTACATTTAGGGACTTCGTGGCTCTATTAGTCTTTTGACTATAAAATTTTCATCAAGACTAAAGCCGGCTTTGTCTCAAATGGGGACAAACAAATGCAAACCATGTGCAGAAGTCACGAGGCCAACTACAATGCCGGGCACAGTGGGGAGGAGGGACAGACATTGGGCCTTCGTCCCCACCCCAGGATTGGTCTCTCCTGTGGAGGGCATGGTTCCCACAGCACAGCACAGCACAGCACAGCACAGCACAGCACAGCAAGCGGCTTTCATCCCGACCACTGGACTCATCAGTCCTGGTTAGCACCTGGGGCTGTGAGCACCCACAGCACAGCTTTGGGAATCAGGGCCCATGCTCAACATTGCCAAGGTTTGTTTCCTTTCTCAACCTGTAAACTTGACCATTAGAGTCCCAGCTCCACCCTGACTTGGTACTGTGCATTACATATATCTGTCAAGTAACCTCCTTAATTTAATAAAGCTTTTATAATTTTTTGCTGCCTCCTTTTGTGTCACAAAAGGCCTAAAGAGTTAATTTTTTTATGAAACTAGGAAATCTTTCTCTGGCTTCATCACATTATGTTCTTAGGAATTGCCCACCTCTCATTAAAGCATGCCAGATTGGGGCAGGATAAGAGGTTTTGAGATGTACAGCCTAACCTCAAACTTAATCATCTGTTTTCAGTGGGGGGAAAGAAAAATTTAATTAAGAAAGCAAATGACAGGTCAAAGAAATATAATCAAGCAAGCCAGTCTAACAAAGTCTCACTTACTAACCATTTCCTCCGGAGACGCGGCCTGGAGAAGGAGAGTTCACGTTGAGTTTGAGTTGTAGCCTTGCTCATCATCTATCAGTGCCCGTCCCTAACCCTTGGCCTGGCTTCCTCTCCAGCAGGCTTCGTGCAAGAGCTGGGTGTGGAGGAGGATAAGGAGGTGAAGAACAGTTGCTCGTTGTACAAAGTGAAGATCTGGCTAGGGAGCTGCCTCTATATGAATAAACAGACACGTGCTCACAGGTGTGTGTGGCCTGGACAGGAAAGGAGGCTGCTACCTCTGTACTTAATGAGTATGATAGCTCACTTAGAGAACATACTCTCTAAAACAAATTTACCTCATGTGCCAAATTTAATCACTTGACACTGTGTTGAGAAAGATTCTGAGGCTGAATCAAAGTCAACAACGACAAAGGTTACCAGTCTAAAAAGTGGTACCGGCTATAGGTTTGAGGTGGGGAGAGCAACAGCTCAGGTGTTTTTTAGTTACCTACCACTGGTCTCATTAAACCGTGTGCAATGACAATTGTTCCATAATTGTGATGGTATTACAGGGTACATGGTTATTTTTTTCTCTTCTTCCTAAAACAAGCGGGTAGGTAAGACAATTTTATGGATTGGCTCTGCTCCTGTGTTTTTTATTTTTCCTGGAAAAGTCAGACAGATATAAACATACCAGGTCTATAATGTTTGCACGTCCATTTCCTAAAATCTTTCTAGGACTGTAAATAATGAGCACTCAATAATTAACTAATTCATCTCCGGACTCATGGTGGGGATTTTAATTTTTGCTTATAAATCTTCAAAGGTTAACAAAAAGTTTTCTACAAATGAATCATAGGAACCAAGAATGTGACTTAACTCCTTCAACCTTTAGATAGAAATGTTTTTACACCATCCAACACGAGCTACTGTCCTTATTCTATAGCTCTCCCATAAACTCCATGAGACCCTCTGTGCATTACACCCTTGGCATTAAAGCTCCTTTGTGTTGTGAGCTCTTCTCTCGAGGCTGAACACAGGTGCCTGGGCGGAGGGAGAGAGACTACTTGCTTTATCAGCTTCTAAAGTTTCTGATCTGATCTACAGATACTCTGAACAGTGGCATTCCTCCATCCACTTACACCTTGTACACCTTGGTGCTTAACATTCTTGTAAGAAAAAAAAATAAATGGTATCCCTTGTCCACTATGGTATTTAGAAAAAGTATCACAATGTCTTTGCCACTCCTGCCTTCAAGGTACTGCATCTGTGTCACCTCTCTTTCAGTCAGGCAGGCTGTGACTGCGTCAGCCAATCCATGTGGTGAATATGACACTATGTGACTTCTGGAGCAAGGTCTCAAGTCATGGGCTTTCATGTGGTCTCTTGGAGAGTCTGCTCTTGGAACCTCCTTCTCAGAACCCAGTCCATGTGTGAGAAACCCAAGCCACATGGCAAGGCCACGTGTGGGCTCTCTGCTCAACCATCCCAGCAGAGCCCAGCCTTCAAGCCATCCAACCCCATGTGCCAGATGTGAATGAGGAAGATTCCAGATGGTTCCAGTCTCCAGCCTCAGGTCATGCCAGCTAATCCAGTGTTTCCAAGTAAGAACTCAGACCTCCCTTTTGAGCCCCAGACAATTTCTGACCCCTAGGACTTGTGACATAGCGAAATGATTGCTGATTTATACAACTAGGCTTGGGGTGGTTTGCTGTGCAGCACTCAATAACCAGAACACCAGTGTGACTTTTGGCTACTTACTCAAACTTGTCCAGAGTCCCACCTCTCAACCTCTTTCTACCCTGACAGCACATTCTCCGTCAGTCCTTAAGTATCTTTTTCATCTCACTGCTCATCCAATATTATAGTGGATATTTTTTTCACAATACTATTTTGGTGTATTTATCTCTATTTTTAAAGGATGTCAGGTAAAGGACCAATACAAAGCTCAATCTGTGAATAGTAAAACCTTTTACTATTATGGGACATTTTGACTCTTTCCCATTTCGGGCAATTATGGATGATGCTATCCTTCCTAAATATCTTTGGGTGTGATTTTATGCTTGAGTTTGGGATTCATTTTATAGAATAGATTTTCAGAAGTTTAATTACTAGGTTAAAGAGGATTAATTACAAGGCCCTGGAGACATATTGTCAAATTTATTTTCAAAGAATTATAACCATTTAGAGTGACACCAATAATATATGAGCATGCCTGTATCACTGTACCCTCTCCAGCTAAACTGCATTTTGCAGTTAAGAGAAATCTAATTTGAAGCATAAAATTCATAGCTTTATTTATCTCGCAAACATATGTAGATGTGGAATGATAACAAGGACAGCTAGAATAATAGGCACATTACAGCTCGGGATAAAAAACAGGTCAAGTCTGACTTAGAAGAAGAGAGAGAAGCAAAAAGAATGATTGTCAAGTCAGAGGGAGAGAGGTAAGTAGTGACGTGGAGTAATATACTGGAAGGGAAACTCAGAGGCCATGGCAAGATCAGGGTACATAGGAGGGAGTGAACCAAAAACAGTGAAAAACTCCCAGCAGCTGTGTGGATGGCTGTGCTGAGCAGGACTCTGAGGCTTGGCCAAGCTCATTGAGGGCTGAGTATCGTGAGTTTTAGATGGGGTTTTCAGGGGAGCAGTGAATGAGAATTAGAATAATGTATTACAGAGACCCAGACAAGAGTCGTTAAGAGAATAAGAAAAAAAACATCTTGACCAGTGGTGTCACCAGGATCCAATTACCACTTTGGTTATCATTCCATAGTTTCCTCAGAGGGTAGCTATAGGTTAGGACACAGGCTTTATAGAAATAGCAGTTAAGAAAAAAATTTACAAAAACATATTTGAAATGAGAGTGCATTTGGCCAAATAGATTCAAATACTCTTGCCCTTACTTTCCAAAACAACTAACAATTCATCTTCTTCCAGGTAAATGTAGCTCCTAGAACTAAGACATTTATGAGAATACTTAAAGCATCAATCCAAAGAGTGCTCCTTGAAATCCCACTGCTTAATGGCCGGCATGCTGTGCGACCTACTTTTTCCCCAGCTACTGAGGCCTTGCCTTTAAAACATCTGGTCTCTGGGAGCTTGTTTGTGGAAGTAGCACATTATGTAAATAAATATCTGCTTAAAGATGCATCCCACGATTGCAACTGATATCATCAGCTGCCCAGTTTTCCAAGAACAATATGAGAAAACCCGCCAATTAAGTCGTCTAAACAAGAAGAGAACAACTGACGGAATCACCAGTGTGGTCGGCCGTCTACTCTGGGTTGGCAGCGAGGACCCATGCAATTCTGTGCATGTGACAGATGCTGCTGGACCTGCAGAAACTCTGTCTTCTCCCCAACTGTGTTCAAGTGCTTGGCCACGTGCATCTCATATGCAGACAGATTAAAACTCTATGTTCTGCTTGAATAGGAAATGGGCAAATTAAATATTCTAGTTTGTAGTGTAAGTGATATTTATATATCAGGTGTGGGTTGTTCATCACCAAAATTTGTACACTGACCTACAACATGCATGGTGATTTCCTGTGTGTTATCCCACTTCATTAGCACAATTCTGAAAAAAAGCTATTATCTCCATTTTTCAAAAGCTCCAGTCCCAGGTAAGTGTAACTGCTTGCTGACAGGTGGGCAGCCAATGCTGAAGAGAGAAGTTATATAACTGCCACATGATGCAAGGACAACTGCAAAGAGGGGTGGGCCTTCGGCCATGTGGAGAAGCTTAGAACTTGCCCAAGAGACTGAGGGGAAGGAACTCCCTGGGTATGGAATATCATGAACAAATTCAGGGGATCAAGAGCAGAGCATGTAGACAGGAAGCATGCCCATCAGGGCTTGCACAGTGCAGGTGGGCGGGGGTGGATGTGGGACGGGGAGGAGACAAGTCTAAAGAAACAGGAGCAAATGATGATAGTGGTCTTCCCATGGGCCCTGCCAAAGGGTCAACCCACTGTGACAGGCAAAATTAAGGCCAGTGAACTGTAGAGACAGTGAAATTAACACACTAATGATCAGCAGAGAAAACTGACCCAAGGCTAGGGTGATACCGAAGGCTCCAAGATGAGAGGTGAGGAAGTGGGATAGGCTTTCTAGTCCCACCTGAACTCTCCATCTATGTGTCTTTGAAAAGGAAGAAAAGAGAAGAGGCAAAGGGGTGTCAGGGGCAGGAGCACATGAAACTGTCTGGAGGACAGTAGGATGGGGTCCATCATGGTCTGCAGCATGATCATTTAAACTCCTTATGAGGAATCCAGGAATCAAAGAGCAGCTCCTACTGCGTTTTTCCTCCTCAAGACTGCCTTTACCTTTCTTCTGCTCTGGAGCCTGTGGCCTCTCTTATTTCAGATACGATAGTCTTTTTTTTTCAATTAAAGTTTACCTTCAATATTATTTTATATTATTTTCAGCATAGTGTACGGCATGGTGGTTAGACAATCATATACTTTACAAAGTGGTGCCCTGGGTATTTCAAATACCCACCTGGAACTGATACCATTACCATTAATCTAGTTATTAACAACAGGAAAGGAACAAAGGGGGAAGGCCAAATATTATAAGCATGTCATTTAGCAGCTTCACCAGGAAGCTAAAGCTTTACAGTCTCCAGGGAGTCACCTGCCTTTCCCCTGCAGATTGTTGGAAGAAGGGCCTGGACAGGGAGGAGAATGGATGTATGCCCAGTAAAGTTGGGATGACATAGGGAAGGTGCTTGCTGTCAGTCACACCTGGGGACAGGTCATTGAACAGAATGGGCGTGGCCACTGCAAGGGCGTGAAATTTGGGATATGTAATCCCCTGAACAAAGGAGTTAGTTTTTTTGGAGTGTTGTGCTTGACTCCTAGCTTGCAGGGCTCTCTCACTCCTGCTTCCTGGCATTCGTCCACATGGCCCACAACCATTTGGACCCCCCACATATAATGAACTAATGGACTGCAACTAGCCTGATGCTGAACTGGACCCCACTGCAACATGGAATGGAAACTCTGGACACTGGCTCTGCTTTATGCTTTATTGAAACCCCAGCTACACGTCTTCTATGACTGAAATAGGACTTTGGAAACCCAGGGTTATAATTTCATGCAAATAAAAATCGCTCATCCTCTGATGCAAGTCTCAGAAAATTCTTTTTCTCGAGATATCGTAAGGACTCCACCCCCAGTACCCAGTGGAAAAGAGTATACCCCAATTTTACTGATAACAGAGCCATATGTAGTTATTTCAACATTATTGACCATATTCCCTGTGCTGTTGTTTAGTGGATGTAATTGTCTTAACTATGTGCCAGTGACAGCCCCGTATCATCATCAGATACACTGAGGGCCGCAGGCTGTAGCTGGTGCAGTGCACCCATGTGAGAGCAAGGATGGTGTGACTTTCAGAGGCAGAGGTACTGAAAGGAGCTTCTGAGCTGGGAAGGCAAAGCAAAGGGCCTAATAACTCCTGAGGGAAGGGGAGGTGCGAGTGGTCATGAAGATGAGTGGGACCACATGCATGCATTGTGCCAATTGATGGTCATTGGCACCAATAGGAATCCCCAATTTGGGGCACTGCAAGGAAGGAAACTTTATTCAGTGCAAAATAGCCCAATTGTGAAACAGCATGGCTGAGGTAGCCCTGGGACCAGGCCCCTCTCTGACTAGACAGCTCTGCTCTGCCTTGCGCTGGCCTGCTTTGCTCTTGCTCCAGCAAGACATGGTGTTTCAGCTCCAGCTGGAAAATGCAGTCTTCAGTGGAAAGGGAAAATGTGCTCTCAGAGCCAGAGGGGAGCTGACTTATGTAGACAGAAGTCCTGCCCCTGATCCCTGTTTGCTCTGTTCTCATTCAATTGAGAACTCCAAATTCTGAGGGAAGCAGTCCAAAAAACACTGTCCTGATTGGTCAGAATAAAGCAGGTCTGATTGGTCAGTGAAGAAGCTGAAGAGGTATAGCTGTGCAGCTTTGATTGGATGGGGAAAGCCTCCATTCTATTGGTTGAAATAGGATTCCAGGAATGTTATGAGGGCTGGCTCAGATGGCAGAAACAGTGCAGGCAGGCAGTTCAGTGAAAAGGTAGTTCAGTGAAGGCTTCTCCCTGAAGAGCAGTTTGCATGAGAGGGCCCTGTGCACAAATGGCTGCTAGGCTCTGTTTTAAAATTTTGAACCCAGTTAACCACCAAGGGCCCTTCTTAGTAGGTATCTTCTTTCTCAGGGTCCACAGGTGTGACCATGAAGGTGTGGTCCAGATGGGGTGGACAAATTCTCCATACCCCTTCACGCTGGGGGGTTCCAGTCATAATAGAGCTATTAATCTCATAATGACTGTGAGAACCTGACCTTCACCCACCTGTGGAGTTCTCACTAGAAGAATAAAAAATAAATTGCCTTCAACAGGTATTGGTACGTTGTTATTAAAATACCCACAGACCATGAGATGTAGAGATTGCAGTTTAACAATTTTTCAGCTGATTACCATTTTTCATCAAGGAAATAATGAACAGGTCTATCATGAAGAATTATATGATGAGCAATACAGCACCTGTTTCAGGGAATCTGAAATCAGAAATATAAATGCTCCTTTCCCAAAATATGCCAGCTGGAAGACTCCCTCATCAATCACTTCAGGAGTGTTTTTCTTCAAAAAAATGGCCTTTCACATGGGGCCACCTGCCTCCTCTGAATCAGGATGCTGTGCTGGTGCAGAGGCAAATACATTGATGTGTTAGTCCGGGTTCTCCAAATTGGGGATTCCTATTGGTGTCAGAGACACAGACCAATAGGACATGTATTAGCCAGGGATGTCTGCTTCTGTGTCTTTGAAGAACTCTAATATGATGGGTGGATGGATAGATATAGATACCCATATAGATATCAATATAGGTATCTTGATATAGATATAGTATGGGTATAGATATAGATACAGCTTAGGTATAATGATAGAGATAGAAATAGAGATATAGGAAAGAGAGAATATGGGGTATTATCTGTATTTTCTACAGAAAAAGGTTTTTGGCCCCACCAAAGTTTCTCACCTGACTCTTAGAAAAATGTTACTTGTAGTACAAGTGTCTTGCTTCATCATTGCTACATAAGACAAAAGACAAGTCCCAGGATGCAAAGAGCCACACGAAGTCATGAAAGAATACAGATGTTCTCCACTTAACCTTCCTCTGAGAGACATGTGTGTAGTCCTGTGTTTGCCACAATAATTCCAGGTAAGTTGCACTGTCATGTTAAAAGGGAAGGGAGTAGAAGTTCTGTGCTAGAAGTCTGTTCCCATGCCCTCTGGAAGCACTACCACCTCCAGCTGACACACCTTCTACTTCCGTGAAAGTTTGCTCTTTAAAACATACGCCAGGAGCACACTTGGAAAAGAGGGCATTGGGTTAATCTGAAATACACCTTGATGTCCTTTACTTTGTTTCCTCTCCTAAAACTGTGTTTCTGTGTATGGGTGTGGAATGACGGGTGTGGGTGGTTTAGGGCTCATGACCAAGGCGCAGGTGCCCCCTACTGGGAAGGTAGGTAAGGTGACTTTAGGCCTCATCTTGGAGTGGCAGAGCTAGGAAACTGACAGCATTTCTGGATGCATTAATTGTCCATTGAAAACACTTGCATGGGGTTAAAAAAAAAACAAAACAAACAATGATGACACATTTGGATTCAAGCATAAGGGTTTGTGAAATTTGACTGAAAAGGATGCCAGGGAAAGGATCAATACAAAGCTCAATCTGTGAATAAAAACAAACTATTCAGGAGATTTTTTTTCTTGAGTTCATTATAAAATGGGGATATATAGCTAAAGACAGCCATTTTTAAAAGCAAGGTGAACTGACAGTTTCTGGAACTGTATTTATCTTACTTGAGTTTTTCTAATGCCTGCATTTCTATATATAAATTAGTCAAGCATTTAAAAATGGCATCCAAATCCAGAAAACTTAAATCTTCATGCAAACAGTCTTTATAAACTGAAGGATGCATTAAAAACATTATTTTGGATGATGGCCAAGATGATTGGAGTTAAATTCCATTCTCTTTTAAAAATACAAACTAGGAAAGGTCAAGAGTGAATGCCTTGCCAATTCTATTTTCTGCTCCACTGCCGATTGAACAAACAGATTTTCAATATGCAAAGGCCGGCCCTCGGTGGCAGGAAATCAGAGAGGGGTGGTGTGAGCATCCTGCATAGACTGCATGCGTCATGCTTCTCTGCCTTCCACGAAGGTGGCGCTCCAGTACAGCGTGTGCTCCCTGCTTCCTAAACAAGTCACTGTGAAATTGGCATCCTGAAGGCTGACCTGAAAAAGGGGCTCATGACCTTTTTATAATGCACTTCATTATAAAGTGAGGACCAGGGTTGTGCTTGTTTATCTCCAGCATCTCTCCCTCAGCTGATCCCACATCTCGGGAAGAGATCTGACCCTAGAGCTCCTGCCACAATGGATCCCAACTCTGCTTTTCTAGATGTTTCCACATTAACAAGACTCTGGAGGAAGTAAACACCCTACAAATGGCAGGTTCTCCTCCACCTCAAAACCTCTTTCCTCTTCTCCTCGATGTCCCCAGGATGAGGTAAAAGCAGAAGCTTGAGACAAACCTTGCCAGGCAGAATTTTCTTTTTTTTCTTAGAAAGAGAGGCTGGTGGGGGGGGGGGGGGGGGGAAAAAGGATGTGAGAGAGATATGTGCCCTGACTAGGAACTGAATGCCTGATCTTCTGGGGCAAGAACGATGCTCTAACCTACTGAGCCACACGGGCCAGGGGCCAGCTGCTGAATTCTTAATGGGAGCTTCCCGAAATGGCAGTGGGGCTTGGACCATATGCTTGGTAGGTACAGGGCTGTCCCAAATGTCCTCCTCACCTTCCCCTTGACCTTCCTTGTGCCCAGGTCAGCTGCGGGAGCTGAATGGGGGCTCCACTTAACAAAAGAAATCGCAGTAGGCTAAGTGCCTTTTTGTGAAAATTCCATCCTTTCTCCAGAAACATTTTTCCCCAAAAAGGTGAAGCATCAAAAAATATATAGGGATATATATATATATACCGGTCAGGAGGCCTCACTCCCCACAGAAACGCGGAGTATTTACCAATAGTCTTCCTATGAAGAAAGTTTCTGGAGGTTAGATTTGGTTTGTCCAAATATTTGCAAACGCGACTGTTGTTTTCTATTAAAACAAAGTGAGTTCTTGATCATCTCTCATCTCCTAGTGGTTGATGGGCAGACCAAGGAGGGGCTTCCCTACTGCATGGGAAAGGTGCCCTGGGGGAGGACTCTTGAGGTTGTGGTCTTATCTTTTTTTGTCCATTGCTTTGCTAACATCCAGCCCCCTTTCACTGGTCCACACAATCAAGGTCACCTTACCAGTAAGTGTAGTGCAAAACAAAGCAGTGCAGACAAATGGAAGGTGACTCGGTCACCTCATAACACAAGGTTACCTCATCATAAACCACATGTACTGCCTCTAAATTCCAACTGAAACACTACTAGGTGCATTTCTCTTAAAGAGCTGTCACAAAACTTTAAATGTGATTATTCTTCAAAAGTCAGAATAGTTGCTTCATTTGAGGTTTTCCTGCATTTGTATTAGGGTTGGTTTGAAGAATCTAACTGATATTGGCTTGGACTTCAGGGAATCATAAAACAGGCCTGAGTTAGGAGTTTGGTACATGAGTCCCCATGGGATGAAAGTTGGGTAGAGAAAGTGGCCTCAGACCCCATGACATGCTACCTGCTGGCCAGCCCTTCACTCCAGAATGTGCGCCCCATCAGTGGGTGACAGAACCCTGCTGGGCAGGCACACAGCACTCCTGACTCCAGGTCAGGCACCTCTCTCCTCCCTCCCTTCCTCCTTCCATCATACAGAATCCAGAATCCTGGGGCCAGAGCAAAGGGACAGCCCTCCATAGCAGACTAGCACTCTAGGCTTTTGAGGGGAACTCACTTTGAAAGGCTAAATATGATTCACTTCATATAACCTGAAGTCCTCCCTTCACCATGGCTCCCACCCTAGGGGACAACTTCCAAGTGGAAATGCAGGCACGTAGGACCTGATTTCCACACTGGCAGGGGGAGCAGAGTAGGGAGATGAGCACAAGACACCTCCTGTGTTATTAATCTTGGGGATTATTAGAAGAAATGGGTGAAGAGCAGGTGAGGTCCTGACATTCTGTTACATCGGTACAGCTGGGAGTGGCCATTACCCCCCCCCACCCCCCACAGGATGCCACGGGCCTGGGGGTCTCTGGGGGGAAGCTGCTGCCAACAGCTGGAGACAGAGCTGCTCCCGGAGAGAGGGACGAGAGGGAGACAGACATTCCAGTGTGTGACCTGTTTTAATATTTAATTTACTACTTGCATACAACACATGAATAACATGAAAAGATTAATAAAATACATTGGATTATAATTTATACTATTCAAATGAATATGTAATAATACAAATTTACATATAAAAACATGACAATCACAAGAGGCAGTTACTCTGGGTGCCAAGGTGTGCTGGGTTCAGGGTGGGCATTTCAACATCCCGCTGTTCTCTTAAGTTTGTCAGTTGTACACTCATGATTTAGGGTGAGATTATTTCAGAGCAGCAATTAATAACTACTTGTTAAGAAAAAATATCCTTAAAGACCACACACACACAAAATTTAAAACAAAGGGACCAGGCTCAGTTCAAGATAGAGGAAGGCAGATACCAAGCTATCCTCCACTTGCTCCCAAATTTCCACTGAAATGAACCAAGAAGGGGGACAATTGGGGAGCCTATGAAGGCAGAGCCCAGAGCAGAGGGCAGGTGCCAGGCTGAACAGGATGGCAGCAGCTCTTAGGTTCCCCAACTGCTGGGGGACTCCATACACAACACCGGACTCCCACTTTGGCATTCGTGGGTCTGGGGTGAGGCTATGTCCTTTGAGAACCGCTGGTCTGGGGGCCCACCAGCCAGGTCTTCTCGTCCTGTCCCCATGCATAGAGCCCCTCAGAGGATGCTGGACAGTACCACCCTCTCTGCAGGAGAATCAGAGGTCCATCTGGCCCCAAGGTAAACCCTGGCATGCAAGGGACAGGGAGGCAGGAGAGGCCCAAGCAACGCCTGCCAAGATGCTAACACTGCTCACAAAACCCCAAAGTCCGTAGAAGCAAGCAAATGCTTTCATTTTCATAAAACTGAATTGTAGCATTTCTCAGTGGCGCTTCACCCACAATTGTCTTTGCTTACATAGAACCATGAAACTGTGCTGAACTGATTGGGATATAGTGACTAGTCTTTAATTCATAAAAACAAGCACGTCTTAAACATCTCTTCAGGGGCTGGAAAAAGAACTTCCCCTTTGTTTCACAATCAAAACGGAGAACGGTGAATTTCCCTAAGCAAGTGTCAGGCGAGTGGAAGAGGAGTGCTTAATTTAATGGTTGTCTTACCTTCAAAACTCCCCTCAATTTCTAGAACACTCATCATTGAGCCCTTTCTTGCATCTGTAGTCTTAGGTAAGTTGAACTCACATTTATAAGCTCTAGTCACACTAGACTCTTTACAATGTGGTTCTACATGAGGATGTGTTGGAAATGTTATTTGAAATAAACTGATGTTCAATGTGGACAGGATTTCCTAACTAATTGCTTTTATACCTGACTGATCAGGAGAGTGCTCACGGAAACTTCCACCCATTATCACTCACCCACCTGCCACTGCTTCATTTTGTTTTTAGTCAAAACATTTTGCTTTAGAATCAAAAAATATCCAGGAAAGAATCTGACCAAATAGGCAAAGTATTTGCCTCTTTTTTTTGGGGGGGGAGGGGGCCTCTCAAATGACATTATCCTTTGTACAGTTTCTCTCATTTACTTCTGGAGATAATGGCCCTAGGTGGTAGCACTAACTCCACTCAACACCCACAGTGTGAATTGAAATGTCTCCCTGACAGCAAGGCTCTGTGTAAACTGCACCTAAGCCTGTCCCAGGAAGGCATCCAGTGTTCTGGCCAGCCTAGTTCACGGGAGAGTCTGCAGTGCCCTCTAATGGCCACAGTGCAGCTCTTTCTATCCCCAAGTACAGATCCTGTTCCATGTTCTCTTAACAAAGTAAGCCACTTGACCAAGTTGTCTCAGGGTGGGAAATTACAGCCTGAAGTATCATCTACAGGCCGACTTTGTGCTTGGAATGAAGTCGAGCCATCCCTAGGAATGTGCTTCGTGAAGTTGTCCATAAAGACCACTGGCCACTGGCTATCGCTCTCCCTCATCACTGCCTCACTGGAACAGCTCCTCAGGCTCCTGGGCTGTTACTGCTCCGCTGGCACAGAGTCATTGCAGGGCAGCACGCCAGCCTGTGGTGTCCAGCTTGGGTGCCCAGAACCAGTGTGCCTTCTGGTGCACAGACTCCTATGCTAGCCTAAAGCCCCACCCAACTCCAGGTTCAAATGTTTATTCACTTTTTAATTTTTTTCAAATAGTAAAACCCTACAACAACGTTCTGTCTGAATACCAGAAATTAAATTTATTAACAGCTTAAACTGCTTCATCCTCTGAGGGTGACGCAGCACCACAGGCAAGTTCAGGCCTATTTATCATCAGGTCACAACACAGAGCAGATACTGACAAACTCTCAGTTGGTGAAGAATGGCAACAGCAGAAAGTGTCAGGTGTTACTTATTCTCCACCAACTAAAAACACATAAAATTGCTGAGGTTAAAAAAAAAATGTTTTGGACATTTTTAACAAATTCATCCACTAGGCAAATTTTCAAAAAAATAAAAAATGTGTGTGCAGACCTGCTCTTCTCTTCCTGACCTCCCCTTTTACTTTGCATCACTCTAAGCCAACTGTTACGTGGTAAATGCTTACTGAGGTCACAGCACCCACAGGATGCAAAACCCAACCATCACCTGGTTGGCTCCCACCACCTGACCCTGCAGCTTCAAGCACAAATGGCCAATGCCTGCATTCTTAGATCTGGCAAGGAAACAACCAAGGTACTACTACATCACCACCTCCTGCCCTCTGGGGTTTCTTCCTCTGTCCTCTGGGAAGTTTTCTCCCTTGGTGCACGCTACACACACACACACACACACACACACACACACACACACACGGCTTTAAATAGCCTTCACACACTTATCAACTTCCTAACTTCTGCCTGATCTTGTCTGAACTCCATGCCTGCCTGTAAGGGCCCCTGCCCCTTCCACTTGGATGTCTTAAGAGCCCCATGTCCCAAACCAGCATCCAGGATTTGTGATTCCTACCCCCAGGAGCCCAACTCAGTAACCTGGAATCTTGATTCTTACCTGTCCTTACCCCAGTTCAGGAACTTAGCATTGATTTGACCTCCAGAAGACATCTGGAATCCATCTACCATGGTCATCTCTGCCCTACCTCCTGAAGGTCCCTCTGCTTCACCTCTTGCCCTTCTCACACCCTTTTACCACAGAACAGCCTGTGAACTGTAATCTCAGGTGACATCTCTGCACAAGCCCAGGGCTGCGTAGGTCCCAGGGACTGGCAGTTACCTGTATAACGGGACAAATGACACTTGTCCCTTAAACAGAGTGTCTGGCTCAATCAGCCTTTCTGCACACAAGAGGCTCTTTCCCTCGCAGAGCGACACTCACCTGTCCAGGAGATACACTCGTCCCCTACTTTCAAGGCTGGCTGGCTCCCTTCTCTCAGGTCCTGACTCAAGTGTTACCTCCTCAGAGGGACCCTCCTTGACCAGCACCTAGGAAGAGCAGATTCTACCCTGCTATTCTATTACAAACCTCCATGTTTTTTTTCACCAAACTCACCAAAATTTTCAACTGTTGACTTACTAGGGTGACTGCTTAGGGTTTTTCTCTACCACCAGATCACAGGTCTTTGAAAACTTGTTTCTCACTGCCTGTTCACCAGGACCCCCCAGCGAGGAACCGGCAGAGAGCACATGCTCAATAAATACTGGCAGAAAAGTGAACACACCAAACAACAGCTTCCAAAGGGCTACACAGAGTTGTTCACAAATCTGTTTTCTGTTATTATTACTTAAAAAACACAAAGGAGTAAAACACTTATCAAATGTAATTTGTAAAGGGCAGCAACTGTAATTAAACAAACATATCTAGTCAGGAGGCCAACCAACACTTAGGCATCTGGTCTCTGCTAGCACTGAGTATTGTGGAGAACTCACAGCGAAATGCTGGTGCAGCAGCACGTGTCTATGCAGAAGCGGGATCTCCTTCGGAATGGCCGTCGTCTTCACTGATCAGAACAATAATGTACATGGCTTACTTTTATTTTTATTATAAAAAAACACATACAAGAGATTTAAGAAATGATGGATATAAGACAAATCAGAACCACGGTGAGTTATTAAACCCATTTTCTCTGTACAAATACTAAAATTCCGAAAGCGGAACATCATCGAATGTGACACACATTATCGCACTGTCCCTATGTACACGGCGAATGGCTCTGGGTGCCTCTGAATCCGTATGTACACGTCTTGACACAGACCCTGCAGTGGACTTGACTTCTCAGTCTCCTTTCCTGGCAGATAGTTAAATAGCTGAAGGGACTTTAGTTTCGGAACGCCTGTGAAGAAAACGCATAAAGGTGAGTTTCGGAGGCTCCCCGTGTTTTCCTCGGATCAGATGCACACTATACAACGAGAAAAACTTCTGTAGCCCGTTTCCATCTAAGACAGTGGAGAGTTTTCTAGTTCTTTTTTAGCCAATTTAGTTTCTCTAGTCACTCATTTGAACGCAAAGGCCAGAATTAACTCAGGAACCAAATCAATGTTTTCATATTAAATTCATTATAAAATGCCAGTCAATTTTAAAAAGCGACTAAAAGGGCACTTTCTGCAGCAAAAAGGGCTAAGTTCAAGTTTTTGTTGTTTGACCAAGACACAATAATATAATCCATTTGTCACGTAGTCACAACAGACGTAAGTGATTTAAGTACGTGGTTTAGGGAAACACGGCTGTGTCACTGTGTATTTCTTCTGTCTCCTTGCCACAGCGAGGACAGCCTCTTCGCATTTTCTCTCTTGTGTCTTTTTTGTGAAACCTCAGTTTGTATTCTGAAAGCCGATTAACCTGTTCATACTCAAGATAGGTGAAGGCACTTCTCCAGGAGCAGTGCAGCGGGGCTTAGCCGAATTCCTGCGCACACAATGCACTGACTTCCTCCAGGGAGCGGACCACTGCAGACGGAACACTGTGAGAGGTCTCCTTGCGCCAGGCTTCCAGGATCTTGGATATTTCTGCTGGATTGCTGGGACTCAAGTCACAAAGGGCATACACAGCTGCTAGCTGTATACCCCATGGTATATCTGAAAAGAATTTTCACATCCATCATCACATAAAAACGTGTCCATTATTCAAATTTTTTATGGTGTAACCCACTGAATACTATTCAGAACACTTTCTACCACAATAAAAACTAAATATAAAACAAGATCCACAATAAAAGAATTAATTTAAACTTGTCTACAAGTGGGAAAAATGAAAAAATGCAGCACAGCTCTGAGCAGGGTTCTGGTGCTGGCTGTGTGCCGACAGGGGCTAGCCTGTTCCCGGAGGCACAGGGCAGTAGAGCTTCAGCCTTCTCATGTCAGCGTTTGCTAAGCTTCCCAAAGTAGTTTTGGAAGCATCACACTCCCACGTTTACATTTTAACAAAATGTGGATCCCAGAGCATTCATCAAACAAATGACTCCATTAAATATCCACTGAAGTGTTTATAAGGGGACTTTGGAAATGAAAATCATAATGAAATGAGAACAAATGAAAAACTAACTCTTGTACCATACTTTCACATACTATATTACAGTATATGATTATAAATTATAGCATATAATTATAGATTATAGCTGGGTTACATATTATAGATTATAGTTCTCATTTAGCATAAGTTCATTTATGAATTATTTAATTAAAATGTATTAAATTTTAGTTAAGGTCTACTTACTGAAATACTTTATTTTAAAATTTAGGAGTTATTTAATTAAAATTTATTATTAACTATATATTTCAGATTTCTTTTAGTGAGGTGATGTCCAACAGGGCAAAACTGCTATTATTTAAAATAAAAATGTAACAAAACCCACACATATAAATGTTAATGCTGAAAACAAAACAGTACTGCAGCTTTAAAATTACTTCCCCCCTAATCTACAAGGCAATTAGAGCAGCACAGAGTGGGGCTCATAATAACGACTAAAAAAAATAGTCTAAGAGTAAAGCAAATACAGAGATTTAAAACACAATTTTAATAAGCAAATAGGTATGGCACTAAGTAAAGAGCTGAGGCTCTGGTTCATAGTCAATGCTGAACTTATAGCTAGACTACAGCTTTTTAAATTATCCTTATCTCCTCTCCTCATCAATCAGGCCCTGAGAGGAGCAGAGCATGATGCCCAGACCCAGTGAGCACAAAGCATGGGTTAGTACAAGAAATGCAAGCGCTTCATAAACAGAAGGGTACCTTCATCCTGGGCATGCTGTATGAACATACCGATGACCGAACTAATATTTTTCACAGCAGAAGGAAACCCTTCTTTCAAACCCAATTGGCCTAAACGACCTAGGGGTAAAAAAATAAAACAAAATATAATCTTTGGTTAAATGTTGATTAACTTTTCATAAGAATTTAAAATTTGTTTTCTTTCATAAAATATTATGTACATTAATTTTAGTGATCCTGAAGTTAAAATGGGTACTTATTCTTAAGTGAAAACAGGTTAAACGGGCAAGGATCAAAAATCAGTAAAGCACAATTTGTCTTTCAGGAGTGAGCAAAATGCTTGGTCATTTTTTATTTACATATACAGATAATATACAATGTTTTGCTTTTTCAGTTAAGTTATAATAAATAAGGGGAATTTAGAAGAATGAGTGGTTTCAGTAGGTTCAATGTGAAATGGCTAACTTCTGTTATGTTAAAAGACCAACTCTAAGACTGTGATCCCATCAAACACACACTCAGGTATAACCTTTTGCTGCTATAATGTAGCTGTGTAACAGGACTCTCATCGCCATGTGGAACAGCAGCTCTCAAGTGTGGTTTTCAGACCCCCTGGAGTCCTCAAGGTCAAAACTATTTTCACAACAATGCTAAGAAGGTTATGTGCCTTCCTATCAGAGCTGAGACACAGACTGACAGTGGAAAAGCAATGGCTGGTCAAGGACCCTCAGCCCCAATCAAGGCAGTGGTGCCATGCTACATGGAGGTCATTCTTCATCACCAGAAGCTTGCAGTCAAAAAAAGCCAATTTACCTTACGAATGTCCTTCAAGAAGCAGTCACAGTCATTCCTATTACATCTAGTCCCCTGGTACACAACCTGTGATGGACGGGAAGTGCCCCTGAAACACTCCCCCTGTACACCAGGCACACTGCTTATCTCCAGAAAAGCACCTGTGCAGATGTTTCATTTGGGAGGGAAACTGGTCTTTTTTCTATGAAACACCAAATTTTCACTGAAAAACTGACAAACTACAGCTATTCAAACTGAGGAAGACATTTTCTTAAAAATGAATAAAGTGAGCCTGTCATTGCAAGGAAATTTATTATTGTTCAGAATTTTAGAAAAACTTCCACCAGCCATCCTGAGCTGGGGGGTCATTTCTGATAGTTCTGCAGAGCCTAGAGAGCAGCTTGTCAGAGATGAGGCAAAGAGGAAAAAGAATAGGTAAATTTAAAAAATAAAGATCTGTGATTTGAGGGAGGAGTAAAACCAAATGTCCACTGAGGTCTTCCCTTAGATCTGATATTAAAGAGTCTACATCTCATTTAAACAATGATTTTAATTTCTGTATATTCAGATTAGAGTAAAACAACACAAAACTAGTTCGCAATTATGGAAGTACATAAAATGATCCTTATTGGGCAAGTATGAAAAAAATAGGGGTGTAAAAAATAGGAGATAGTCTTATTTTAGGAACCAAAAGAGACTATAGTATAATTTATAGTAATTTATGTATCCTGGTGTATATATGTGTAAGTATGTACATGTATGTAGATTAATATTAGTATCTGAGAAGCAAGAATTCAATTATAAATAAAATGTACTCACATTAACCTTAATCTCTGACAAAGATGGATAAAAACACTAATATATAAAGAAAGAGTGAGTAAAGAGATTGCATTAAGTGCAAAAGTATCTACTCTAAAAGCTAAAAAATTAGTTATTATGATAAAGTTTCAGTGAACATATATTATTATACACTTATTACCTCACCATGAATATGGTCAAGAAAAAATTTAATCCGAGAGACAACTCACCGATCAGCCTTAGTATCGATGCTATAATAATGTCAGGAATATATGCAATGTTAGCATGTCCTTTTCTGTATTTTATCCACTTATCCATTACAGGCCACAGCTCCTTACTATAAAGTAACAACAATACACATATGTATGAGAGTATGCATTATCTTAAAAATGGTCTGTAAGAACCCAGCCAGTGATGCTATGTGGTTGAGCATCAACCCATGAACCAGGAGGTCACAGTTTGATTCCTGATCCCCAGTAGATGGCAAAGAGGAGGCAACCGATCAATGATGTTTCTCTTTCATGTTTCTATCTCTCTATCCCTCTCTCTTCCTCTCTGAAATCAATAAAAAAAATACATATTTTTTTAAAAAAATGATCTGTAAAAGGTAGATAATTAGTGAACAAGAGGAACTTCTGAAGATGTTACTTTTTAGGTTAAAATGAGGACACTAGAAGCTCACAAACTATCCCACTATCAGGATAAATGTGCCCACACTGGCTTAAAAGAGGTTATAAACACCCATTTTACATCTTTATTCTCTGTTTTAACCCTTTTTACAAGATTTTGCATAGAGAAGCTGAACAATGTTCCCAAGTCACAGAACAAGAAGGGAGAAACTGGATTTTCACTTAAACCTTCCAGACGTTAACACAGCTCCTGTGTTCCAAATGTCAATAGTTTCTATGGGAAGAGATAGGTTAAATAGGCTGTTTTGTAAAAAGAACTAAAACAATGGAAATTTAAAAAAAAAACAAAAAACGCTAGCTGAATTTAGGAAAATTTCTAATCTCAGAAAACAGTGCCAATTCCTCTCTGCTTTCTCTTTTCAAAAAAATGTGTTTACATCTTACATAGCATTTATAGTACTAGAAAAGCTAAATGCAGACACCAAAAGAGAAATGTAAACCAAAAGCATCCCAAATAACACATTCTTAGATAATTATTACTCTTCTAATTTTGGGCTTTCTTTCCACGCACTTCTACATGTGCATGTAAGTTAAAAACATGGGGAAGTGACTACAGTGCTTAGGAATCAGGGTCTGAAGTCACTCAGGCAGAGATCCTGATATTCAACACTGTGTCTTCACCACTTGCGGGAGGACCTTGAACAAATACCTGTTTGGCATCATCCCTGGTGATATCCTTCGTCAAGTCACTGGGGGACAGAGGAGCCACCTGCCTTCTGGGCTTTCATTCCCATGAAGTCAGGAAGATGAAGCCCAGGTAGGCACTCACACATCATTACACAGAAATAAGGCACTGGATAGACTTCTGTCACTTTCTTAATAAGACTATGAAATACTTCCATGTCAATGTATAAAAATCCATTTACAGCTACTTTAATATGGCTGTATCTCATTAAATAATTCAATTCCCCACTGCTGACATTTAAATATATAATCTTTCCCTTGGTTAAGGAGGAAAAAAAAATGAGAGAACAAATTTCCAAAGAATAAATTCCTCCAGTATCTCAAGGATATGGACTATTAATCCTTTGGTGAATCCATTTCAATGTCATAAACTCCTTCAAATCAGCCTTTCTCAGTCAGGGTTCCAAGAAAATTAAGAATTACAGAACAGAAATTTGACTATTCTTCTCCATTCTTCCAAAGATGGTACATAGCGAGTGCCAGAATTCTAGATGCACTTATTTCTCTCCTGAAACCCCAGGTGAGAAGAACTGCTAACCTGGAATTTTGAACATTTCTGTTCCATGTGGGGTTCTCCAGAGTATTTGTATATTAAAATAATGGTCATTATGTTCCATTCTACAAATATTTGTTGAGCATCTCCCTTACATGGGCACCATCCTACATGCTGGAGCATGCCAGTGAACCAAAGGGTCTCTGTCATGTGTCATTTCTCCTTGGGAGAGACAGGAATAACAGACTATAATGAAAAGTACAGGTACTTGCACAAAAAAATAAAGCAAGGAGATATGATAGTGATACAAGTACTTTAAGGGTAGTTTTATTAACTCTTACCCAAATCAAAATGTCACTTGTAAATGCTGCAGCCACCTTAAACAGTAAAAATTATTCAAACCATAATTCAGCAATCATTCAATAGATTAGCCTATAACAGTGGTCGGCAAACTGTGGCTCCAGAGCCACATGCAGCTCTTTGGCCCCTTGAGTGTGGCTCTTCCACAAAATACCGACTCTTTCGCAAAATACCGACTTCTGCGCATGGGCCACGAAGTTTCAATCGCCCTGTACGTGCGCGCCCGCACGTGGTATTTTGTGGAAGAGCCACACTCAAGGGGCCAAAGAGCCACATGTGGCTCGAGAGCCGCGGTTTGCCGACCATGGGCCTGTAATTAAACTAGAGGCCTGGTTTACAAAATTCATGCACGGGTAGGGTCTCTAAGTGTGGCTGGCGATCAGGGCCGATTGGGGCCTTCCGGCTGCCGGTGGGGGCCTTCCTTCCCTGGCTGCCAGCTACCAGCTAGGCAGGGGTGGGCAAACTTTTTGACTCGAGGGCCACAATGGGTTCTTAAACTGGACCGGAGGGCCGGAACAAAAGCATGGATGGAGTGTTTGTGTGAACTAATATAAATTCAAAGTAAACATCATTACATAAAAGGGTACGGTCTTTTTTTTTTTTAGTTTTATTCATTTCAAACGGGCCGGATCCGGCCCGCGGGCCATAGTTTGCCCATGGCTGAGCTAGAGCCTTCCTTCATTCCGTGCCGCCCCTGGTGGTCAGTGCACGTCATAGCGAGCGATCGAACTCCTGGTCTCCCAGTCTAACTCTCGAGCGGAGACTGTGCATATTAGCCTTTTACATATATATAAGAATTACTCAATTTTATTGTAAGTTACAAAAGAGCCCTGTACCTTATAATGGTATCATGTGTCCAAATCCATTTCTGATGGCAACAGAGCAGATCAATGGCAAATATGTATTCCCAAGTGTTATCACTTAGGTCTTCACCAAATTTTTCACTGGACTGAAATTCTGTTTTTGGACATAACTGTATGGTCAAAAGCAGCTTAGAAACCATGAAGCCAACATCTGCAGGAGCATTCTAGCAAACAAAAACATAAAATTTAGAGTTCAAGTAAAACAACACATCTTATAAGTAGCCTCAAAGAGTAAAACAAGCATCAATTAACCATTTAGTTTTAAAAGACACCTTCTGAAAGTTGTATTTTGAATAAGGAACTAGGTTTATCTCAGTTATGGCACATGTCCTAAAATAATGCTAGAATGGTAGTTGGTAGGCCAGATAAAAAGCTCTAAGCAGGATGCAGAATCCAGACAGGTAGAAAAGAGACTAGATGCAATCCAGACTGTAATGCAAATTTTCATTAACTCTAATCAGAGATTTAAAGTTATTATAATAAAAACATTTAAGCTTTAAATACTATAAATTCTGTCATTTTTCTGACTCTAGTTTCCTTCTTCCAGAAATTCACAAAATTGAATCAGATAGTACTAGCCACTATTTCACACCTGTGCATGGTTTTTAATATTTATCCAAGTTTTTGCATGCATTGGTAGTCTGAATGCTCCTTTTTGTTGCTCAGTAGTAATCCATTATCTAGGTATAGCACAGTTTATCCATGCACCCTATAGCTTTAGACTATAGTTAACTAGAGGCCTGGTGCACAAAATTCATGCACTTCAAGGGGGGGGGGGCATCCCTCAGCCTGGCCTGCGCTCTCTCACAGTCTGGGAGCCCTCGGGGATGTCTGACTGCCGGCTTAGGTCTGCTCCCCGCTGGGAGTCAGACATCCTTAATGCTGCTGCGGAGGCGTGAGAGGTTCCTGCCACCGCCGCTGTGCTCACCAGCCATGAGCCTGGCTTCTGGCTGAACGGCGCTCCCCCTGGGGAGCATTGAGCATCTGCCCCCCGGAGGTCAGTGCATGTCATAGTGATTGGTCGACTGTCTGCCCCGTGGTGGTCAGTGCACATCATAGCAACTGGTCAATCAGTCGACTATCTGCCCCCTGGTAGTCAGTGCACATCATAGCAAGCGGTTGAGTGGTCTTAGCATATCATTAGCATATTACACCTTGATTGGTTGAACAGACGACCGGACAACCAGACACTTAGCATATTAGGCTTTTATTACATAGGATGATATTATGGGCATCTGTACACAAGTGTTTGTGTAGACATAAATTTGACTTCTCTTGGGTAAATACCATAGTGGATTTATAATTGTTTTCTTGAGCAATTTTTTTTTACTAGGGTTTATTATGAAAAATGAACAGAGCACTTTCAATCTTTTATTTCTGAAAAAGTCTGGGATTATCTGGTTCCATAAAGATAAGGCAAAATACAAGTGGAACCTACACATGATTTTTGTATAGTACATTCTTAATCATCTTCTCAACCTCTTTTATGATCATTGAAAACAACAGGTTTAATCAAGTGTTCTACCCCTAAAACCAATTTTGGTCAGTTTTATTTTGCTAAGAAATCATTCTAGTTTTCCAAATCTGTTGCTCTTGATTGTAAGTGGTAGTCTTCTTGGTCATTATCCTATAAATGTAGATACATCTTTATCCTCAGCCAAATTCTTGGATATTTTTGGCTTTTCTCTTTTTTTCATTAATCTGAACTGAGTTATCAGTCTTATTTGTATTTTTAAAGACAATGCTTTCCTTTTATGTGTTTTTTGTTTTCTACTTGATTACTTGTATTACCTTAAACTATATTTTTTCTAGATTCTGTCACAGACTTAATTTTTAAGATGATAACCAGCCAACTTTATTTATTTGCTTAATAATAAAGACATTTAAACTACTTTAATGAATACAGGTTTTCCAAAACCAGAGAACTTTGTTATGAAAATTTTCCTTTTCAATGACATTTGAAAGACTGTGAATTTACTGTTGAGTTTCTATTTGTTCCCAATTTGTCCAGGGCTGTGTATTTAAATTTCCAAGTCACTTTTATGGAATTTTTCTGAAATCTTTGAATTAATTATGTCCAATTTTATTGATTACCAGAGAACTGTGTATGTAGAATCATTACTTTTTAAATATTAAAGTTTTCATGTGGCCCAAATCATGACTAGTTTTTATAAAAGTGCCACATTTACAAAATATGAAAAAATGCAAATTCTTCATTCAAGTTTACCTTTTATATTATTGAATTCCACTATGTCTCTACTGATTTTTGTCTATCAGATCTGTTGAAATCTGTAAGAGAATTTGGAAGTCTTGTACTTTAATAGTATTTTCCCCACAAGTATTCCTCATATTTTATAGCTTTGACTTTATATTTGTATTTAATCTAATACAGGGTAAATACATTTACTAAAATTCTATCTTCTTTATAAATAATGTCTCTTCTTATCAAATCATCACATCTGGCTTCATCCCAAATGGCCAAAGGAGAAGGCTCCTTTACACAAGTGGAGGTTGACACAGGAGCCAAGTGGCCCTATAGGCAGCCTGGGAGAGTGGCCTTTTTCTTTGCTCTTTTTAAGAAAATAGAATCTAATAAATATTAATATCAAAACTACTAAAACACCAACCTAGATACTATATTGTAAAGAAAATAATAAAGTAATAGAAATTCCATCAACTAGAAAAAAAAATACAGAATGTAAGATTCAGAAAAATCTTAACAGGAAAAAGTTGAGATACTTTTTTCATCTTTCTTAGTACATACTGTAGAAATAAATTATTTACAGCTCTCCTTGGAGCCCTTACACATATGTATAATCTCATCAGTCATAAATTAGTGCACAAAATAAACTGTTAAATTAACACAATACACAGGTCTACAATTCTTCCCAAAGAGTCACATACATACTTAATGAACAACATTTAAAAAAAAAATAGCTTAGGCTAAAATGACATTTTAAAGGATCTAAGGCACAGAATATATTATCTCTAAAAGGACTATCGGCTAATAGAAAACCAAATAATAACATTTATGTGAGATCTACAAAGTATGGTATTACAAGAAGTAAAAATAAACCTCACCTTCTCCCAGTTGAGATAAGCTCTTAAACAGTTCAGAACCTCTCCTTTAGCACGTTGCCTGGCAACTAGCTGCATTGCCTTATTAATCACTGATTGAGAGATAAATATATCATGCCACATGTTTGCAATGAACAAAGTCAATTTTTCTGACTCTGGAAAATCTGTAAGAAATAAAGTAAGGTAATAAACCTTATGATTGATCAAATGAATAAATAACTAAGAGTAAATGTTAGTAATTTCACTTGAACCTTGCAAGGCCTCCTACCCACTGAGGCCCAGCCTCAGTTATTTAAAAATCTGCTTCTCTCTTCTTTTTCCCCCATCCCCTTGACAAACTTTCTTTAAATTTGAAATATAATACATGGATATATATATATATACCACTGTTGAAAAGAGCAATAAACTCTAAAACATGAAGACAAGGCAATCACCCTTTCTCTAGCCTGCCCCAGTCCCAGAGCCCTTCTAATTGGCTAGTGTCATTTCAGGCTATTTTTTGTATGCATTTACAAGAGAACACCCTTGTAGAACACAAAAAGCAATTGGTTTGAAAATATTTTTTTTTTTAAATTATGGATGATAATCCTTTGTTGTAAATAACTTTTTCCACACTGTGGCTTGTCCTTTGTTCAATTAACTTAAGTGAGGTACTGCTAAAATACAATAATATACACTCTTTTAAAGCAGACAGTTGGATGAATTTTGATAAATGAATACATCCATGTAACCTTCACCAGTCAATATATAGAACATTGCCATCATGCCAAATTCCCAGGGTTTGAGCCTTTCCAATGAATCACTTCACCTCAAAACCAGACAACACAGATCTGCTTGCTGTTACTTTAAATTAGTTTGCCTAATTTACATGGAGCACATGTACCCTTTCTGTCTGACTTCCTCTCAGTATAATGTTTCTGGGATTCATCCACCCTGTTGTATGCATCAGCAGTCCACTCCTTTTTTCAGGGGGAGTAGAATGCCACTGCTCATAATCATGCTTGCTTTTCATCACCTACTGATGGACATCTGTTTCCAGTTATGGGATATTATAAATGAAGGCACTGTGAATATCTGTGTACTGGTTCATGTAAAGATATGTCTCTATTTCTGTTGGGTAAGTACCTAAGAGTGACGTTTCTAGGTCATATGATAAACTAATGATTTAATTTTATAAGAAACTATCAAAAGTGTTTTGCAATTTGGTTGTAGCCAGTTCAACATGAAGATTTTTATTCTGTTTGATGTGAAGCCACATCTTTTTGATTCTCTGTTCTACTTGTGAACAGCCTCATTCACAATTCTAGAAGTGATGGATACATTCAATTATCCTGATTTGTAAGCCCACAAACATTATGGTAATAAAAGATTATAAGTCTTTGCAATTTAGATAAGACTTTCTAATATATTACGTTGCATTTGTATATCATTTTACTATTTAAAAATGTCTCCACCGACGATATGATATAATGAAGAATGACCCCTAATCTGATCATCAGTAGAGATTGAAGAAATAGTAGTAAAGGGAAAAGAGAATCAAAGGACAGTCCTCCTTTCCTCTTCTCTGATATTCTTCATGAGCTTATGAATCCATCTCATATTTCTGTCCTTTCCAGCTGATGACACAGTAATGTACTTTACCATTGACTTTAAATCATTCCCTTATCTTGTGTCAACTAGATCTGATTCTAAAGTAGCTGCACAAGGAATGAAACAAATACACAGTAATGAGAGACCCTGTATTCTATATAAGTGAAATGCTGATTTAAGTAAGTTCAAGTCACAGGAATTCTCCTACTGAAAACCAGGGATGGACAGGTATACCTAAGGCTCTACATGCCCTCTGGTAAATGTAAAAATCATTACACAATTTTTAAAAAATACACAGCAATTGCTCAGCTAAAAATATAGAACCAAATATAATGAGGTAAACACACAATAATATATTTTCAGTACAAAAAAAGCCGTCATGTGGAACATACCTTCTTTAAGTAGGCTGTAGCAGAACAAGCGAGCTCTTTCCAAGTCTCCAAGTTGCCGACAAATACCCACATACACTCTGCAGAGTGCATGAATGTAATTGTGCTCCAGAGATATCTTCTGAAGTTTTAGTTCTGAGAGAATAGAGTGAAGCAAGCACTCCGCTAAATGCTGAGGTGGAGAAAAAAAAAATCAAAAGGCAATGTACGATATTTATCTTTAGCCTATGAAAGAAAAGCTAAGTTGCAAAATTTAGCATCTACTGGAAAAATAACACAGGCACTATCAGAAGGTAGAAGAGGGTATTAACTGACCTGCTTAGCAGATAAGCCAAGGGCTCTGGGGAATGGATAAGTTCACACCTGTCAGTTGCCTGTGGTCAGCAGTGCTACAGGTGCTAGAGGCAAATCTGAGCACACCTGGCTGCCTGCTGTCACTCCCACCAATTATAGTGTCTTGGTGTTTGCTACAATTTGTGTGTGTGCATGTATTAAGCCCAATCTATCCTATTCCCTTCTTGTTTTCTCAACTCCAGTGTACTCTACACATTTATCCTGTTCAGATCTTTAAATATGAGGTAACATTTTCTTGCTCAGTAAGAAAAGCATTAAGCAATTTGACATATCTATTTGAAAATAAACATCTTTTCAAAATTACTTAGTGTTCTGTATGCTTTCTGGAAGTAAACAATCTAAGAAAAATATTTATACCATTATGAATCGGAGACTGTGCAGATAACCAATAACGTATGAGTGCATGGTACTGGAAGTCATCCACACAAGGTGTCAATATGGGCATTTAGAAAATATAAGCCTGTGACAGTCCTAATAAACTGTAGATGTGCACAACCCTCATCTTGAAACTGAATACCTGCTGTTTGACTTGCGACATACATTGAGAAGAGGAAACCAAACCCACAGGCTGTCTTTCTGAAAGACTATCAAACTCTCAAATGTGTACATAATACTATTTACAGGAAAAAAAGGCTCTATTATGTGATAAGCATTTGATGCTTTCAAGCAAATAATTTCGAGCCTGTAAACATGTCAAATTCTATGGGACACATGCAATTTTAGTTCTGACAGAATACTTCCTTTAAAATTTTAAGTTATTTGATGAACACAAATGACCAAATCTCTAGTGTCTTATCTCAAATGCATAAAATGCTGGCTAGAAATACAGTATAGGCCTGTTTGTATGGATAACTGTTCATTTCTGAACTAAAACCTCTATTGGGGTCATCTGCCACCTTGACAGCCTGTCCCTGATGAGCAACTCCTAAACTCTCAGATACAGCTGCCACCTACCTTCTTTGTTGTGCTGAAATCATAAACAACTTCTTTCTCTTGATCTCTCATTACAGGCTTTTTGGAGATATTCCCCACATATACATGACTCCGAATGACAGGCAACAGGTCAAAGGAGGACTCTGCAATCTTCTTCAGAGCATCAGCTATGGCTTTATCATGGGACTCCACAGTTTCTTTGGGGTTCAGAGGCAACTGTGAAACCATACTGGCAGCTGGAACAGAACTTGATTCCTCATCTGTCGCTGTGACTTCAACTTGAGGGAGGTTCCTGCGGGGGTGTTTGACTCCTTCTGGAGTGGGGCTTGAGGTTTCTGGTTCCGGGGAACCGCTATCCAGACGCAATCTTTTAGCACTCCTTGGTGTACATGATGACAATGTCCTTTTCCCACCTGAATTTTGTTGGGTCCCCAAATCTCTTGATTTATCCTGGTTATAGTCACCACCAGAGCTGCCCCCTGTTTTGACAAAGGCGGTTGACATGGAAGTGATTGCTTTGAAGCCTGTTATAGCATTGACAGGCCCTGGTAAATTCTGACGGTCACCAGGTGGCCCTCGCGTGAGCTGAATATTCCCTTTGAGGATGTTGAGAGTGCGGGCCCTGGCAGATAACTCTGGGTACATGGTGTCAAGAATTTTAACAGAATTTTCCTGCGGACCAGTCACAGCAGTGTGGGCTGACGCACAGGGGGGCAGTCTGCCAGGCACAGGAAGAGCATGCTTTGGGGTGGTAGCACAAAACTGCAAAGGAGATGATAATATCCTCTCCCCAGCAGGTATAGCAGATGGAGACATAGATGTGCATGAAGGGGAGGCATGTGCTGGATCTTCCAGCAAAGGAGACATCATGGGTGGCACTGGGATCTCACATGATGGAGAAAGCTGGCCAACAGGAGAGGTGGGTGAGGAGGGACTGGAACTTGATATCAGAGGAGAAACTGGGTGTGAAGTCCTTGGAGGCGTGGCAATCAAAGGAGCAAGCAGGGGTGGCAAAGGGGGCCCCACCTCCTGCCGTATTTTACTCAGAGTGTCAGCAGAACAATCTGTAGGGGTAGAGGTGTCAGCATTGGCCAGAATGGTTTGAGTTTGAGGTCTCTGGGTTTTTGTGCTACCTCTGTCCCCTAAAGATGACTGAGAAACTTCACTTGGATTAGTTTCAACTCTGCCTGGTGCTGAAGTCTTTACCAGTTTGTTTGACTGGTCTTTGTTTGAAATCTTTGATCGATTCTTGTTTTTGTCAATTGGCTCCAGTTTTGAGTTATAATATGTGTGATCCGATGCAACAATCTGAGACTCAAAATCATAAATTTCAGAACTAATCCTTACACTAGGTTTCACAGGTCTGTTCCGTAAACGACTTTTATCAAAGTTAGAACTCTGACCACTGCTGGAAATATCCTCTTGGGTGCATGGAAGATTACTATCACAGGGGGGCTCCTGAAATGGAGAGCCAGGGTGGCTGGTCTCAGGGGACTTCTCCGCAGAAATAACAGAAATGAAGCCAGCTCCCGGCTCTTCTTCATCTGGGGAAGCAGGGATGTCTCCAGGGGTGTCACAGAGGATAACCTGGTCCACATTTGGCATGAGTGGTACCCCACTTATGATGGTCCAGTTGTCCCCCTTTTCAATGACTAGATTTTGGTCCTTATTTATAACTTTGGAAGTTACTGTAGATATCTGACACTGAAATGTCCTTTCTGCCTCCTCACAACCAGCACTGTGCTCAGCTGTCTGCCCGTCTCCTGAATAACAACTCTGGGTTGGGGGCTCTGCTAGTTGTGGCAGGACTTCGTCTCCACTGTCCATCAGTCTGGTCACATCTGAGTTATCCTCAGGTCTGTCTTGAGTGTTTTCAATAGATTCCCCATTAGTGGGAGAACTGCCCTTAGCATCCAAACCAGCTGTTGACGGGGATGGATCTGAAGGATGCAACAAGGAGCCACTTGTTTGCTGAGGTGAGACTTGTTCTTTTATGGGTTCGGTTGTTAAGCTGTCATGTATACTGAAGAGCAGTAAATTACTAGCATCTTTTCCATCTGAGTCCTCACAGTTGGACTGAAGTTCCTGCCCAATCTTGGTGAGCACCTCAGACAACGTTTCCAAAGAACACTGAGTGAGTTGACTCGCGTCCTTTAAAGGACAATCATCTTCCTCTGATTCAATCCACTCTTCACAGGTTTTGAGTGTTTCTTCTTCACAGACTTGCTTTCTGTACTTTTCTCCTGATATTTCATTTTGCTTTAATTCTTTGTTCATTTCTTCATTTAGAGTTTCTTTGCTAGAATATTCAGGAGCAGAGTCCCCTGAACTATAATCTTTCAACTGACAACTTTCAAGAAACATAACAACTTCTGACGTAGAAAGTCTATCTATCTCAGAGAGAGTACTGATGTTGAAGTCCTGTAGCGCTGAGGTCAGAGAGCCCACCTCTGTGGAAGGCCTTGTCTCGGCAGCACCAGCATCCGCAGTTCCTACATCTCTGGAGGCCTCGGCAGCATCCTGTTGCTGTTTACCCATCACAGCTTCAGGCTCATTTTCACCCTCACTGCAGCTAGGGGCCTCACTCTCCTCCACCTCAGTATCACCACCCGCAACCTCCCGAATGCCTGTGTAACAGTACAGAGGACCAGAAAGGCTACTTTGGGGGACACCATGTGTTTCTTCATCTTTTCTGCCAATCGCTGGTAAAAAGGCAGTAGTATCTGTAGGGCCCGGACCTTCAGGAGCACAGCCAGGAGTTGGTGATGGCTGCTCCAGAGGCTCCTCCAGGCTTTGCTCTACACTAGGAGAGTCCTTTGAAATGGCCAGGGCTTCACCATCAGATGTGACTGGGTCTCCAGAGGATATTTCTTTAATAGGAAAATCTTCTGACGCTGCCATTTCTGTGGCTGGAGGAAGTTTATCTGCACCCAACCCAGATGAGTCCAAATCTGTGGCATTTTGACATGGACACTGCTCCTGCAGCTCTCCCTGCACGGAGGGTTCCATCATGTTTTGATTTGAGACTGTGATGTTTTCAGAAAAGAAAGATAACTTACTATTTTTGGAACAATGAGAATTTTCTACTGGTAAAGAACCACCTGAAGAATCAAAATCTAGTTTTCTACAAGAGGTGGAACCTTCTGGTGAAGTCTCTTTTGTAGCAGCCACCTCCTTGATGTTCTGGGCCACCTCCTTGATATTCTGGGTTGTATCCTCTCTTTCTGCACATCTTGCTATAGATGACACATTATCAACATTTTCTGTTGCTGAGGCAGGCTCATTCCTATGTAGTCTCAAAGGTTCCAATCTAGCAACCTGCATCATTTCAGGCCTGGTTTGCTTGGTTATAACTGACACTTGGTTAGGCAACAATGATGTTGACTCTCTATTTTCTATGGATGGTATTGCCTTTTGTAACTGATTGTTGGTCTCTTGTTGATGTTCTGATTTAGCTATCAGCATTTCTTCACCACCTCTCCTCAACAGATTACTATGGTGCCAAGAAGTGCTTTTAACAAAACCACTCTTGATCAAGCCAGACTGAGACTCTACCAATGCTGTGAAATCTGACTGACTTGTGAGCTCAGCTCCTGGACCTTGGCTTTCACACTGTCCACCTTTCACGGCTTTCATGAATACTGACTGAGGAAGGGCACACACTTTGGTCATATCTTTCACAACTTTTGTACATTCTACCCCACTGCTACTCTGATCATGAAAATCAGATGCTCCCAATTCAGGGTTCAGAGCATGCAAGCTATCCTCTGGGTCGTTTGCTCCTGAAGAACATTCTGATGGCTCAGACTGCAGACCTGACATGTTTGAAGTTCTAGCTAATTTGTGTTCTGAATGATGCGCTTCAGTAGGGATTACTTCAGAAGGAACATGAGTATCATGACCACCCTTCAACCCAGAGGAAAACTGGGGATTACTGTGGACAGATAATGCTCCCGAGGTAGAAGAGGAAGAAAATTTGGCTTCAACATCAAGCTCTGCTGCATCTATTACATCATCTGCATCTTCTTCAGGTTCAGATGATTCTCCTAAAGCAAACCCTGGCATGTCTTCTCTTTCCTTTTCCAATTCTCTAGAGAGTCCCTGAAGATGATCAGAAACTGATATACAATCTGCTTCACAAGTGGTTTCATTAGTTGGTGTCCACTTAGTAAAGTTTGATTTGGATGATCCAATCATTCTGGATAATGGGGTTTTTCCTTCAGACCTCATGAGTTCACTTAATGGTCTCTTGGCAATGGGAGAATAACACATGTCTGCCTTCCCAAGGGCTGCTTCCTTCCCTTGTGCTATGCCACCAGACAACTTCTCAACACTCTCAATTCCGGTGGGTTTACAAAGTGTTCCCTCAGCTTGCATCGACATATCTATTTCCCTAACCTCTCCTGGTCTTTTTGCCTCACCTAAAATGTCTCTTTTTCTACTTCTAATGAATTGAGATGACACTGCCCAGTGTTTTTCACGAGCTAAGGAGAATGTGGTTGAAGGTTCTCTCAGTGATGCTGTAAATGCCTCAAACCCAACAGTTGTCACTTCATTTACTTTCAATGTGTTTGGAGCTTGGGTGGCTTCATGTGATTTGAGTTTTTCCTCACATGTACCACTTCCTTTATTTTTTCTGGATGAGCCAAAACAATCCTGTGCCTCAGGTGTATCATCTTCTGAAATATACTCAGAACTTCCATGTGGGGCTGAGTCACTATCACTGGAATCTGTATATTCTCCAAAGTAGGTTTCCTTAAAATAAATGAGTTATACTAGTTAGTTAATTAAATACCAATTCAACCAACTAAAATATCAATTAAATGCATTAAAAAAACCAAAGTAAATCCTTCCTGAAGAACCTTTTAGAACACATAGGAGGACAAGTGATTTACTCTCTGGAATCGCTATAATAGCTATAAGGTGGGAAAGTCTCGATCACAAGTATGGCACTGCTCTGCCCTTTTCTAAATGAAGCCCACCTCTTCCCAGAGCTACCCTCACTCACACGTTTTCTCCCATAACAGTTTCTTACAAGTTCCAGTCCACATATGGCCTAGTGTACAATTTGTTCTCCTAACCTCCAAACACTCCTACTTCTCAACTCCTTCCCCATTTTCTGGCTAAAAAGGCTTCTGAGTCTGGCTACACAACCCTCTCTTTTCTTCCACTTCCCAGTCACTCCTCCAGAAATATCTGACTCCAGCCCAGGGCATCAAATGGGCCATCACTCTGGGTGACTACTCATGGACAACTCTCGCCACACACTTCCTTACAAGTGCTATACCTTGGATGTTGTTATTACCCAGACCTGCTCCACCTCTTCCCCTTCAACAGTGTATGCAGTGACAACTCTCCCTCCCACCCAGCCTATCTCTACCTCTGCTCCAGAAACCCTGCTTGACCCTCAACTAGCCCCCTCGTTTGCTAACCGCCTTCACACGTGATCCACCAAGTAAGCAAATTTATTGACCACCTGGCCTTCCTGTTCTGTAAGGAAAAAGGCAGTCTGGGGAAAACTAGACACTGCTAACAGAAACACTCCTACTAAAAGAATCCTTTCTTCCCCCGAGCTGGAATACAGTCATCTGGTTTTCCTCCACTGTCTGGGCACTTGTTTTCGATCTTTCTTTCCTCTTCCCCTTTTCTGCTTGGTCACATATGTATTGACAGTTTCCCAGAGTCTCTCTGGGACTCCATCCTGATGCATCTTGAATGCCTGTGTCTCACCCCAGCCTCCCTTCGAGTACCATGCCCAGGGATCTAAAATGCACACTGCATATGTCGACTTGGAAATTCCACACGCACCTAATATCTAACATTTTACACATTACCTCGCCCAAGTAGGGCTTCTTCTTACATTTGTTATTTTCCAACATCCTTGACTCCTCCATCTCTCCTAACCACCAGAAAGAAAATCTCACCAAAGGCTGCTCATACATCCTCATAACATTTTCCAAACCGGTCCCACCTCTTTAACCACAATGCCACTACTGGGTTAAGGTATCAAGAATTAAGGAAACTGTTGATTTACTGATTTCCCTATGTATGATCTTGTCCCTTTCCTGACCATCCCCACCCGCTACCCATTCATACAGTGACTAAACCAAACCTTTCAAATGAAATTTTATCATCAGGTTCACTTCTTTGGATCCATCAAGAATCTCCCACTGCCTTCAGGATAAAATGGAAAGTCCTTAGGACACACACAGCCATTATGGACCTGGTCTGTGTGAATGTTCCTGTATCAAGTTCACCCCAGTCCTATATCTCTATCAAATGCCTCACTCCTCTTCAGCACTGAGCTATGGTCCGACTTTCCTGAAGCAATTTCCACCCTTCCCCCTCCACCCAGCTTCCATTCAGGACCAAGCTCCTGTCTAAGTCCTCTCCAGCAGGGTGCAATTCCCAGCAGTGAAGTACTCTACTGAGGCTGTGTAATTACCTACTCCTTAAGGTCCGACTGCCACACAAGATTCAACCAAGTGCCAACCATCCCATACCCTATGTTACCTCAGCATTCCTGGAGCCTAGCACAATGTCTGGAACACAACAGACAAGCATGTGTCCTGAATGAAGTGACTCAAAAATATTTA
Organism: Myotis lucifugus; assembly: GCF_000147115.1. Taxonomy (NCBI): domain Eukaryota; kingdom Metazoa; phylum Chordata; class Mammalia; order Chiroptera; family Vespertilionidae; genus Myotis; species Myotis lucifugus. Next base: position 52,012,519 of record NW_005871048.1, on the reverse strand, counting down.
ACTGCTCCTTAAGCCAAAAAGTACATAAATCTGTTTCATCAAAACTAACTTCCTAAGAAATTAGGATAAACCATTCTATAAACACACAAAAAGGTGATGCGTTCACAAAATGAATGTGGGAAATTTAGCAACCAAGGTTAATATATGCTATAAAAATGAATTTTACCCATCTCTGAAAAAGTCCATGGCTACAAACATGTATTTAATTCATTCACTCCATATCTGCTAAGTGACAGGCATGAGAGATAAGAACAAACAATAGGAGATTTACAATTTGATTGTGGATAAAGACAAACATTTGATCATAATAGAAAGTGAAAAAAGCCAGACTTTTTTCAATCAACTACATGTTGATCCTAAGGGCACTGGCAGGCTTTTTAAATTCTCTTATTACTCCCTAATAAAATCTGGTCTTATTACCACAAATGTTCTTTGAGTATGGCTAACATAATAGGATGTGCCCACTTGGTGACTCAAATTCAAAGTGTAAACTCACAGGTGCAAGCGAAGAAGGTAAGGTGCCACGGTGTGCAGACCCCAGAGGGGTGATGGTACTGGAGACAAAAGAGGAGGGGGAAGTTTGAAGAAGTCAACTGCAGCTTGAAGATCTTCATCAAAAGAGCGATCATGATCAGAAAAGTCAGCACTGTCCTCCTCATTCCTCTGTAGTAAAACCTCAGGATGCTGGTCATCATTATGGTGGGCTGCTGCACTGGGTGTCTCCTTTCCCACATCTTTACACTCAGAAACGTCACCCTCTATCTCCATGGACTGCTCTGCCTGACATGTCTGCACAGCAGAGGTTCTGGGAGGACTGTCTCCTACCCGGGTGGGCACAACATCTTCCCTGGACTCTCCAGATATGGGCTTTTCTTGGACAGGTTTTCCTGTAGAAAAAAAGTAAATATCAAATATTTACAATATCAGAAAAACTTTTAAAAAATCCCAACTTATTCTAACAGTTCAAAGTGTTTGCAATGTCCAAGTAAAACGTATTTTAAAAAACTGATCCCTTCCTGAAAACTAGCCTATAAAACCTGAACACACTTCATGTAAGTATGCTTCGCTCACAACAAACAGGATGAGAAGACAGGTAGATGGATGAATGGGATTCCCGTGGCTCCTCCGCAGCAGAGCACAGCAGTGTAACAGGCCCTGGGCCCTGAAGACTTGCCCATTCTCTTGGTGAACCTTACGACCAGCAGTACCTGGGAGAAAGTTTTGTGCACGCAGGTTGACAGGGAACACAATTTTCTTTGACAAGTGATCTATAATCCATTGACATCAAGCCTACTCCATTACCATATTTGTACAATGTTCAAATTAAGGAGTCAGATCACATGAATACTTTTTACTCTAAACCACAGAAAAATTACTACAAAAAGCCAATGGTTTTTGGGTCTCGATTTTGGTTAAGTGAGTGGTGCTAATTACTAGTAAAGACCTATGTGTCCTGGAAATCATTAGAAACATCTATTTGTCATACTTTAAAAGCTATAAAAATGTTTTACAGAGGACTCAGGGCTCCTGGGAAAAGTGGTTGATAACAGAGCTGAGGAGTGGAAATACAAGCTGGGCATGAAACATCTTGCAGTGCCAGAAAATAAAGAGGTACTCAGAATAGGATGGAGTATGCGGAAAGAGCCCAGGAGCCAACCAAAAGACAATCCCAATAACCAAAGCTGGGGCAATCTGAACAATACATAATAACAGTGCTAAAGTATAATGCATAAAATAAACTTAATACCCATGAGACTACAGTGGCAGAAATAAGTGAATTAATAAAGGAAAAGCTTTTTCTTACAGAAAAATTTCATTTAATAAATGCAAAAGAAATGAGGGAGATACTATAGACAAAGTAGCCACAATAGCAAATAAGATCCACTGTTGGCTGCTAAAATCAGTGGGCTATAGTTAGAGAGAAACAGAATATTTGCAGAGTGTCAAAGTATCTCCCCAAAGATAATTAACTAATAATAGCTTTACAATGAAGAAACCTGGCAGACACCATTTTAAACAAATAATAAAGGTTCTAACATCCCCAGTGATAATGCATCTTCACAACCCCTCTCCCTGGGTACAGTACCCTAAGCAGAGTGCAATATCACCATTGTGAAGTTCTTGCCATAAATATATGCCTCAATCTAATATGAGAAAACATCAGATAAGCCAAAACTAATAGGTTTTCTACAAAATCATCTGTACTCTCCAAAAAGTAGAAAAAATACGAGAGACAAGGAAAGATGTTTGAACTGTCAGACTGGGGGAGATGAGAAGAATGACGACTAAATGCAACATGGGGTCTTGGAAAAGAAAAATGACATTGGTGGAAAAGCAGGTGAAACTCACATGAGGTTCATTTTTGTTAACAGTATTATTCTAAGTGTTCTGGCTTTGATTATAAGTTACGGAAAATGTTAAACTTCAGGGAATATGAATGAGAAATAATAAGGGGATTTTCTGACTATTTTTGTAACTTTTCTCATATGAAAACAAAACAACAAAAAATAATATATTTTATAATATAAAATTGCAAAGACATTATGTTTTCCCATCTACTTGAAAAAGCTAACATTAAGGAACAGACCTAACCCTTGAAATATTTATTTTTAAAGAAACATTTAATATTACTAAACAAAGAAATGTCCTTTTTAATAACATATTTAACAACATGAAATCAAATATTTATAATAAAAATAAAGTAAGACTATTGACTAATACAGAAAACTGAAATGTTGCCTATAACCTTAGGGAATGTGAGTGACCTTCAGAGCCTGAGAAGAAAACCTAGGTGTATGTTTCTACAGACTTACATCTTCACTATCTGTGAATTCATAGCAGCTAATCTAAGAAACTAGCACAACAACAAAAAAGCTAAGCACTTTATTTTTAAAATATATATTTTTTTATTGATTTCAGAGAGGAAGCTAAACTGCTGGTAGGTGGATAGAACTTATGAAATGATTGGAAAAGCTGTGCGTCCTCAGTCTTCTGCACACACCTGCCAAATACACCTCCACTGTGGGTCCAGCCAGCTTCTTTTAATGTTCTCTGATGAAAGCTACTACTAAAAATTAAAACCCAAATGCATTTACTGAGATTGGTAAAATGTAGGAAAAGGAATCTGGTATAATTAGGAGTACCCATTCTGGCTAGGTCCATTATTTATTACACTGAGACATTAAAAACTAAAGACACACAATAGCCATGATAAACATTTCTACTTTCATGTACAATATGTATTTCTGGAAGTTTCTCTCTCACCTGGGACACATCTGCTGCTTTCACCAGGTGCTCTGTTTGCTGTGTTTATACAGAGCCAGAGTTCCTTCAGAAGTAGTTTTACTTTTCCTGGGAAAGAGAATACAGTATTAAAGACATGTTACGTGGCTCAATGTATGCACGGCCAAAAGATAGTCCTGTGAAATCAGGACTTATTAGGAACACAAAAACAAAGTAACTTAAACATCTTCCCCAAATTCAATTACTGCACATAATTCAGTTAGCTACTGACAGAAAGATCTGCAATGCTCTAGACCAAGCATGTCAAACTCAAAGGCTAACACAGGCCAAATAAACAAGGTTTAAGTTTATGTGGGCCGGAAAAAAAAAAAAAAGCTTCAATTTTTCATAGAAAGGTAGACTTATTTTGATAGAAACATGCTGAGTACAAAGGGCTGAAATAAATGAGTGATCGTTAACATAAAATAACATTTTAATAAATATTAATATTTTTTCTTAAATATTAACTTACCAGACACTGAATAACTGCACAAATTAATAAGCATAACGCAAATCAACCTATTTTTCTTACTCTCCGAAAGTGAAATATTTTCTGTTGCACACACCAAACAAGTCAGTCCAAGACTAATGACGTGGCAATTGGCTTCTAAAATATTCTCTGCTAGTATTAGTAGAGAGAAATGATGCGCCTGCACGTAAGATGCTTAAGGGAAATAAATGCCACACGATTATAGTAATCAGTCATTAGCGAACATTGTAGTTCGTTATTAATAAGTATATATAACAGATATTGTAAAAATTAAGTTATGAAAAGTTTATTAAAACGTTTCTTGTATACCATTATATTGACTGGGCCGCAAAAATACTTGTTGTGGGCCGCGAGTTTGACATGCTTGTTCTAGACAAATATTGATGGCTGAATACAGGGTTTTGTTTGAGGGAAATGGGATTATGTGAGTCAACAGACCAAATCTATCTGTTGTTAATGGCTTTTATTACCTTTATGTATATGTGAAACAAATAAATCTTTGGCCTGTAAGTTTTCTAGAGAGTGATATGGGATCGGGAAGGAAGCGGATATAATGACCAATATAAGAGATTTGGGCTCCATGTATTCTAGAAAGAACAGAAGAGCAGTATCTCTTCAGTTAATGAGGTTATTAGAAAACCCTCAGAGTTGACCAGACTGTAATTAACCTGGGGGCTGCATGGATCATAGAAAAGCCATTAGTAGTCTTAATGGAAAATGAGGGAGACAAAAAGATGTGTGTGTAAACAGATAAACAGAGAGAGATAATCACACAGAGAAGCATATGCTTTTATGAGCAAAGCAAAAACTTTGGAATTTTTTTATAAGTTTTTAAAAGGGTCTGCCTGGATTCCTAAAATAATTAAGAACCACTGGTTCAAGTTGAAAGGCCAATAGTAATTGTAACTAAGACAGGCCCAATACAATTCATATAACATTAAGAATATTAATTATGGTTTTAAAGTGAGTTTAACATTAATGAATACACAAATTCCAAAAAAAATTAAAAGGAAAAATATTCATAAAAGTATTGATAATTTGTAATTAAGTCTGCATAAAAAGACAGCTCACACAAATTAAAATTCAACTAAAAATAAGCTGTATTTCATTTTAGGCCACCTCAAAGTTCTATTACAGTTTCCTTGAACTTAAGTTCTTAAGTTAACCTGAAGCACTTATTAAAAATACTGAAATCTTTAATCCAGTCTAGACCAACCTTTCAAATCTAAATATCTCCAAGAAATCACAAATTTTGAATAGGTCAGCCCTAAGGAAGCCGGCAAACTGCATCACACCAAATAATGAGGTTCAGACAGAGGGACTGGGACAGAGTTGGACATTTCCAACTTCCCCTGAGCCAGTCAACTCTGACAGTAACCATGTGTGAGGCACATCCATTTTTGAGTTCCAAATTCTATGATCAAGCAGCTTATCTATGTTGTGATTTAACCTACCCCAAAGCCTGCTTCCAAACAATGTAATCCCCTTTGCTTAAATGACCTGACCAGGATCCCTGCTTATTAGGTATACCCAAAGCAGCAAACAGGGAACCTTAAAAAAAAAGAAAAAAAGTTACTTTTCTTTTCTTATGGAGTCTATTATCCAGAGCTATAGCTATCCTAATCGAGCATTTTTTTCATTACTTCTAATCTACAAGTAAAAGAGCTATCTATTCCAGGCAAGATAAAACAAAACAATCTTCATTAATTATTTGGGAGAAGAAAACCTCATTAAATTGAACCGCACACCTTAACCCAATCTTTTAAAGCACTTCCTTTATCAAAATCTAAGGCATCTGTCAGTATTTCCGGACTTTTCTATTCCACTGACATGTCAGTTTCCACATGAATACCACACTTCTTAATCATAATAGTTTTATAATTGTTTTAGTATCTGATCAGATTTTTCCTTTTCAAAAATTTTATTATTCTGAACATCTACTCTTCCAGATAAAGCTTCACCATCTGCTTTTTCCCCCACATAAAACTTCAATGGTATTCTAAGTGAGACCATCCTATATAATAAAGAGCTAATATGCTAATTAGACCAGAGTGCAGAACAACCTTCCGAATGACCAGTGGGCCGGGGCAGGGCCGCAAGGCAGCCAGGGCCTCAACGCAGCCGGGGCTGCAAAGGCCTACTCTTGCACAAATTTTGTGCATCAGGCCTCTAGTATGTTTACAAATGCATTTGAGGAAAATTCACATCCTTATCCTTTAAGTCTTTCAATCCAGGAACATGATGTTTATTTATGCATTTGGGTCTTCTTTAACGTTCTTCAGGAGTGTTTCATAGTTTTCCTCACAGAGGCATAGCACACTGCTTTTAGGTCTTTTCCTAAACATCTGATGGTTCTATTGCCATCTGAGAATGGGTTGTTCTTATTCCATTCCTGTTCTAATAGGTTCATAATGATATGTCGCATGTTCAATGTTTACATCACCACTTTTCCAAGCTCCTGTACTTGTATTTCCCAGCTGAGACTTTTTGATTTTTTCAGTCATAACTTTGAAATTCTGACAATTTCGACCTCTTTATTAGTATTTACAGCTCCGTCTTTTGTGTTTTCTCTGCAGCACTGCCTGAAGCCTCCCATATTCACAAATCAGAGGTAACAAGAAGCAGCCTTGCTTTGTTCCTGACAGTAATGGCTCTTATGTTTCACCTTTCTCAAGTGCAAATGTTGTTTTTTTCCTATTATTACCTACCAATTTTTTTATGAGGAATGCATGCTGAATTGAGGTCATGTCATTTTTCTCTTAACCAATTGTTGCAGTATTTCTCAAAGAAATCCTTAAGTCATAATTTGTCTATATTCTCAGTTACTAGATTTGAGTTCTTAAAATTTTACTTATACTCCTAAGTGACAGCTCTCTCTTGAGGATGCATGTACATGTTATTCTTAACTGGCTCTGGTACTAATGTAAGAGAATAGTAATGTAAGAGAATGAGACAGAAAGCACTGACTATTTTTCTGAATTCTAAAACAAATAAAATGATGAAGACATTAGTTTTCACTGAAGGCTTTACCTCTAAAGCCACCTGGTCTTCTATGGTGTTAGAGTTTTAACTAATTTTTTTTTAAATTTCTTCTGGGTTATTTTTCCATTCAGGTTTGCAACTACTCTGATAACTTCGGTATGTTTTCCTAGAAAACAGTCCATTTCATTAACATGATCAAATCTGAATATAAACTTGTGAATTAGGATTCTCTAATTATAATTTTATAGCTTTTGCAGTCCTGATGTTATTGGATGTTTGTTCCTTGCTTTCTTGATCAGACTTGCAAAGCTACTGTCCATTTCACCAGCATTACAAAGATCCACCAATTGCTCTGAATGGTTTCAAAGTGTTTAGTTCCTATTTCATTAATTTATGTTTTCATCTGCATCAACTGTTTCCTTCTATTTTCCTGATGTCTGCTGTATTTTCCTATCTTCTTAGTCACTCATTTTCTGTTATTCTTGCTTTCTAAAATAATCACTGGAGACCACAATTAATTCCTTTGAATACCATTTGGAAAAATCTCAAAAATTTAGTAAATACCGCCCTACTGTTGTTTCCAAAAGTTGAGTATTTTCATTTTTATCTTCTGTTATGAAAGATTTATGTGCTTTCAGTTACCAGATAGATTTTGAAAGGCTTTTTGGGGGCATGTAAGAGATAGTTTTACTAGTATCTTATTAAACAACAATATTTTAATATCTCATATTAGATAAGATATTATTAAATAGTGAGCTTTAAATTATTTAAAAATACTTTAAATTCTAGGATTTTAAAAGTCATATCATGTATAACTCATCAATCTTGCAATTATGATTCAAATTATATCTCCTATTTTGTCTGCTTTTCTATTTCTGAGAAACATACTAAAGTCTCCCATGAAAGCAGACTTGGCTACTGCCCTTAGAATTTCCAAGCATTTTATTTGACACTAGAGGCCCGATGCACGAAATTTGTGCAAGAGTAGGCCTTCCTTCCCCCGGCTGCAGGCACCAGCTTCCCTCTGGCACCCGGGACCCGGGCTTCCCTCCCTCTGGCTGCCGGCAGGCATCGGGGACCCGGGCTTCCCTGCGGCCCCTGGCAGGCACCTGGGACTCAGGCTTCCCTTGCAGCCCCAGCTTTATCCAGAAGGACATCTGGTCTAATTAGCATATTATGCTTTTATTATCCTAACATATAAAAACCCAGGGTCCGTAACGTCCAAAACGACCGAAAGCTCGACCAACCAGAAGTCAGTCCTGAAGTCAGTGCTGGGTTGCCGTGATGACCCAGCACTGACTGCTGAGGGGACTGTGGATCAGGCCCAGACAGAGACCTGGAGAGAGAAGCTGGGTCTGATCCGTAGCCTACATAGCAGCTGTTGATCAGCCCTTGCCCTCTCTTTCTCTCCAGGCCTGGCCAGCAGCCGCGCCTCTCTTTCTCTCTGGGCATCCGCGGGGGCTGCTGATCAGCCCCGCCTCTCTGATCAGGCCCGGAGATAGGCACGGAGATGCTGACTGGCATAGAAACCAACCAATCAGAACCAAATCTGGATGAAGTGTGAGGAGCCAATGGCTGCCTAGGAGGTGAAGCTTTTGACACTTACTGGCATAGAAACTGACCAATCAGAACCTAATATGGGTGAACTATGAAGGCAGAACCTAAGGTGGGGGCTGAGGAGGGGTTTTAAGGGCAACAACTGTTTGGTGTAAGGTGTAAGAAAGCGGTTCAATTTTTTAATGACCAGTTTGGCAGTATAGTGCATATGGCTGGCTATCAGTCCAGATATAGGGATTATGTATTTTTGCCTGCCAAGAGCATCTCGTCTTGCTGAAAAAGGCTTCCTTACCCTCCCCCCCATTTAAGCAATCCTATCCTATATAATCTATCTATACTAATAAAAGGGTAATATGCTAATTAGACCGGGTCAACCGGCCATCTTCTAGATGTCCGACTTCCTTCCAGACAAAGCCATGGTGGTGGGGACCGAGGCAGAGGCAGTTAGGGGTGATCAGGCCGGCAGGGGAGGGCAGTTGGGAGCGAGATCAGGCCAGCTGAGAGGGCCGTAGGGAGCAACCAGGCTGGCAGGGGAGGGCAATTGGGGGCGAGATATCAGGCTGGCAGGGGAGAGCAGTTAGGGGTGAGATCAGGCCAGCAGGGGAGGGCAGTTGGGGGCGAGATCAGGCCAGCAGGGGAGACCAATTGGGGGCAAGATCAGGCCGGCAGGGGAGGACAGTTAGGGATGATCAGGCAGGCAGGCAGAGGCAGTTAGGGGCAATCAGGCAGGCAGGCAGGTGAGCGGTTAGGAGCCAGCAGTCCCAGATTGCGAGAGGGATGTCTGACTGCCAGTTTAGTCAGACATCCCCCAAGGGGTCCCCAATTGGAGAGGGTGCAGGCTGGGCTGAGGGAACCCGACTCGTGCACGAATTGCATGCACCGGGCCACTAGTTATAATTTCATGCTCTTTAATCCATGACAACAGTCTCTTCTTGGTAAGCTGTACCTTTAATAAACCTAGATATTTCCTTTTAATCCATGTAAATTCATATCTAGGCTTGAATTATTTTTGCCTTACATTATAGCTTTCAAGTTAGCATTTCTTTGGAATTTTTCTATCCATCTCTATATATTAATCTTTCTACTTCATTTGATTTAAAATGTATTCCCTATAAATGTATTAGAGATGAAGATCATACACAAAAGTCATGTCCAACACTTAGGAGGCCTTTCTAATATAAATATCCAATCTGTGCTCAGCTCTGTATTTCTTAATCACCTTTTTTCCCTTGGCTCTGTTCTCCCTGAAGAAGTCCTAATAGATGACTACTATGCTATCTGGCTTTATCCTCCAGATTCATGTATTTTCCCTAATACTTTTTATTTCCTTGTTCTTTTGTATCATGTTCTCAGAGACACCCAGACTAAGTCTCAGAGACACCTATCCTGTATTTGTCTATTCAACAACTCAGCCTTTCTAGTGGGTATATTCCTACAATCACATTATTAATGTTCCAGAACCCCAACTCCAATTTCATAGCAACAGCCTATGTATATGTTCTTGGACTTTCTCTAGGAATACAATTCAATTTTTAACATTTTATGTGGCTTATAATTTCATACTGTTTCCTCAGGACCTAGCTCTTCTTCTCAAGTTTTGGTGCCTTTCTTTCTTGCCCCTGCTTTTTTTCTGTTTTGGATGAAGGTTTTGGCATAACATCTTTGATAACCAGAGTATGTTTCCTCAGCCTACATTTTTAGTACTATACTCACAATAAATGGAGATTTATTTCATAAGCCTATACGATCCCTCCTTCAGAGGGAGGGGGAGGGAGAGTGAACGCAGTTGTGTGGAATTACATGGAATATAGAAATATCTCATTTTTTGGGACTAGGAACAGCCATAATCACCCAATCTTCGCACCCATGGCATAACTAACACTTTAGACAACTGAACTTTGGGCCATAGCCTCTGTACAAACATCAGCAACTATTTCTGAACCCAGAAGATGGCACATTTTTCATCCCTTAATCAATGATCTGGCAAAATGCTGTTGTCCTGCTCTTTCTCCCTCCCACCTTTGCTTTGAGGAAACTCAGTTTCTGCCATAAAAGCTTGCTTTTTGCGGGCTGCTATTTTCTCTGTAATTTGGGGCTTCATCGCCAATTGAACCAACTACTTTTTTCCTCATTTATTTCTTTCACTGGTGCTAAAGTTTTTAACTATAAAGAAGGGCTATATTTTATTTTCTGCCATTTTTACTGAAATTTGAAAGCTAAAAGGGAAAAAAGGCAAATGTGGCACTCAGGCAGCCTTTATTAAAAGTGAAATCAACACCCTTTCTGCTTAACTTATAAATCTTTTTCAGAGAAGTCAAGGATCTATATATATAAAAGCCTTAGTGACTGTTACGACTGGTCAACCAGTCAGTGCTTTGAACATGCACTGACCATCAGGAGGCAGATGCTCAACGCAGGAGCTGATCCCTGGTGGTCAGTGTGCTCCCACAGCCAACCTCCCGTGCCAGCCAGCCTCCCACGCCGGCCAACCTCCCATGGTCCTTCCCCCCGGCCAGCCCCGATCAGCCCTGGGCCAGGCCGAGGGATCCCACCCATGTATGAATTTGTGCACCAGGCCTCTAGTTAATAAAGAAAAGCATTAAAGATCATTTAAGAATTATAAATTAAACCCATCAAGGTCCACAATATTCAGCAGATTCTTAAAGACTTAATGTACAAAAAACAATATCCCTACCCTTATAGTAAGGGAAGGTAAAAACAAAACAAAACAATTTTACTTGAGATAGTAGCAATTTCTTTAAGGAAAATAAAAGAATGTAGGGACAGAGAGCAACTATAGAAAGGGAGTGGGAGAGTTCGGTTCAAATAGTAAGGCTCAAGAATAGCTGAATCCTAGAGCAAATCTACCAGTCAAAAAGAGATCACATTACATTTTACAGTCCACTGTTACTTGGGAAAGCCAAGTGTTGTCCAACCTTCTATTTCTCTCAGCAACAGCTATTGCTAAGAGTTTCACTTTCCATAGATAAGAGCGGGAAAAATAGTGTAAAGCACACAAATTATATATCAGTGACAGTGATAAATCAATGAGCAGGCAACTAAAAGGTGTGACTTGCTAAAGCCTTAAACCACAACACACATACACATACACAAAAGACCTCATGCTCTGAATATTAAAAAAAAAAATTTTTTTAAGAGAAAAAAGGTAAAGGAGACTTCTAAAGAGACACACTACATTGTACAAAACATCATAAGTGCTTTTAATAATATCCATTTGGAAAAAAAATAACACATTACATGAAAACACCATTATTTACAGTTTAAATTTATCCCTATCAAAAAAGTGAGAAATGGCAGAGCAGAAACTCATAACTTCCAATTTAGAAATCAAGAATGAAAACACAAAGAAGGAAAGTAAATAGTCCCACAATGAATAAACAGAAATATTAAAATGAAAGCCCAAATTTCTCCATTTCCAGGGTCATGCCTCCACATCTATAAGATTATTCAGGGGTAAAAGGTACACATGCATGTCTGTCATTTCCCTGTGACTTTTGTGACTGCCATTTTACTTTTCCTGGTAACTTCTGGCCTTCCATAAAGTCTTATCTTCCAAAATCACTTATAGGACTTTGATTCAAGTTCCTGCCTGACATTAACAATCTATATAATAAAAGCCTAAGCGACCTTTATGGTGGAACAACCAGAACAACTGGTAGCTATGATGTGCACTGACTACCAGGGGGCAGATGCTCAACACAGGAGCTGCCCCCTAGTGGTCAGTGTGCTCCCACAGAGGGAGCGCCACTTAGCCAGAAGCCAGGCTCATGGCTGGGAAGTGCAGAGGTGGTGGCGGGAGCCTCTCCCACCTCCGCGGCAACGCTAAGGAGCAGCAAGCCGAGCAGTAAGGAGCAAGCAGGCGGGCAATAAAGAGTGAGGGATCCCAGACTGCAAGAGGGATGTCCGGGGGCAGGGGTGGAGGGGGTGGGCCTAAGCCAGCAGTTGGACATCCCCCGAGGGGTCCCAGACTGCTAGAGGGTGCAGGCCGGCTGAGGGACCCCCTTCCAGTGCACATATTTCGTGCACCGGGCCTCTCATTTTTATATATTTGGCACCTAAGAAATTAACTCAATAAATTGTAAACTAATGAGAAAACTATACATATTCATTGAAAAGTTGGAAATTACATTTCTAACTAGTTTTCATTTCCTAAACAATACTGCTTTTTTATACTTCATTTCCATGTGTTATTTTATCACATAGTATAGTGACAACACACAGGGATCTAATGAATACATGAAATAGGATACGGCTTCTTCTTCCATTGAAACATCTACTAAGCCCTGCAACTTGCACAATTATAGGTAAGAGCAACCTCTCAAAACACTAAATGTAATACACTGAAATAAAAACAGAACTTGGAATATACTCACTTCTATTTATGCTTCCGGAAGTATCACTTGAAATTTGTGTTCCAACGTTTCTCAACTCTAAAAATATGGAGGGAAAAATAGTTAAAAGAAGAATTTTGTGTACCAAACATAATTTTTATGTAAGCCATTAACTGAATACTCACCCTTTTCAGCTTTCTGTTTAGAAAATTCATCAAGCCTTTCCTGTGGAAACAAAACACTAACAGTGTTTGAATGTACAGGAGTGCAGCCACTCTAGAAAGGGGCAGCCTGACAGTACTGCTGGCTGTTTCCACCAGGGGCCTCATTCCTGACTCCTGCATGAGCAGGACATTGCATTTTTACAAGGTCACTAAGGAGCCCTGAAGCCAGAAAGTTAACGTGTGTGTGCTGTTATCTTTTACCTGTGTCTTTTTAAATTCCTTTTCAAGTATTTTCTTTTCATTCCTTAGTTGCTTGAAGTCCTGAGTTTGCTTGACAGCAGCCTCTTTATTTAAAGAGTACAAGGAAATAAGAAACATAATTTACCAACTTTACAAGTACCATTAATAAAATATTCAAAATCTAATCTACTGAGGTTTTTTCATTTCTTTTTTTTTTTAATATATTTTATTGATTTTTTACAGAGAGGAAGGGAGAGAGATAGAGAGTTAGAAACATCGATGAGAGAGAAACATCGATCAGCTGCCTCCTGCACATCTCCTACTGGGGATGTGCCCGCAACCCAGGTACATGCCCTTGACCGGAATCGAACCTGGGACCTTTCAGTCTACAGGCCGACGCTCTATCCACTGAGCCAAACCGGTTTCGGCGGTTTTTTCATTTCTTAAACTTTGAAAAAAAATTGTGTAAAAGATTCCTATGCCTTCAGCATTTTATTAATCAGGGATAAATGGAGAAAAACTTTTAACTTAAAAAATTATTTCTATCACCTACAAAACCATAGAATTGGCACAGGCCCTTAGGAACCTTTACAATCCCAGGACAAGCCAACTCAAACCCTCTAGATAGGAAAGTTTCCAACACGTGTAACCTTTAAAGAGAAGGAGGCCATAGTCCCCCTCCTTGTTTTTCATCAGCAACATTCATGGTTTATAGATTATAGAACTGTGGTTTTATCTTAGAATAAAGTTAATATCATTCTCTTTATTTGGGGGAAGGGACAATCTTCTCTATGCTTACTATATTGTTACTCCTTTCTGGAATTTATTTCAATAAGCTAATATCATGACTGCTAATACCTTTATTATGATCTACAGTTGACCCTTGAACAAACCTGGGGTTAGGGGCGCCGACCACCAAGTGTTTGAAAATCCACATATAACTTTTGAATCCCCAAAAAAGTAACTACTAAATAGGCTACTGTTGATCAGGGGCATTAACAATATCATGAACAGTCACTTAACACACATTTTGGATGTTATGTGAAATATATACTGTATTCTTACAATAAAGTAAGCTAGAGAAAAGAAAATGTTATTAAGAAAATCATATGAAAAAGAAAATACAATTTATAGAAAAAAAATCCATGTGTAAATAGACCCACACAGTTAAAACTTGAGTTGTTCAAGGATCAACTGTACTGTACTGTTAAGGCATATTTATAGCTGTTCTCTGAATCTTCAGCCAATTATTCATTTCTGTTTTTGGTTCTGAAGCACTGTATCATCCAAGTATACTTTAGGAATCTGAATAGTACTAAATATGTTCATTCACAATTGCTATGGAAAGTAAAATGCCATAAAACACCAGAATAATAATCCTGCCCCGATTCCTTTTAATAAGCCTAAGTATTTCTTTACCGGATTATTATGCTCTATCATTTACTGGAAAAAAAAAAAATTTGTCACAGGGAAAACAAAGGCTACACTTTTGCTTCAAAGGAATTGTTCTAAAAGCTGCATATATTCTTACAGGCATTTCAGGCCCCTTTGAAAGCATTTCCTTCAATAGATACACAGTGCTGTTGTACGTACTGCCATATTATTGATGTCTGTGCAACAACCAAATCAAGGAAAAAACTGTTACTAAAATATTTAATAGTTATGTTCAAAAATACTCAAGTTCAATCTAGGTAAACTGATGACTAGAAACATTTTCCTTTATCTGTATGTCCTGATCCAACTAAATTTAAATCCTTGCTTCACACTCTAAGTCAGTGGTTCTCAACTTCCTAATGCCACGACCCTTTAATACAGTTCCTCATGTTGTGGTGACCCCCAACCATAAAATTATTTTCATTGCTACTTCATAACTGTAATTTTGCTACTGTTATGAATCATAATGTAAATATCTGATATGCAGGATGTATTTTCATTCTTACAAATTGAACATAATTAAAGCATAGTGATTAATCACAAAAACAATATGTAATTATATATGTGTTTTCCGATGGTCTTAGGTGACTCCTGTGAAAGGGTCGTTCGACCCCCAAAGGGGTCGCAACCCACAGGTTGAAAACCGCTGCTCTAAGTGAAAAATTCACCATTCTCTGAAGCAGAGCACTGCAAGTATGATGAAATATCAAAGAGCAGGGTCAGTAAGCACAGCAGGAATGAGAAAAACATGTACCAGGGATGGGTCTGGCAGAGTCTTGCTGGTCTTTACTGGATGTTATTTCCACATCCCAACCACTCAATGAAGGGAGAAGAAAACAGAAGGAAAGATCTTGCATTCAATTCCTGAAAGGGTTAATAGCTGCTCCATAAGGACTGACCAGATCCTCCTAGTGGTCCCTCTGTACTCTGCCTACCCAGTGTGGACTAGAAGCCCCTAAGCAGACAATGGGGTGTGGGGAGGATCAAGGACAAAGTGACAATCCCCAAAGTAGGGAATTTCACGGAAATCCCTCCATGGGTATAGTCATAACTATCTAAATGCATCAAGTTTCTGGGTACTAAAAGTAGTAACTTTCTCTATTAACCATTGATTTCATTAGAAAAAAAAAAATGAAAAAGCTCTGAGATTCAACTTTCAAAATTAAATCCTTTTATTAATTGTTTTTTTACAGAAAAAGTATAGGCTGCTACTACTTTCAATGGAACAACATTTTAAGGATTTGCCACATTCATTTTCATGCTACTATCTGGTAAATGAAAGGAATATAGCATCCAGATTCTTCCTAATGGTATCCTTAAAGCAATCACCCAGGGATATGCCATCAAAACCACGACTACTCAACTACTTAATCCAGTACTCCAACATCTTATAGTTACCAGTAAGTAGCTAGATAACAATAGTTCCAATACCTTCCAGCTTCTTCACCTTGGCTTCCAGTTTCTTCTTCCTAAAAATAAAAATTTTACATGTTAAAATGGTAAAAAAAAATATACATTAGTTTGTGGTACATTTATTTTTAATTACTGATGTTTATATAACAAAGTAAATGTCAGTCACAATGAGCATCACACATCAACCATTAAAATTACCAGCAATTATTCCAATGGTAGAACAAGAAAAATATTATGCCATTTAGTATGTAATAGTTGTAAAATGGACTAAAGAAATATGTACTTCTCTCTCTGAACTGCAGTGGCTTCAACTAAGAATCAAGCTGATAGTCTGGATGGTCTCCTAGATTCAGTGCAGCCTCTAACTAGGCAATGCTACTTTCAAGAGCACGGATGGCGGGAGTACTCACAACACCACTATTAAGAGAGGCCGTGGCTGGAGATGTGCACTTGTTTTTGGATGGATTTGAGTCAGAGAAGAGAGGTACTCTCTGAGTTTCTGCTACATCAATTTAACTACTATTTGTGTAGTTTACAAGTTTGTTGAATAATGTGAATATAGGATTAAAATTTCAAAATAATCAACTGGATGCTTCTCAACAGCCCTTTTTATGAATGGCAACAAAGACATCCATTCTGTATGGTAGCTGTTAAAAGTACTGGTACAACGAAAGGAGTAAATAGTATTTTCACACAGCACAGAGATACACAAGCATGCATGCCATATAAATATTAACATGTTTACAGAGTTTTCTCTTTGCATAGTCCTTTGACTTGTGATGGTTTATTTAACCCTCTTTATAACCTTTCAAGGTAGTTATAATTTCCACTTTACAGATGTGGACACCAAGGTTGAAAGACATTCAAGATTGCAGTTAATTACGGCCAACAAACCCAAAGACAGAGAAAAGAGAAACACTACTGATTTAAGAATTTTTTAAGATGAAATCCCTATTTCCAAAGTAATTTTAAAATTACTTACTGAGCATCAGTTTTCAAGCATTCTTCTTTTATACGAGCATATTCCTGATGAGTTTCCTGATATAACTTTAGAGAACTCTTAAAAAATAGATAGATACTATCAATCTGAAAGTCATGACCATCAGTAATAACTTACTTTGACCTAGAAAACCTAAATTATTATCATTTACTAGTATGAAATTAACTGAACAGATATGTTAGGCAGGAAACCAAAGTAAAATTCATTGAACATTGTAAAGGCTATGACTAGATCCTTATTAAACACTAGTGGGCAGGTGCACGGATTCGTGGACATTGAAAGGAAATTAATTAGAGGAAAGATTGGTGCGGTAACTACAATACCGCAATAAAATCTACCACAATATGCGAACCTTTATGGCCTAGCCTAAGCGCCACGGACATTGGGGAGGGGGGGGTGAAGGTCATGGGGGGGTAGGGGATAACGTGGGGTATAAGGTCACATATGTAATATCTTAATCAATAAAAAAATATATTTCAAAAAAAATTACATCAAAATAGTATATATAGTATACTATTATAAAATTAAAACACGCATGCAATTGGCACCAGCGAGAGCTTTGTATGTATCGTGCATGGGCGAGTCAACATTTATTTTTAAATTGCCAGTGTGCATCATATGTACTGGCTGGTTGAATTGTCGATGAATAAATCGCGATGTGGTTTACGTTGAATGTCAACAAAAACAATCAAATTCACAATCGACAATAACAGATTGAAACACATGCATGCAATTGGCACCAGTGAGAGCTTTATGTATATCGCGCATGCGCGAGTCAACATTTATTTTTTTAAATTGCCAGTGTGCATCATATGTAACAACCAGTCGGTCAGTCGTCCGTTGGTCGGACATGCGGTAGGTCACTTAGCTTTTTATATTACAATAATATGATTAATAGTCCAATCAAAGCTATAAAGTTTTTAAGTCCAAATCTTCATAATATGGAATTGCTAATATTTTTGTCTCAACCAATTAAAATTCAACAAAACCTAAAGAAATTTTAGAGCTTAATATAAGCTATTGTTACCAGTATGCAAAAATATAAAACAAGTCATTATACTTAACAGTAACTGGAGAAAATGTGTTAACACCAATCAATACATATACCCTAAAGGTTACTATATGCCAGCCGACCAGGGGGAGGAACCACGGGAGGTTGGCTGTGGGAGCACACTGATCACCAGGGGTCAGCTCCTGTTGAGCGTCTGCCCCCTGGTGGTCAGTGTGCATCAAAGCGACCGGTCAACCGGTTGTTCGGTTGACTGGTCATACGGTCACTTAGGCTTTTATATTTATATAGATCAGTGGTAGACAAAATTCAACGTCTTGGTTGTTTTTCTTTAACTTTTATTGAATAGTAAAATATGTAAAATAGAATTTCTCCAGAAATAGGAAAATCAATCACTGTTAAAGTATGTACGACCTCAGATAGGTGCATGGCATTATTAAGATGCTACAATTTGAAGACTGAACAGCACAATAATACTGAGAAGAGCTTAAAGAACAGGTAAAGAAGCCAAGAATCATCCCAGATTGACCATAATTTGCTTATACAAATCACCTCACTTATTGGCTTCAGATATTTCTCATCTGAAAAGCCAGGAATTCTTTTCTAAGACTCCTATAAAGACTAAACCAAAATTTATATAGAAAAACAAGCTTATACTATTTTAAATAAACTGTTTTATTATAATTTGATCTTGAAATAGAGAATATGATTTTGCTACTTTTAAGTTTAAATTTTTGTATGTTATTTTACACTTAAAGCAAAAAAAACAAACAAACAATAAAAACAATGTGAAAAGGTAATCAATGCAGGACACATGGAGCCATAAAAAATCACAACTAGAAGAATCCTTTACTACTGAACCTCTCATAAAGCATAAGAAACTAACACAGATTTACAAATCCAATGATCACTGTAAGGATCAGGCCATAAATCAACTAGTTCAATGTTCACTAAGTGTACTAACACACTTAAGAGTTTTGATTAGTATTGATTTCCTTTGTTAACATAGAAAGTGTCTCGTTATCCCAATTACAGTGAATTAGCAGCTCTTAAGCAATTGAAGATATGATTTTGGAGGAAAATTATTTTAGGTACCTTTTTCTCTTCTAGCTCAGCTTTTAAAGATCCCAGTTCTTCCTGACATTTCTGCAGAGGAGAAATTTTTTGAAGCATCTGTTCTACTTGATGATGCAGAGTACTATTCTCCCTGAAAATGGACAATGCATTAACATTATACAAAAGAATCTACAGTGAATTATTAAATATATCTATTGGTGACTTTTGATTATTTTCTAAATAGAAACAAAAAGGAATGAAAGAATTTATCTTTTTAAATACATTCTCTATTTATACCAACATGACCCTCACATTCCTTTTTATTTCTTTGGCATTATAGTCTATTTCTAATAAAAGTGTATCAAAAAGCCACTTGAGAAGCAGATATAGCAGATTCTCAATCTGCTGGAGAAAACATTAAAGGGCAATCTGCCAAGTAAGTTGGCTCTTCCAATCTTGAACTCATCACCATTTATTCAAATTAAATGATAGACAATTATGTGATGCAGTTAACAACCATGTTTTTTTTGCCTCCTTCTAAGTGATAAATGTAATCAGTTTAGAATTTTGGCATAAGTTTATCTAAAATTGTTTCAAATATACAAAATAAATAACCACATTAAATAGTGCAATTCACATAGACAACAACAATTATATGGCAATAAGCTTCATCTCAATAGTCATTAAAAGTTATTGAAAAGTCAAACTAGGCCATAATTTAATACCTTAATAAGAAATTCATTTGTGAAACATGAATCTTCTTTTATTATGAGTATCAAAGCAACATTCTAAATAATGGGTCAAACATAAGTGGCTCTTTTTTCAAATCCATCCATTTAAAATATAGACTGAGAAATGTTTCCCCCAAATCAAATATGAAAACAGACAGCTTACCTTCTGGCAAACTGCAACTGTAAAACTTGTTAAAGAAAACTCTGAGAATTTTATCTACTGATACTTGTCTGAAGACAAAACTCACTTAAAAATAACATTGCAATGTATATATAGGTAAGATCATAATTCCTAGAAAACAATATTCAAAGTTCCATATATAACATACATATAACATAGTGAAAAGATTTTTACTGAGTTATTCCTATTTATAACATGTACTAAAAGTAAAAATATCCACTTCTCTAAATTAAAAAGGCATCTGATTAAATGATCAATATTAAATTCCAAGAATAAAGACAATATGAAACCAATGGATAATCCCTCGAATCCTATATATACATCAGAACAACCAAATAACTTGTCTTCCACTTCTCAAATGATCTACAGCAGTGGTTCTCAACCTTCTTAATGCCGCGACCTTTAATACAGTTCCTCATGTTGTGGTGACCCCCAATTTCATTGTTACAAATTGAACATAATTAAAGCATAGTGATTAATCACAAAAACAATATGTAATTATATATGTGTTTTCCGATGGTCTTAGGCAACCCCTGTGAAAAGGTCGTTCGACCCCTAAAGGGGTCATGACCCACAGGTTGAGAACCGTTGATCTAGAGAATAATTCAATAATTCTATCAAATAAGAATATGTTCTTACTAAAACTACACATAACTATATCCAATGAGTAATGAGGAAAGACAAGGAGAACATAAAATCTAGATATTCACTCATTTTTACAATTTACACAATTTGATAACTTCATTCCCCATCTCAAGCTGCCAGTAATGTTATAAAGATAGCAAATAATAATTCCTTTAAGTTTCATCTCCTATAAATTCCTAATCATATCACAATATAGCAAATGTTTATTTGTAACTAGTCTGTATCCTCCTCTATTAGAATATAAACTTCTCAAGATTAACTAATATATTTTATTCAACCTAAATTACTGCAGTCTTTGCAAGAAAAGTTCAAAAAACATCTGCTGAAATAAACTTGCTCTTCCCTTTAGAAAGAGAAACAAACAACAAAATGGTCAGAATTACAAAAAAAAGTAAAAAAGCAAGTTATATAAGAAAGCCATACAAACCCTATAACATTGGTACCTCAAGTTATAGAGCAAATTACTAAATACTTGAGGTATAGCAAATACATATTTGGGGCAAATGCCAAATGTGTTTTTTCAAAAATCTGTATTTAGCCCTGGCCAGTGTGGCTCAGTTGGTTGGAGCATCATCCCAGTAGACCAAAATGTTGGGGGTTCAATTCCTGGTCAGGGCACATATGTAGGTTGTGGGTTCGAGACAGAAGCAGATTACTATATCACAAATGGAAAGTCAATAATAATAGAAAGTTTTATCAATTTTTAATAATCTATTCTAACAACTTTTAGAAAAGTAATTTTCCTGCTTACTTGTGCAATTATCTCTAAAAGGTTATACCATTTCTTCCAAAAAGGATGAACACATACTCTTCTAATAATAGAATTGATCGCCTACCTATTTTTCTGTATAATTAGAAGGACTGCAATAACTGTTTCTGTAGTTTTTATAAGCAAACAAATTATTCTTGCAATAATACACATTTATAGTTAAGTAGACTGATAGTTTCAACAAATAAGGCACAAGAAATTTCAATGACTTATACTTTTTAATGTAAAAAACCAGATATGAAAAGTAAGTCTCAATGTTATACCCTGATTTTATCACTTTAATAACAAATTAGATATGATGGTTTCAACACAAACAAATAAGTCCAGGATGTCAGACATAATACCGAATGAAGCAGGCTTCGAGTAACTGCCAAAGGTGACCAGCACAATCTGTCCCAATATTTAAGCTGAAGCTGTACTTCAGTGACTCCCTGAAAATATACATGTATTTTTATGAGAGAAATTTTATTTTATGGGAGAGAAATAATTCAGGGTAAGTGTCATCATCACAAGATGAGAAAGGATCAATTATACACACCATTTTCACCCTGCCAAGAAATTATTTAACCAAAGGCCAAATATAACACAAGTGCCCTACATGGTTGTTGAACAAACGGTGACTATGAGCTCAAGGTATACATTAATCTCTACAAGTCACAACACTGATAAACACAAGTCAGTTTTCTAACATTCTGAATATTCCTACAGGGCCCTTCTTGCAGAAATGCCCAAATATTCTGATATTCAGCTTCACATTATTTCTGAGCCTAAAGAACATATAGCACGTCCTGGGTACAATGAAAAAGACCTACTCTGTCCAGTTCAGTGATTGAGCATCAACCTATGAACCAGATCACAGTTCGATTTCCAGTCAAGGCACATGTTCAGGTTGCAGGTTCAATCCCCATTAGGGGGCGTACAGGAGGCATTCTCTCTCATCATTGATGTCTCTCTCTCTCTGTCTCTCCCTCTGCCTTTCTCTCTGAAATACATATACATATATACATATTTACATATATATATATGTAAATATGTATATATAAAGAAAAAAGACCTACTCATTAAAAAGCTTATGAAACCTAAGAATATCAAAATCAATGACAAAAAAAAAATTCTAAAATAAGGAGACCTGCAGTCTTTATCAGAAAATGTATTAACAGTAAAAAACCAACTGTTTACTGTGCCTGGTAGAAATACTCCCTCCTTTAAGTCTGTAAATAGTGCCCTCCAAAAGATAACCATGAAAATCTCACATTTCTTTAAAAAATTATATATAAGTAAATTTAAAAATTCAAAGAAAAAAGCCAATAAAAGGATATCATCACATTTCTTCTGGTACTCTGTTAACAAATTACTGCAACAAAGAAAAGAATTGTTATACTATGTTAAACTATGTTTCAAAATATGCAAGGCACCTTTCTTCCCCCACAATAAATTTAATTATATATATGCAAACATGTACATATTATCTTAAATTCCTTAAAACACTGTATCGATATATGAGTTTTTCATTTAAAAATCCCTTTGATCTAATTAATATCTTAGTCTATAAATTATGTGACTTCATTAGAATTTAAAAAAAAATTGAATCTCACACCACAGCTATGAAATACTGTGAGGAAATTTGAGGCCCTCTCCTAAAACTAAGAAGGCTTTGAAGATATAAGACAGGTTTACAAAAATTGCCAGTTTAGCAAAAAATCGCTTCCTAAGACATGAACGTTGTTGTAAAGGCCAATAACAGAAGGTTAATGATGAGGACAGGATTTTCGTTATAATCAGCACAACACCATGTAGGCTTCAGAAGATAAACTCCAGTTCGCCTTTCAGGCTCAGGGGTCTAACATCGTCTCCCACTTCAGCTTGTCTGTCCAGGTCCATGAAGTTCAGTCAAACACATGAATATACTCACTCTGTATTAATAATTTTTTGCTTCAAGGTGATTAATGCTTCAACATATTCATTTAAATTCTGAAAAAAAAACAAACACTAGTCAGGTACTTGTTTTTAATAAATTAAATATAATTTTAAGGTAGCATGTCATCTATATATATAAAACCCTAATATGCAAATAGACCAAACAGCTGAACCAAACAAACAGGTCGCAATGACATGTGCTGACCACCAGGGGGCGTGCACGGAACATTGCAGGCATCAGCAGTGGCAGGATGGTGAAGCAGGTGCATCAGACCAAGGTGGGGCGCTGGTCACTGTCATTGGGACAAGCCTCTGGTGGTTACTGAAAATTCTTTGCTCCCATGTGCCACGGTCGTCCCCCCCAACCCACCCAGCGCTTGCACCTACTGCGGATGCCAGCCCCACTCACATCCGCTGCTGGCGCCCAGCACCAGCCCCGACTGCTTGGTGCTGTCAGCGGGTGGGAGCGGCGGCTGCTGGCCCTGATCGCCCCTCAGGGCTTCACCTCTCCCTGTTCCTGAGGCACAATAGGGGCCAGCAGCCGCCACTCGCACCCGTTGATGGCGCAATCGGGACCAGTGCCAGGCATAGGCAGCGGGTGCAAGCGGCGGCTTCAATGCCAGCTGCGGGTGCGAGCGGGGCCGTCACTGGCAGCAGGTGTGAGAGGCGACTGCCAGCCCCAATCACCCCTGAGGGCTTCTCCACACCACCCCCACTCCGCTCCTGAGGGACGATCGGGACAGCAGTGGCTGTTCGCACCCACTGAGGCACCAGCCCCAATCGCTCCATGCCATCAGCGGGTGCGAGCAGGGCCGGCGCCATCAGTGTATGAGAGCGGCAGTGGCAGGAGCGGGGCTGCCAGCAGAGAGGGGACCGGGGCCGTGGTGGGAGGGGCCGAGTGGGGGTGCAGAGGATGGGCCAAGACCCGCCCCTGTGCCCACCGCAACCTCACGGCCCACAGTTCCTTTCAAGGTGCACAAATTCGTGCAGTGGGCCCCTAGTTTATTATAAAGCATAAACATGTTATTTACTGTGTTACATAAACACAGAAATATGTAAATCTATTATTTCCATTGTGTATAACACACAAAAATATGCAGTGTGATCCTAAGCCCACACTGCCTCTCTCTGAATCTTTTACCTGAATGATGGAACTCTAAGAGCAAAGCAGTTAGTTGTACAGATGCTCTGACTGTGTGTACTTGATTTCAGTGTGGTGTACTCAGTTTACACTGCAAAACATCAACAAGCTTGGGAATCAGTGACACCAGATTCCTCTTAGCCAGCTGGTCCTCCCTCATCTAGCAGGAGCTTTGCTTTTGAAAAAAGTCTCCTCCTGGGACACGGTGAACACCTGGAACAGGTGGACTACCAGTGATGGCGAACCTTTTGAGCTCGGCGTGTTAGCATTTTGAAAAACCCTAACTTAACTCTGGTGAAGTGTCACATATAGAAATTTTTTGATATTTGCAACCATAGTAAAACAAAGACTTATATTTTTGATATTTATTTTATATATTTAAATGCCATTTAACAAAGAAAAATCAACCAAAAAAATGAGTTCGCATGTCACCTCTGACACGCGTGTCATAGGTTTGCCATCACTGGACTAGACCAAGAACAGGGGAACCAGGTACACCTACGCACACTTGCCACCTGCTTCTCCTCCCCATTAAGCTCCCAGACAGTGGCAGCCAATCCTTTTGCTCTCCATGCAGGGACTTGAAACAATTTATCTGAGGACTGAGGAACTCTAATCAGCCTGGAGATGAGATAAAGGTACTGACATCAGATATTATTTATTCAATAAATGGCCTATCCAGACCTCCTGCAATGAAACTCAGAAACTTGTAACATGAAAGAGAGACCAAAACAACCCAAAGAAACTTAGAATAAGCAAAAATTAAAAAGAAAACTTCAAAAACATTAATATGATCTGAGATAAATTATATTAAATTCATGAAACAAGAAATAATCAAGATCTTAGAAATTAAAATAAAAAGCTCTTAAAAAGTAAGACTATAAACACCCACTAGCATGGCTAAAATCAAAGTGACAGGCAATAACAAGTGTTGGAGAGGATGTAGAGAAATTGGAGCCCTCATACATTGCTGGTAGAATATGAAATGGTGCAGCTGCTGTGGAAAATAGTTTGGCAATTCCTCAAAATGTTAAACAGAGTTAAGCATGTGATCCAGCAATTACACTCCTAGGTATATACCCATGAGAATTGAAAACACATGTTCAGGCCAAACTTGTACATTCTTATTTATAGCAGTATTATTCACACTAGCCAGAAAGTAAAAATAAACTCAATATTCATCAACTGATGAATGGATAAACAAAATGTCATACAGTCATACAACGTGGTCATTTGGCAATGAAAAGGAATGAATGATACAGGCTACAATATGGAAGAGACTTGAAAACACTATGCCAAGTAAAAGAAGCCAGTCACAAAAGGCTAGTTGCTGTATGATTCCATTCATATAAAATGTTCATAATAGGCAAATCCAGAGGCAGGAAGTAGATTAGTAGCTGGGGTGGAGGAGGTTAGGGGAGGACAGGGAATGACTGCTAATACAGGGTAGGGCAAGAGTAGGTTTACAGATGTTCGTATAAAAAATAACACAATAATTAATAAGTAATACAAGAATAAACCCTGTTTCATGTACTCACAACTGTAAACCTACTTTTGCCCCACCCTGTATTGAAGAGGTTTCTTGGGGAGATACAGGGGTGTGTGGATAAACCTATTTCACAATTACATAGTGGTGACAAGATTAGATAACTGTGAACATACTAAAAACCACTGAATTGTACACATTAAAAGGTTTAATTTTATGGCATATGAATTATATCTCAAAAAACTGTTATAATTAATTAAAAACAGGGAAGCAAAATTATAGACTTAATAATAAAGTTGAAAAACTGTCCCCCAAAATAAAGCAAACCACAGACATGGTAAAGAAAAAGAAAAACAATTAGAGTTTCAGTGTAAGAAGTTCACATGCCCAACAATGAGAGTTCTACAGGAAGAATAACAGAAAGATGGGGCGTTAATCAAAGAAATACTAATGTTCAAGAAAAAGATCCCAGAAATGAAGCCAGAAGTTCCCAAACTGAAAGGTCCCTACACACTGATACTATTAGGATCCAAACCATGACACATCAATATAAAATTTCAGAATATCAAAGACAAAGCAAAGAGTCTATAGGAATCCTGAGAGAGAAAAACAAAAACAAGTCATATACAAAGAATGTGGAATCAGAATGGCTTCAGACTTCAACAGCAGTCAAGAAATCTGGATACCCTGAAAGTAAGCCTTCAAAATTTTCTGAAAACAAATGAATTCTAAATAAAAGTCTATACAAACTAGCAATCAATAGTGATAGTAAAATAGATATTTTCAAATCTGCAGTCTTCATAAACTTACTTCCCAGACATCCTTGCTCAGGGAGGTACTAAAAGATGTGAACAGGCTTCACCAAAATCATGGACAAACCCATAGAGAACAATGTGGAGCACAGAGCATAATTAAAGACTAGGAAGGCAGCTGAGTACCAGATTAGAGCTGAAGGCTCAGGAGGGAATTTTTCCTCTAATAAGAAAATGATACAATATCTGCTGGAATGAAAGCTTTAAAAGGCAGAGAAGTGCAAGTGAATGTATATAGTTGCTTTTCCTCATGCAGTTAAGTTACAATTTTTTGGTAAAAGTGATTCTTTCTCTTTTTCCATTCTGTTTCAAGTTTTTTGCTAATTGATCTCACTTTCCCCACCTTGCCTCCAGATGCCATCTGTAATGTAAAGTGCTATGCAAGAGACATTCCAGAGACCTCAGACCTAGTGTCACACATAGCTGGATTCAAATTCCTGTTCCTCCACTTTCTGGCTAAGTGGCCTTGGGCAAATTTACTTGACTTCTCCCTGCTTCAGAACCATTTCTAACTGCACAGAGAAGGAGACAAACACTAGGAGGTTACAAAACTGGCTTGCTATCAGGATTAAATAGGATGAGCCAAAGTGTTTAACCCAGCCCCCAGCATAAAGTAAGCACTCCTTAACAATTTTAAGATGAAGAAGTTGAATTAAGGATATAATCATTAACCAGAGGAAACAAGAAAACACAGAAAAGGAAAAGTAATTGTAATTTACTCCAGAGCTTAGCTCTGAATAACATATAGTTAGGTCAACTCCCATAGTGACCTAACTGAAATCATAACTACACTGAGGATGGGGGTAGCGGGAGCAGAGAAGGGGTGCTCAGGTGTGGTGGGGTACAGGACAGAAAGAGAGCTCAATTCTCACCTTCCAAAGTCAGAAATCGAATGATATGCCTAAAAATGAAAAACAAGTAGCCAACACAAGTCTGTTATTTTAACAATATGAAAGTTCATTATGAAACACACACTGTGCAAGTAATTAAAAGTGCTGTCTCTTGGGAAGGGGGAATTAGGGGAGCTAGGGGGTGGGGGCTGTCTTACCAAATCTTATATATCTAGCTGTCTCTCTAAACTGTGTTCATATAAAAACAAATAAAATACTAATAAAAACAAAAACCTAAATTCACAAAACATAGCATTATGTAAGAAAAAACGTAACATACTAAATGAACATGACTTCTTGGTTTCCTACAGCATCCTAGTCCCTGACTTATTTTTTTTCCGAAGGCCTGGTTGGATGGCAGTTCAAAGCTGGTCAGATACAGCAGTGTCCTAATAAAACATTCTATTTTCTTCAATCTGATTCAAATGTCACTGATGGATGCAGCCAAGGTCTCCAACTAATGAATCTTGGAGTTGTGAACACTGAGCTGTCTGAATCTAGGTGGAGGGCCCTTGGAGCCCCCTCCTGACCCACATTCATTCTCAGGGGTATGCGCAGAGCCCTATTACCCTGCATCCAAGGAAGGAAGCAAGGTTCAGGGTACTCTTCCTCCTCCAGGAAAAGTGAAGGTGGTTGGTTTCTTTGATTACTGCTTTTCTCCCAGCAGCCCTGCTCTCTTCTGAATTTCTATTCTGGTGTCTATTGGAAGGCTCAGATTTACTCTCAATTCTCTCTCCTCTCCTTCCACAATTGCCATCTTTTGTTTTTCTTTGCTCTCTGGGTGAGTTTCTCAAGCAATGCTTTATATTTACTCACTGGGCCACTAACAAATCCAAGAGGAACCCATTACTCAGACTTTCTGTCCCCCATTCATTCCTTTTCTATAGTGTACTGTTTTAAGTTTATCTATACAATCTCCTCTGAATGTCACTGTGAATATGCCACGCTGGAGAAAAAGAAATCCCCTCTGTGCTTCCTACCTTCCCTTCCCTTCTTGGGGAAGTGGAATCAACACAGTGACTGAGCACAGAAGCCGTGAGGAGCAGGCAGCAGGACAGCGCTGGCAAGGAGCAAGCCAGCTGGCCTGGCTGAGGTAGATTACAAAATAATGACACTAAATAAGTAAAACCTATGGATACACAGCAAATAAGTAAATAGGTAATTTGGGGAATTATGTATCACTACTACTCTAACACTATCATTCAGGGTGGGAAAAATTCTTAGTTGTGGGAGCAGTCCAGTCAGTTCCCTCTGGATGTTTGGCAGCATTCTGGCCCTACTCACTAACTGGCCAGAGCACCCCCAAGTTGTGTGTACAAGAAAAGTTACCACATCGGGCCTGAGACTGCTATCCTTACAAAAACCTGCTTGCAAGGCTGGCCCTTGGCTGGAGTCTGGGAACTTGGAATTCTGGAAGGTTCCCACCCCATCCTTTCTGCCTGGTCTTCCATTGCCCTTACCTTTGACTTTTTGTGCCTAATCAATCACAAACTACTTTCTCCCCTCCAAGCCTCTGCACATGAAATGTTCCTATCCAGAATATTTTCCTTACATCTCTTCCCTCTTAATTAGGTACAAATCATTTTTCAGACCTGTCTAGGTTCACTTCCTCTTACAAAGCCTTCAGTTGTCCCTCCTAGATGCTCAACATACCCTGTACATCACTCAACACAGTACTTACTGCATTATGTTTATAGTCTGGTTGCTTTCTCACTCATCTGTAACCTCACCTAGAACACAAGCTCCATGCCTCTTCTGATCCTGACTGTATTCCAAAATATACCATGGCATCACAGATGCAGTGATGCTCAATAAATGTTTGCTAAATGAATAAATTACAATTCTGTGAGCACCCCTGTAATATAACCATTTACAAATCAATGTCTATGGGGGCATATGTGTGAAGCTCCAAATTATGAAGTTCAACCATTGGCAATTATCAATGGGAGTCTAGCACAAGTTTATGTAAATGACAGGCTCAAATCTATTCTGAAGCTATCTAGTTACATTAGCTAAACAGTATAACCATATGCTTCAAATTCTCATCTGGACCCCCAAGAGTTAAAATGTTTGGCTTTGCAATAAATGAAACTGGTAAGAAAAAAAGTGGGGGAGGAGGGGTGCTTCTCCTTCATAAGAAAAGACTTACGGCAGCTTAACTTAAAACCACTCAATTTAAGACTTCTTTACTTGTGCATAGTATTATCAGAGTAAGGTCCATTTTGGTTTATAACTAACAAAGTTTGACAACCCACATGGACATTAAACTACAGATCCCTCATGAACCATAGCAATCAGTTAGGGTAAGAAAAGAAAGATAAGGTAATATGTGAGACTACTAAGGTAATATGCATTTTGTAAAAAAATGCATAAAATGTGGTCATCTATACATTTCTGAATCAAGCAGGCACACTATCTATTCAACCACTAAGAAAAAGAGGACAGGGAGGAAATAAAGGGAGATTTCCAATGTAAACAAACAACTGTTCAACTCAGGACAGGAATAGTTTGAGTCCCCATTACAGCTCAGAATGAAGTCACAGCACTGGGGCAAAGGCCTCCTGCAGGGAAGGTGCTTGTAATATACTGTACATTTTCTAAAAGATCCAGAGTTTCAGTGTGTTACAACTACACAGTGGGATTATCTTCTCTCTGTATGGAACCTCTTAAGTTTCTCTCTTGCATGACTTTGACTGGAACACGGAACATCTTGCTGTAGTAAAGATGCAGAAACATCTTTCCTAAGGTGTTACTGACCTCTCGCTGACAAATGCAATTGCCTGTTCTCAATTCTCATGCTTTCCAAAACTGATTTCCTATACACTTCCTATTGAACTATCTTATCTTTATCTGTTTCTCCTTTTCTCACCATTCCATGCTCAACTTTGTCATTACCCAGCTACTTTTTCTTCACAGAATGCTCATGATAGCATCTAGTCCCATGAATGGCCACGAAGGTTTTCAAAGTGTTTTTTTTTTTTCCAAGTGACAGAACATACTCCTCCATTCTTCCATTCCCATCTCTCCCCAAATAAAATTCTTCCAATGAACTCAGCACCCACCTAACCTAGTATCTTCTCGACTTTCTTGGATATATGGTAGGGTGCCCTAGAGGCACTGTGCTTCACAAACAACAAATGGGAAAACAGTTGAAATTCTCCAGTTCTGACGTCATTCCAAAAAAACGTCAGCCCCACATTCCCTATACCTGTGGTGCCTCGGTTTCACTTTCTCCTGCCTCTCAGATTTTAAATCTCTACACCTTCTACTCCCTAATTTGAGATCTGTCCATTCTGCAGTTGCTCATAATCAGAACCTTTCTCTCCTCTAGGCCCAGGCTCAGGAAATTTCAATTAATCTGGGCTTTTATTATCACTAGTATGCATTAGTAAAATAATTTACCAGAGCTAGTTGCACCTCCTCCATCCATCCACCCTGAATACCACCACCTGTTATTTTTACTATAAGCACTGCTCTTGTGTGGTAACTATGCAAAACCCTTCACCGCTCCATAACGCTGACAGAAATAAGAATAAAATATTAAGATGGTAACCATTCAAGGTCCTCTATAATCCGCCACGAATCTATTTTTCCATTCGTACTTTGCAATATTAAAGACTTGTTCCAGACACTCTAATCACCCTCTTCCCCTAAAAAGGCATTTCAAGCAACAGAAAACCCAAATGCAAAGATGTATCCAGATCTAGGAAAAAGGCCTGCAAACTAAGGCCCTCTGCCTGTTTTTGTAAATATTTTGATGGAACACACCAGCACATTCCTTTAGTACTGCCTGTGGCTGCTTTTACACTATAATGGCAGAGTTGATAGTCATGAACAAGACCACCACCCACACCACCAAATATTTATGATCCTGCTCTTTACAGAAAAAGTCTGCAGACACCTGGGTTTAGAGATTTAACATAATTACTCCTATTGCTGTTTTGAGAACCAACAGTGGGAATGTGCCAAGGGTGGAAGGAGGGAAACTCCTTAGGTTCTAAGGCTTAGGAGACTACTGAAATAATCTCCAGGCCATAGGTTATAGTGGTTCACCCCAGTGTGGAGGCAGTGGGGATTGAGAGAAGTGAACGGATAACAAAGGCAGAGCCAATAGGACCAGCTGATAGATTGGATGCAAGTTTGAGAGAAAGAGAGGAACTAAGAATGACATCTAGTTTCTGGCCTAAGCAACCAGGAGGATACAGTTACTACATTTAAGCAAGATGCGGACTACTACGCAGCCCATGTGGCCCAGTGGTTGAGCGTCCACCCATGAACCAGGAGGTCAAGGTTCAATTCCATCAAGGCACATGATTGGGTTACGGCAGCCGTGGGCAAACTACGGCCCGCGGGCCCCGTCTGAAATGAATAACACTAAAAAAAAAAAAAAGACCGTACCCTTTTATGTAATGATGTTTACTTTGAATTTATATTAGTTCACACAAACACTCCATCCATGCTTTTGTTCCGGCCCTCCGGTCCAGTTTAAGAACCCATTGTGGCCCTCGAGTCAAAAAGTTTGCCCACCCCTGGGTTACGAACTCCATTCCCAGTAGGGAGTGTGCAGAAGGCAGCTGATTGATTATTCTCATAATTGATGTTTCTATCTCTCCCCCTCTCCCTTCCTCTCTCTGAAATCAATAAAAAAATATTTTTTAAAAAGATGGGATTATGGGTAGACCAGATTTCTGAAGGAAGATCAGATCCACAACTGCAAAGAATAATTCACAGCAGTTGCTTTCCTATACAAAAGCCTCCAATGAAACTATTCTTTCAGAGTACAAGTAAAAATCCTTGCAATAGCTACAAGGCATAATTAGGCCCTCCTTTTCGTGACTTCATCAAATCCCCTGACTGCTACAGATTGGGTCCCACAAAAAATTAATATGTTGAAATTTAATCTCCAATGTGATGGAATTTGGACTTGGGGGCCTTTGCAAGGTGATTAAGTCATGAGGGCAGAGCCCTCATGAATGGAATCATGTCCTTATAAAAGAGACCCCGGAGTACTCTCTTCTCCCTTCTGCCATGTGAGGACACAGGCAGAAAACAGTCATAAACCAGGAATCAGACCTTACCAGCACCAAATCTGCTGGTGCCTTGGTCTTAGACTTCCCAGCCACCAGAACTGTGAGAAATAAATTTCTGTTACTTATAGGCCAACCAGTCTATGGTACTGTTATAGCAACCCCAAACAGATGAAGACACCAACATTCACTCCACCCAATACCTGGTCTCCTTGCTATTCTCCAGCACACTGAGCAAGCTCCGGTGTCAGGCCTCCACACCAGATTTTACCACTATCTGGGATGCTTTTCTCCCAAGATATCTACAGAGCTTATTCTCTCATCCCTGCCCCAACACTGCTCAAGCATAACCTTTCCTGTGAGGCCTTCTGAACACTCCTTAATTACCCCAGCCATTGGTCCCTTCCTCCCCCACTTGTCATCCCCTCTTCTCTGCTTAATTTGTCTCCAATGTATTTATTACCTTCTCATGTAACTTGATTAATGTCTCCTATCCCCACCTCCTAGAATGGAAGCTCCAAGAGAGCAAGGGTATTTGTCTCCGTGCCCCCTTCCCGCACTGCTGTAATCACTCTGCCTGAAACACAGCACGTGATCAATAAATATTTGAATGAACTGGCGCAAAGAATAGATAGAATTTATTAATGATTCGAGATCATTTCACCCATGTTCCCAGGATTTGAGAGGCAAAAAATTAAACCACGTTGCAAATGCCTTATATACAACTCAATTCAGTGATTTTATTATTAGTTCTCCAATTCCAGAGTGGCAGTGCAGAACTCCCTTTTCTCCCTCCCCTGCTCTCAACAATTAAAACGTCTGAGATCAGGTCATAGATAACACACACACACACACACACACACACACACACACAACTTTCCTTAGTGGCCTATTAGTCCTACGGTCTTTTTTGGTCAGTATTCTCCCCTCTGCATCATGCCCACACCACGTTCTGCTCCTCAAAACCACTGTGCTCCTTCTCACTTCATAACCTTTCCACCTGTGAATCCCTCTATTTAGAAAGCTCCTCCCACACCGAGTCTATCTAGCCTGCTGCTTCCCATCAAAATCTCCCCATGTCACCTCCTGAAAAACACCCTGCCTGCCACCTCAGCCAAGAGACAAGCCCACCATTTCAACTCCTCCTTTATTTCCTTTCTGGGACTCGGGACCTTATAAAGCCTTACTTGCACACGTACATCTTACAAATGAGAGCAGATCTGACCCATTTTGTTCACCACTGTGCGTCCCTCGCACCTACACCACCATAGAAAACAGATGGTGATTTCATCACATCCCGTAGGTGAAGGTGGACAGCTCCACTCCACTGTGAAAGACGCTGACAGCAGGGTAAAAGAGCCACCGACATCGGACAACTAGGCGGGTCCCGCTGGAAACCAGTGCTTGGGGCGATCCCACTGCTTCGCTAGACCTGGAGCCACACACGAGCAACTCCTGTCAAGTTGCCGGACCGTCCACGCCGCCGTTAGACTTCCAGGACCTGCATGCCATTCG
>NW_005871048.1:51965376-51978020 GCF_000147115.1 Myotis lucifugus | reverse complement strand
TCGGTGCGCCCACCGAGCTCCCCCGCGTCCTGGCTCCGGAAAGCCGCCCCCTGCTGCAAGAAAGCGCAGCCCTACACCGCGAGAGATCCGCCGCCCCAGGGCGTCGCCGAGTGGGTTTCGCCCGGCATCATGGTGCCGCCCCGGGCCCGGTGGCCCGCGCGCCTCAGGGACCCGCGGCCTTGGCCCTGCACTGCTTCTGCTGACGTCGCCGGGGCCGCCGCCTGCCAGGCCGCTTCCCGCCGTGTCCGGGCGGGTCCATCCGTGCACAGACGTCCCCGTGGAGCGGGCCAAAGGCTCTCCCAGCCAGAGCTGCCCCGGGCACTAGAGAGAAACGCTCCCCGGTGCGGCCCCCGACGCGACGCTGCACGGCCAGGACCCGCCCCGCCCTAGCTCGCCCCGCCCCTCGGCACGGCGTGTAGCTGCCTAATGATGCGCCTGAGCAAAATAAGGGCCCAGCCATGCCGATGCGGAGGGGACCACGCCCACAAAGGAAAAGTCAGGGATAACAGAGGCATCGGAGGTGCCCTCCTTGTACCGGTTACTGGTTCCTATTGTATTGCCGGCCTGCTGCGTGACAGACTTCCCATGGGCACCTAAAACATTGAACGAAGGGGGGGGCGGACCTTCGATGACGTCATTTAAGGCGCCTCCCACACTGGAAGGACCCCACCCTGCCCGGGTCTGTGTGCGATTTATAACTAGAAGGAGCCGCGCAGTCCGAGTCCGGCCAGGTCCAGGGGCAGCGGGGTGACTACAGTTCCCGAAGGTCCGCGCGGCGGGCAGGGCCCGCTCGCTTCCTCCGGCCACGCCGGGTGTGCCGGATCGCCTAGTCGCGGCCTTCGATGCCCTGGGCCCTCTCTTCCCCCAGGAATGTTTTTTTTTATCTCCGGGCAGCTCCCCCTGCCTGCTGTCCGGCTGTGGTCCACTTGCTGTCCAACACCCCGCTCCCCCTTGGGTCTGGTCTCCAGACGCATCCCTGCGACCCCGCCACCGCTCAAGGTGCATGGCCAACCTCTACCCAGTCCCACTGAATACTTGGGAGGGGGCACACACACAAAATCCTCCCCGCTGGCCGCAGTTACTGGATAAATCCAGGCTGGAATCCTTTTGTTTGAGCTGCGGTTTCAGTGACTCCAATCCCTTGTCTCCATCCCTGCTATCAGAACCCAACCTGGCTTCCAGAGTCTATAGTTAGAGTCTAAATTCTCAGCATTCAATGCGAGCATTGCATGTGTTAAGTAGACCTGCAGACTTGACCAGCTTCTTCTCCTAAGAGTCCTTAGTATGGCAATTGCAACTGGAAACTCCCCTCCCAAGAAAGCAGCCCGGATGTCTTCCCTTGCTTACACATTCGGGCTGACAGCTAGGTGTCCTGTCTTTGACACCTAAGGTCGTCCAGGTTCTGACTGAGAAAGTCCGCTGACTGATCCACTTACCCGAAAGCAGAAAACAAGGGTGGCTCAGTAGGGAAAGGGGAGCCCGGCTGTGGTGGCTCAGTGGTTGAGCGTGGACCTACCAGGAGCCCTTCTTAGTAGGTGTCTTCTTTCTCAGGGTTCACATGACCCATTGGAGAGAGGGGAGAGGAGGCCTGTGTGGATCCCGATGACTACATTTCTGGCTCTGGTCCCAGGAAGTTTCACAGTAACTCTTTTTATTTAAGGTGTCTTAAATTAGTGCTTTTTCTGGAATACCGTAGTGAGGGAAGTACCAGCTTACTGTACAGCTTCATCTCCCTCTACTCTGTCCGCCTATACCCACTACACGCCTACCACTGCCAGAACTCAGGACTACCGCTTCCTTCCTGCCGTTGTCTTCCCTTTGCCTGGGACACCTTCCTCCCAGCTCTACATGTGGTGATCCATATATCCTAGATGCTACATTTTACCTCCACATCCCCAAGTAATGCCTGCCTCCTTTCCCATCCTAGCCTTAATTTTTATAACACTATGTTTTCACTTTGAGTATAGCGATTTTTTATGTCTGAGAGGTGAGATTTCCTTTTAAATCTTGCAAAGTGCTGTACATAGTAGGTGCTCAACGAATGAATCAAATTTGTTTCAACTAATTGAAAGGTTAAAAAAAGAATAAACACGTGTGTTCAAAAATGAAAGTGCATTTGTTTCTGCCATCTTTCTCAAAATCAGTTCTTAAGACATTTAAAGAAAGTTACAAAAGTCTTGTTTGTGTAATGCAGGGTGGGCCCACTGTATGTAAAGGGATTCACAGTAACTATTTCAGGCTTTGGGGGCCATACAGGTCTTTGTTACATGTTTCTCTTTGTAATTTTTTAAAGAACCCTATTAAGTGTAAATATTCTTACCTTGCAGGCTACACAAAAACAGGTATGATTATAGGAAATAGATAAAACTGATATAGGTCACTAGTTGAGGAATGCTGCATGTTACACTGTTTCTCATTCCCACATGGGCCACTGTTTTGTCTTTGTGATGGAAACAAACAAATGTCTGCACTGCAGAAAGCAGTGAAAGATGGCTTTGGAACCACACATCTGGCATTAAATTAATTCTTAAGTTAGTGATCTCTTTGATCTTTTATTTTCATATGAAGGATTAGGTGTAATTTAGATGAAAAGTGACAAATACAGGGCTAAATCCTTAAGATCTACTATACAGAGAGTAGTTGTTAATTTATTTATGGCATCTTCTATTTTGGGAAACTGAAGAACTTTGTGCTTTTTGTCAAAGTGTCCTAAGACCTGGAGGGAAGTCTAGATTTTGGACTCTGATTTTGGGGCTTCCCTGCACTTCTGGAGTCCATAAAAGTCTCAGTTCCTGCCCCACACCCACATCATCACCTTCCAGATGGTTGGTAACTTCTTGAAACAAATTATTTAAGCCATAACATAATAGAGAGGTGACTGAATATTTAATTTATTAATATATGCACCCACTGAAATGGCTCCTAGATGTGTAGAAGCCAAGAAGGTTTTTTTTTATCATAATTCAAAATGGATAGCTATTTGTTCTTAGCTTTATGAAGAGCTACTCTTTCATTTGATGCATTCACCAAAAAGAAAAATAAGCTACATGTTCTTCTTTCTTATAATCCCTCTCCTCCCCACCCCCCACCCCCAGAGATGTTTTATAGAGTGGTTTGCAAGGCTAGCAGTCTACCAATTCAGGGATATTATCTCATGATGTTAGATTAATTTCCAGACCTGTGAGGCAATGCTACCATGTGCCCACAAGATGTCTATCTTTCCCTGTCTGTAGTTTAGACACAAATTTAATTTCCTGTGTATTTATGCCATATCAGCCCCCTTTATGTATGGATGGAAAGGCCACCTTTAGGGTGTCTCCGGTGGGAGACATTTTGTGGGAACCATCTGCCCCTCACGATCCACCGAATTGGTGCTGAGCTACTTTGCCCCGGTGTTTCTCACTGCCCTGGGTGATGCTGGCGTTTTGCTTTGTCCCCCAGAACCAGCAGTAGGTCCTGTGCCTTTGCTTACAGCCCTTGCTCTTACCCTCAAAGGGGTGCAAAGTCTGGGGAGGAGGGCAAGCATTGCTTCTTCCTGGAAGATTGACTTTATTCAGTAATCAAAAAAATCCTGATTTTTGTTTAAAACAAGCATAGTTGGAATAGAATGCAAAGCTGACACGATCGTTAAAGATCTATGGTTGTAAAGGCCTCTCGTGGGTGCAGTACCTTCTTCAGGGCAGTGCCGGCTCACTCTGCCTTGCATGTGTATGGTATTTTGTGAATATCCGGAAGTTGGGACAGCTTGTCACGTGAGAGCTTCTGGGACTGTGGAGAAGGGGGGTGGGGCTCAGAGAGGGTGGCAGGAGAGAGGATTCTGTCTGGGGGAGTTGATGTGCCCGGGCACGTTGCTCGTACCCCAGAGAAGAGTGGGGGAGGGAGGAGAAGTGTGTCTCTTCACCTTAGGCCAGTGAGGCGTCATGGAGTGAATCAGAATTCCATATATGCCTGGAGTGATTGGGAGGAACCTTGGGAAGGCCAAAGGGGGTGAGAGATTCTTGGGGCTATGGGAAGAGGGCCACTGGGAGACAGTTCACCACCATTGGACAAAGGTAGTGGTTTTCTATGCAGTCGTTACATAGGCTTCTCGATGGGAACTGTCCAGGGACGCGAGAGGACAGCCAGGAGGGAGGACAGAGATTGAGCAGGTTTTCTAGATGCCCAGGGCTGAGGCTGAGTGAAAGCAGGCAGCCTGGAGTAACCTGTTGTTACTATATCCACCATCAAAACAACTGCAGGGGATGCCACAGCTGGAAAGGCCTGCCTTGGCCCTCTCCTGTAATCCTGCACAAGCGGCAGATCCTGTCCACTGCTCACCAAAATCTGTGTCACCTTTTCCCAAGAGTTCCCCGGGCTCCCTTGCTACTGATATGAGATTAAGTTCCACTGGTTGAATGTCAGCATCAAGGAGTCCCATTGGTGAGGTCTCTACTCACATCCATCCACCTCCCCTCCACAGCAGTCATGCCATCCCAGACTGCGGGCTCCTCCCGAGGTGCTGTAAGGAGCCCCCCCACTGCAGGGAGCTGCTGCTTCCGCTTGGCGGCTGCTCCTGCTCAGCCCCTGCCCTTGGCCACCCACTGTGAGTGGCATCTGGCTGTGCACAGGGTGACACAGTGGAGAAGAGAGGCATTCAGGATCATAGTGCCAGGTGCATGTTTTGCAACGGGAGATGGAGAGGCTGTCTCCGTTCCAAGTACAACAAGGAAGAGTGAGAGTTTATAGCTGAGGAGCAGGATGGGACATTTGTAAGAGGATAAGGGGGATTCTGGTTAAACCGAACTAACCGGATTTAGAGGAGAGGCGGTTACTCTCAGGGGAATTTCATCTCCCGTCCCCACTTCAACCCCAGAAGATCTGCTATTGGAGATCCTCCAAGGTATCATCTAAAGCAAGGATTTCACTCCCAAAAAAAGTCTGGAGACATCTTTCTCAGAGCCATGGCTCAGCCATAGTTGAAGGGAAGGCCTGCCCCAGAGGGGCTCAGCTCTGGGAAATCCACCAGGGCATTGCCGAAGCAGAGGCATATATATGATCATCCACTGTTACCACTACAGGCTGATAGAGCGGGTGTCCCCACAGGGTGACAGCAACAAGGCAGACCGCCAGGAAGGACCGGTGGTGAGAGACACAGCACAGGTGCCTCCAAGCCCAGTCCTGCCTGGAGGTTGACTCTTCAGATGCAGTCCTTTCAGGCAAGTCTGAAGAAAGAGGTCCCTGAGGGACGTGGTGCGAGGAAAGCAGTGCTCCTTTTGCAATGGGCTTCCTGTTCCACTCTGTGGAAGGAAGGGCACTGTGGGAAGCAGCATCCCCAGCCCCCAGGTGGCTGTCCTGCCTGCTGGGACTCCCCTGCCCCCAGCCCCGAGCCAACCTCCCAGCCAGACATGGAGGAAACCTAAATGCATATCACTAAGTGAAAGATGCCAATCTGAAAAGGCTACATAGTGTATGATTCCACCTATGTGACATTCTGCAGAAGGCAAAACTACAGAGACAGAAAAAGATAGTGGATGTCAGGGATTAGGGGAGAGGGGGGATAAATAGAGGAAGCACAGAGGATTTTTTTTAGGACAGTGAAACAACTCTGTCTGATACTTTAATGGTGGACACATGTTATTATACATCAGTCCAAACCTATACAATGTACAGCACCAAGATTGAACCACAGTGTAAACTACAGACTGGGGGTATTT
Source organism: Myotis lucifugus (assembly GCF_000147115.1). Lineage (NCBI taxonomy): Eukaryota > Metazoa > Chordata > Mammalia > Chiroptera > Vespertilionidae > Myotis > Myotis lucifugus. Next base: position 51,972,327 of record NW_005871048.1, on the reverse strand, counting down.
ATGATGTATCAATGCAGGCTCATCAGTTGTAACAAATATACAACCTGGTGAGGAATGTTGATAGTAGGGAGGTTATGCCCTTGTGGAAGCAGGAAGTATATGGGAAACCTCTATCCAGTGGTTCTCAACCTTCTGGCCCTTTAAATACAGTTCCTCATGTTGTGACCCAACCATAGAATTATTTTCGTTGCTACTTCATAACTGTAATGGTGCTACTGTTATGAATCGTAATGTAAATATCTGATATGCAGGATGGTCTTAGGTGACCCCTGTGAAAGGGTCGTTTGACCGCCGAAGGGGTCGCGACCCACAGGTTGAGAATCGCTGCTCTATACTTTCCACTCTATTTTTCTGTGAACCTAAAAATGTTCTAAAAAAAAATAAATAAAACCTATTAACAACAAAACCCCAAGAACAGAAAGTTGCAGGCAGTGGAAATAGCTGCAGAAAGTCTTCACTTGAGGAGTAATGTGGGAGGTTAAAGCATCAGAAACCAGCTCAACGTCTGGAATTCACTGGGTATCAATTAATTGAGGTGAGGGGGTGGGCACAGACCAGATCCTACAGGAGCTCGTAAGCCAGGGAAGAAATGTTTTAGATTGTAAGTGCAAGGGCAGCCATTGAAGACTTTTAAGGATGGAGTGGCACTATCTGATTCACACTAAAACTTTTCATTACTGCTGTCTTGGAAGTAGGCTGGGAGCCTGGGTGTCATTTCCTGAGTTGGGAAAGAATCAGCCTGAGGTAGGAAATCAAGGATGTGTTGCTTTAAAGGCGTGTATAACTTAAAGAGGTTGTTTATTTCCTTTCTGGATTTCCCAAGGAAGAATCATACAATTACCCGGAAAAGTAATGTTTTGAGTTTCTTACTGACCTTAAGATTCTCAAACTGACCTTAATGATTCTCAAAACTTCCCTATTTCTGAAATTTTAAGGGTTCAGATTGTGAGTTGAGATGGTTTTATTCTAAGATCGTGAGAATATAGCACATTTGGTCATTTATCCAGGAAGAAAATTGTTTTCAAGGAGGAAAAAAAAAACCCCACACGTTTTTCATTTAAAATACATGTCTAGCAATTGTTTGTAGTTTAGATAAAATTATAGCAAACATCTTTGGCCAGAAATTTTCCTTTGGCCTCTTCCTTAAGCCCTGACATAAAGAAAAATGGTGCTAAGCTCTAATAGTGCATTCCAGATACATGGTGGAAGCTCTAAGACTTGTGGACAATCATTCAACATATACTTGCATGGAAAAAAAATAGCTTATATTAATGTTTTTTATTTTTAAAAATATAGAAAAGTATGACCCCAAGTGTCTCTCAGATGTTAAATTGTTGTTATATTCTGATTTTCTACTCAAAGAAGAGCAGTTTTATACAGATATTGAGAAAAAAATTCAAATATCTATTTAAACATGGGTTGAAATCTCTGAAAATTCAGAAGCAAGATCTGAGAAGATTTATAGAGATATATCACATCCCCATCAAGCTCTGAGGGTATGAATTGCAGTTGAAAGTCTATCCTTGTTTTCAGGAACTAAGAAATTCAAAGGGTATGTGTAAGGGAAGAGGTATGTGCAAAAATGTAAACAATCTCACTTTTGAGCAGACAAAACTTTTCAGGGTTCTACTGAGGCCGATAGTTACATCGCTTAGAAATGACTCAGTTGTAATCAACAGAGAATTCAACTTTATTTTATTTTAAAAAATTAAATGTATTTATTGACCTTAGAGAGATTGAGCTGCTGCTCCACCCATTATGCATTCATTGGTTGACTCCCACATGTGCCCTGACCTGGGATTGAACCCACAACCTTGGTGAATCAGGACAACTTCCCAACCAACTAAGCTACCCAACCTCATCTTGTTTTAAAGGAACATGTTGGCTCTTGTGGGATTCAGGGCTCAGTGGCTCTGACCTTGTAACTCCGCTGCAGTGATTGGACAGGCCCCCTCTGCACAGTCACATGATGGGTGACAGCCACTCCTTGTTCTGCATTTCTATGGGTTCTCATCCACTAGCGAAGAGAGTTATCTGGTCCTGCTCCTAGCAAACAAAAATCTGCCTCTCTAAGCCAGATGCTCCTACCTGAACCAGCCTCTGAGGTTGGGAGAAGCTTAGATCTGGGTCACAGGTCCTCCCCAACAGCCAGGAGCACAGGCAGCACCCATAGGCTGTATGGGTGAGGGACATACCTACGTGGAATCTGATGCCTCTACTCAAGGTGGCAGACTGGATGCTGGGCATCCCTCTCACAGAAGTGGCTATTCCTGTGGGCACTGTGACTATACTGCCTACTTGTGGTTCCCGCTTTATGGAAAGTTTGGAGGAGCAAATGCTGTGAGTGGCTAATGGCTCCCTTTATGGCGAAGGTGACTGATTATGTTAGAGACTTCAACAGTAAAATGAAACCAGATTTGGGAGGGTGGTTTTAAAGGAAGATTTTCTTTAATTTGTTCATTCATTAGACATATTTTATGGGCCACCATTCTCCATGCCAGTCCCTAGGCTCTGCACTAAGACATGGACGTGGAAGCTCACCAGGTCTCCAGGAGCTCCCTTCTGAGTCAAGTAACTCAGAGAGCTAAGAATATCTGTTGTTGACATCATAAAAAAGGAGGAAGGAAGTCCTTAAAATGCCTAGTAACCAAATATCACTGGGGAATTGACTGAGTTATATACCTGAATACCTATTTGAAGAGCCTTATGTGGATAACATATAAAGACAATGGGTTTGTCCCTATGCAAGCAATCATTTTAAAGGAATGAGCAAGAATGCTTGCTTAGCACTCATCTAGTTCCCTGCCCAGCTGACAATGAATCATTCATATTAGGTAGCTATAACCAGGACATGAAAACTTAAGTCATGGCAATTAAACCAAAGTGTAGACAAAACATCAGAGACAAAAACAACAGACTCCTCCAGTGGTAATGACTTTGCAAAGCTTTATCTATATTTTGGGGGAAAATGACACCACAGGTATGATAAATTCAAATCACATCTAAAGGATCAGATTGCATAAAATTAAAGCAGATAATTTCCCATTGTTTAAACAGGGCTTCATGTGGTGGGTAGAGGTGATTGGCAACAGTAGCCTCCTTTCATCTTCTCTCATGTATCTTTTACACATTAGAGAGCACAGAAAGCTAACACCACTTCACTCATGTGTCTTCATCGTTAGAATGATGGACATGGATAAGCTTCTGCCAAGTAGATGCACTCACAAAAGTATTGGAAGAAAGGAGCAAGCAGGAGGTCATATTTCTGCTGATGTGACATTTTCTCCACAGAGGTGCTCCTGTGTGGCATCACTAGATGTTTTAGGTGTCGAGAATCCTTTGTAGCCGTCGTGGCTAGAGCTTCTTTTCTAAAAAATCCTCACCTGAGGATATATTTATTGACTTGAGAGAGAGAGAGGAAAGGAGAAAGAGAGAGAGAGAGAGAGAGAGAGAGAGAGAGAGAGAGAGAGAGAGAGAGACATTGATCAGCTGCTTCCCTGACCAGGAATCAAACTGAGCCACCCAGGCTGGGTGGCTGGAGCTTCTTTGTACAGCTAAGAAAGGAGGTCACTGGAGGCACCCCATGGACACCGTTCTCCTGACACGGCACCTTTCTGACACGGCACGGGTCCCCACCCCTGATCTGCTTTGTCCTGCAATGTCTTGGAGTCATCCTTGGAGGCCCAGCCTGGAACCACTTTTCTAACCCAGGGTCCAACAATTCTGTGGACTCTCTGTTTTAAAGGCTGTTTTACTTAAAATGGTTGAAATTGTTCTTATTTCTTACAATGTGGAGGCTGTTGGCCAAGTGGGCCAATAGAGCCCTGTGTGCTCTGTGACATGACATTTTTTTAAATTTGTGATTGTCACACTGTTCGGGGTGTGGGAAGTGCTACTGGCATCAAGTAGGTCAAGCCTAGGGCCTATGTGGAACATCCTGCAACACACAGCACAGTCCCTCAGCAGGAAGAACTGTCAGCATTGAATAGCCACATTGTCAAGGCTGGGAACCCCTGGTCTCACGCCTTATACAACAACGGGAAGCTAAAGAGACTGTGGGTTATTTCGGTTATTTATAAAGGTGTTTCTCTCTCAATCATACCTCATTGTTCAACCCAATGAAAATAAAGAGCGAAAGTCACCTGGTTTCAAAGCAATCTATAGAATTCAACATTTTTAAAAATCACATAGCAATCTTGGTTAGACATTCACATGTGGTAATAGATCAGGCAGAATTATATTCCTCCCAAAATAAAGCACTAGAGAGTGGGAGAAGATTTATTGGGCTTTAAGGAATGAAGGGAAAATTATGTTATCAAGTGACAGATCGGAATTAATCAAAGATTAGAAAATGCACACCAGAGCCAGCCTCCTCTGCTGCCTCCTTCCCACAGGAGCAGCAGGCTGGCTGACCCTCTGGATTTCCGTGGTCACACATCCCAGAGCTCGAGCATGCTTTGTAGGAAGATGTTTTTTGGGGGGATGTCTGGGGCCCAGCACTTGGAGAGAAGTTTACCTAAATTCTACTCCCTGGAGCCTGTGATGATTTGAAAGTAATAGAATAAAGTTGCCAAGCCAAGAGGATGATTTCAAAAGGCATGTCAGTGCTGAGGATGGAAACCGTTTGCTCATTGCAAAATTGTGGGATAGATACGTGATGAGGAATTCAGAGGGTCAGAACCCTGAAAATCCCCAGGACTGCTGATTCAACACGCTCATTCCACAGACCAGGAACCTGGGGTCTCGGCACAGCCCAGGGGCAGGCCAGATTTGGGATGGATAGTCCTGTGTCTCCACATCTCCCTGTGCCTTTTGCTCCCAGGCCCACTCAGGGAGTGGACGGACAGTCCTGAGAGAAAGCAGCAGGACCTCCCTTGAGCTGCTCAGAGGTGGACCTTGTACGAGCAGTCCCACATGGAGCCCTCGCTCTTTACCAAAGCTCTCTGCTCCCCAGGGCAGAGCTGAGGACCTGGCAGGCCAGCCAACCCAGTCAACCACTTCATAGACAGAGCACACAGCTGATAAGGGTTCAGTGTGCTATCTCTCCAAGACCAATTTGTTATTACAGAGTTAACAGTGTCTTCACTTAGACACAAGACTGTTTAATGATGTACCCTCACACATCATAAATAAGTCAATATCATATCATATCATATCATATCATATCATATCATATCATGTAAATTGAGAAAGGTATAGAGAAATAAATAATAAATACCATAGTATGTGCATATATAATATGTATTTCATTCATTTGTTACTTTGTATAGAGATACATAATGAATATATTCTTTTTTATAAAATTTATCTTTATTGTTGAAAGTATTGCAGATGTCCTCCTTATTTTCCCCTCATTGAACCTTCTAACCCACACTACCTCCTGCCCCAGGCCTTCCCCACACTACTATCTGTATCCATGGGTTATGCATACATGTAAATAAGTTCGTTGGTTAATCTCTTCCCACCCACCCCCACCTTCCCTCTGAGATTTGATAGTCTGTTCCATGTTTCTATGTCTCTGGGTCTATTTTGTTCATCAGTTTATTTTGTTCTTTAGATTCCACATATGAGTGAGATCGTGTAATTCTTGGCTTTCTCTGTCTGGCTTATTTCAGTTAGCATAATATTCTCCAGGTCCCTCCATGCTGTCTCAAATGGTAAGAGATCATTCTTTTTTACTGTGCCATAGTATTTCATGGTGTAAATGTACCCCAGCTTTTTTATCCACTCATCTACTGATGCACACTTGGGCTGTTTCTAGATCTTAGCTATTATAAATTGCACTGCTATGAACATAGGGGTGCATATATTTATAGAGAACATGAAATATAATATTCTATAAATATGTGTATATTTTATTAATATGTTTTTATTTTTCTAGCTATATGACCATTGTAAATACACTTTTATAACAATTTCTTAACAATGAATTCTGAACATAAATATGAATGAATCTATACTGATAAGATCATAGTTTTATCTTATGGGTTGCAAAACTGTCCACTTTAGTTGGTTCAACCTAATCCCTGTACTTGTACATTTTGGTCAGGGTTTCTCAACCTTTCACTATTGGCATTTGGGCTGTTCATTCTCTCTATGTGTGTGTGTGGTGGGGTGGGTGGGGGTGGGAGGGTCGGGGGGGAGGGGCTGCCCTGTGCCCTGTAGGAGGCTGAGCAGCAATCCTGGCCTCTGCCCACTAGATGACAGCAGTAGCTTCTTCCAGTTGGGACAATCAAAACTCTCCCTGAGGCCAGAACCACTCCAGGTTGAGAATCAGCAATTCATTTCCTTTTGTCTCCTCTCTCTATCTCTCTCTCTTTCTCTCTCATTGTTTTTCTTTTTCTTTTGACTACATTAAACAGAGCTGCCCAAATTTCCTTAGAGCTTTTTGCCCTCCTCTTTCCAAGCATATCCACTGTGGACATTCCTAGATGTTCAATTACTGTTGCAGAGAAGAGGCATCTCGTCAAGAACTTTGATATAGTTTTGCTAAATTTCGGTCCAAGTATCATTTTTTAAAAGTTAAAACACAACTCTCATGCAAATACAAAGCAAGCCTCTGTCCAAGGTTTCCTTGTCTCATTGAGTGAGACAACCAGCAAGATGGTAGGGCAGGTTCAGAAAGAAGTGGAGACGGGGCCCAAAAGTACTGCAAAAACACTGGGAAGAGGGTGTTCAGTGGTGCCCACAACGGAGCACTAACCTTTGGGCCGTCAGCCTTTCCAAGGCTACAGGACATCACTCATTTCCACTGACATCAGACAGGAACCACTTGCGTTGCTCTCAGTTTCCTGTTAACATGGACTCTCACAGCTTGTGAAGTATCCTCATCAATAGAAAATAATCTGTTAAACCAAGGTGGTTACTTCTAATGATTCAGATAGATATTAAGTGACGGTTAGCCAACACCTTGAAAAGCCCGCGTCATCCATTGCCTATGTCTGAATTCTA
>NW_005871048.1:51889370-51965276 GCF_000147115.1 Myotis lucifugus | reverse complement strand
TTTCCTGAATTTTGTAAAATTTACTCTGTTCGACTGACACACCTCCCATCACCATAACCAGCATGGATGATTCTCACTCATTCTCATTCTATCCTATCAGACAGGTATTTTATTACTTTGTTTCAACTTATTCCACTATGAGGTCAAATATGTTCTCACATGTTTATTGGCCATTCCTGCCCCAATTTAGCTTGCCTACTCATGCACTTTGCCCATTTTCCTTTGAGGGAATTCAACGTTTTCTCATTCATTTGTAATTCATTTATCCATTTAGAATACCGATCATCTGTCTTTTATAAATGTTAGACATATTTTTCTCAAGGTCCCTTTACCTTTTCATTTAGTTTTTCTTTATAAGAGAAATTTATATATAATCTAGCCCAGTGATGGCGAACCTTTTGAGCTCGGCGTGTCAGCATTTTGAAAAACCCTAACTTAACTCTAGTGCCGTGTCACATATAGAAATTTTTTGATATTTGCAACCATAGTAAAACAAAGACTTATATTTTTGATATTTATTTTATATATTTAAATGCCATTTAACAAAGAAAAATCAACCAAAAAAATGAGTTCGCGTGTCACCTCTGACATGCGTGGCATAGGTTCGCCATCACTGATCTAGCCCATCAGTATTTTTCTTTATGGTTTCACTTTTGCGATTAAGTTATTTCTTAACCCCAGGATTAAATATTTATCTATGCTTTCTTCTACTATATTTAGAGGTTATTATTTCTCACATAAATTTGTATTCCATTTAAAGTTCATTTTAAAATAAGTGGAGAGTTGAAAATATAACACCCCCCCCCCCCCCCCCGCAACAAAAAAAGAGCTAGCCAGTTTTCTTGACTCTATTTGTTGAATAATTCATCTTTGAAAGTCCTTTGGCTCAGATGTGAAGTCCCTGTACAGGAGAGCATGTTTCTGGACTGCCTGTTCTATTCTCTTGATCTTCCTCTTGTCTTGGCCCCAGGCCATAGAATGTAAATCACTATTGATATGTAATACACTTTATCTGGCTGACCAGATCTCATTTAAAAAGTCACAGCTTTTTTTGTGCAACTGGTTGAGAGTCTATTTATGTAGCATTTAGATAAGTGAAAAGGTGTTCATTTTTTTAGGACAGTGACTTTTCATTTTCTTATCAGATCACGTGTTTCCTATTCAAAATTATTTTCCTTTCTTACTGAGCATTTTGAAGCCATGAAATTTCCCTCTATGTAGTGAAGCCACTTGTCTTAAATATTCTTACCAGACCTCCTTTTGCTGTGCCTGGAGTGTCTGGGAATGTTTAGGCCCAAGGTCATAGGGGAACATCCAAGTGTTGGCCAAAAGCACCTGCCACACTCATGAGGGTGCAGGCTCTCATATGCTCAGGACACAGCATGGTTGGATTGCTGTGGAGAGTAGGCAGATATTCATTTATTTGTTGAGTGTTTTTCTTGTTATTGTTGTTGTTTGTTATTAAACTCTGAACCAGTCTTCTCAAACTGGGTTCCTCGAGTCCCGTGAGATTTATTAGAATGGAGGAAAGCACTTTTTGGAACAGCAGTGTTGGGAAATGCCCAGTTAAGTCTTGTTAAGCAAGTCTCCCTGTAGCAGAACTTCTCCAGGCCTTCAACCTGCTACTATCCTGTGACTCTCCAAGAATGTGATGGTTACTAGACCTTTTCCAGGAAACAACAACGAACAGCCAGTGAACACCAGCTTTCTAAGCCCTGCAGCCAGGAAAGACTATTTTCCTGATACTATTATTTTTCAAGCAAAATTATGAAAAGGACAAAACATCTCCAAAAGCAAAAATGAAGACAGCTATAATCTAATAAAAGGGTGATATGCAAATCAACCGTCACTCCATCACAAAGATGGCGGCGCCCATAGCATCCCGCGCCCCAGCTGCGGAGAGAGGAAGGGCGTCTGGGCAGGCAGCACACCCCCAGCCCAGTGGACACAATGCAGGGGGGCCTCTGAATGTGAACTGCAAAGGAAACACCTTTTCTGACCACTCATTGGCTAAGCTCCCTGTATGCTGCCACTCACAGTGTTCTTGGAAACTTGGGTAATAAGAATCCAAGAAGGTGATCTAGGGTTTTTCCACCATACTCCTGGAGGAAAAAACTAAGGTCCGCTGCTGGAGGGGCTAAGAAATGTCATATCCTGCCCTAGCTGGTTTGACTCAGTGGATAGAGCCTCGGCCTACCGACCGCAGGGTGCAGGTTCAATTCTGATCAAGGGCATGTACTTAGGTTGCAGGCTCCTCCCTGGCCAGGGCCCAGGTCAGGCAGGGCTCATGCAGGAGGCAACCAATCAAAGTGTTCCTCTCACTTTGATGTTTCTCTCTGTCTTTCCCTCTCTCTTCCAAGCTCTCTAAAAATCAATGGAAATGTATCCTCAGGTGAGGATAAAAAAAGAAAGAAAGAAAGAAATGTCATATCTTATGAAAGAGAAATCTTGAAAATGCCTAAAGAAAGTTGTCATTTTTTCGTGGTGAAGGGACTGGAGTCTGTGTTGATGAAAACACCTTGGCGGCTGCGGTGGCTGGCAGTGGCAGCAGCAGTGGGGTGATGGGGCTGGCACCTTCCCCTGATCAGCTCGGTCACCTCCCCCAGAGGCCAGACTATGGGGAGCAGGCCTAAGCCGTTAGTAGGACATCCCCTGATGGCTCCCAGTCTGTGAGAGGGGGCAGACTGAGTTGAGGAACCCCCTCCCCCAGTGCACGAATTTCGTGCACCAGGCCTCTAGTTAAATATAATCATTGACAACAGGAACATGATCCACTCTGCCTTAGATGGTGCTTTCTATTTTTCCAACGGAATTTTAGGCATTTTTCTCAGCAGTCCTCACCATTCCCAGAAGAGGAATGGAGGATCAGCATTATTGACCCATTTTGCTGAGAATGTTGGTGTCTGGGGTTGTGGGATAGTGGAGCCTGCTTAGGAAATCTGCATCTATTGATTGCATAACAGATTTTGTTAGCTTTCCTTTGCTGTGTAAAAGTTACCGAGAACTTAGTGGTGTAAACCAACAGCCATGCATTACCACACAGACCTCCAGGTTAGAAGGCCAGGCACAGTGAGGCCAGATTCTTGGCTCAGGGTCTCACACAGTGAAACTGTGGTGTTGGCCAGGCTTTCTTCCTATCTGGAGACTCAAGAAAAGAATCTGCTTCCAACTTAGGCAGGTTGTTGGTGGAATTCATTCATGGTTGTAAGACTGAGAACCTTAGGTGCTGGAGTTTGTTCACATTCCTTACCATGTGGTCCCCTCATCTTCAAAGCCAGGAACAGGGAACCTCCCTCATGTTGAATTTTCCTTATGCTTCAAATCTCTTCAGGAAGTTCTCCATCCCTTTAGCGTCTCACCTAATTAGGTCAGGTTCACCCAGAATAATCTATCTTGAAGCCAACTGATTTTGAACCTATTTTCATCTGCAAGACTCAATCTCAGCAGTACTTAGGTTAGTGTGATTGAATAACTGGGGGATGATTTGTGCACACCATGGCCTCTGGGGGAGCGGTAGAAATCTGGGGGTCATCTTAGAATTCTGCTTCCCACAGTCACTCATGTTGGGTTGCACTGGCTTTAGAAATTTCTGTGCTGCTAAGATGGCCCATGTGTGCTTGTGGAAATAAAAAATAAATCAGAAGAGATTTGATCTTAGTTAGTTAGTAAAATGCACGAGAACCCCAAAGACATCCCTAAGATGCTGACAACCAGGCAAAATTCTTCCCATGTCTGGGACAATTGCTTTCCTTGCTGTTGTCTGTGATGGAAAGAATCTGTATGGTGTCTCCATGGTTGCCTTTTAACGAATATTTTAAAGAGAGTCCATTCTAAGCTTCATTGTTGTCCATGGTTGTTACAATGCTCACATTTGGGGCAATGAAATAACTAACTATCATGGCACAATGTTCTTTATGAGATGTTAATATAAACACATTGTTTGCCCTTGATGATAAATTGAGAGAAACTACCAACGCCAGACCCCCAGATTGAAACCTTTTAATGTGACTGCCACATCGTTCCACTCCAAGCCATGGTTTCCCCAGCTACACCTGACCTCACTTTCTGAGTTCCTGATTACAAGTCTATAAAAGTCACTCTGTAAAGTTTTCAGTGAATCTACCAGGTGAAAAAAATTACCCAAACTAAACTCCCTGGCTATGGGTTGGTTGCAGCTCCCCATTTTCAGCCAGTGTTGGGGAGAGAGGGGAACCCTGGGAAGATGCTAAAGGACCATCCCACTCTATCTCAGCGCCAAACTCATCTCTGCAGGAACCACCCATTTTCCCTGTGACTGGAGAAAGCTGCCACCAGGCACCAAGCTGGCTTCTTTTGGGGCTAGAGAGACAAGCCCCACTGCATGGCTTCCTCTGCGTCAGGGCTGTCACCAAGGACACCAATCTCCAGCCATTCTCTCTGAGCTCTGATGTCATAGATTCAACACCCCGGGACTGGGAGCTGGGCTCATTTTCTCAAGCAGGCCACGCTAGTATCATTAAGCTGCCTGGTTTTAATTTTCAGCCACTTCCCAACTGTCTACTTAGGCATGTTGAAAGCCAAACTCATTCATTCTTTCCACCATTTCCTGGTGATTGGAGCAGTTTAATGATTGTCTTGTGAGGAGGAGAAAGGGATGCAGATCAGGAACAACTGGAGAGTGATGAGAGAGAAGAATTGTAAGTTGGAAGAGAAACGCCAGCTCATAAATGTGTAATTGAAAACATCATACTCGTACAATTACCATGTTAGGGCTTGCTTTAAGAGGGACTCTAAATTGATCATACTGCTGAGAGTCCACTGTGAGAAATAAAATTGTAGAATATCTGGGGGGCATTCCAGTTCTTCTCAACTTTATCCAACAGTTCAGTGTGTGGGAAAGAACATGGGGGTGGTTTTAAGGGGCTTCAGTGGTCCCCTTGACCTTCAGTACATGTGCCAGCCCTGTAATGACAGGCTGTTCAGGCCTGAGCTCAATCACTGAACAAAACCTGTAGAAATGCTCCAGTGTCCTCTGAGAGAGAGAAAGCAGACACTTTGCTGGTCCACCTCAAATGCGATATCTCATCCTGTTGACAGCTGCAGATTTTAGAGAACCGGTGGTGGCTTTGAGGTGAGCTATTTCGGACATGTCCCTGTTTGTTTTAGCCTTCAACATGCCCACGAAGATTGCCGGGGTTCTTGTTCTGGCATTAAGAAGAGTTCAGCAATCTGGAGTAGGGGCTGTGTGTAACTTAAATAAGGAACCCAGAGACGCATAATTTTGAAAGGCATTTGGGGGTCAGAGGAGCCTAGCTTAAGAAACTAAGATCTCCTCATCTCAGGACCCCATGCTTTTTATTAACACAAATTGTCCTGAGGCGAGGTGGAGATATACACTTCAAAGGGTCAGGTTCGTATACAGAGTCCATTGTCCGATTGGAAGAATCCCCTTCGGCTGTTCAGGTTTTTGGCCAGTAGGAGGCAATAACCTGTAGATTAAGATGCCCTGAGCTGTCTGGCAGCAAACAATCAATTTAATGCATCCTTTTCAGGTTTGGGGAAATGCCCTTCAGCCACTCCAGATGATTCAGCCCTGCTGTCATGCTGGAATTGGCTTCCGGCAGAAGATGTCCCAGGAGCGTCACAAACATGTCTTTCCCACGTCTACCTGAGCATTCCTGAAATCTTGCCCTTCAGTCAGTAGCTCTGCCCTCCTCAGACCTCACTTGAGAGGCAGCTGTGGGTCTCTCATGTCCTCAGAGCTCAAAAGCAATGGCAGAATGTTTCTGTGGACTTCCCCTCCTCTGGCCCCCCTTTCTGGCCAGGCTGCTTCTTCTCCCCAGATCACTGGAAGAAGATCCACTCCCAGAATTTCTGCTTTTTCCCTCTTCCCACTAATATCTAATATCTAGTCTCCTCACAGGTGCCTGAGGAATGACTTCAAAACCTAAATACTATCATGCTATGCCCCTGCTCAAACACCTCCAAAAGCTTCCCATTTTGCTTGAAGTAAAATTCATATTACTATGGCCTGTAGACCCGCATTCACAGATGCTGCCTCCTCTTACTCTTGGCCACCAAGAGCACTTCTCTCCTTCTGTTCATGGAATATGCCACATCCTTCCCACCTGCAGGTCTCCTCAGGCCCTGGCCCCCCAGCTGGAGCACGCCCCTCCAGGAAGTTCCCCATCCCTTTAGCGCAGTGGTTCTCAACCTTGGCTGCACATTAGAATCACCTGGGAATCTTTTTAAAATCCTAATTTCTGGGCCCCATCCTCCAGAAATTCTGTTTCTTTGTTATGGGGTGGGGCCACAACATTAGTAACAGGTTGAGAACCACTGCTTTAGCGGCTCACCTAGTTAGGTTGGGTCTCTGTTCAAATGCCTCCTCCTAAGAGGCTTCCCTCCACCACAGGTGGTGAGTCTGGTGGGGCAGGAGTCCCAAAGACAAGAAGGGGCCTCTGCGTGGGCGTGGGGTAGTCCCTCAAATTTTTGGAAAATTAATGAATGAATGAGTAACTTCCCTAATATCTCAGAAGGCTTAACCATTTAAGCCAAGAACTAAGACAGGTTCTCACTCATAAGTTCAGTTCATTTCAATACCTGCGGGCTTGCCTATTCCCCTCTCTTCACTTCCGGATGCAGTTTGTTTAACAGAAAAGAGCATGTTACTCTTGTTCCTTGGCAAGGGTGACATATATGGAGATATGTCACAGTAGAAATGTTGAGGGTAGTGGACCAAATTACTCTGTGTGGAAGCAGCTTGACTAGCGTTTGTGAAACAGAAGAGGTAGCATAAGATTCTGCAAGGTGCCATATTGTCATGTGAGTGAAATTCTCAACGTAATACCATGAGGGTGGTTGACAGTCGCACCTTTTGCCAAAGAAGCACCACTGTGATGAGCAGTGACCACAGCTGTAGAATGGGTGGGTCCTCTGTGTTCACACTGTGTTTCTGGATCAGCCTCCCCAATGGAGGAAGCACATTCAGCCTTTTCTCCATTCACCTGATGTCAATTACTTTCTTGCCAGGGAAGTGGTTATCGGCCTGCCTGACATCCAGGAGTTTCAACTCTCCAAACTATCCATCTGCTTTCCTGCTGTGACTTTGTTTCCTGGCATCCATGTTTATGGGCAAAGATTATGCCACCATTTCACATCCTGGTCTTTCTCTCTCCCCAGCATCAGGCAAGATCCTTCTCAGTAGCAGGCATTTAACAATCCGGTGCATGCCTTTTATAATGGGAGATGAGTGACCTCTTTCCTGGTTGAGTAACCAATGTTCAGCTGTGCTTTGGCCTTGCTCTGGTTTTCCTGAACCCCATTCTCAGGATTGTGGGGAGCAGGGAAATAAGACAAAGGAGGTCAGATTCCAAAGAAGCTACCGAACTAACCTTATGTAATTCAACATGATTTCCAGGGATCTGTGTGAGGAGTGAATGCATCTCTGGTGTCCATAGATGGAAGGAGAAAGGAAGAAAGTGCAGCAAGAGACTTTGAAACCGTTTCCCAGAGAGCAAACTCTGCATCCAACTCCCAGCAAGTCTGTCCTGCCCACAAGAGAAATAGTGGCAGTTGCAGTGCATTCACACAGAGAAGAAGGCTCTTCCTCGCCTTGTCTGCATTGGCCATTTTTCATCGCTTGTGGAGGCTGCAATTGCTGCCACTATAGGTCGTGCTGGAGATGATACAGCCGGCTGAGCTTCGTGTTGAATAAATGTTGGCAACCGCATCATCTTTAAATTGATATTAATGTCAGGGTTGCTTTTTATAGTTTTCCTGGAGATTTTAGCAACAATAAGACCAAGGCAAGCATCATGGTACCTCAACCCAAATCAAGCTTGCATTTTTCTGATGTGTATTTAATTTGGTTTTGGCGTGCAGTTTCTGTTTTTCTTGGGTTTTACATCATTTATGATGTTGCATGGATACACTCTAACAAAACATCATCTATAATCAACTGAGGCTCACAGAAGAAAGAAATGTGTGCCAATTCCAACTAATCTGAGCCTTTATGGGAATAGCTGTTTGCTATGAATGATTGGCCAAACATCTGTGTCAACACTTTGGGAGCTGGAGATAGAGGGGTTGTTCATCGCCACATTCACAGTATTTCTAGCTCCATAGAGGGGGGAAATGCTCTTACAAACAAATGTCTCAACTAAGTTCCTCTGAAGTGAAATCTATTCTCTTAAATCATTATAATAATTAAAGATGGATATTTGAATGGTGTATGTGTACGTAAGTTGGGTAAAAAGTTTTGCCTTGTTTCATACTAAACTATCTAATGAAGTGACCTCCAGTCACTCTTGTGGGGTCATTTTAGGAAGAAAGCCATATTGTTTCCCCCATTATACAGAGGCATCTGGTCCCACCCACCCCTCTAATCCAGGCATCACTCAGCAATTTCTGGACTGAGAAAAGGCATACATATTCTTCAAGGGCGGCTGGCGTGATTAAGGGTGACAGGAAACCTCAATAATTGAGCCCACTGTACATTTCACACAAGCATCAACATCTGTCCTAAATTGTTTCACACATCCTGGCAGTTCTCAGAGCTTGTTGTGGGGAATGCATTTCTCCTGGTGATTACCAACACTCAGCTGTCCGACAACTCCGCCTCCTCAAGCACCCATTTACCACTGAGGTGTGGTGGGGAGGGTGGGCCATGCCTCAGGCCAGGAAGCTCTTTTCTGCACTACAGCACCACCTCTCGGTGCAGATTGTTCTCTGCTGGTCTTCCATTCTGTTCCTTTGTGACATCTGCCTACAGAGGGGGCATCACTTGAAGGTAGGATAGAATGAGATCTGCACACATCGGCAGCCAATTTTCTCAGATTTGAAAACAGACATGGATGGTGCTGCTGAAGAAACAGGACACTGTTGTAGCCTAGAACTCCATTTCTATCCCATCTGAATCAACTGAAAGGACCATTGATGTCCGGTCAGCAGCTGCCTCTGTTTTATCAGCTGCATCCTCTGTGGGCACGCAGACTCCCCCAAGCCCTCAGAGGGGGGCAACGCAAAACCTCTGAGTCATCAGATCAACTCCCTTAAATTCCTTGAGTTTAATAAAATGAAGTTTTAAATAAAATGGATTTTTCTACTTAAATGTCTGTCCCTGTTGCATCTGGCTCCTTTCTAAGCCCCTGGACTGGGGTACAGAGAGCAGGCAATGGGAAGGAGGGCCATCTGAGACAGTCTCAGACCCAGTGGGTCCTTTGAATTAATTATACCAGCGGGATGGAATCCAGCTGCAGACTTGATCCCACTCTGGACAAGCGGTTTCATCTTTTTGTTTCCCTGAGTCTGCCCTTTTGCTTTGTAAAAGTTCACCTATGAGGGAAGTTATCATGCACCAAAACCAAGTTAAACAGCCTAAATACATACATCCAGGTAAAGTCTTTCCAAGCTGCTGTCACTTACTCGGGAGAGAGCGCTTGCCATGGCTGAAGTCATCATGTGTCCCAGTGGGTTTACTCTCTCCACCTCAGCCTCAGACAGCTGTTAGCCTGGCCCTCTGCATTTCCCCCACTAGTGCTCATTAAAAAACCTCAGATTGTTCTGGTTTTGGCCTTAACCAGGAAGCCAGGTATTACTTTTACTGAGAAGCCTAAAACAGGAGAGATGACTGGTATTTATTTTCTTTCAAAGTTGGTGATTCTGGAGGCCAGGAGACACTGCGTGTCGCAGCGAGTAAGCCTGACCTCTCTCCTGAATGGCTGTCCATAATACCACGAGTGCTCCCGGGCCCAGCATTCCTACCTTGGAATTTGAAGGCTAAGCAGAAGTTCCATTCAGTGCATCTTCCTGGAAGCCAATCTATGTATCAGCACCCAATTTGCAAAGGACAGAAATGTAACTGGAGAGGATGTTCAGATGCTCAAATAGGTTTCACTAAGATGGAGCTATTTAATGCTTTTTCACAATAATTTTATCCCACCTCTCCCCAATTTGTGGGATTCCTCCCCCCAGTTGTATTTGTGACTTCACTGCAGTGAGGACAGGCTGCCTCAATGATATGTTGAAAAGAGTTGGGGTGACTGTTGAACTAAATCCTCTCATTAGCCTAAGCACCCACTACCCCTTTTCTTAGGTTCTCAGAAGATTAGAGCCTCAGGCCCCTGCATCCACCGTCCTGCTACTTCCTTAGGCCTTGCTTTGGAAATAGTATGTGTTGCTAACAGATTGGTGGGCACAAGCAAACACAATATTCTTTCTTGTCATTCTTGTCAAACATGTGGGTTAGCCACAACCTACTGACTCATATCAATGAGCTGATATGACCGCATAATATTTGGACTGAAAGGGAACTTTTCATTATAGCTTACTTTGTTAAAAGTTTACTCATTTGAGTGTAAAATGAGAAATAACTTACTTTGGGAGAATACATGTAAACCCTGGGACTTTGGAGCAAGCCCAGGGTAGGACAGCTAGATTTATCTCCCTATATTGTGCTTGGACTATTGTCGTGGTTTAGCACTTCCTGAAAAAAATTTGCTTTGGTTATATTCATGCTTAGATGCCCTGGAATGTGTCTTTGATTGATAAGAATGGCTCTTTGGAGCAGTTGTCCTGGGTTTTGCTTTACTCCAGGATTTTTTTTAATGACACTGTTATCATTCAAGTACTCAGAGAGGTACACACCTCAGTTTGGCACTTTTCTTTGCAACAAGTTGCTTTTGAGTAAGTCTAAACCAGGACCCTACTCACCTGTACGAGAACTCTGAAACCATGTGCAGGGGCAGGGGGACAATGAGATCACACATCTCATCAAAGCCACTGTGACTTTTCTGTGTCTTACTCAAGAACACAATGGATCCAACACTGGCACAAAGATAAAAGGGGAAGTTGAGTTCTTTGGGAGAACATACAGCCCTCGTATTATTTACTGGGCTTATTCAATTGCATGAAAGAACCGAATTTTACAGGAGTTGCTTTCCAGCTTTTGGAATACATTTTTGGATGTCCTGAACAAGTTGATTTGAGTCATTAATAAACTATCATAATTTATTCTATTTCCTTCTAAAATATCTACTCTTTATTGAATCAATTATATGTATTATTAGAGTGATTGATAACCAAGTTACAGAATTTACATGCTGTATCATTTTAATTTGAATATTCAGTTTAGTTTTGCTATAAACAGATATAAAAGTTTTAAGTTTGTTGTCTAAATGTTTCAGTTGCATATTTTTCTTGAGATATTGTTCTTAAATTTTAGTTCAAAAGGATTGGGAAAACATGCTTTCTATAATACCTTAATGATTTTCTAACCATCCATAAAGAAATAGAAAAGATGGGTAAAATGAACTAAATAGTTGATGACACTTCCTTGCTTTTAGTTTTCAATCTAGGAGTCTAGATTGAAAAAAATTATCAGGAGGGAATGAAGAAAGGAAGAGAGGAGAGAACACTAGACTATCAACTGATTTCACAATGAATGATTTCATGACAATTGAAATAGCTGAGAAGGAGAAGGTGTGGGTGTTCTTGGATTATGCACATGGGAGATTGAGCTGGTTTGAAGGCAGGTCCCTCTTCTTTGAGGAGCATATTTAAGCTGGTCGCAAAGGTATGAGAGGAATCAACAGGGATAAGGGGTTGAGGTGAGCATCCCAGGACAAGGAATGGCTTTCATTATAGTTGTGTCCTGATGTCATAACAACCCATTTAGGGATCCAGCCATTTCTTCAAGCCCTCATGCCACCATCCTCTGTACATGCTGCAATGATGCCATGGTCATAGTTAATGCTGCGTGTCCCCTGGTTTCCCAGTGTGCTTTAACTGCTTTCCCCTGGGCTCCCATAGCCCACGGACATGGCCCACTCTCAACCACACACCATATACAGCACATGCCTTGCTTCCCTGTCTTCATCTGTTCATGTCTGTCTCTATTCTTCTTCCAGGCTGGGCTGCGATGGCTTCTCCACCATTGTGTC
This sequence comes from Myotis lucifugus, assembly GCF_000147115.1. Taxonomy (NCBI): domain Eukaryota; kingdom Metazoa; phylum Chordata; class Mammalia; order Chiroptera; family Vespertilionidae; genus Myotis; species Myotis lucifugus. The sequence goes on along the minus strand of NW_005871048.1, from coordinate 51,953,355 downwards.
CCCTGCATCTACTACTGAGTTTAGCACATAATAGGTCAACTAATGAATGGAAGGAATACCCACCAGACTGTCAACTCATTAAAGCTCAAGGACTCTTGGGATGAAGAAAAGATGTGAACTTGTCCACACCTCTCCTCCACAAAAACCTTGTCATGATGAGGACTCAACATCTCACTAATCCCTTCTTTGAAATAACCAAATATTTTTAAACTCACTTATTTTACCAACAATTTCTTTTTATAAACTACCTATCTGAAAATGAAACACGCCTCACTGCCTTTGAACAAAAGTGGTCTATTTCCTTCTCTGTTGCTTCTTGTTCCTCCCAAGGGTGCTGTCTTCTTTTTATTTTGCTAGCATTCATATAGTCTTCCCTGCTTCCTTTCCTCTTTTCCCTGACTCTAGGAATGCTCACCATCAACTCACATAGCCTGTCCCTACAATCAGAATACATATTTCTTTTTTTCTTTCTCTTTAACACAGCCATCTCCTGCTCCCCTCCCATCTCTACAAACATTCACATACCTTTTCCCTCTACTCAAATTCCCTCTCACATTCTTCAACCAGAACTTCCCCATAGCAGCTGGACAAGGCCGGCTCACAGTTGGGGAGATTAGGTCACTGTGGCTTGTCTATACAGCTGTGTTTCTGGCAGGGCCCTGGAACCACTAAGCCCATCCCTCATGGTGAAGCCAATAGTTTAGTCTCGGATCCACTTTCCAGTCATGTCCATCCTCCTAGAAACATGACACATTCATAATAAACACCAGTCACCTAGCCCTGTAACCCAGTACCCACTTCCTTCAGGTTCCATAGCCCTGCCAGGACCCTGGATTCATTGAGAGATCCTCCCAGCTGGTGGTAGGCATGGCTGCTAAGACCACCATGGCTGGTGGTAGTGAGATCTGGGAGCAGGGGGTTTATCTGTGTGAGGTGGGGCTATTCTTGGGATGATGAGGGTAGTGGCTGCTACTTTGGGGTGGAGGAGACTGGCATTCTGGCCTCATGCTGGACACTTCTTATGTGGTACTAGACACACCTAATTTGAAATTTGTGGGTGGAACAGGAGCTATAGATTGGGTCTAAACCAGAAGAATGTCAAAGGCATGCCAGAGGGGAATTGGGGATTAGGTAATAGGGAGGGAAATGGGCTAGCCCATGATTGGGCTCTCAGTTCATCTGTGGTCACCAATAGTCATGGTTGGCAGAGGTCTACTTGAAGGCAAGGCCAAAGTTGTCAAAATAATGACTCTGCTTGAACACAGACCACACAATCATGGGATGCCAGAGCAGGACGTGACTTTAAAGCTGGTTTAAGGTTCATAATGTGAGACCAGTTGCCTAAGGTCATAAACATTTCAGACCAGTCTCCAAGCCTCCCTCCCTCCCAGTGGCCTTTTCACTATTTTACTTTTAATGCCACAGTGCAGACACTAAATGTTAATCAAGTAGGTGATTCTGGTTGTTACTCTAAATACTTCCCTGTATTACCTATGAAACCCTGTCAAGGATATAACATGGTTTTGTAGTTGGAAATTTTACATTCTGGCATCACTTAGAAGAAAACATAACTCATTTTGCAGCACCTGAGGAGAGCGAGCAGGAAATCCACAGACCAATATTGTGTCTGTGCAGATGTGTACTAGATGGTCTGCCCACCCTCCCTGGCCTCCTCCTCCTCCTTTGTCTCTTCTCACCAGCTTAGAAGCTGCCCTGTTTTTTTATGAGCCTATCTCCATGGCCCTCTTGGTGAATATAGAAATGGAAACCTGATCCATGTCAGGACATGCTGAGTCTCTTCCCCTGGATTTTTGAACAGGAATTCCCGGATGTTGTAAACTAAACCATGTAAGCCAAGGGCACCGCGGGTGTCATGTTTCCTGCCATTTTGAGAAGAGGTCTGAGGTCACAATGCCCCGCTGAGAGGTCCTAAAACTGAGAAAGCCTGACAGCATCCGCATCTGTAGTTCAGATGCCCCAGGTGCTTTTGAATCCTGTGTGATGGTTGTTCAACCCTTCCTTGGATTCTGTCAACCAATTAATTAACATTCTGCTGATGCTAATTAAAGCCAGGTTTCTGTTTCTTGCCACCAAAGGATTCCTATTTAATTGGTAGCTTTCCATTCTAGATTATAAGTTTTATTAAAGAAAATTCTCTATAAAGCATTAAAGTAAATTGGCTGCATGTCAATAGCTGTTTGAGGCATAAAAATGCACATCCCAGGGATGAACAAAGTAAAAGGTGAGCTTGGAATATCTTATTATGTCAGAGAGTAAGGAAATATTTTTAAAAAATATATATTGTTATTGATTTCAGAGAAGAAGGGAGAGAGAGAGGTGGAAACATCAATGATGAGAATCACTGATCAGTGGCTTCCTGCATCCCCCCTACTGGGGATTGAGCCCACAACCTGGACATGTGCCCTTGACTGGAATCAAACCCGGGACCTTTCAGTCCGCAGGCTGATGCTCTATCCACTGAACCAAAACAGCAGGGCAGTAAGGAAATATTTAAAACAAACAAACAAAATAAGGAGAAGGAGGAGGAGAAGGGGGAGGAGGGGGTAGAGGGGGAGGAGGAAGAGGCTTGTCACAGAACACAGGAGCCACTGGAAGGAGCTCCCTACTAGCCAGATATGGTACAATTTTCATTCCAATATAATTAGGGATGATAATGAATTATTGCAAAAAAATTCCCAGATCCATGTCAATAATAAATAGATATATGAAATGAATGGGGTGGGGAGCTCTTGCTTGCAGCAGAATGCCAGGTAGGGCGAGCAAATGCAGAGGGTGTGCTGGGAAAACTAGTAACTGTGGAGTGGAAGTTTTGGACCACATCATGATGGGGAAACCAGAATCTGCCACAGCAATGATGGCAGACCAACGCCCTGTGCTCTGCATGATGTAAAATAATGTGTAATGTGTAACATTCCTCACACAGTGCATAGACTAAATCTAGCTGAGCAAACACATGCTGAGAACACGTTCCATTGAAACAGGAAGGATGGGATTTCAGGTGAAACAGATGTGATAACTGAATGCAAGAAATGATCCCAGACTGCATCCTTTACTGGAGGGAAAATGCCACAAGGGACATTTTTGGATTAATTGTCAAAATTGGACAATAGATAGTGAAATAGATAAAAGGATTGTATCACTATTAAATTCACTACAGTGGGTAACTGTACTATTTGTTTTGGGGAGTAAGGAGGCATAAAGTATTCAAGCTGTTCTCCAATGGTTCACTATATATATATATATAGTGTGTGTGTGTGTGTGTGTGTGTGTGTGTGTGTGTGTGTACACAGAATGAGACACAGAGAGAAAACAAAAGAGAGAGCAGATGGATAAAAAGGTAGCAATAGTTGATTGTGAGTAAAGGGTATACAGGTGTTCTCTTTCTATTTTAAATTTTTTCTCCATTTTTGAAATTTTATCCAAATAAAATGTTAATAACATTGCAAAAGTGGTGCAATCCATCCCCAAAATGGAAATCCAGACCCTCATGGGCAGCAGGTCCCTCAGACCCACCCAGGTAGGGAAGGCAGGCTCAGTTTCAGGTTTTGTTATTTGAATTCAGTGTTGGCACCACAGGCTGGGCTGCTCACTTTTCTGCTTTGCCTTAGGTGACTTTTTCCTTTCCAAGGATGTTTGTTTCAATTACCCCCAGGGAGCAGAGGCTGAAAAATGCCCAGCTGAGTACCAACAATAAGGCTTGGCTCTTGAGCTGCAGCCTTAGAAAAAACTGTAACTAAACAAAATGCAGGGAATTACATTTGAGCTGGAAAAGGGTTAGTTAAATATTCCAGGGTGTTGGAAACAAAAAATCTTTGAAGTTCCACAGGGCCCCGGGAGTGATTTAGAGGATGCAATACTGCCCAATATTAGCTGACATCCATTGGAAGGAAACCACAGGTAAAAACGAAAGCCCCCAATGTAGGAGGAAGACATTTAAAAAAACTCAGTGTCATAGACCTGAAGACTTCAGTGACCCTCATTTCTAAGTGAACAATAATAGGATCAACATATAGCTGAAAGTCCTCGAGCTCCTGGAGACTCATGGGTGCTGCTGATGCCTGCATTCCTTTAATCACTGCAACATCTAGAGCTCAGAGGGCTATGCAATTGCCACACGGCCAAGCTAAAGGAACACCATCAATGGTTCTCAGAGTAGGGAGGCCAACCAACAAGCATCAGCGTCACCTGGGAATTGAACAATGCAGATGATCAGGCCCTGCCCAGAGCTGCCAAATCAGAACTCTGAGTGTGTTTGCGCAGGCCCTTGGCTGATCCTGACATCCACTCCAGTGTGAGAGCCAGGGTTTCATCTCATTTCTCAGTTTTTATTTTCATTGGAATGTCAATTGCTTGAGGAGGAAGATTTTAATCCAGCTCTATCACTCTGAATAACTTTGAGTAGATCAAGTCAAATTGTTGGGCCTTATTGTAAATTCAGGAAATTTGATCACAAGACTTATGTTTTATTTCCCCTATTTTGTTATTTTGTTTTTTACAAAATCACATCAAGCTGGATTTATCTATTTTAAAGGGGTTCTCAGCCTTGCTGCCAAATGACATGTCAGAATTTATTTCTTTATTGGTCTCTCAATGCACAAGGACTCATGGAGCGGGTCGGATTGTTTGTGGAAGGACACGTGGGAAGAGGCTGACACAGAGGGATCCCCCAGGTCCCCTTCCTTTTCAGGGTCTGGGGGGGCCTGTGCTTGGAGAGAGGGGCTCTCTGGCTAGGAGCAGCGCTTGTATTTCATGGCCTGGTGTGCAGTACTCAGTAAATACACTGTGATGAGTGAACCAGTGCACTAATGATAAAGGGCCATTATCCTGCTTCCATGGGAAAAGCAACATTTATGCTAAAACTTAAGCTATAAACCAGAAATATCACCATAGGCATTTTTCAGAGCTCCTGGTCTTTCTATAAATACTCTGCTTTCTCCCCAAGGTCGCAGCCCACAGGGAATGACATAAGGACAGTGAAGCATGGTGAAGTGGGACAGGTGCAATCTTCAGAAGCTCATATGCCAGTTGCTCAGTTCCCTGCCATGTCCATCATCAGGCATTCATTTCTACAGAACTTGGATGCAGACATCAAGGAAAACGCAGGTCTAAGTAGCAAGGACCAAAATTAAGTCTGGAAACCCCCAGTATCAACCAACTCACATTGGTTGAGCTTTTTGACAAATCTTATTCTTTGAGTTCAAAGTCATATATGGTAAGTGGATCCCCTCTTGAGGGTGGCTTTTTAATTGCCAGGGATCTCAGAATCTGATGTATCCATGACGAGCATGGTGAGAACAGAGGGACTGAACAGGAGCGAAGACTCTGCCTTCACTGCTAACATCCTGTACTGACCTGTGTTAACATCTCAGGTCCTGGATGCCCAGTCCTGCCTCTGCTTTCATTTTCCAGGTGACCATCCCTAACACAGACATTTATCCTAACCCTTCTGGGCAGATGAAAAGAAATTAAGATTTATGGGACTGCACTTTCTGTACCCAGCCAGCTCTGTTTGCTAAATGTGTCTGGTGTCCTGGTGATGCTTTTGTCTCCTGCACAGAAGAAAAGTGCTTTTAGCGACAGAGAAACAGATGTCCAAGAGGGGGAGGGGCAACCTGGGCCACCGGTTGCCTCTATTCCCCATAAAATCCTCACATGTTCAAAGTTCACTGAGGCCAACATGAGCTGACAACACATCTCACATTTCTTCAGCTTAGATTAGAAAAAGAATTTCACCACTTTTTAGTTATTGCATCTACATTTTCTGAATCTGCTCAAACACGTACCCCTGTATTTAGCCAAAGTTATGAGAACTATTCACTTAAAAAGGTTGTGTTTTAACATCTAAACCTAGAGATTATGTTTTGTAGAGACCTCATGCAAAGATTTTGGGTGGGGTGTGCTGGTTGTCAGGAAGTTCTTTATTCCACTGGTCATTTTCCATCAAATATGACAGCTGGTCTTAAGCCCAACTTGTAAAAGTCCATAATAGTCACACATGTGGGGAATGAGCCCTCTGCAAAGCCACTGGTCTCACTTCCCTTCATAGTCTTCAGAAGGCAAAGCAGCCCACTTTCAAGGTAGGATTCAGTGGGTAAGAATATGGGAAACTAAGAGATTTAAAGTTCTTACTGCATTTACATCAGTCAACTATAAAATACCAAAGCATAGCAAAGCAGTCTTTATTGTTTCTGTTGCCAGACTGCACATGTGCGATTAAAACTTTCCCACACCACGTTGCCTGCCCCTCTGTTGCTCATCTGCAACCATCTCTCTCCTCAAAGGCAGTTCTCAGCCCCCCCACCGCCCCTGGCTGGCACACTCCCCAGCTTTCTGTTGACTTGAGGGTATGGCTGCTACCACTACAAACCCAACCGTCTCTCTCCCTCAGTGAAAGCACCTTGGGGCAGGAGGATCAGGTCATCCCTGGGATGGGTCCCTTCCCTGTCTTTCCTTTGCGCCCTCTTCCTCTTGCTTTGCTTTCTCCATCTACCTCTTTCTGACACATATGTCCACTGAACAGGCCCCACACCAAGCCCAGAACGTGTCTTCAGAGGCATGAACTTCTTCTGCCTTCATCTACTCCATCCAAACACACTTGTCTCATTGCTTTAGGACCTGCTCTTCCGAACATACCTATTAACTGAATTTACTGTAAGATTAGAACATAGTGACTAATAGGAGCAGATTCATATTTTGTGGGGCCAGAAGCTTTATAACTTGAGGGACCCTCTGTAAAAAATAATACAAATAAGGTATGAAAGTGACACCTATTTAGTAAAAGAAAAAAAAAAGCCACGGAAAATACTGAGAACCTTGGTGGTTCGTGTCACTTTCTTCTAATGACTGGTTGAGGGATTTACCAGAAATGCTTCCTGGAACTGCTCCCCAACTACCTTCTGGCTTCCCCAACCCACCCAGAGCAGTCCAGGGTTACGGGGTTGTGGGGTAAATGGAGAACTAAGCTTCATTAACTTCACTGAAAATATTCCTCTGATGGCAAACAGAGGGTTGGCTCAGTTGACCAGATGTACCTGGTTTTGAATCCTGGCTCCATCTTCTACTCAATAACTAGAATGCTTTGGAAAATATTTTTTCATCTGTAAATTGGGGACAATAGGCCCTACTCCTAAGTTTGTGGTGAGATAATGTATGTAATTACTTGGTGACACTTGGTACTAAGCACCTAGTAAATTGTTAACTGTTAGCAACATGTTTGATTTATGAACACTTAGACAGATGTCTCCTGGCACACAACTTGGCATTTCCAAAGTTTATCTATGGAGTCTCCCAAAGAATTGATTTTACGTAAAAATGATAGAAACCAAGCAACAATAGAAACAAGAATAATAACATCTTTCACCAATTTTTCTCAAAAAATATTTCAGTATTAAGTAAGCCACAGCATAACAGAGCATCTTTTTCTGCATAAGCATTTATGTCACAAATAGTGTGTAACAGTGACGTGTCTGGAGATGGCACTGCACACAAATGATGTGACCCTGTCCTGGGGCAGCTGAAATAAGAGCTCCCCTGCAACTGCCCTGGAAAGTCCATTTTTCCCCCAACCTCTCTGCCTTCCTCAGTGATTTCCATTACTTAGAACAAGACTAAAATTAAATCCAGAAGCAAGTGGTGTGTGAGGTGTGAGAGGAGATGATTGCCTCTGGGTTTTATTTCAGGTTTTGGTTCTTGAGGATCATAGGGGATCTGCTGGTTACCCCACCCTTGGCTGAGGTCTCAGCCAGGAAGGGCACAAGGGCCTGACAAACACCAGGAGAAATCCATGTTGGAATTTTTGCTGCCTTAGCAAATCCCAGACAATGGGGAGCTAGATCCATGCACCTAAACCAGGGAGGTGGGAGAAGAATGGAGGTGAAATGAGAGAATCAGCTTTAACCAGCCCTCCAGAGTGGCCTCATGGCCTAATGTTCTTTAAATTATAACTTACAACTGAAACTTAATTTTACCCTGTGAAGAACAGAACCATTTCCCCCAATGAATTCTGTGTGTAGAAAAGAGTATTAAGAAAATCCCATAATGCTATATCTCCCACTTCCATTCATGTGCTCAACACCTAACCCCAATGTGATGATGTTAGGAGGTAGAGCCTTTGGAAGATGTGTAGATCATGATGGTGGAGACCCAATGCTGAGATAACTGTTCTTATGAAAGAGACCCCAAAGAGCTCCCTAGCACCTCTTGAGGAAACAGTGAGAGGGCAGGTATCTGAATAGGAAGCAGGCCCTCACCAGACACTGAATCTGCTGGCACCTTGATCTTGGACTTCCAGCCCCAGGAGTGGTGAGAAATAAATTTCTGTTGTTTATAAGCCACACAGTTTAGGATACTTTATGGAGTAGAATATTTGTCATGTTTATCTTCTGGAAATATAGGTATTCACAGGGAAAAATGCATTTGTGTGAGGAAAGAGGGGAGAGTCCATCTGGTAAAGTAATATGACAAAGTTTCCTCCCACCAATTACTTTAATTCCTCTCTCTGGTACAGCAGTGAACACACTGGCTGTTAGTCCAAGGACATTAGGCCAGGCAGTGTCTAATTATAGCAGTGACTTAACTACTATAACTGACCTAAGGAGTCAAATCAAAGTTTTTTCCCCAAAGGCAGCCCAAAACATTAAAAACCCTGAAATACTTATTTCATAGCCTGTCCTTCATTCTTTTCGCTTTGGAATGTCAGAGAATGTGGACATTTCATCTGGATGTGACTTGAAAGGACTTATTGCATTAGTCAGGATAATCAAAATATGCTGTATTGTCTGGATATCTTGATTCTCCAAGCCTGTGTCTGTCTTTTCAGGAACATGGTGCCTCCCTGGATCCTTCAGCTGCAGGGGCTGCCTGGGGCTGCCCAATGCAGATAAGGTTGTGTCCACATGTCTATTTCTTTCATGATCTGCAACAGGATAAGCCCTCGGTTAATGCCTCCTTGGTGACACTGTGCTTTATGTTTGTGTATTTGGGGCTGGCTTATTTTGCTGTTAAGTGTGGGAATAGTCCAAGTCCAAAAGTGAGTCTCTCTTTCATGATCATAGGCTGCTTGCATTTTAAAGAATTTCAATGAGTAGAGTTCACTCCAGTTTCTTAAAAATGCCATCCTCTTTGTCCTCTATAATATTTATGGCCTCCAGCTTGAGACAAGGCCGAAGGCTTTCTTTGGTAGGTTTGCCTAAGAGGTGACAAACTTAAGGCAACAGCAATCACATCTTTCTGAAGGTAAATGTTTCCAGTCTGTGGGCTGGACACACAGACGGCTGATTGTATTTTGATCCTACAAAGAGTTAAATATTAAATATTATGATTATAAGTTTTTTCTTGGACTGTTGAAACACACATACATATACAAAAACATACACAAGTATATCCACAACTAGGATCTCTACTTCATTGTTGAAAAATTGAGTTTTTATTTTTACAAATACACATCTAATTTAGGGGCTTTAAAATATTTACAATGTCTGAGTGAGGAATGACATGTTCTCCAGAGTTTGGTAACACTGAACTTTCATTTATCATTACAAGAATGATTGTAGAATTTGGTGAAATGATTTTCACAGAAAAGTAAAATATAATTTTTAGCCTCAAATTTCTCATAGTTGAGTAATTTAAACCTCTGTGACCTTAACTTCCAAATATTTTGGCCATATTAAACAAAATAAAATTGATTTGTTAATAATATCAAGTTTTGTGGATATAGTTACCCATCCACCCATTCACTCACCCATCGTTCAATCATGTATTTATTTTGAAATTTAGTGAGTAGACTTCTCCTTCCACTGTGGAAAATAATGCAGGGAATTATGTAGCATGAACCTTATCTCATTCATGTCAACTTCATTCCTTCTCTTAGGTCAAAGTTAATTCATTTTGAAGAGTTTGGAAGAAATATAGAATTAGAAGAATGGTGGGAGTCTTGGAGGTTGTCTGAAGCCACCACTGGGCCTGGGGTTGGAGCCTTTAGGAATGGTGAGAAAAAGACCACATATTCATATTCCTCCAAATTCATATATTGAAGTCCTGCTCCCAATGTGATGGCATTTGGAGGTGGGGCTTTGGAGGTGATTAGGGCTAGATGATGTCACATGGTTGGGGCCCCATGATATGACTGGTGCCTTATCAGAAAAGAGCAAGCTAGTTCTATCTGTGCCATGTCTGGACCCAGGGAGAAGATGTAAGCCAGGAAGTGGGCCCTCACCAGAACCTAACCATGCTGACACCCTGAACTCAGATTTCCAGCCTCAGAACTGTGAGAAATTAATGTTTTTTGCTTAGTCCCCTGGTTTATAGTAATTTATAGCAGCTTGAATATCTGAGAAAGTTATCCAAATAGTGCTTTTTGGCAGTTTGACTCTTGGAGTCAGAATACAATCTGGAAAGAAGGTGCGTGGCTGGCAAGAACCACTGGCAGTTTCTCACTCCACCCAGGGTGTTGAGGACTATCTCACAGTCTCTGGGGCCTGTGGTGGGACTGTGGGAACAGCTTGCAACTGTTGTGGCCTGCATTGGACTTGGGGAAACCAATTCTTATCGACAGCCAGGGCATCTGAGAAAGTTATATGTACCAAATACTATCAGTGATGGTCACAGTCAGAATGGAGATCAATAGTATAACAAATGGACTGATTGGCAAAATGAATGCCACTGACATTAAAACCAACCATAGCAATCAGATGAAGCAATTTATTTTCTCAAGTGAAAAGAATAAATCAGTGTTTGGGCTAAGTCTGATGTCAATGCACACTTTAATCCTACAGGGAATATTAGTGGTTAATGATAGGTTACAGTTCCTTTCAATAATCAAAGATCTAAAATTAAAGGCCTCACATATTTCCGTGCTTCATGACACAAGTATTTCTCTTGAGTAATCTAAGATGAAAAGTAATTTTAAAATAGATTAGTCCATAATTTTTTAAATAAAGAAATATCAGAAACATGTACAATCATAAGACTTTTTAACAATCAGTGGCGTTTCACCCTCTTATGATTGATGAGAAGCATTCGGGCACCGATGTGTCACCCCACAGGGGGCAACCATGCCTGACTGTGTTTATTTATTGAACACTTAAAAGAAGCACAAGACCATTGGGATGGTCAGGATTTTACAAAGGATAAGATCAAATGGGAGTGGGGCTTTAGCACACTGTCCAAAACTAATGTTTAGAATAGGATAAAGGAAATCCAAAAATGCAACAAAATACAATTCCCTTGGCTTTTTCATTAAGATGTTTATACCAGGTGGGACCATATTAAGATGTTTATCTGGGGTGGGATTGCATTTCCTTTCTTTTGAAAGTAAAACCTTGTTGGCACTAGAGGAGGCCATCTCTTATTTGGTCTGAAGCAATCAACCTTTTTTCTTTATTTAAGATGTTACTTGGTCTCTAGGGGGAGCCTGTGGGTCTCAACCACTCCTCTCCACCTCCACAGCCTGAGTGGCCTGTAGGAAGGCCACTCTTATGCCAGTCTTGGTGACTGGGATTGGCAGTGTATAGGTTGAGTTATGTTTAGTCCCATAGTGAGGTGGCAATAAGACGTGCATGCAAAGCTGTGGAAGGCTTGGAACTGCTGCCCAATGGTGGAAGAGACTGCCTCAGGTTGACCACATTTCTCTCCTCCCCAAAGGAGAGCCAAGGGTTGGGAGTCAATCAAGTACCTTTCAGATCTCAGCTCTGCCTTTAGGGCTTGGGCGATGCAGGGCAAACACTCACACATTCTCTGCCTTGGGTCCCTGTCTGTCACAGAGGGAGAGGATTGATAGCCCACCCCCTTAGTCACAGGACGGTTTTGAAGATTAAATGAGGATGTTCACGTAAACATTTTCTAAGGCTGTATATCTGTAACATGTAATATGAAAAATAAAAGTTATTTCATCAAATGATGTTGGAACCATTTGACTAAAAAGGGAACCTCACATCTTATACAAAAAACTAGAGGCCCAATGCACAGAATTCATGCAAGAATAGGCCTTCCTTCCCCTGGCTGCCAACACCAGCTTCCCTTCGGCACCCGGGACCGGGCTTTCCTCGCAGAAGGAGGCCCTGCCCACCCTCCACAGCCTGCCGGTTGGTGGCCTGGGCCTCCCTCTGCGGGGTGATAATGGGGCAATGGCCAGGCCCCTGACCATTGCATTGCACCTGCCTTGGCTGGCCTGGCACCAGTGCGTGTCATTGCATCGTCCTGGATGGTCACCCCGAGGGTTGTCCCACTGTTGGGCTGTTTGGTCAATTTGCGTATTATGCTTTTATTATATAGGATATCTCAGAGTGAATCATAGGCCTAAAGAGAAAACCTACTTCTATAAAACTTCTAAAAGACAGAAGGGACAATACTTGTGATCTTGAATTAGATACCTCTCACATACAACACCAAGGCACAATTCATAAAATAAAAGATTGGTTAATTAGGCTTTATCAAAATTAAAAGGTTTTGCTCTTTAAATGACACTTAAGAGAATTAATAGATAGGCCAGAGATAGGGAGAAAATAGTTGCAAAACCCATGTCTGGTAAAGGATTCCTTTACCAAAAAAATCAAAACTTAAAAATAAGAAAACAAGCAATGCAGTACAAATGGGCCAAAGATGTGAAAACATGCTTTGCCAAAGAAGATATGTGGAGGGCAAATAAGCTCACAGAAAAGAGCTCGACATCATCAGTTACCAGGGAACCACCAATCAAAACCATGATTAGATACCAGTACATTCCTACTAGGATGGCTCAGACAAAACATCCTCAGGCCTCGAGACCCACCAGCCATGGACACTTGGGACTGGCCCAGAGGCAGTGGTAACCAGTGAAGAGGGTGCAGGTGGGGCAAAGTCATGGAAGAAGAGGAAGTGGGGTGCCTTTGGAGGTGAGATTATCCATGTCAGCCTGAACCTTGGCACAACTAAACATATACCTCAAAAGGTATCTGTAAGAGAACTCTGAGTTACAGTTAACTAGTCAACTCGAGTTTTCTCTGTCATCAGCAGCATGATGGGCATTTGAAGGACTTCAGTTCAGCTATAAAGAAATAAACCACATATTTTTCATTGAGATATAATTGACATATGTCGTTACATTAGTTTCAGGTGTACAACACGATGATTTGACATATGTATATATAGTGAAATGATCACCACAATACATTTAGTTGACATCCATCACCACATATAGTTACAATTTTTTTGTGTTGAGAAATGTTAAAATCTATTGTCTTAGCAAAATGCCACAACAATTTTTAAAAATCTGAGTTGTACTGTGTAAATTTCACAGCCCCTGCATACTCACCCCCATGCTTTATCGGCACATTTGAGAGTATCTGAAATTCAAAACGAATACGCTTGCCACAAAATTGAGTTACTAGAAAGCTAGGAAGTCTCTTTCTCTCATGCTGTCAAATACTTGACCTTGAGACTCAGCTCACAGATGAGTAGAAGTGGGTTGAGCTGGACAGTGGTAGGTACACCATGAAGGTATCACCAGAAAGTGCAAAACTATCCTTTACAGAAAAAAGCATACACCATTTTTTAATGACCTTACTGCAGTGAGTTACAAAAAAAAAAGACACTTAAAGCACTGGAATCCTTTTATCCAGACATAAGCATACACAGAACCCCAGTAGATGGAACAGATAGATGGGTTAGGATGAAGCCAGCAGGTCCTCATCCCTCCTCAGATAGTTTCTGGGCCAGGGAACAGCTCTCTGAAGCCACTGGGAGATCCCATAAGTCCAATACCAACTCAGTGAATTTATTTTAGAGTGAAGTGGGAGTCTTAACATCCACAAGCTTGCAATCACAAACTTCTTTTTAAAAGGCTGGAAGGAGATACACAAGAAGTTTACTAAAAAGATTGTTTCTAGCTGGTAAGGCCAGTGACCTATTTACCCCCAGTTCTTTCCAAATTCACCTATTGTGAGCATGTGGTAATTTCCTAAGTAGGAAAATGATGAAGTGGACTGCATTATTTGGCCAGCTGTCCTTCTTGTGGGCAAGCACCAGAGGGAGTGGCTCAGCCACACCAGGTTGATGCTCCTGGAGAGAGAGGCCTCACTGTGTGACTGTGGCTTTTCATGATGGTTTAGTTTTACTCCCCCAAAATGGGAATTTTGTCTTAAGGATTCTCCAAGGAGCCATTCTCCTAATTGGTAACCAATGAACATTTCTTCAAGGAAATAAGACAGAAAGTTAGCTATTGGGTAAATTGTGGGTTCTGCAGCCATGCTTATTCATGTTCACATCTTAGTAACACACTGAAGATGTTTTGATAACAATTATTACTTAAGTATATGTTGTTTTTATATTTATTGAAGTAGTTGTGGAGAAATAAGCAAGAGCAGGAACAGAGAAAACAGAGGACTCCGCTCTTTGAGCTTTGAGGATTAATTGGTGGGCGGGGCATACTGAAGGTCCACAGCACAGGAGTATCAGTGTCTAAAAGGGGGTTGACAGACTCAGAAAATCAGGAGAGGTTCAGTGTGGACAAAGGGTGGCTGCTGGGAGAATAAGACAAAGCACAGAGGGAAAGTCTGATAGTTTTAGGAGCACCAGGCTCCATTTCTGAGGCCTTTTAGACAATGTTAAAATTTACAGAAAATTTCAAAATATCACTAATGAATTTTGAAGTGAGAGTTGCTTTCCACTTAATTCTATAAGATCTCTTTCATCAGGACTCCCACTAGAGCAAAGTGAAAATGCATGCATATAAGCATAACCAATGGACACAAGACACTGGGGGGTAGGGGAGGCCGGGGGAAGGTAAAGGGGGGGAAAAAGGAGACATATGTCATACTCTCTGTAATACTTTAAGCAATAAAACACAATTTAAAAAAGAAAAAAGAAAATGCATGTCTTTGAGCTCTGAGAGTGATAGAACAATGGAGCTGTGCTGCCCACATTTTAGCAGGGTGGGTGCCATCCCCTGGGGAATGCTGCAGAGTGAGCCCTCCTGTGTTTATCTGCCCGAGGGCTCTGCGTCAGGGAAATAGGAGTTCACCCTCCAGGTGAGAGATCTCTGCGGTCAGGTGTGAGATGAGTCATTGAATGTCCTCTGGGCAGTAGAGAAGATTGGTGACCAAAGAATTCCACTGCCCCAGCAGCCCCCACCCCAGCCCCCAGGAAGGGCTCGCCAGCCTGGCATCAGCAGAATGTTGAAGAGGTCAGACAAGCACACTGTTTACATTACTCTCAGCAGGATGAAAGAGACCTAAGACGTTTATAGCCCAGACAGAGATATTTAGTGCTGATTTATAAATATCATGTCAGCCTGGCAAATCCATTTATCACTCATCTTGACAATTGCCATAGCTTGTCGCTAGGATCTTAGAACCAAGTGCCTGAGAAAGTTTACAAGATCAGGGAATTGAATCATGGGTGCAAATAGAAAAGAAAAAAAGAAGAAAAGAAAAAAGAGAGAAAGAACAAAAAAATCAACAAACCCAACCATGCAGACAATTGTGGGCTGCTCCAGCACAGTGACTTCTGGAAATTCGAAAGGCCACTTGTGAAATAAACCTTGGGAAAAATGAACTACTCCTCTGAGATGTCAGGAAACCTCAGTGTCTCTCTCATGGATACAATGGAGTCTGGTAGCATTCATTCTCTACATCCTAACTCCTCTCATTTCTTACTCTAGCTCCCAAACTCTAGAGTCCACCCAATCAATGTAGGTGCCCAGTAGCCCCAGGAAATACTTTGAGTAAAGTATTGTCCATTTTCTCTCTTTCAAATAGGTACTTTTTCAAGAACTGTCATATAATTTTTCCCTTCTAAATGTCTCTCAATACATTTTTCCAGCTTACCCTTCAGAGGGTTGAAGCTGCCTATAAACCCATTGTGAGCTGACCATGGAGCACAGGTGAGTCTCTGTTTATAAGGACCATCAAGACAGGAGTGTCGGCCCAGGGGGTGTCTGAAGGCAAGGCTCCTTGCACTATCAGTCTGTGCTTTAGTTTATCTTATCATATGAGCTCTTCTCCTCTGTGAGGTCAAGAGAGCTCAGGTGTCCATGTGCTACTGACACAAAGAAATGGGTTCCCTAAAATTTTACATGAGGACAGGCAGAGCAGCTAGTAAGAAAGACATGGATTGCTTTCTGGAACAAGGGACAGAGATCCAGGACTGTAGGGAGTCCAACCTGTTTTGTCATTGGATCTTGGGGCATCACTTACACTCCTGGGCTTCAGTTATGTGATCATTAGAATAAACAATGGAGGAGGGGTGGTTTCCATTCACTCTGCTTTGTAGGGTTCTTTCACAGAACACTGGCTCTTCCCAAACACAATGGTTCTATTTTAAATTTTAATAAAATAAGCTGCTTTTTACAAAGTCAACCGACTTATACCAAGCCATCACAATTCTCATGGCCTCATTTTCTCAATATATTATCTCTGTGTGTATGGGAGGGAGGCATGTATTCATTTAGTTATCATTGCAGTCCCAAGGGCAGCTACCACACAGCTGGATTTTAATTTACATATGTGGACACCTAAGTGTTGCTTGAGCTGTCCCAAAAATGATTGGCTAAGTTGCAGCTGGGAGAAGAAAACGTTGCGTGTACCCAGATTATTGCCTGTCAACTGACAGACAATCAATTTAGTCGTGAGGACCACCCAGCCTCTAGGCACAGATAGAAGAGGCTTAGGGCTTTGGAGAGGGTGGTGGAAGCCAGAGTGTATATCATCAACCTTTTAGCTGGCATCCAAGAGTTGCTGTTTAAGTTCCAACAGTGCAGGAAGAAATTGTTTGACAATTAAGAAATATAGATGAAAATTTAGTATTCTATGCTGTCCCACTGCCACACTGCTTTGAGCTGGTTGGCTCTGCCTTTTATCCCTGTTCAGTCACTGAAGGGAGCCCAAGCCTATCCTGCCAGCTGTGTGGGCCCAAACTTTGGGGTCATCCTTGGCCTCTCTCTCTGCTCAACCCACATCCCATCCATCAGCAAGTTTTCTGTCCCATTCCCAGAATGTACCCAGGCTCAGCCTCTCTCTCATAGCCTCTACCACCCCCATCTAGATGGCAGAGGTCACCTCTCAACCATGTTTCCACTTCTGCCTTTTTTGTGTCCTCACCTCTTCCATTCAGAGCAGCAGAATGGCCTTCCCAATGGCAACCCTCCTTACCCACCACCATGCTCCTGACCACCACTCCCACTTGCCCAAGTCCTCAAGTCCTTCATGATTTTGACCTCCTTTAAAACCTCTTTAATATTATATTTTATATATATTATATTTTATTTATTCAGGTATATATTTAAATTGACTCAATTGAAAAAGTTGTCATGTACCACTAGAGTATCTCCAGGATGCATGGTAATCTTTAAGAAGCCCTGAAAAATTAACAGTATTTTGTTTTCTAAAGTAAAAAACTATTTATGTAGGCTTACTTAGATCAACAAAGACTTTGAAGACCTTAATAAAAATAAATACATGCTAACAAAATTAACAGCAGCCAAGGACATTTGGGAAAAAGAACAATGAGCTCAGGAAAGCAGTGAAACCAGGTCGATGAAGTGGATAGTATGCGGTGGTCTGCTGGACACAGGACCCAATTTTACTTTAGGATGAAATTAGGACAGAAACAGGAATGGTTACTAGTTATAACACCCCCAAAATAAAACAGTAAATGAGATCCTCAGAAAGAATATGAATGTTCCAGTAATTGAGACGAGAAGAAATTTCTCCCTTGGGTCCCCATGGAGAAGACATGGTATAATGCTGGGTTCTACAGCAGCATGGGGTCAATGCATAGGTCCCCACCTGTCTCCTGTAGCACACCTGGGCATGGCCAGAGCACATTCTCTGGGAAGGTGGAGGAAGCCTGCTTACCCCATGCGGGGGCACAGCTTTGCTCTCTTCTCCCCAGAACTGCTGAACCAATGCAAGAACAAGGGCACTGAGAAGACCAAGGATTGCGCTAATGAAGGCAAACCTCCATAAACATGACTTCTGTCATCTTACATAAACTCTTTAAATTTAATCTTACTCTGTTTTAAATTAAAACACTAATACTATTTTATATATTTCAAATTCCTGTTAACTTATAAACAAAACATTTTGTCTGTCTCATAGTTACAGGTCTGTTATGAACACATATTATTAGCAATTTATATGCCTCTGATAACTTATGTGCCCTAAATATGAAGTCAAAATAAAGCCTATTGTCTAAATTAGAGAAGGGTAATTATATGAAAAATTATGTTAGTTCTCTATTTCCCAAAGGGACTGGGAGCATTTTTTTCTTCAGACACTTTGGGGACTTTTGTCATTTTGTACTAAAATTCTGAGTAGACCTCACAATGGACCTTGTACAAAGCTCAACTATACATTTTAACTTTTAAATTATTTGATTGATTTAGGTCACAATTTGGGTCAAATGTGGAGAACCTAGACATATACTAGTGTCCAGGAGGTGGTGAATCATTTGTATTATCTTAAACCTAATAAGCACAGCATGGGAATCTGGGCAGGAAGAAGCATCTGCTAGACAGTGTGCAGCTGCTGGAGGGAAGGGCATGAGATAAAAACTGTCTAATCTGCGGGTATTAAATAAGTGATTTGAAACATGCAGCGATTGCAAATGAACATGCGTTATAACTATAATTTCTGAGCCTATGGCTGAACCTATTTGGGATGTTGTTACCACTGTGATATGTGTGTTTAAAAGCAGTTTCTTCTCTTTCCTATCAAATTTAGTTGGTAAAATGGATAGGGAGGATCAATGGGTGAAATGCAAAGTGTGATTGAATGCCAGGGTTTGACTTTAACTGCTAACTCCCCCCAGTTTGGCAACAGCGAGCCAAACCAAACACCCTCCAGGAATCACTGTGTATTAATGAGAAACTCCAGCCTCCAGGGACAGATGTGATAAAAATCTGTGTCAATGTGGGGCTTTAAGAATGTTGCCTTAAATGTTTAAGAACAATGCTTGGATTTTTCCAGGGCTGGATGTGTGGGTTGAATGGCTTTTTATTTTATTTTTTTATTAATTTCCTGAATATGTAGGCAACAGTTGTGAGCCCTGAAGGCCTGGGGTGGGGGGTCGATCTGCAGTCATGTAGCAGCCCACTCAGAGAATTACAGAATGAAGAGGAGGGAAGGATTCAAGGGGGTTACTTTGTGGAACTGAGCTGGATTCCATGCCTGGGAGAGAGGGAAGGATGAGTCACTTCCAGCTGAGGGTCTAGCTCTAGCACAATAGACGCATTATGGTCAGGTGGCTGGAAAGTGCTGTCTGTCTGCAGCCAGGGATGAACCTTCTCTGGAAGGCCTCTTGTTTTGTAGGAATGACAAAAACAGAGTTTTTAGATTTGTGCAGCCCATATTGGGAAGGAAGGACCTTGAGGGGCAGAAGCATGACATGGGATGATTTAAGGAGGACCTGAAAAAGATTGATTAGTCCTTTTAAGTGATTTCAAGCTTATCATGGAACATGCAGCATAAAATGACCACCCTTCATCTGCCGTGACCTTAAGAAGTATGTACGGATGTCACAGCCCAGACACACACTGGAAAAGCCAGTCATCAGGGTCATGCTGCAGTGGATGCAGCAGCAGGTGGTGCTTCTGGAAAGAGGGGCAGGAGAAAGCTCAGCTGCAGAGGAATGATTGGAGGAAGACTGGCATCATCAAAAGGCTGGGAGACTCCATCCCCCTTAGCTGATAACCTTCCTCAACTAAATCATACACACAAATGAAAACACTAAGAACATGAGTAGTAGGTAAGGAAGCGACACTGGAGGAAAGATCAGGAGTCTTCCTAAAATGTACAATGAAACTCTTTCCATCTAGCCCTAATTATTGATGTTCTCTATTATGTCAGGCATTATTCTTTTAGGATTACTTAGAAAATAATAAAATGAACTGACTCATTTTTTTCTGGAATACTTCCCTCTTTTTCTTGTCTTGCTTGAAAAGCATAGATCATCACTAGAGTCATCAAAAGCAAAAAAAGGATTAAATTCTTGGAAGAAAACATAGGCATAAATCCTTATGACCCTTAGGTATCAGTTTCTTAGACATGGCACCAAAATCACAAACAACAAAAGAAAAAATAAATAAATTAGACTTTATCAAAATTAACTTTTGTTCTTCCAAGGACACTATCAATAAAAAGACAAGTAGCCCAATTAAAGTACAAATTGGCAGTTATGGAAGCAGTCATGGGGATGTAAAGTATAGCATAGGGAATACAGTCAATAATATAGTAATAACTATGTATGATATCAGGCTTATTGGAGGATCATTTTGTAAGTTATGTAAATGCCTTCAAATATTAAACATATAGTTACTACCTTTAGGTATAAATCTAAGAGAAATATAAACAGTTGCATACAATTGTTCATTCTGCATAGTAACCAAAAGGTGCAAATGACCCAAATATCAATCAACAGATGAGTGGATAAAGAAAATGTGGTACTTTGATTATCTATATATATAAAAGCCTAAGGGATCGGAATGACAGGAATGACTGGTCACTATGACGCACACTGACCACTATGGTGCAGATGCTCAATACAGGGATCATCCGATTGGGGCTGGCCCCTGGGCTGGGACGGGGAACCGGGGGTGGGTGGTGGCAGACACGGCCCCTTTCCCAGGGGGGCCGAAGGCCAACTCCCTCCTTGGGGTGATGGCCAACCTCCCATGCCTTGTCCCTCCCCCTGGCTGGCAGACCCTGATCAGCCTGGTGGCAGTGCAGCAGCAAGGGGGGGGGGGGCGGGAAACTGCATGGTGGCAAGGCACTGATGATGGTAGTGTCAGCATCCAGTGTCCGTTCCTTCCACACCTGGCCCAGTGACCGTTGCCTCCTCTCCAGCCTGCCCTGATTGGGCTGGCCCTGATCGGCTCCGATAGTCAGCCAGGCCTAGGGACCCCACCTGTGCATGAATTTCATGTACCGGGCCTCTAGTCTGCAATAAAAAGAAACAAAGGAGTGATGCATGCTATAAGGATGAACTTTGAAAACAGCATGTGACGTGAAAGAAGCCAGTCACATGGTTACATATTGTGTGATTTCTTTTACAGAAAATGTCCCTAGTCATCAAAGTAAATTTGTGGTTGTCAGAGGCTAAAGACCTGACTGCTAATGCTATGAAGTTTTTTGGGGTATGATGAAAATGTTCTGGATTTAAATAATGTTGATAGTTGCACAGTTTTGTGAATATACCCTAAAACAGCAGTCACCAACTTTTTGGGTCTCACGTACCACCAGTGGTCTGCGGACCACCAGTTGGCGACCACTGCCCAAAAACACTGAAATGTACACTTTAAAAGGGTGAATTTTATCACATGTGAATTATGTCTTAGTTAAAACAACAAAGAGGAAGAAAACATAGACCATGTATAAACCATTTGTAAATAAGATGGTGGGAGTCTTATTTAAAGACCAAAGCTTTGGATTACCAAATACTTCAGTGTGTGTGTGTGTGTGTGTGTGTGTGTGTGTGTGTGTGTACAAACATTTTGGGAGGGATGATGGGTTGATGCATTTGGTCAGCTGAACCATTCCAGCATCCACCAGTGGCTTTCTGGATGAGTCATTGTGTGAGGCAGGGGGCACAGAGTGAGAATGGGCCTGGCCCGGCTGTCCCGGGAGAGCCCAAGCTCCAGGGACTGTTACTCAACTCTGAGTTTCAGATCCAGCCTGGGGTGGGGTGAGGGTAGGTCCTGGACCTACTGCTCAGTCACAGCCTTTGAGCAATCAAATAGCGAACAGGGGAGCCTCCAGCAGAAGCAGATACTCCCCTCTTCTCTCAGCACCCTCCCCCAATACTGCTCATGTTCCTTAGCAGGGCTGTGTTACTGTGGTTGACTCCTCTAGCTTAATGCATATATTGTGGGTGGGTGTCTGAATGATTCTACCATCCTTTCACTGAAAAAAACTTAAGAGTCACAGCGTGGCTTTGTGGCCCATTAACTCATAATGTTACTCTGCCATGTCAAATTTAATTTCCAGTTCTGCAGAATGTCCGACATTCCTCAAAATCAACTCACCAGTCAGTTTGAAGGGCTAATGCATTGATAAAGGATGGAGGGCCCTGTGTTTGTGAGCGCCTTGCTGGAACTATTCTGGGCACCTGAGTCTATAGCAATCCCACACACACTCTAGGAAACCCCACACAGAGGGAAAGAGGTGCAATGCCATACAGGTCCATCTGCTATCAATTTTTTCAGATACTTGAGATAAATCAATCAGAATCCATTAAGAGAAAAGGAGAGGCAGGGGTGATCTGCTAGCTGGCTGGGGATGTGTGGGAGTCCCATGCCGTGTGAAAGCTGAGTAATTGTGAGATGAGTCATACTAAGAGGAAACAAATGTATGGAGGCTTCCTCAAATTTGGGGAGGCTTGGCCAGAGCCCGTGGGACAGAATGTGGTGGGAGGTCTGGGAAAAGTGTGCTAATGTTTAGGATCAGCTTTCCTGGTTTCCCTTCCTCACACATTACAACCCCCTCGAAGTGTCGCATCACAGTACATTTTGCCTAAGTAGACTGGTAGATCAATCCCTTTCCTCAGTTATTTACCTTGGAGATCCTGCCCCAAATCCCTGACCTCCTAGCCAAGGATTTGACTCCCTGGAGACTCACGCATTTTTCTTCTGGCCTCAAATCCTTCCAGGGGAGAAGGAAGTCCCACGATGAAGCTGCCAAGTTTAATCAACTTTACTGCAAATTGTATTAATACAAATCTAAGAGGCAAAATGAACATTGCTTCATACATTTGGACTGTTTAGAGACTTAATGTGGACAAAGCCAGTAATTAAGCACCAATAAAAGGCTGTGCCCTAGAAATGGTTTAATATCTTTGAGAAGAAAAGAAAAACCTACATGACAGCAAGTTTGCCCTTGAGTTCTAAACTCAACTTTGGCAAGTGGCTTACCAAAATATCCCAGGACAAATGAAAGGAAAATTGGGATCAGTTTATTTCAGGTCTTGGGTTTGCCACATCAGGAAGGAAACATGGGTGCACCACCCCACCCCTCTCTCCCTGGGCTGGGTAAGAGCTTGTCCTGCTACTGAGATCCATGCCAGTGGGAACCATGGCTTTCAGGAACCCAGAGAGGTGGAGGGAGAGTGGCTGTTCAGAACTCAGGGAGGCACCAGCTTACTGGGGCAGCCTCAGACAGCGTGATGGCTTCAGGCTGTGGCAGATGGCTCCAAAGCCATCTCCCAGAACCTAGTATTTTAACAGCCCTCCAGTCTGGGTGTGGCTATTATGAACAATGATGCAACGACCATTGGTGTTTGTGTTTTTGTGTAAATAAGTTTTCAATTCTCTTGGGTTTATACCTACAAGTGGAGATGCTGGATTGAACTCTCAACTGTTTTCCACAGTGGCTGCAACACTTGAAATTCCCATCAGCAAGGCCTGAGGGTTCTAAGTTCTCCACATCCTCACTTGTAATTTTGTGATATTTTTTATCACAGCTATCCTAGTGAGTGTGAAGTACTAGCGCATTGTGGTTTTGATTTTCATTTCCCTAATGACTACTATGATTAACATTTTTCTGTGTGTGTGCTTGTTGGCCACTTGTATACTTTCTTTGGAGTCTATTCAAATCCTTTGCCAATTTTTAAATTGGGTTATCTGTCTTTTTATTGTTAAGTAGTTGAGTTGTTAAGAGTTCTTTAACTCCTTATTAAGAGGTCTTTATCCTGAATATTAGACCTTTACCAATATATGAATTAAAATATTTCTCTCATTCTTTGGGCTATCTTTTTCATTTTCTTGATAGTATTCTTTGATGAACAAATGTTTATAAATTTGATGACAACTAATTTATCTATTTTTTCCCTTTGGTTGCTTGTGGTTTTTGTGTCATATTTAAGAAACTGTTGCCAAATTCAAGATCTTGCTGATTTATATCTTTTAGTAGTTGTATAGTTTTAGCTCTTACAGTTAGGTGTTTGATGAATTTGGAATTAATTGTGGCATATGGTGTGAGGTAGTGGTCCAAGTTAATTCTTTCACTTGTGGATATCCACTTGTCCCAGAACCATTTGTTAGAAAGATTATTCTTTCCCCATTGAATTGTCTTGGTTGAAGTTTTATAATAAATAGAAAACCTGAAATATTATCTAACTTACTTTTTACCCTAATTTCAGAGTTCCATTAGAGTTATTTCAGGGTGGTTTTCACTGAAAAATATATTTTAACCTTTTTGTTAATTTTAACTGTCATGTTCAAAAGGATTTGAAAATTGACACAAATGCTGTGTGTTTAAAAAATTCTCATGTGTTCTCTGTAAGGAAACATATTTTACAACAACCCTGTGCCACCCCTGAATTGCACTGGCCTCTTATTTACCATGTAAGACTTAATTCCAGTCTCTGCTCTGAGGATAGAGCCATCCCATACCTTCTCTGTACATCCTTAGGGCTTCCGAACTCCATATTTTACATGCTTCTATTACTGAAGTGTAATTACTTATTTATTTTACAGTCCTCCCCCCCTTTTTTCCCTCTGAACAGGTGAAAATTGAGCCCCTTAAACTGGACATTTGGGCTTGGGCCAGACTTATGTTAGCAACACACACATGTTCCTTTAGCTGAGCAGAACAAAGCCCCATCCCCCAGAAGCATTGGGAAGGTATGGTGTGTTCTTGTAACTCACGACTGCTGGAGGGCATGGCGACATTCTGTTTGGGATAAGCAGCACACAGCACTAACCATCCCACAATGGCAGAATCATCATTCATGGTGCAGCATTATCTTGCCCCCAAGTGCAGGCGCCAACTTAGGCAAACCCTGACTCCTAAAGGAAAACACATTATCAGCTTAAAGAGAAACCTTGGACATTACATTTGATACTTCGTGAGATACCCTAAGTCATATAATCAGTTCAGGGGAATTAGGATTCCAGAAGAATGATGGTCAGGTTGTGGTCAGCCCAGTGCAGCCCTGGGTCCTCTATGATCACGAGTGGTTCCTCAATTTCCCAGGGGCTCAGGAAGTTGGAGGTTCATGTGGCCCCTTTTATGTTCTCCACTTTTGGTAATTTACTCCTTAATTCTGTTACTGATGACCCACTCCCACCTCAGTCTTTCACCACATCATTGAGCCTGGGCTCCTTGTTTTACCCTTGCTGTCCTTGCCAAGTCACATGACTTAGCTTCCTGACTGGTCTGGCCTTTGCTCAATGACTGACAAGGTCTAGGGTTTTCTTTTGGAGTCAGTTCCAGCCCAGCTTCCATTTACACAGGACCTGTGAGAGAAGGTGCCCGTCCTATCTAGCCCCTCCCCTGCCCCATGCCTGCTGTGTACAGAGATGGTGTGCATGTGTCACTGGTTATGCACACTTTTGATATGTTGTTTCTTTTGCCATGTTGTTGCATCAGCCTGGAGACCCTTTACCCTTTTCTCCAGATGCCAGCATGTTCCACTGGACCTTATACATGCTTCTTCTTCTCATCCTCCCTCCAAACCCAATGCCTATACCACAGTTATAACCTCAGCATATTCATTTCAATGTTTCTTTATATCTGCTATTATGTTAGATGTTCATTGCTTCACATTTGTCAAACTCATGTCCATGATAAAATTAGCAGCTCAGGACAGGAGTGAATCTTACACTTAACCTATGTCTTCAAAGGACAACACCATGTCATCCATACACACAGTAGGCACTCACATGAGTTATAGATGAACTGGATTGAATAAATTTATCTAAAAGCTTATTAAACCTCTGACATTTTTAGCCTTGGTGATCACATGATGTTATTGGACATTTCAAAACTTGAATGTTTCACATGACATAGGGTGGATAGAATTGGGTGAAAGGGAGTTTGTTAAGAGAAAGAGAAATCAGAGGGAATTCCTGGAATGAACATTTCTTGGGCTTTGTGACCCTAGAAACCACAAACTATGTGGTTCTGGTGTGAAGGATTGACAGCTGAGCTGCTGGGGAATGTCCCCCTGATGGCCATGATCTGAGAACATCCACAAAGAATGCCCCCTGCAATCCAAACCAAAGCACAACCTGCAGGCTGAGAGCCCTGGCACACAGCGACTGAAGCAAACCGGGAGAGCAGGCTTTCCTTTCCCTGGAAATCCTCTCTGTGGTAAGAAAGAATGCTTACTCGGTGTCTTCTGTCATACCCACTGCCTGGGGAGCTGGTTAGTAAGATGCCACGGTTGAGGAGGAGAAAAGAAAGGTGTCTTCAATGACTAGCTGTGTTTTTCTTTGTCAGAAGATAGCAACTGGGGCGTGATTTAAGGAGATCTGAGATGTGCGCATAGAGATTACTTTCTAAAGTGGTCATTATTCATGCCTGAGTCATGAGGACACTATCATAACAGTATCTTACATTTTATAGGGTTTCAACTTCTCAAAGCCTTTTTATGACTTTCATGTGTTTTTCTTTTCAGGAGGAAGCCAGGTCCAGCATACCAGTGAGATGTGTGTGTGGTAGGGGTGGCGGGGAGGGGCTATCTCTGGTGTCTCTTCCTTTTCTATTAAGGACACCAGTCCCATGCAGTTAGGGTCCCACTATATTACCTTATTTAATCTTAATTCCCCCCTTACAGGCCTTGTCGACAAATACAGTCACATTGGGGGTAAGGGCTTTAACATATGAATTTGGGAGTATGCAATTCAGTCCATAGTATGCAGTGTTCTGGAGGAGAGGGGTTTAGGGTATCTAAGGTTCTGGGAGTAATCTTGAAGGGTGCAGAAGTGTGACAAAATAAGACATATTCTAGAACATTCCACTCAAACATAAGGGGAGAGAGTTAAAGCTGAACAAATATTTGGTCCATTTTCCCTCAGGGGCAGGCCCAAGTGTCAGGATGGGGTATGTAGGTGTGGCCCAGCTACAGAAGACAAAGGGACCAGCTGGAACTAATCTGCATTTGTAGGAGCCCTCTTCAGGGGGAGGACAGCTTTGTGAGCCCCCATGGGAAGCATGATTTTCCACTTGAAGGAGATGTGGGAGCTAATGGCTCTCTACAGTGCAGAGTCCTGTGGGAAAAGCGTGGAAACAAATGTAGCACACACATCTATCTTGATGGTTTTGGCCTTATTTCCCTGGGAGGCTGGCCTGCTCTCCTCAGCTCCTGAAGAGACGGCAACTACCAGATGAGCAAGCAAAGCAGGCAGAAATGAGTTTCTCTGCCCTCCCCAGCTCCGGGCTGTCCACCTGGCAGGATCATGGGGCCTGGGCTCCAGCCAGGGCACAAAGCTCACTTGCCTCTTGGTTCCAGGGCACACGGGTGTGGCTGAGTCTCTGTCCAGACTTCAGATTAAAGCTCTTATGATTTGTAATCCCACCACAGACCTTCTGGGGTGCCAGCTGCTTGGACCAGCCATCAAAACCCCTGAGGTCAGAAGAAGAAATGCCTGTCACTGTGAGTCACAGGCTGGATGCTGATACAGTGGGAGTCCCAGGCGGCTCTGTTGGGGCCCTGACCAGGGAAGGGAGCCAAGGCACTGTGAGGGCCAGTCTGCAGGCACCTGGGCCTGGGCACAGCTCCTGTTAGAGACTCCCAGACAGCCTGGCCTGGAATCTACCCACCTGGCCTCTTGGAAAATTATAGGCGGGTTCTGCTCTGCCACCACCTGGAGTCTGAGTATATGAGTGTAGGTGTAAGGATTTCAATAGGCCAAAGTCATCCCTAAAACCTAAAGAGCAGGTTTCTTTGTCTGGCTTCTAATGCAGAGCAGGAGCACATTCTCTGCCTAGCTAAATCCGTTCTCAGGGTTGATTCATGACTTCCAGGAAAGTATTAGTTTAACAATAGCAAGTCAATTGAAAAGGTAGCATCTTAGAATTTTGGTGAAGCTTGAAAGATCTAATTATTTTATAGATGATAAATCCAAAAACCAGAGAGGTAAAGTGACTTGCCCAAGGTCACACAGGTAGATGGTATAAAGACAGTCAGACCGAAGGGAAGGGGCCTTGTTTAGTTTGGAACAGAAGCAAGCACAGTGCCTGGCACATGGTAGGTGTGGTGGATGGTGTTGTTGTTCTGGATGGTTCATTCCCTTCCTGGTTAAGTGCCATATACACCCCACTGCTGCTGTCTGTCATATGGGGCCTCCCTGTGGAAGCAGGGACACTAGGCGGTAAAGTCAACTACACCCTGGCCTTTCTGGTTTCACTGAACCAGCCATGAGCTTTTCTGGGCTCCCATATGGAGCCAGATGGAAAGAGACTGCCCACTAGCCAGATATTTCTGGAGCACTGGGAGTGGGCAGAGCAGGGCTCTGGACTTGGGAGCAGGCAACTCCAGGCACTGCCTGGGCCACATGCCTGTGAGCCACTCCCGGAGCTCCAGGGCAGCGAGCAGCTGGAGGAGGTGACCTCACCCAGCCCATGGTCGGTGCACAGACTGCCACCTGCCTTACAGATATGGGACATGTCAGCCCCCTTAATCATGTGAGCTAATTCCTTAAACTTAATCTCTTGTGAAGAATCGTGAGCAGTCAGAATCACACTGTACAATATAAAATTTATTATAAAACTTCAGCAAATATAAATATCCAGATGCCCATTCTGAACACAGCTGCGTGGCGGGAAGGGAGAATGACAGCAGCACCCGCACTGACAGATGATGCTGGGGCCTGCGGGGCAGCTTCCCACCGAGAAATTAGTGCCTTCTCTCTGAATGGGCCTCACAAACACAGCCAACATTCATGGAAAAACAGTTTAAAAACCCACAACGCACAAAAATGAAACCTGATTTCTAAGGTTATCGTGTTGGCATATCCATTGGAGAAGAACCACCCACACCTCTTCCTAGGACAGCAGGGTTGTGGTGCAGCCAACAATTCGCTAATCATGGTATTACCTGTAATTCTGTCATCTAAAAACGAAAAGCACTAAGAAACAGTTTAAATAGAGACACTCACTTGTAAATAACTGCGAAAGAGAAAACCTAAGATATAAAATCCTCTCCCCCAGCACCCGAGTCTGTAAGAGATACAGCACCTTAGCAGGAATTTCATTTTTCCTGTTTCCAGAGGCAAACTCTGAAAGCAGGACTGAGTCCCACCTCTCGGGGCAGGCAGGTGCCCCTTAGAGACAATACCAGCTCTTGTCACAGCACCAAGTCCTTGCAAAGAGAAACTCTGTTGCTAGGGCATGAAGCGGGGCCCTGGGAACACAGCCAGGATCTGTCCAGGCCGCCTGCTTGTCCTGGTCAGAAGCTGGTTACTCCTAACCTCTGGAGGGGACCCCGAGGTGGGAGGAAGGCCGGCACACTTAGCAGCAGAATTTTGTACTTGTTCCTAATTTCGTGGCCTTTCTTCTTTTTACAAAGCACCAAACATTTATTAGCATTTAGCAAGTTCAGCTCCACTGTCTTTCAGACTTGATTTAGCTGAAATACACATGCAGGGAGCACTGCTCCCGTTCGGCAGAGCAAGCCCTGCTGCCTCCTCCAGGTGTCAACCCAGCATGACTCTATATGCTTGTGTGTGCACAGGTGACCCCACACACCCCCACATGTGCACGCTGGTGCACAAAGAGCCTAACAGCTAACAGTTTTTCTTCCAGTTTCCATCTTCTTTGGATGCTTTCCCATGTGAACTGGACAGTTCGTTGGTGCTGAAAACAGACATTTCCCTGGCCCTGGGAGGGGGCCCCACCCTCACAGGTTGGATTTGGAGCAAGTCTCGCAGCACTGCTGGCCGTAGAACTGGTGGCTGCACATCCCGTGCTGGGGCACCAGGGAGCACCAGTGCAGGTGGTCTCTGCAGACGGCATCTAGAAACGAGCAAACGCCCCTTAGTCCATGTCCCCACGCCATGTCCACTGCTAAAAGCTAGTAACTCCGCTGGCAAATCAAGGTGAATTTGTCATTGTCTTGAAGCTGCTGAGGGATAGCAGCTCTTCAGGTCAAATTGGGCCACGTGTAACCTGCTCTTTTTATAAGGCCCTTCTTAGAAGGTCCAAGCAAAACTGAACTTTCTTCTTTTTGTGTTAATCCCACCCACTCAACCACTCATCCACCCGAGACACAGGCACTCTGTGGATGGAGTTCAACCATTAATTTTCTGATCGAGCTAACCCACTTGCTCTCCCCAGCTCCATTTCCTCTCTGAGAAGCCTCCAGAGACAGACTGTTGATCTCTGCAAAGGCATTGGAGGCTCTGTGCACAGAGATGGAGTTTAAGATGAAGAAGGTGGCCTTTGTGTAACTTGTCCCTGAAGAATAAGGAGGATAGCACTGATATAGGAAAAGACATCATGCTTTCTTAAAGCTACACTTAAAATTAACCACCATAGATGTCATGTCTAGGGAGGTGTGAGAAATGAGGACTGTTTCATGGGAAAACTGGCGAGTGGATGAAAAGAGAAAAGGTGTATCAGAGACAAGAACTGAACTCTAGGGCTCTCTAACCAGTGGCACCCCAACTTCCTCAGGATCTCTAAGGAATGGCTCCAGAAACTTGACAGCCCCCTCCAACATGCCAAGGTCAAGCCTAGGGGCTCCCAGCACTCACCTTTCTTCTTTGCGATGGGGCAGAAGTGAGTGTTGCAGGCCAGGGAGGCTTCGGGCTTCTGGTGAATGAAGCAGCCCACGGCTGGCCGGCCCCCTGCCAGGCACTGCACGGACCTGGTCTGCACGCCACCCCCACAGCTAGCTGTGCACTGTGAGAAACACATGCATGTCAGTCATCCAGGGCTGCTCAGTTCTCAGGGTGCTCTCCTCTTCCAAGCATCCCCCTCCACCCAGACTCCTCAAGGTGTCTCTCTCTCTATGATGGTGGGTGGCTGACTAGATTTTGGATTAATCTCAGGTATGGACAGAGAGGAGAAGTGCCCAGAAGTTATAATGTTCTTAAGTCATCCATGGGCTGATGGACACAGGAAACTGGTACACATCTGGGGATACAGCATCTTTCCCTGAACCTATCCAGGCTATGGGTCTGGCATGAAGGAATCAGTGCCCTTTATGGATGCCACCACAAAGCCATCTTTCTGGTACTCTCGAGAAGCCAACTCCCACAGAGGCTTGATAACACTAAGACCCTTCTCCACCCCAAGTTCACAGACTCTGGATGCCTGGAAGTGGCAACACCAGCTTCCTGGGTTCATTTTGTGATGGCATTTACATCCTCCCAAGGGCAATGTTCTTTGACACCGAGGCCCTGTTCCTTAAGGTGTATATGGCACAGCAGAGCTAGAGAATGCAATGGCATGACTAGAGCATCTTCCACTAGCTGGCTGGATGCACACACACAGAATATATGACAGGGTCATCTGAGATCTACTGCAGGCAAGAAATCAGGAGAGGGTTGCTCAGAAAGACAGGGGAACCCCAAACTGCGGCAATCCATCTGTCCAAAAGAAAGCAACTCAAACTCTAGACTGTATCACAACTGAGCTGTTTGCACTGAATAGAGTTTCCTTCTTCTCTGCACTCCAAATTGCGGATTCACGTGGGTATTGAATGGACACCAATAGTCACCGGTTGACACTGCATATCTAACCAAGATGCTGCAGGTGCTCTATCTAGGTCCGGCCACTGCTCGAGATGACAGAATTGCATCAGCCATTCTCTTTTCCGGACTGACTTCAGTTATATCTAAATTTAAGAACAGTGGTCCATAGAGTCCATATTTGTCAGATGTTTTAACAAGTCATCCCTTCAAAGGCCTGAAACTTTTGTGTGTGGCCTTAGCAGTCACTGTCGTCCTTCAGCCAGACAGACAGTCCAACAGGTGTTCCCACTGAAGCCATTCCCAGACCAAATTAGAATGTGAACCACCCTAAGCCCAAATGACCCAAATAATTTAAATCAGTCCTGCCAGGCGACAAGCCATTAAGTTTGATGAAAAGCAAAGCCATTTAAATAAACAGAAATCAATAGAACCACAATCTTTATACTGTTATAAGAATAAACCTGTCTGGGGGCAAAGTTCAGCCAGGCACTGGCCATACATCACAGCCTGACAATTTCCCACAGTCTGAGTCCCAGAGTTCTGGCTACAAGGGCTTATGGCAAACACAGCCGTAAGAGTTATCACTCCCAAGAAGTTAAAATCTCAGAAGATAACAGATGAATCACATTGGATAAATGCTAGGCAGGATATGATAAAAGTGACTTATTAGACAAACAGGCTGAGTATTTCAGACTGGTAAAAGCTATTACAGACATGTTTTAGCCTTTTTGTTTCGGTTTAAATTAAATACTAATGACTGTTGCTCCCCTCTTTGTAAATTTGCCTATAAGTCTCCAAATTGAGCAGAGTGGCCTGCCAGGTAAAGGGTGGGGAACCTGTTTCAGGATCCAGTTTCCCTACTAACAGAGAGACAACAATCTTGGGGAAACACCTCTATTTGTCTCCACTCACAATTCTCTAGGGACAGAGTAAGCATACACCTGCCCAAGAAACAACTCAAGACATATGTACAACTTTAGACAATAAATAAAAAATTAAAAAAAGGAACAACTCAATTCCACTCCTTAGTCCATCTACTGCTTCATCTTGTTGGACAGACTGTGCACTCAGAAGAAAATTAAAGGGAAACGTTTGTAGTTATTGATACTTTTTTGTGGATTTAAAGCAGGGAATACTTAAAAATAGTACACTTCAAATGTCCCTTGCCCCAATAATTTAAATTAAACTATTTCTAATTTGGATATCTTTTGGAGAGGAGTTCATACATTTCTAAATGAAAAATCTATCAAGTTTGAAGACAACGAGAACCACAGTGGAGCTGGAACATAAGCCAAGGTCAGTATGAAAGGTCTATGGAAGGTGTACCTCTTCCTCCCCAAGGACTGAGGGAATGGTTGCTTCTGCAGAACTCAGAGCCTGGGGCCAGGAGTTATGGCCGAGGAAGCAGAGGAGGGGCAGTGGCCAGGCTGGGATATTACGATTTTGTAAGAAGCTGGCTGATAAATAGTCAAATCTGGGCTCATAGAGACACAGCCAGAGCTCTGACACAATGGCTGGGAGGGGGACATCATTTAGAGGGGGTTTTGAACTGATTTTATTCTAGTAAAAATTTAGATAATATTAAAATAGATTCTATGATAGATTAAATTGGTTCTGATAAATATTTCTTTTGGACTTAAAGACAATAATTATGTGTGATTTTTGCTCTGTCACATTTGTTCATTTGAGTTTCCCACTCAAATCAATAGCAGGAATTCTCAATCCTTAACAAAATTTTTACACAAATCAAACTTAGTTACTGGTTTCTGTGGGGATGGGGACACAGAAGTGTGACTCTGAAGTAAACCACAGATAATTCTTAATGAACTTGTCTGGCCACATTCTCTCTCTCTCTCTCTCTCTCTCTCTCTCTACACACACACACACACACACACACACACACACACACACGCGCTCGCGCCTGTCATACACCAGCCATGTGAGATGGTTGTTTGTTTTAAATCTAGTCATAGAAGCAGGGGGAAATAGGTGGTTGGCAAGCGAGCATTGTCTTTGGATTTTAAAGATTATACCCCTACACATGGGTCTCTCAATAGAGCACACAATGTCAATGGACAATGTAAACAAAAACCCTGAGAAAAGTATGTGGTTTGACTGTGCTGGGAGAGAAAGATCTTTAAATAAGGATGAGAAGTGGCTGCCCTGACTCACTCATTGAATTTGTTTTTTCTTTAAAATTCTTACATTCAGCAAACATTCCCCCCAAATACTTAGTATGGGCTAGGTGCCCTGGTAGGTCCAAGATATATATATATATGGAGAGAAAGAGAGAGAGAGAGAGAGAGAGAGAGAGAGAGAGAGAGAGAGAGAGAGAGAAAGAGAGAGCTTCTATACATGCATACATATAATGTATGAATGTATATACACACATACAATTGTATAAAATGCACATATAAAACACTTAGTATAACATCGGTTACAAAGCTATCTCTGGGCAAACATCACTCTTAATGGTTGCTTTGTGACCATATCTGTTTTCTAGCAGCTCATGTTCAAGTGGGCAGCCTTGATCTCTGCCGGTCACTGGGCTGGAGGGTGGACAGAGCATGATTCACCACGAGAGGGGTCTCCCCTCCAGAGTCTACTTTCTCTCCATGTTTCCTTCCCGTACAGGACCCCAGAGCTTTCCCCTCGGTGAACTTGGGGTGTAGGGCACATTACCTGGATGTTACCCCAACTAATAGTGGGATGGATGAGTTATGCTAAGAGCTCACAGCCATCCCCATTCAGTGTCCAGTGCAGGCTCTCAGGGAGAGTTTGGCATGATGAGTGAGTGAGTGGGCAAATGGGCAGATAGGACAAGCAGACACTGTTCAGGCAAGAACAACTGTGGGGGCAGGGAAAGCTGTGATAACGCTGCCAGCTGGGTCGTTTCTATGGCACCAGGCATTGAGTAGATATTCTGAGAAATATTTTTGGAGAAAGACAAAGACCCGTGGAAGTTCCTTTGGAAGTGACAAAAGACAGACACCAGCCCAGTGCTATTTGGGATCAGCTGCTAGAGTCATCGAAGGCCCAGCTTGGGGGCCCTGAGTACATACATGTGTTGTGACAATTTGGTGGTGCAACACTCCTGTGCTTCTGATAAATTTAGGATTTGAACTTGGATGTGTTGGTGGAAATGTTACATGATAGGGTTCTGACATCCTGGTCAAGGACCAAGGTGATTATAAGGTGGAAAACCACAAGTTTGTGGTCATGCATGACATCATTTGCCTTTTAAAAGCCTACATTCTGCCATGTGCCCATGAGGACCATGGGTTCTGACCAGGTCTGTGTTCTGCTGCCCAGAGTGGAGGTGAGATAGAGTAGGTGTCTCCGGGACCAAGCTGAGCTGTCAGGACCATGGAGAGGTACATGGTGACTGTGAGCTGAAATTGACCAGAGTCTCTATGCCTCAATTTGTTCGTCTGTAAAATGGGGGTGATAGTGTTACCTCCCTCATAGTGCCGCTGGGAGAGACAAATGAGTTCGGAGTCCCACAATGCCTAGCACAGTGCCAGCGGTGGGAGGAGCATGGCTCCGAGCAGGTGTTCGTCCTTGTTACTGCCTTTATTGCTGCCCATGGCACTGAGGCTCTCAGCAGAGAATCCAAGAGTGCTCCCAGGGTGTGAGACTATGATTTTGAGGACCCTCTACAAGATGGGTCTGGCACAGGGGCACACACAGGCTGGTCACCACTGCACACTACATCACTCTTCCTCCACCTTCATCTCTTTGGAAAGGACAAAGTCAGAGATGGGCCCTCCACTCTGCAAAGAAGGCTGGCCCACTGGTCAACAGATTAGAAAGACAAAAATATGTTCCCTTCCCCTCCCTGCAGTGACTGAAAAAAAGCAAAGCGCCCCCTCCTGGGAAGAAGCAAGTAGTGCAGGTGCCCCAGGTTTGGCCAGCTGGGATGGGTTAGGCAGGGTCAGCCCCTGGAACCCCACTGGTGAGGGTCAACTCCACAGAGCTGAGACAGAAATAGCAGCAGGAGCCAGAGGAGTGAGGGCGTGGCCATGGGACATGGAGGAATCCAAAACTAAGGGCAGAGGAGCAGAACTACAGGCAGAAAAGGGACAGAGCTCAGCAGTGTGAGGGCTGCCAGGAGCCCTAGGCAGAAAACAGGTTGAGGAAGGAGGGTGAGTTAACAAGAATAATAGCAGAATTCTCCTTAGATGTGAAGGGAGTGTGGTAGGGGCAAGGAGCTGGGCATACCAAAGGCCCCAAGAGCACCCTGCGTACCTCTCTGGGTCTGGGCTGCCCGAGTCTGAAGTCCCAGGCAGGACACAACATTCCAGGCTGTCTTGACCCCTATTCTCACTTAATTTGTAATAAACCTAGTATAATCTCACAACCACCTACTCATTCCCAATTTCTTCCTCATTCACTCACCTCTGGGAATTCTGCCTACCGTTTACCCAAAACATGACATTTTCCAATGCTTAATTGGGTGACTGTTAAGAACAAAGAACACGTGCCCTAAAAGATTCTGCAGCTTTTGTAGAGCACCCTCTTCAGAAAGCCACAGGCACCAAGAAACACAGGCACCTGCACACACCATGGAGAGAAGGTCAGGAGCTGCTTAGTAGGCTTTGATACCCTCTGAGAAACGCCCCGCCTGAGCCAGCTGCCAAGGTGGGAAGCAGGGCCCCTACCTGAGACCAGGGCGAGGCAAACCAGGTGGCCCGCGGGGGGCCTGTGGCAGCAAACAAGGGGTGCTTGGGGCAGGGGAACTGGGCGCAGGCACGTTCCAGCTCCAGGTCAGGCTGCGGCAAATGCAAGCACTTCTTTGAGGTCAGCTCCCGGTACTTCCCAGAAATGTACTTTTCAGCACATCTTAAGAATCGTTTCTGTGTTCCCCTTTCACATGTAACAGAGCACTAAAAATAAAAGTAAACAAAAGATGTGAATGAAAAATATTTCTTCTGTGGCGGCTGTCTCTTACAAAATAATTGAGTCAAACCATCTCCTGATTATATCAGCTTGAAGTTTTACAGGAGTGTAAACATTCAATGAACTTTATTGGCATTTCAAAGGCATTACTGATTCTATCACTAAAAAAGGTGGGCTCTGGCCAGTGTGGCTCAGTTGGTGGGGCATTGACCTGAGCAACGAAAAGTCATTGGTTCGATTCCCAGTCAGGGCACATGCCTAGGTTGTAGGCTCAGTAACGGGTAGGGGGTGAGCAGGAGGCAATCAATTGATGTATCCCTCTCACATTGATGTTTCTCTCTTCTCCTTTCCTCTCTCTCTAAAAATCAAGAAACTTTTTATTTTTTTTAAGGAATATCTTAAGACCACAGTGGCCTAGAGTTTGGGGGCATAAGTAGGAGCAAGGCAATCAAAACTATGGAAGGAGTAATTCTGAAGTAATCATTTCACTGGGAAATCAAAATGTTGAGCTGTAACTGATATTAGAGTGCACTGAAATTTAATTCACAGGACATGAGGTGAACCACAGAGATCCATGGGTTAACACTGACTGCAGTGTGAAGCTGGACCCTAAAGCAGGGGCAGGCAGAAGAAACCCAGGGCTCAAAAATTTTCCCCAGAAAGCCCAGTGCTCCCCATGAAGACAGCAAGTGCACAGGAGCAAGTCCACTTGTTCCCCATGGAGGGGTGTTCCAAGCCTGAGCTGTCACTGCTGTGGGATACTTGGCACGTGCAGAATGGGTCCTGGGCAAACCAGCGGGCTAGGCAGAGGCAGCAACTGCAGGTTGTGCAGGGAGGACACAAAAGCCCAA
This sequence comes from Myotis lucifugus, assembly GCF_000147115.1. Taxonomy (NCBI): domain Eukaryota; kingdom Metazoa; phylum Chordata; class Mammalia; order Chiroptera; family Vespertilionidae; genus Myotis; species Myotis lucifugus. Next base: position 51,916,197 of record NW_005871048.1, on the reverse strand, counting down.
GGCACACTGTTGTACCAGAGGGCTGGCCGGGCTCGGAGGGTCTCGGGAGAGTGATCCCAGAGTCTGAAGTTGCTGGCCTGCGGTAGAGGAGTGGGTGATGCTGAGCCTTCTGGGTGATTCCATCTACTCTGCAGTGTCTGCAGGTTGCATACGAGGAGCCTGGTTGGCCTTACCTGTCTAGGTTCTGGCTTCACACTCTTTGAGTTCAGGTGTGGCTTACAGGTGTGCTTTGTGGGTGTCCTGATGCCAAAATGGAGGCAGAACTTGGAGACTACTCAGTTGCCTCCTGTGGCTATGCCGAAGAGAGGCACTGCCCCCCCCTCCCCTCTCTCTCTCTCTCTCTCTGTATGTGTGTGTGTGTGTTAAATGTTCAGGGGGAGGACTACCCACCTGGACACCCACAGATTATACAGCCCCAGTCACTTCCCTCCAATGCACTCAGCCTCCTAAGGAGTATGGCTCAGTCCCAGGAGATGCCGACATTCTTGTGTCCCAGGTGAGAGAATCGGAGTTCTCCCTTAACCATGGCATTTGCTTCAGTGAATGACCGTGTTTTTACTTTTCAGTAGCAAACTGAAACAGTGTCTGAATGGGATTAAAAGCCCTGGTTGGCACAGCCACCCTTTTATTGATTCATGCCCCACCCTGATGAAGGCATCAGTCCAGGTGTGGGCTAGGAGGAGACTCTGTCTGTCCCAGAGGCACTTGGGGTCAGGATCTAGGGGCTTTCCTTTCACAGGTGCTGTGGAAATGCAGACAGACAGCTCTGGGATTAAGGAGGAGGTCTCTCAATGCCCGTTCCCACGGGTTTCCACGTGGTGGGGTGCTACTGTCATTCTGCCCATGTTAGCTTTCTGGTGTCCTTCCGGGGTTTATTGACACCACCTCTGAGTTGACACACACCACAGCACGATTAAGGAGCCCTGGCATGCCCCTCAGGCAGCCCCCACACCTGTCCCAATGCACTCTCCCTAGTGTGGGAGGCTGTGCTGGGCAGAGGCAGCAGCTCTGTCTGCGCCCTCACAGGCTGTCCCAGCCCTCAATTGGGCCAAAGCTAGTCATAAAGCCTTCAGCACTCCAAACTTCTGTTAGCCCCAGCATAGTAGGGCCAGGACAGTCCCCAAATAATGCAAATAAGGGGGCTTCTGGACTTCAGCAGCACAAGGCTTTGATTCCAGCAAACCCAACACAAGCAGTGTCTTCTCTGATATAAGAACTGCCCATGGACACTGGTCTCTGAAAACAGTCCGGGTCCTCTAACTTTCCCACGGTAACCCACTCTCCTCTGGCTCTGTGTTGTGTAAGCCTTTCCTGGGAAATGGCTGCAGCTGTTCTGGGGTTAAGTGGGTCCCCATGACCTCACTGTGAGCATGATGAATGTCCCCTACTCTCTCACTTGTACCCCATTCACCCACTCATCCTCATCTTAGCACCAACTGTGTGATGACCTTGTGGATGCACTGCTTAAGGACACTGTTAAATATTCAGGAGGAGGACTGCCCACCTGGATGCCCACAAATTATACTCGGTCTGTCTGTCTGTGTTTCCACAACACCCACGGAAACTAAAGGACATGTCTAGGAATGGAGTCCCTTAATGTTGGCTGAAGCCCAGATGGTGGCCTGAATGGGGGTGCAGAGTTGGAGCAGGGGGGAGGAGAGGGAAGGGGGGAGGAGAGGGAAGCAGTGAAACCAGATGAAGAAATATGGCCCCAAGGGGAGAGTTGGTCAACCTTCTTCTGTCTGGACCAGGTGCATCTATCTGAGACCAGGCGCACCTACCTGGGACCAGGCAGACACAAGCCACTGCAGCTTCTTGTGCTTGTAGCAGCGCTTAAGTGGACAGGCTTCGTGAGTCCTGGGCTTGGGCTCTGAGCTGCAGAGGGCGTCAGGCAGCAGCTGTGCTCTGGCTGAGGGGTTGGTGCTCTTACAGGCCACGGTCCTCTTCCTCCATCCCTTCCCGCAGGTTTGAGAGCACTGCATAGGGAGAGTAAGCCTCAGATCCCAGCAAGGAATGCTCAGACCTTGCTGGGGGGGTGGGGAGGGGGGGGGCTTAGGCCACAGGTCCTGCAAGGCCTGGTGAAAACCCAGCTCTGTGTTGCATAAGAGGGGCCCTGCTGCCACCACCCCCATATCAACCCTGCCCAAGGTACCTCTGCCCAGGGCCCAGCACTCCAAGTGGGCGGGCAGCTCTGGGGGCGGCAGGCCTGTCGGCTGGCAGGGACAGGCTGTGGGCACAGGCTGGCCGAGACCCGCTCTGCTCTGTAATGGGCTCGTTGCGTGCACTGGACCACTCGGCTCTGTGTCCCTCCACCACACGTCCTGCTGCAGGTACTCCAGTTCCCCACGGACCAACTGGGAAGGGACAGAGAGACCTATAGTGAGGGACAGTGCCACCTCTTCCTGAGGGGAGGGCATGTCTGTCCAGGAAGCCACTGACATTATTGCTCACCTACAGTCTACATGTGCAGAGTTATTTTTAGAGGTCACCCTGATCACAGATGCTTCTCACTTTCTGATTAGCTTTCCTGATTGTCATTCTTCCCCCTGCCCTGGCTTTCAAGGTCACCTGTACTGGGAAATAACTTTCTTTAACACAATTTTTCTGTTTTCCCTCTAGCTCAGTGGTTCTCAACCTGTGGGTCGCGACCCCTTTGGCGGTCGAAAGACCTTTCACAGGGGTCGCCTAAGACCATACTGCATATCAGATATTTACATTACGATTCATAACAGTAGCAACATTACAGTTATGAAGTAGCAACGAAAATAATTTTATGGTTGGGTCACAACATGAGGAACTATATTTAAAGGGCCAGAAGGTTGAGAACCACTGCTCTAGCTCCTTTTTAAAAAATGGAAAATTTTAAACATACAAAAGTAAAGGCCCTCTGTGTCCCATTCACCCAACTTCAACAATTATCAACTTATGCTCTACCCCCATAGCATTTTGAAGCAAATTCCAACCTGTAAATACTTCAGTATGCATCTCGAAAAGATACAGATTCTTTGTTTTTTAATATAACCACAAAACTATTACATCTAAAAAATTGACAACGATCTTATATCACTATATATTCAGAGTTCCAATCCCAATTGTGTCATAAATGTCATAGTTTAATTTAATCTTCGTGTTTGAATCAGATTCCAAATGAAGCCTCCACTTTGCAGTTCTTCAGCATTTCTGAGGAAGAATTAATATAACAGTGATTTTCTCCTGAGTCTTGAGGTAAAATGGAGGATTTGTGACGATGTCCCCATTCATCCTTGGGCTTCATGACTCTGCATCCTCTCCCCCCAAAGTCACACTAGGGCTGAGGACCCAAAGCAGCAGCTGGAACACTTGGTCAGAGACACTCATACCATTGGGAGACATTTTGTGAGGACTGAAGTGTGGGAACCCGAATTATACAGAGAAAACAATCAAGAGAAAGATAGAAACACACAGAGATAACCATTGCACTTAGTCCTGCACATTCACTTCCGGTTCATGCTCTCTCTCTCTCTCTACTTTGTAACATGATTGAGGACACACAGTATATACAACCTTTACATTCAGCATTTTGACAATTCAATATCTAGAACAAGCATTTTTCCTATACTACAAAGCTTTTGTAAACATTTTCAGAGTCTCTGATTTCACGTATGGACCACGGTATATGATTTCTAAAAAAGGAATCAGGCAGAAGGATCAGGGTCCATGTTACAGGAGCGCCCTGACCACCAAGGCTGTGCCAGCTCCACGTGTGCTGTTCTGCCAAGAGCAGAATGGCGGAGCCATTCCTCAAGTTCTCAAATGGGCCCCATTTTCAGAGCCAGTTTTTTGGCTCTTGTGAAAGTTCTCAGGACAAGTCAGTGGTGGAAGGGGAGGAAAGATGGTGACACTTCCTGGATGGGAAGCAGAAGTGACCTCCCCCCCAGCTATGCGGCAGCCCTGCCGGGTCCCTTGCACCTTTAGGCTGAGTTGTGCCATGACATTTTTACTTACTTTCATTTGTAGAAGTCTTGAACTATTTTATACCAAGGTTGCTCCTGAAGAAATTCTATTATGTGTCTAAGACAATTACAAAAAATCCCTATAATACAATGTCTTATTCTCATAAAAAACAAACAATGTTGGACTTATAGGAATTGTTCCATTTCAACTGTGGAAATGCTTCCATTTTTTAGGGTCAATAAAATGACTGTCTTTTATTTCATGTTAAATCATGTAAATTATGCCTCCTTCCTTGCTAGGAAACTTAGGTTTTCAGCCTCTTGGCTGTGATGCTTCTGCCTTTGGAGCTTCTCAGTTGCTTCCCGTTGCTTTTATGTTTTCTCCCATTTCTTGTGTTTGCTCTCTCAGCCCTGCAGACCTGTAAATTCTAATTGCTGTGTCCACACAGGGGCTGCAAAGCCGTCTTGGCTGCGCTCAGGCTTTTCTCACCCCCTCGTTAAGTCCTCTGTCTCCATCATCTTAAGCTGTTCCAACTGGGTCTATCCATTCTCTGCCCTTCTGTTAACTGCCCGTCATTAAGAACCCCTCCTGAACCAAGATCGTTCGCAGAGCATATGGAAACGCCAAGTGTCTGTTTCCTTTCACAGGCAGAGCTCTGGGGAAAGGTCTTAATTTCAGCTCATGATAGAGTCAACATCCACACAAACTCCCATGCTTTCTGAGGGTTCCAAGAGCAGATGCCAGGTGTGTTCAGTAGCGAACCAGAGGCCCCACTTGCCCCACTTTGTTCTGTTCTTCCTGTCTGCCTGCCAGCTAGAACAAAGCAGGCAGCTGGAATTACCCAGATCAAGAAGACTCAGCCATCCAGCCATCGTCTGTGCTTCCCTGGCCCAGGATAGCCCTTGTCGGGTGCACTTTTAGAGAGGGCTGCTGGAAGAGGTGATGGACTTGACCGCTGTCACTCAACATTTGAGGCAGGGTTTCCTGGCACCACTAGTTCAAGATTCAATATCACTATTTGTCACAAGCATTAGTCATTTCTAAATAAAATGACTTTCCCCTCTACATTAAAATAATACTAACATTTTGGTTTTGGTTATTTACAGTTTCCTTTAAAAAATGCAAATTTCCAACCAGAGTGTTTGGCTTTAGTAAGATACCTTGTCATGAAGCACCACCCAGACAGCCACATGCTGTAACCACCCTCCGATTCAGAGGCCAACCCTCTTGGCATGGACCAGTGTCCGCTCTTCTGCCGGCTGAGCCAGCCAGGGGTGTCACAGACTCACATCAGGGAGTCACTCAGAAAGCAAGTAACTGCTAATTTCATTGTAGAATTCAGTTTCAGTTGTTTTATTTTTCTGCTTATTCTCTTTGAATTTTCAAGACAGCATCGATTGTTCTCTATTTCTACCACACTTTTCTTCTACATGAAATGTTTTAAAGATAACAATGCTGATCCAACAATAAACAGATGCTAGTTTGAAAGTCTGCTTTTTCCATTGGAAAACAGTAAGTTAACTTAAAGAGGGCCTGGCAGAACTGTAAGCTGACAGCACAGCAGTGGAGGTCAGAGAACGTGGGAGGATGAGCAAGGAGAGAAACTGCTTTTATGAGCCCATCTGGCAGATGGCCAGAGGCCCTTCACCTGCCTTCCCTATCTGCTGATTTGGAATGCATTATTGGTCTGTGTCAAAGGACATTTCATCAGCGTCAAATGGTACCTGCTACATTCCAGGCAAGTACAGAGGCAGAAAACTAGCTCTGCCAATGATCTTGGTAACCAAATGTGCAAGTGAATGGTGTCGATATAGCCAGAATTATTGGACAAACAGATAGCACTCTGCTCACATGCTCTACCTTCCGGAGCAATGCACTTTGTCTCCAAATCCACCTAAAGTTCACTAGTAAGCACATTAGAATAGCGAGGTCCAGACACCCACTCATTCCCTCCACCATGGTCTGTTTGCGGGACGTTCTGGTGGCAATGCTTGGAATTGGCCCTGATTTTCACTTTAGAACTGAGAGACCATTACTGACTGCTGGTTGCCAAGGACAGGGGCAGACTTCAGAAAACAGGAGACCTGGATGGGGATTGCAGGCTTTTGCCGTCAGCACTTGGAAGCTGTACCTTGACTGTTACTTCATTTGTTCAGACTCAAAAGGCAAACCACTTTGTGGACGTGTGAGACTGACGGAGAGATTTATAATGAGACAGACATAGGCACTGAGCTGTTTTCATCTTTAAACACAGCATTTCTTCTCTGAATCACACCAAGCCAAATTGAAGGACATCAAAAGCTTCCCACAAAGGAAGCACTGTGGGTGCTAATTTTATGGACTGTGAGAAGCCAGAGGTATGTGAATTTTTATTATTAGGGGGCCAACATGCTATTTTTACCAGATTTTCCTGTCTCACTATCCTGTCATCAGTTGTTATCTTAGGAAGAATCAGTAAGATCTACAGAGCTTTCATTTACATGGGGAGACAGGGAAAACAAAATTATGAGGGACACAGAGACCAAAGAATTTGACCTCACTGTTCAAAACAGCCTCAACAATTCCCTGTTTCAGCAAAAATCCTTCTTCTGAGGTTTTTCTTTCTGTAGACCATGGAGGGTGTTTGCATCCCATAAACTCAAATGACAGACTTCAGGTCATAAAAGGGAAAAGGAAAATCATTAGATTCAAGTGTGAATGAAGTTCTGTTTCTTTGTGCGGTTGTTCCTCTATCCAGTTTACAGAGTATTGGAAAAAAGGAGGCTGAGTGTTAGAGCTGGGAAGGAGCTCAGAAATGATGGAACTTACCAACTGTGTCTTAAGTTGGGCAACCGAGCCCCAAGAAGAAAGGACAGTCCCTGAGGTAGTGGAAGATGCAAATAAGAGGAGGGGTCAGAAGTGCCCCCCACAATGCTGCTCTCCGTGTCCACCCTACTCTACTCAAAAGAATGAGCATCTTTTCCATCGTCAGATTCCAAAGTGGGAAGGATAGCTTCCTCTTGCTCCTCTTGCATATCCATTCAACACCCAACCAAGGAATCAACTGTTTATATTACAAACACCTTTGCTCTGGAGTACAAAATACTGGGGCGGAACTACATAGAGCAGACAAATTAGCAATCTAGACTAGATTGCAACTGAAATCGAGTACTGAGTGAATAGGAGGTACCTGCTACATTCCAGGCAAGTACAGAGGCAGTTTTAACATCCCAAATTTTCATGCCCAAGGATAGTACAAAGGGGCTGAGTGGACCCTGGTCTATGCTCCTATGACCCAGATGGCGCTAAGACAGTGTTCTCCAAACCATAGCTGGCTGGCAGGGCTCTCACATACCCAGGTGTTCCTGGTCTCTCCTTCATTCTGCAGGAATCACAAATCTGAGGTTGGGGTCAGGATTTTGAATTTTGACAAAGCCATCTCTTCCTCAGCCTGATGAGTAAGATGACCAGCAGGGTTGGGAACATGGCTGTTAATAAATGGAACATCCTGCTCTTCAGGACAGTCCAGGACACGGGCCCCTGCAGATGGGCACTATCTTCACTCCATCCCTAGTAATCGAGTTATATTGATGTTATTTTTAACTGTTATGAGAACTAGGATATTTAATAAACTTGCAGTGGGAAGCCTGGTGAATAGGTTCTTCTGGAGGAAGGCAGACACCTTCATTCCTTGTTACTGGTGAATTAGACAAGTCTACTCAGGTGGCCCAGTATCCTGGTTCAGTGCAGCCCTTTTGATTTTTAAGACTGCGCTCTGGGCCAGCTCCTGTACTCATACCCAGAGACTGAGCTTCTGGGAGTGTAAAGTCATGCAAGCTTAGCCTCCTTCCCAAAGAAAGACTATCCCAGAACCAAAGTGGCTGAAGAGCTGGTATGGACCAGAGCTGCTTCCTTGTATACTGACCAGTCCAAACTTGATATGAAGAACTCTGAGAGGTAAAAGTTAACTTTGCCCAATATTAGCATGTTTCTAAGCCTCCCAAACCACCCAACGTCAGAGCTGGGGAAATATTCTTATCCAAGATTGGCTTCATGGTGCAAGGTCTTTGTAAACTTACATTATGCTTGGATACAGAAGGTTGTGATAATGGATGGATTCATAACTAGGGACATCATCTAGGTTACAAAGATCCCTCTTATACCACCCTGCTGCCCAAGCAGACAGGAGGTTTTCCACTGGGCAGGGTCAATATAACCTCCTACATAAGACTCCTTGGTTTTGTCTTCAGGAGGGCAAAGCAATGGGACACTCCCTGAATCAACTCGTCCTGTCGGTCCTTTAGATCTGATCTGCTCTTCTCTGGACACCAGACATGCCTCACCTCTCTGCCTTTAGTCCATATCCCACTGCAGGAGTAGCTCTCTTCTTTACTCATCTGAATGACCCAACAGACTCATTGGGCCTCTTCATTCTCTTTGTGAAACAACCCAGCCCCTGCCCAGGCCATGCTGAGCACCACATGAGGCCAGCCTTGCCCATGGTTGTCAACATCCTTCTGCTGCCACCCACTGACAAGCAGGAGCACACGGAACCAGCTGAGCCTACATTCTAATCTGCTTCTCCCAGCTGAACTTGTTATTGGAATTATGTAATAAAATTAAATTTGGTGTAGCCTGATGAAATATGAGCATGAAAAATGAGAAGCTTATTTCCAAGAAAACAAAGTTGGATCTTTGGAATGACTCAGTGAAGACTAGTCATTAAACAAAATTGCTGTCAGCTTAGGCGTGGCTGAGACCAAGTAAAATATAGAAAAAAATTAAAAACTAAAAATAATTTTACACTTGAATGAATAAATGAATGAATGTGACCAGATTCACTCTTCTTTAAAGAAACTCAAACTGGACATCATAAGTATTGGGTATATTTTCTGCAAAATAATCCACTTATATTTTTATTAATCAGATTCCTACTCAAAGTAGGTTTTAGCCATAACTAAAAGAATTAGCAAATGGATGCATACTTATGAACTTAACGTGAAAATAAAAATTCAGTGTATGTGTGTATTTTTATTTATTTATTTATTATTCTTATTATTGTGTGTGTGTGTATGTGTGTTTAAATAGTTTTTTCCTTAATCTGCTTTTTCAACAGTGTGCTGAATGAGAGCTTCTCTTCTACCTGGTGAGAACCCCCAAATTTTCTCCATTGAACTCCTCACCCATGTAGCGCCTGTCCACAAAGCATGCCCATCTGACATGTGATGGGAAACTGGAGCCAATAGTCCCCATCTCTGCCCTCCTGCCCTTGTGCCCATATTAGGGAGTGAAACCCTCCAGGTGTCCTTTCCCCTGACCATCCTATATTTCACCAAATCACAGATTCTATTCCCTGATTCTCCAACAAAGCTGCATCCTCCTGTACATCTAACTGAATCCAGGTGATAGTTTATCTTATGTGTCAACTTGGCTGGGCCATGGTACCCAGATATTTGCTCCAACATTATTCTAGATATTTCTGTAAAGGTATTTTTTAGAAGTGGTTAACATTTTAAATCAGTAGATTTGAGTAAAGCAGATTGACCTCCATAACATAGGTGGGCCTTGTCCAAACAGTTGCAGGCCTCAATAGAAAAAGACTGACCTTTCCCAGAAGAGGGAATTCTGCCAGCCAATGGCCTTCAAAATTGAACTACAGAATAAACTCTTCCTTGAGTCTCCAACCTGCTGACCCATCCACAGATTTTGGAGGCTGCCCACAATGCCCACATCTTCTGATAGCTGGCTAGGAAATGCTACCCTTGAAGTAAAAACTAGCCATATAAACCGAAGCTGCATGTTACATGGACTTAATGATTACTAACCTAATTTATGTTTTTATTTTTAAAAATGTCCTAGATTGAAACACCATTTTCATAATAGAGAAAAGATACAGCACGTTTCCCAAATTGCTGAGAAGATGAATATATTAATCAATTCCTCATGTAAGTCACTGTACAATATACTTAATATGAATGATAGAAAGACTGTGGACCTAAACCAGGTTCAGGTTTTCTGAACTATTTGGAATACGTTGCTGTAACAATATTAACACTGTTATTTTGCCCTACAAAGAGTGAAAGGTAACAGAAACAACCTTTTCCTTAAGACACTCACTTTGCTGGGAAAACATTTGCATCTAGCTCAGGAGTCAGCAAACATTTTACTAAATACCCAGACAGTAAATATTTTAGCTTGGTGGGCCAGATGCTCCCTGCTGCAACCACTCAGTGTTGCCGTGGCAGAGGGAAAGCAGCCAGAGACAATGCGGGAACCAATGGCATGCCCGAGTTCCAATAAGACCTGATTTTCAGAATCACCATAGGCCACAGACCAGCTCCATTTAGAAATAATAGGATTAAACACATCTGCAGAAACCAGGAAGTGATGGGCTTGTGGGCAGTAGGCAGTACGTCTGAACAAGGTAGGTACATCGGAGTGTTAGGCCTATTTTGAGTGCAGCCAAAGCAGATTATTAGGAAGAAAAGGACACACTACCCCATTGTCAGAGAACAACAACAACAACAACAACAACAACAACAAAAACCAGCAACAAAGCCCCGCATGTCAAATCTTGACTTTCTAACAGAATCGATTTGAATATTAAAGAGTCAGAATGAAGCTTCACACACTGACGCACCAAGAAGGGAACCAGCATCTCACAGGTAGAGTGCAAATTCAATTAAGTAAAAGCCAAGCTGGAGCTCTACATCTCTGAGAGCTATAAAGTTGTTTAATTCTCCCCACAAACCAATAAGCTGGATCTTATTCTTTATTCCCCTTCAGAGAGGACAAGAGTGACGTGCAGAAAGGTCATGGAAGAGGTGTGGGCTGGGATTTGAGCCCAGTGAGTGCAGCTTTGGGACCTGGACTCTCATTGCTGGATTTAGACACATTCAGTGCCTGCTCTGTGCCTTGCACGGTTCTAAGTGCTTACATGATTAACCCATGCACACACACGGACCCACTCAACAACCCCAGGGGGAGGGGCTATTAGAATCCTCATTTTATAGATGAGAAACTGAGGCCCAGAGATGGTGAGAGCCTTTGCTGCAGGCACTTTACTTCTTGATGATCAAGGTCACACAGCTGGTAAGTGGCAGGGCCGGGGCAGGGGGAGGGACGACTCACTCTGCTGTGTGCTGTTCAATGGATGAGCACTTCTACAAGGCTAGCTGTTTAGCTGGGGGAAAGTTACCTAATATTGATGTGAGGTAGTTACCTAATATTGCTTAGCTCTAAAATGTCCTAGGAAAAATGTATATATTTAGGAATTTTATGGGCATTACATATCTTAATTAGATAGTTGCAAAATTTGGTATGTGTCTCTATTTCATATGCACCTAAGTGTAGAATTTATTACTATAGGTAAAAGTTGTGTGTTTCTACTTTATGGCTGAATAGCCACACAGAGTAGTGTTTTGAAAAGTTCTTAATGATTCAATATTGAATCAGTGTCAAAATACTTAGGTAGGGCCATGCTCTTTCCAAATGATTTTCCCTTAGTCATCATGTCGCCCAGAGTTTCTATAACATCTGAAATATCTTTTCCTGCCTCTCAAGAGAGCCTATTAATGGTGCTCTAGGGAAAGCTTATGTGTCTAACACAAATTTAAACATTTCACAACTGTGGTTCTTTTTCCTTTCTTTTAAAATAAATGACCTTCCCACAGGAGATGGTTTAATAAGCATCTCTCAAAGTGCAAAGTGTAATTTAAGTCACGGAAGATTCACTAACCACTGTGTTCCAACTCACTTTCTTTGGATCCTCATTTTTTTTTCTTTTGGAAGGAATGTCAGCTTCCTCTTCTATTACAGGAGTTGAACTTTGCTCACTGGGGCTTCCTTTTAGGAGAAGAATTTTAAAATGATGGCATCACTCCTTCTAGAGTTTCAGGCTTTTTTTTAGGGTTTCTTGGATGTTCATTCTTAGATAAATACTTTGAAATGAGCTTCTCCAGACTCATGAGTCAGTTTTCTAAGAATGCTTTCCAGGTGGCCTTGTCCAGTGGATCTGGACAGTTTGAGCCCAGACCACAGCCCCTCAGTTTCTGCGGCTTATGCACTCAGCTAGCCAAGTGGGATTGGTCACTTAGGGCCATCAATGGAAGGTTTATATACCAAGGTTACCAGGAATTGCCATAAATCCAATTGGTTTTAGGAGAGAACTCAAAGAAACATATTGAATCCATATTTTACACAGATCAGATCTGCAAGCAAATTGACACCATGGATAGACTCAAGGTCAGTATCCTGCCCGGAGTTTCAGACACATTCTTTGCAATCAAGTAGTAAAGAGAGAGACAGTAAGAATATCACGGTCATGCGGTTATACTACCTGAGTCTATGAGCTAGCCACATTGAAAACCAAACAAAACTAGAATCTCATTTCCTTGATTTTTTCCCCCTAAACTCATGAAAGCACTGATGACAAATGAATGATGGGGAACATGAGACATAACGTGAATATTTACCATAGTTCCTACAAAATGACAGCAGAACTTGATCTTTTACAGTGGTTTCTAATAACCTCTACATTTTTTCTTTTAAGCTGACAGTTTCCAAACTGAGGTCCAGGTGTGAAGGTACCACATGCTGTAGATGATTTTTCTGGCCAATTGATTCTTTTAGGCCAGGTGGTTGCCAAAAGTATACAGTTAACATTTGATGCTGGGGTCATCTTTCTTGGTGAGGCTGGAACATTCCATTCTCTGCAGGAAGGAGTTCTCACTGTGGCACTTGGAGGAGATTAATCAGAACCAGAAAATGAACACACAGAGTAACTAGAATAATATTTCTGTAACCTCCGGCTCCCATCCCTATGAAACTACCTTTTACAGTCGCATTCATTCTTCAACACATCCACAGATTAGTTATTTTTCATTCTCTTGGTAGAATTTCTTTCCCATCTGATGGGTCTTATGTATTCGTAAATACTAAATGGTTGTGATGCTCTTAAAAATAGTTTTAATGAACTATTAAATAATGTAGCAAGTTATTTAGTTAGTTAAATATTGTCATATTCTTTGGCATCAACTCTCCATTGTAAAGCTTCAGATATTAGATCACAAAAATGATCAGATGAATTATGTTGTGAATGTCATATTATCTACTGCTCTTAACAACAATGATGCAAGAAGACGAAAGGGGTGTGAGGAGGAATGTACTATATTGGTATCTAATTAATATTTGCTGTATTATAATTGGTATAATTTATTAGCCTATGTTGCAAAAGAACCAAATGATCCAATGTACATTGACATGAGAAAATACTCTTTATATTTAAATAGTTTATACTATGCTCCATATTCTTACAATGAGTTGGGGTAGAGAAAAAAAACCCCTATATTTAAAGATCTCATTCTCTAGATCAGCTGTTTTAAATGACTCAAATTGGGACATCAGCCAACCAGTGTAGCATTTATAATAATTTATGCCAAAATATCATATGCAGAACATAAAAACACCGTCTGGTAGTTTAGACAGTACTATGATATCTTTCTCTAACTGACCCTATGATGTAAGGTCTACATTTGCACAAGTAGCCATGAGAGAATTGCATTTGCCTTTACAGACACAGGAAAAAAATCTGTGGGAAATCCAATTCTTTGAACAAAATAAAAAGGTTTCCTGAAGAAGAACTAGTGTAGGCACCTGAAAACAGTGAGACTAGTGGAGGACTGAATGCAGGTGTCCTGTGTATTACAATCTAATAGGTATTAAATGACATTGGACAGGCTCTGAAAAATCTCATTGTCCTCAAGAAACCAATATACATATATTCCAAGTCCTTAACAATCTACAGTCAGACAATCCGGGCTGATGAATTCAATCCTAAATCCCTCTAGTCTACTGAGTTCCAATAATACCAGTAATGATGGATGGCTAGTATTTAATGAGGTGCTTTATTTCTGTTGACTCTTTAATTCACACAAACATTTACATGGTAGGTATTATTATATCCATTTCAGAGATGAAAACTGAGGTGCAGAAATACTAAGTAATGTGCACAAGGATATACAGGAGCACATGGAGGAGTCAGGATTCCAGTGCAGGTGTCCTGACCTGATGCCTGTGCTCTGGATCATCTGAGTCCCACCAAACTTGGGACAAACCACAAATATGGGCCACAATGGCCACTAGGACAGTGTGACTGATTGCCAATTCCGGAGAAACCCTTCATAAGCATTCTTTGCTGCAAACACATGGCAGAATCCTCTGCAAAGATAAATAATGCGAGAACCAAGATGGTGGCATAAGGTATAAACCTATACGTGCTGCCCCCCACAACAACATTGAAACTACAACTATAAGACAAAACAGCTATCATCCAGAACCACATGAAAGCTGGCTGAGTGGAAGTTCTACAACTAGAAGGAAAGGAAGAAGCGCATTAAGAACGGGTAGGGGTGCAGAGGCGCCAAGAACAGAGGTACAAAGGGTGCACGAGGCAGGCTGCACCTGGATGCGTGTTTTTTTTCAATTGGAAGGAGATACAAGCTCTCCAATGCACTGAGCTCGTTTAAGGCAAGATTCTGGGGTCCCAGACTCCTACGGGGAGAAACTGGACTGTCTTGCAGCAGGTTGGAAAGCGAGGGTGGCTTTCTCGCAGAGCTGCTTGCAGGGATCATTGTTGCTGTGGGGGCGCGGGACTCGGGGACGCAGAGGGAATCAGAGGGATGCAGAGATGGGGAGTCTGAGTCGTGGAGACGCTGATGACAGCCATTGCTGTTTGCTCTGCCCTGGTGATTCTCTGAGATCCCGCCCCACTCAATTTACATCCCCATCCAAACTGTGCGCAACTGCACAAAGGAATTACCTGCACTTTTGCAGCCTAACCTAACGGCTGGGTCAGAGAGCTCCAAAACTTCCAAACCCCAAACAAAGAGGAGAAATCTGCTGGTATCGCTGTAGCTCCTGCTGGGTGGACTCACACAGTGGTTGACTTGGAGATCCAGGAGCCAGGGTACCCCTGGTCAGATACCAGATTTCAACTCCTCACATCCAAAAGGGACACACTCAAGAAGCAGACTCAGGGAGCACCAAAGCCCCACTGAAGCAAGTCCTGCCCCATAAGGGTGTCTCCAGCACAGCAGTTCTTCCACTATAGAAACAGCAGGTCCTCGCAGTCAGCCAAAAATGCGAAGACAAAGAAATATCACAAATGAATGGAGGAAAGCAAACTAATGGAGGACATAGAGTTCAAAACCACAGTTATAAGATTACTCAAGAATCTTCTACGAACCTCCGAGGAACTTAGTGAGACCTTCAAGGATCTTAATGAGAATGCCAAAAAAATGGAAAAGGACCAGTCAGAAATTAAACATATACTGACTGAAATTAAAAATAACATACAGAGATCCAACAGAAGACTAGAGGATCCCAAGAATCAAGTCAAAGATTTGAAATATGAAGAAGCAAAAAACACCCATCTGGAAAAGCAAAATGAAAAAAGAATCCAAAAATATGAAGATAGTGTGAGGAGCCTCTGGGACAACTTCAAACGTACCAACATCTGAATTATCAGAGTGCCACAAGAAGAGAGATAGCAAGATACTGAAAGCCTATTAGAAGAAATCATGACAGAAAACTTCCCCTACCTGATGAAAGAAATAGACTTACAAGTCCAGGAAGCAAAGAGAACCCCAAACAAGAGGAATTCAAAGAGGACCACACCAAGACACATCATCATTAAAATGCCAAGGGCAAAAGACAAAGAGATAATCTTAAAAGCAGCAAGAGAAAAACAGTTAGTTACCTACAAGGGAGTACCCATTCGACTGTCAGCTGATTTCTCAACAGAAACCATGCAGGCCAGAAGGGAGTGGCAAGAAATATTCAAACTGATGAATAGCAAGAACCTACAACCAAGATTATTCTACCCAGCAAAGCTATCATGTAGAATTGAAGGTAAGATAAAGAGCTTCATAGACAAGAAAAAGCTAAAGGAGTTCATCACCACCAAACCAGGATTATATGAAATGCTGAAGGATATTCTTTAAGAAGAGGAAGAAGAAAAAGGTAAAGATAAAATTTATGAACAACAAAGTGACAACAAATAAATACCTATCAACAAGTGAACCTGAAAATTAAGTCAGAATAAACTGGTGAATATAATAGAAGCAGGGGCATAGAAAGGGAGTGGACTGACAATTCTTGGGGGGAAAGGGGTATGGGGGGTGCAGGAAGAGATTGGACAAAAATCTTACACCTATGGATGAGGACAGTGGCAGGGGGTAAGGGCATGGGGTGGGGTGGGAACCAGGTGGAGGGGAGCTAAGAGGAATATCTGTAATAATCTGAACGATAAATATTTATAAATTTTAAAAAAAGATAAATAAGCTGTTGATGATCAACAGACCATATTCCAAGTTAATGTCTTTGGTAACCACATGTAGGCCACACAAATATTGATGGGTGTGGGCCACTCTTCAATGGCTTCATAAAGAAAGCACATCTCTCTGAAATTCTTTTTTAAATTTAAAAATTGAGGTAGAGATTTTGGGAAAGATGATGCAAGTGAGGGAGTGCAGAGATTCCTTTTCCCAAAAGCAAATAAATGGCTGAGAAGTTGTGAAGTTATCAAAAGAATCTAAACAAAGACTACTCACATAACAAATCATTTGTATTTGCTCCAGAAAGCACTTGAAAAGCATACACTGCAGGAACAAGGCTAGAAGGAAAGAGACCAGCTCCATTTAGGTCTATAAAAGGATTATATGCAAATGCCCATGTCAGAACTGAACTGGGAAAAAGGAACCTTACATGTGAAGATTATAGAGCAACCCTCCCCCCACTAAAAGACACATGTAAAAAAGATATATAGTACTCAAAAGAAAGATGAAGAAAATAATAAAATATTCTGGAAGAAGACTTACTTTATCAAATACAATTTTACAAAATAGATTACACTATCAGAAAATTTAAAAGAGAGTAAAAATTCCATGAAGCAAGACATCAAGGAAGAGATAAGATGACAGGATGACATTAAAGGAAGTGAGAAGAGAAGCAACAGAAAGACATTCCCAGATATGCAAGGAGTTAGAAGATCCTTCTTTAAAAATCTCCTCAAGACATACTCCTGTTGATGAGGAAACGATTTAAACTATTGAACTCAAGAATGAGAATGTTATTGTATGAAGACTGGCAAGGTCCCTGGATCCATTAAAATAGATAATCAAGCTTATACAACTGTGGTCAAGATTATAACACGGGATACCATTCTATCATTATTGAAAGAAAGCAGGTATATAACATATAATATAATATGTAAATAATAATAATTATTTTATATTAAAGTAAATTGAAATGAGAAACCTGCAAGCACTTATGACAAAGATTGGATCCTGAAGTGTGAGAAATCTATAATAATAAAACCATATTATGCTTAGACCGGACAGCTGAACGACCTTCCAGACCTCCTTCTGGACGACCTTCTGGACGAAGCCAGGGCTGCGAGGGCTGAGGCCCTCGCACATATTTTGTACATCGGGCCTCTAGTAGAGAATAAAAGGAGTAGAAATGTGCTAGTTGCCTATTTTAAATCTGTAAGATAATAGAAATGTGCTAATTTGTAAGTTGATAAATCATAAAAGCGTAGCTTAAGCACATTATTTAAAATTGTATAGGTAACTAAAGTAGGATTAGAAATATACTGTATGTCTTCTAAATAATCAGAGGAATAAAAAAGGAGAAAAACATAAATCAAAAGTTAGAAACAAATTGAAAGACAAGCACAGCTAGGCTTTGGAAGAAGATCTCAGCATGAAAGACAACAGAAAAACCCACCAACCAACTAGTAGAAAAAGGAAAATTAAGGGAATAGACTGCAGGTAAGAGGAGAGAGGAAGAGTGGGGGGGTGGAGGGGGGGAGAAATAGAGAAAGAGAAAGAACGACAGAAGTAAAGGAAGAACAATAATTGTATTTTCAAATAAAGAGAGGAGCAAGATGCTTTAAAAGAAAGGTTACAATCAAAGACCACAAAAGTAAGAAAACATTTGTTGTCAGGTATTAAACAATGAGCAACAAAGAGCAGGAAATCTGTAAGATAATAAAAATCTCCCCAAACAAAAAGATAAAGGGATGGATGTAATACTCTTACAAAAGAACATTAAAACATGAATCTAATATATGAGGAATTCAGGAGGCAAGAATATAAAGAATGAAGGAGAATAGTATTAAAAATCTAATATATGAGGAATTCAGGAGGCAAGAATATAAAGAATGAAGGAGAATAGTATTAAAACCTTTTCTCCCTCTACACTGAAAGGGACCATATGGACTCAGCAAATGAATGAAGATACAATGAGATTAAAGCACATTGGTAACCCAGGAATAAATAAAAGACCCTAAGGCTTCCAAAAAGGAGGAGGTAAACGTAATCAGAATAGCAGCAGACTCCTTGGCAGCCACAGGAGATGGAAGTCAATGATGTCATGCCCATAAAACTCCAAGGGAGAGTGAATTTCCCCCCTGAACTCTGTTCTCAGACTCTCTGTCACTGGCGAAGCTGAGAACATTCAGCTCCCGGAAACTTTCTCAGACAGTGGAAAGAGGTTGTTCCCTGAATGTGGTGTAAACAAAGACAGGCCATGGCCTGGTAACAGGAAACACTATTCCATTTCACAGAGAAACAGAGGGAGTCCCAGCACAACAGGTTCAAGGTGGGATAAGAATGGTGGCCCCAGGGATGAGGACCCCAAAGAAAAACCAACTGAGAGGTCCTCTGACTTGTCTGACCGTGCGGGTGGGGGGAGAGCTGTGAGAAGCCTATGAAGTTCTCACCTCCTCCTTGTCCTGTTCTCTATGAGGGGCACTGTCCCACACCCTGCACCTCCTGCTCTCACCACTCCCACCTCCTCTGTCTTTCCCTAGTTTTCCTTTTAATCCACAGCTCTTATTACCTTCCAAAATGGGCCATCATTTAAAAATATCTTGTGCTTATTGCTGACTGTATCTCTCCCTCAATAAACTCCTCAAAGACAGGGACCTTTGTTCACTCACTAATGTATACCAAGTGCCTGACACACAGGAGACATCCAACTGATATTGGTTAAACGAATCCATACACTGTAAATATATAAAGAAACCCAAGCAGACAAAATTCAGGCAGTTAACTTTTGGAAAATGAAATTTTATATACAGAAAGACAGAATCAGGATATCCTACTTAGCCAGTAAGGACTGATAATAAAGATGTGAATAGTGTATAATAATGGGATGTCACCATATTGGAAAAATGGAGGCCAAGGAAGTTGGTACTAAAAGTGATGTGAGTCATAAAAAGTGATGCAAAAGGGCTATATCCTTCCTATGACGGATAAGAGAATAATCTCTAAAACCAATAAATACAAAAATGATGCCCTAGCCGGTTTGGCTCAGTGGATGAGGCATCGGCCTGCGGACCAAAAGGTCCCAGGTTTGATTCTGGCCAAGGGCACATGCCCGGGTTGCGGGCTCAGTCCCCAGTGGGGGGTGTGCAGGAGGCAGCCAATCAATGATTCTCTCTTATCATTGACGTTTCTATCTTTCCCTCTTCCTTCCACTCTGAAATCAATAAAGAAATATATTTTAATTTTTTTAAAAAAATAGAAAAATGATAATTATGAATACTATTTAGAAATATTAGAACACGTACCAGAGGAGAGAGACAAAGTAACTGAAATTGTTGCCTCGGGTTAGTGGGACTGGGAGTGGGATGACGGTTGCAGCAGGGATGATGATTTCTCATAGTGAACTTTAAAATACAGTATGCCTTTTAAAATTATCTGCATGTTGTTACTAAATAAAATAAAAATAAAAAAATAGATGTCAGAAGCAAACACTAGAATTAATTAAGTGTTGAATTTTGAGAATTTATATGGATTCTTTTCTTTAGCTCTTTCTTTAAATTAAGAAAATATGTAATATCACATCAAAAATTAAAAATCTCTTATTGTTGGAATTTTTTTTGACATAAAAGTGTAACAAGACTGCAGTAATGTGGCAGCTGAAGGCGGAGGTGGAATTTTCACGTGGATTCCTGTTTTGCATTGGATCCAGACAAATGTAAATATTGTAGGAGACTGTGGTCTTTCCTTTGTGACAATTGCATTCCTGGTGACCACAGTCAGAGCATATTAAGAATTTTTTTCTGCTTCAGGTTGTTTTGCCCTGAACTTATATAGAACCTATAGGAAAACAAATCAAGTTGCACATAAAAAAGTTTTAATCTCTCATGTGTCATATTTTTTTATTTTGCAACACTACTCCTTCATCAAAATGAGGTCTTATCTTAAAAGTGGTGTTTTAATTGAAAATGTAATTCATCTAAACAAGTTAGTTTGAGAATCTCTTTGGCTCTGGGAATATTGTTTAAAAATCTATGCATGCCCATAAAAATGCAATGAAAGATATGTAACATTTATTGGAAACTTCACAAAGAAAATAAGGACTGTTTAAGCAGAAACCCAAGCAGGAGTGGGGGTGGGGAATGAGAAAATTCTAAGATGTAGTAATCATATTCAGACCTGTCAGAAAAATCTCATACCACCTGATAAAGTTAATGCATAAGTCTTATTTTCCTTCCAGTCCTTAACAACTCTCCAAGGGAAGATTCTCAGGTCTCACAACTGGTGGAAATGCTTAACAAAATCATGGTTCACAGGTGACATGGGAATGACAACACATCAACATGTCAACCCAAACTAACCTGAATTCTTAAGCAAATGCTAAGGTGAATTGCAAAATAAATTATTAAACTCCTATATCAAGTTCGGAAGTCAATTAGTTTGGTTTCCTTCTTAAGCTTCTTAAGCGAAAGCTCTTTCAAGGTTACATGTGTCACTGTACTTATCTACGCACATTTCCTAGTCCTGTAAGGTTAGAGATTTTAAAGTTTTTATTTAGTGAAACTCTTATAAAGGTGGGGTGGAGAGGTAGGCAAAAAGGAGGATTCTGGTGGGAAACATGACTGAATATGGACATTCAGCACAGATGGGGCTACATGGGAGAGATGTTCGCAAATCAACACCTTTCAAGGTGATGTCTAAAGAAGAGTTTTAGATAAACAATTTTAAATGAACAGAATGATTACATATCCTTGTTCAATATTCAATTAAATATTCAAACAGCCACCCTATACCTGACCCACATCTTTCCTTTCTCTTAAAAATACAACATGAAAACCACAAAGAAAACTGGCCTCAAGTGAAACATTGCCGATAGGTTTCAGTCCACAGAATGAAACCATTCTGCTAACGGGTTTGTAAGGAGGCACCACAGGATAGGAAACGATAATATGACCATCCAAAGATCACGTGCAGAGGAGCACAGAGAGAGGGTACTTTTGTATGGATTCCTAAGAAGAGAAAACAAGGCATTTGATCGCAATATTTTTCATCTAAATTCTTCCTCTGCATTCCTAGAAGAATACTGCAGGGAGGGGAAGAGTATCCTTTTAGCATCTGGAAAGCATTTCCTCTTGAATCTTCAATCCACTGTCCAGGAAAGCACACATCCTATGGGTTTATGCTTTGAAAACGAGCTAGTTAAGATAAATGACACGAGGAGCCACTCCACTTAGATAAACTGAGAAAGAGAAAGGAAATAAATATCTGTGTGATTTATAGTTCGTGTTTCAAAAGCAAGAGATAAAAATGCCTGATTCATGCTAAAATGAAGATGGAGGCAGCTGAGCTATGGGTGGAGGGAGGGTGGTTGCTGTGCACTGCTAGTCTGTTCCAAGGTCACTGCCCAGCCAGCCTTGCCTGGTGCGAGGAGGAGAGACCTGAGGTTATGTGTCTGCTCAGCTGCCTTCCGGAGGAGCAGCTGGGAATTGCCTAAGCTCTGTCATTTAGCCATGATGCTCCTGTGGGCTGGAGCCAACCAGACTTTTTAAAATCATCTTCCTCCAGCAAGGAGACCCCTGGATTCCTAGTACTCTGCCCCCTGCAGAGATTCATGTCCTGGGACCCCCATCCTGCTAATGACCCAGGAGCTTGCCAGAGCTCCAGTTGTGTGAGCCTTAGACACTGCCCAGGCATGCCATTTGGACGCTGATGCAGGAGTCAGAGGTTCGAACCAAAAGAGCAGCTTTTCTTTTTTATTTAAAGTACAAATGAGAAGGCTGTGGATTAAGATGTTTTAAAGATCCCGCTTCCCAATCCTTTTGGGACCCTCCTACGCATGGGACATGGAACACCAGATTGCACTCCGCTGCATCCGGCCATCCTGTCCACTGAGCGAGATGTGAGAGAATGAGCTATTGCAGTCACTCTGGCTTTGGGAGGCCACTAGAGGGACACCGCAGGACACCAGGGCTTGGAGAGGGCCCCACACCTCAGCAGAGACAGGCTCTAATAAGAAAAACACGCTCTCATGTTCCGAAATATAAAACTGGGGCTTTCTGCCCACTTAATCAGGAACAAAATATTGTCGGTATTCTGGGCAAGAGAGAAATGTATCTTGCATCTCAGAGGGAAACAAAGCAACTTTTTAAATTAAGATCTATTTTCCCAATTCAATTGTTAAAACAAAACTCCACGAGGATTAATATATATAATATAGGTTCATTCTTCTGTGCTTCGTCATTGATAGTTTTGCTTCGCAGACTAAATAAGTAACTGATGTGAATTTGTTTCTCCTTTTACAGCAAAATTAAAACAGCCAAGATTTATTGTGTAGTTAGCACATGTGCTGTGCTAAGAGCATTTATGTGGATTTCCTCAGCATATCCTTCCCTGTGTTCCCCGGATTATGTAGAAGCCGTGCAGACAAAGGGGGTTTGCACCCAGGTTGGTGACAACACAGCCCACACCTTTAACCACACACATTCTGCCTAGCACGTACCATAATCTGTTCGGCATCACCCAGGCCCATTAAGTCCACTCCAAGCAGAGGTGTGGGATGGGAGCCAGGATATTTGTCCCACCTGAACCATAGGAACCTCTGGGGCTGCTAGTCCTCTAGCCCCTGCTACTGTCTGGGGCAGGGGTCCTCAAATTACGGCCTGCGGGCCACATGCAAATACAAATATTGTATTTGTTCCCGTTTTGTTTTTTTACTTCAAAATAAGATATGTGCAGTGTGCATAGGAATTTGTTCATAGTTTTTTTTTTAAACTATAGTCCGGCCCTCCAACGGTCTGAGGGACAGTGAACTGGCCCCCTGTTTAAAAAGTTTGAAGACCCCTGGTCTGGGGTGTCCTCTGAGTTCTCTCCCAGCAGGAAAGCATAGCAGTAGGTTTCCAGCTGGGATTTATATCATCTCCCAAAACTTTCTTTTAGGAGAATATGCATATATTCAAAAATGTGAGACATATAAATCAAAGAGTTAAGAAGGGGCCTCTGGGTTTTTCTTAGGTGACTCTGGCAAGCTCTCAGTGTGTTTTCTACCGGCTGCTCCCATACAGCAGGTTCAACTTCCCCAGACAGACCCTTCCTCCCGGAATAATGCCTTTCCTTTCAGCACACAGAGCTCTTACCAGAATTTACCTATAACATTGGACCTGAATGAGATAAGTATAGAATATAGGACATGGAAGAACACAGAAATGTCTTTGGCTCTAGATCCCTCAAAACCAGAAAGATAAACTGCAGGGAAGGCCCAGTGAGAAGAGCAATGGGCAGAACAGGTGACTGTGAGGAAAAATTAGTACCTCCACATATATACATATTTACAACAGAGCATAAGGGAAATCCGACATCCATTTAAAAATCTTTCTTCAAAGAAATCCAGAAGTGTGAAAGCAAAGGGGAAGCAGAGACATGCTCTGGGAGAGCTTTCAGAAGAGGCGGGACATTAGCCCACTGGGAAAGGCAGTGTGAGGGCTGGACTCCCAGGTGGGCTGTTCATGGCAGGAAGGGTGGTCGTTTCCTGGCTGTGGCCCAGAGTGCGGAATGGGAGAAGGAGGAATGCTGGAGGAGGCTGGCGGGAATATCAAATCACTGTCCTGGGAGGGAGGAAATGACTGGTCAAGGGTGTTAGGATTGGCTGCCATTCTGGGGTGGCTATGTGAGATGGTGACCTTTTTGAGTGAGAACAGGGGCTTGTACATTTTCTGGCAGTATTTAACAACTGAGCTCCAAGTGTGGAATGGGTGATAAGATGGATGTAGCCAAGTTGGGTCTCTGGGGAAGGATAAGGGGGAAGAATTGGGAGAAATTGTTAAGCCAGCTCTCCAGAGAAGGATGACAGCACTACTCATGGACTCTGGACTGGGGAGAGGACATGACATCCTGGACAGGGAGGGTGGAAATGCTGGCGCCCCAGGAAGACATAAGGACAATTGGATGCGAGAGCACATGAGCTGCCATGACCAGAGGTGGTGGCCAGAATGGAGTGCTGGGACCCAGGTTTCACAGATGAGGCACATAGAAGTTAGGAGAGTGGCTTAGCTGCACCAACAGAGACCATGTAACCAGGGCTCACCCCCGGGAGGTGGCATGTCCCTTTCAAGAGGAAGCCTGAGTTGGTAGGAAGGTGTGGTAGCTCTGCTCATTCCGACACCCTCCATCCTGGGACTCCACCCACCTTGCAGGTTGCCCTTGCCCATGTGACTAGAGCTGGCTCACTACAGCCAAGCCTGTTGCAGCCCATGGAGGGGTGAGAGGAGGAGGAGGAGGCAGAGTCTTTGTAGGACACACATGGAAGGACCTGCTTCACTTCCGTTGGCATCCTGCTGGGAGGGAGGACAGGGGATCCTGGCTGAGGCAAGGTCAGTGAATCTGAAGTGATGGGTCTCCAGCCCTTGAGGAGGCAGGTGGGCTGGGAATACAGAATCTTTCCAGGGATGCCCATTCAGGCATCCTAGTAGGAAGAAAGGTCTCTGACCCTTAAATGTTGATAAGTGGCCTCATCACTATCCTGAGCAAGTGACCAGGCCCCACACAGGCCAGAGGTGAAAGCAGACAGTGCCTCTCACCCTCCTCTATTTTACCATCTTTAGGAAAAACATCAATTTTATGCTGGGAGGCTCAGTTCAGCAAACCTGGGATCCATATCCCAGCTTATGGGTCTTTACAACAAGATGTATAAGACTATTTTGTACATAGTGCCTTGGCTGTCTGAAGCTCTAGTTGGAGTTCGAATTTAATTTCTTAAATTTGTTACTCAGATGATGTTTACATGTGACATAGCCCCGAAAAGATAAAGAAAGTGAGGAGCAGAGAGACTAAGGACGTGCTCAGGGATGATGGCTGATGAGAGCAGGGCAGGACCACAGCTGCCTCCTGGGTCCTTCCCAGGCCACCATCTCAGTAAACCTGAGCTTTATTTCGAAATATTTAGCCCCTTCTGGTTTGGCTCAGTGGATAGTGTGTCGGCCTGCGGACTGAAGGGTCCCGGGTTCGATTCCGGTTAAGGGCACATGCCTGGGTTGTGGGCTTGATCCCTAGTAGGGGGCATGCAGGAGGCAACCGATCAATGGTCTCTCTCATCAAGGATGTTTCTAGCTCTCTCTCCCTCTCCCTTCCTCTCTGAAATCAATAAAAATATATTTTAAAAAATAAAGAAATATCCAAGGGCAGCAGTATTGAGGACAGCATGATGGAAGGACAGAGCCCAGGTGTTCTGCACCTCCATCTCACACATGAGCATGCACAGTGCACAGCAGTCACCCACACACCCTTGACAACCCAGGAAGCCTTCATTCAGTAAGCCACAGAAAAGATGAAATACTTCCATTTGTGACGACATGGATGAATCTTGAGAATATCATGCTAAATGAAATAAGTCAGAAGGAAAAAGTCAAGAACCATATGATTTCACTAACATGTGGGGTATAAAACTGAAAGCAACAAACAAACAAAACTCATAGACACAGACAACAGTATGGTGATTATCAGAGGGGAAGGGGGCTGGAGGGGAGGAAAAGATAAATGGGGTCAACTATATGGTGAGAAAAGGACACTTGACTTTGGGGGATGAATACATAATACAATATATAGATGATGTAATATAGAATTGTACACCTGAAACCTATATAATTGTATTAACCAATGTCAGCCCAATACATCTAATAACGTGATTTTTTTTAAAAGAAAAAGCAATACTAGGAAGGAGACAGAAAGCTGGGAGCTAAAACTTTACTATCACCACAGTGTACTATCATCCCTGGCAGCATGCAGATTAAAGTAAAAATCGAAAAGGATGCTACTCTAAGAACTTCCACTGACATTCACAAGATTTTCCAGACACATTTTAAAGCTCGCTTGTTCAGGCAGTCCTGGTGACTTCGGCCTCTTTGCTCGTCGGGATTATGTGATGGTGCTCAGTGCTTCTACCTTTAGACACAGGAGCTCCTAGGATTCCCCAAGTATATTTGCAAACTATGAAACTAGTTCCGATGGCCTGGCGGTTCTTACCTGGGAGGACAGGCAGATACTTTGCAAGGCACCACCCCTGTGGCAGGCCGGGTGTTGGGATTGCAGAATGACGTATTTACTTGAAACCTCAGGTCTCTGTAGCAGCCTTCTCGGGTGGTCATCTGCCCTGTATGAAAGGGTGAGATGCATGATAAAGACTCAGGGACATGTCCCATGGTAAAAGGCAGGTGAAGAGCTAATGAAGTTCATCAGAAAAAAACACACACTTTACTGTATTTGCATGGCTTTGTGTTACTGAACAATTGGCCAGCTGTTGATATTCTACTTTTCTGACCATTCCTCATGACTTTTATTAGTGAACTAGAGGCCCGGTGCACAAAAATTTGTGCACTGGGGGGGGGGGTCCCTCAGCCCATCCTGTGCCCTCTCACAGTCTGGGACCCCTCAGGAGATAATGACCTGCTGGCTTAGGCCTGCTCCCAGGTGGCAGAGGGCAGGCCCAATCCCTAGGTGCAGCCCCTGGTCGGGCTCAGAGCAGGGCCGATTGGGGAGTTGGGGCGCTGCCCCCTGTCATGACAGAGCAGGGCAGATCGGGAGGTTGCGATGCCACC
>NW_005871048.1:51821567-51889232 GCF_000147115.1 Myotis lucifugus | reverse complement strand
TGCACAGAGCAGGGCCGATCATGGGGTTGGGGCGCTGCCCCCTGTCATGCACAGAGCAGGGCCCATCAGGGGGGTTGGGGCTTCTTTCCCCTGTCACACACAGAGTAGGGCAGATAGGGGAGTTGGGGCACCGCCCCTGTCACACACAGAGCAAGGGCGGATCAGGGGGTTGGGGCACCCCCCACTGTCACACTCAGGGCAGGGCCGATGGTGAGGTTATGGCTCTACCCTGTCACACACAGAGAAGGGCCCGTGGGGGGGGGGTTGGGGTGCCGCCCTCTATCACCCACAGAGCAGCGCCGATCAGGGGGTTGGGGCACTGCACCCTGTCACACACAGAGCAGGGCCAATCAGGGGGTTGGGGCCCCACCCCCTGTCACACACAGAGCTGCAGGGCTGATCAGGGGTTTGGGGTGCTGCACCCTATCAGGCACAGAGCAGGGCTGATCAGGGAGTTGAGGAGCTCCCCCCTGTCACGAATAGAGCAGGGCAGATCCAGGGAGGTTGTGGCCCCGCCCCCTGTCACACACAGAGCTGCAGTGCCGATCAGGGGGTTGGGGCGCCTTCCCCTGTCACGCTGATCCCGGTGCCGGGAGCCTCGCTGCTCCGCTGATCCCGGTGCCGGGAGGCATATTACCCTTTTACTATATAGAATAGAGGCCTGGTGCATGGGTGGGGGCCGGCTGGTTTGCCCTGAAGGGTGTCCTGGATCAGGGTAGGGGTCCCCACTGGGGTGCCTGGCCAGTCTGGGTGAGGGGCTGAGGGCCGTTTTCCGGCTGGCGGGTGACTGAAGCTCCCAACCGCTCCTTTTTTTCTTTTTCTTTTTTTCTATTCTGGGCCAGCTTTAGCTCTGAGGCCTCGCTGCTGAAAGCAGGTTTCTGGCCTTTACCTTCTGTATTTGATACAATGTTGTGGTCCGGCTGGCTGAAGCCCGGCTGACTTAAAGCCGGTTTCTGGGGTTTTGTTTAGCTTCTATATTTGCAACATAGTTGCTTAGAGTTGCAGCTGAGAGGCCGGCAATTCAGGCGGGGAACGTTGGAGTTCGCCATCACTGGAGCAAGCAAGCCTCCCTGTTCCCTTCAGTGCATGGCTGCCGGCCGCCATCTTGGCTGACAGTTAATTTGCATAAGGATATGCTGATTAGCCAATGGGAACGGTAGCGGTCGTATGCTAATTACCATGTTTCTCTTTTATTAGTGTAGATTTCATCAGTTCTAAGATACATTCATTTTCCCACTACATTTTAACATCTTTAAAATCAACATAGGTCTTGCATATTGATAAATTAGTAAGTGGTTAAGGTCTTGTGTTTATTTATTCAACAGGTATATACTTGACATCTGGTGAGTTAATTTTTGAGGTCAAATCTGTTTATAGGTGATAAGGATACTTGAGATTTTAATTTAAATTTTATTTCCTCAGCCCATATAAACAATAATGGATGTAAAAATGAAATTAAATGTTCCTTCCTTTGACATTTTTCAAATATCTGAATATTCTGAGAAAATAAAAATATACATAGACAGTCACATGTCCAGTAGAACATAGAATTTCCAAGTTCTATTTTTACAGGAGGTGGTAGATAACTATGTTTTTAGATGAGTTTCCTTTGATGGAATGGGGTCTGCTCAGCCATATAGCTGAACTTTTTTTTTTAATTTTTTTTTGAAATATATTTTATTGATTTTTTACAGAGAGGAAGGGAGAGAGATAGAGAGTTAGAAACATCGATGAGAGAGAAACATCGATCAGCCGCTTCCTGCACATCTACTGGGGATGTGCCCGCAACCCAGGTACATGCCCTTGACTGGAATCGAACCCGGGACCTTTCAGTCCGCAGGCCGACGCTCTATCCACTGAGCCAAACCGGTTTCGGCCATATAGCTGAACTTTTACAAAGACTCAGGTATTATTTCTCTGACTAAGGGCACATCTGTGAAGGAATTTCTCAACAGCACTCACAATCACTCAACTGTTTATCAGAAAGAAATATCACCTAGTCTGTGGAAATGCCAGAATCAAGCCAATTTTCTAAAGTGATCCATATTAATAGATAAGAGAGAAGAGTATGCAATTCAAAGGTGAAAGTAAGAAAGTCAGAGAAAACACCCTTTACTGGAAAGCCTAGAGCTGAACCCTGGCCCTGGGAGGTGGTGAGTGTCATGATCAATGTGGCCAGGTTCTGCCTTTATCTTTTCAGAAACCAACCCCGGCCAGTTCTTTGGAAAGCATTTTGAAATTTCCACATTTTGCCAAAGTATCTGGAAGAGGAGTATCCAGTCTTAAAGACTCTAATTTTATCAAAATCTCCAAGTTTTCAATACTTCTAACTATAGAATTAATTCCAGCTGTTGCCAAAAGCCTTAGAAACAATCAGTTAAGCAAAATTACACAGAAAACTAGAAAATATTACAAAATGAATGCACATTGTCCCATGAGAAACATGTGTCATTACTTCAGGGAGTGCTGGATATACTGAGGGCCTTCACAAGCATGAAGACCCTAAAATTAAAAGAGGGAAGATACTCCAGGACACGAGAGCGGGGGAATTCCTGA
This sequence comes from Myotis lucifugus, assembly GCF_000147115.1. NCBI lineage: Eukaryota > Metazoa > Chordata > Mammalia > Chiroptera > Vespertilionidae > Myotis > Myotis lucifugus. The sequence continues at coordinate 51,886,676 of NW_005871048.1, read as the reverse complement.
TTTGTTGTTCCACTTATTTGTCCATTCATTGATTAATTCTTGTATCTGCTCTGACAGGGAATCAAACCTGCAAACTTGGTGTATCAGCACGATGCTCTAATGAGTTGAGCTACCAGCTAGGGCCCTGGTAATGGTTCTTGAATGACAGAAGAGGTGGGGAGCTTTTCAGTTGCCATTAGAGCCACTAGCTTGCTATCCAACTGTACAGAGGGAATCACATTTTTTCTTAGGATGCATTAATGTCAGAATTTAAGTATAATTTTAATATTTTATTCTTAGCTTAAAATGGGAAGAATTAACATGTCAAGTACATAGTATTAACTTTTCACACCATGATATTTTTGTGAATCTTTCAGTTTTTCTTAATTTCTTTATTAAGAATATGAGTTCATTATTATTTTTCTTCATCCATTCATTAGATTCTTATTTTATGCAAGTTCTCATTTGTGTACCATTTTTATATTTAAATATAGTACTGTCTGAATTATTTTCTTAATCATGAAAACTGAGAATGCACAAAGCTGAAATACATTGGCTCAAGTGGAAATTTGTCTGTTTCTAAAATATCAGACAGTATTTACTATTTTGTTTCTAAATTTGCAAATATGTACTTGCCACTCTTTGTCAGATAGTCCATACTGGCTCTAGCTAAAAATGTCTTCTAGTGAATCAACTTCAACAATCTAAACATGTACTTAAAATTCTTATAGTATTAACATAAAAAGCCATCCACTGTCTTGTGAGATTCTTTTGAAATGTTGTTTCTTGTCACTTACACTGCAATTTTAATAAGATTCTTATAATTTCTTTATGAGTTTCAGTGTACAACTTTATAGCCATTTTCTTTCCACTGAATGTTTTGAACAAGACCATTTGATAAAAAAAACTCATTCTATATTACTATACTTTTCATGTAAGCTTCTATTTCTCATCACGAACATGATATATATAGTGACTTTCATAACAAAATTATGCCAAAAAACACACCCTTAAATTAGATGAAAAGCAGAAACCAATTCACTAAAGGATTTCCTCAAAGCTACATGCTAATGCATATGAACCAGAGAAAGTAGTTGAGGCTTTCAAGTGATACTCAGGACCAGTGTTCTCTCCCCTGCTTCTGGGAATATTACTGCTACTCCCAGGCAGATGCCTTGGGTGACTCATTAGGACATGATGAGGACCAGTGTAGTACATGTCACAGCTTGACCGTGCTCCAGGCACCTCTGTGCCCACCAGCAGGAGAGACAGAGAAGTGACCTACCCCCACCACAGGAAACAGAGCACTCGGAGCGGACGATGACCCACGTGTAGCTGGGCTGGGCACTGGGCTTCTGCTCACCGGCCCGCCGAGGCACCGAGTATTCCCAGGCAATGCCCGGGTTCCTTCCCTGAAGCAGAAGCTACAACATAAGATGGGGGGAAATATAACTAGTTAAAATGGAACCAATAACTACACGATTTGTTTTAAAAACTTGAAACAATAGCAATGTCAACAAAATGTTGTTAAAGTGATAAAATAAACAGTGTTCAGTCTCCAAAATTTGCATTAACTTTCTGAACAGGAATAAACTCCCAACTGGACTCAAGTATATCTAGTAACTATATAGACATCTGACTTGCCATATACTTAGTGTTTCCTCCACACAAGACGTCAGATGTCTTTGCCACACAATAAACATATTTGGTTATCTCTTGCTTTCTCTCCATGTTCCTTCTGACTTCCCTGCAAATCCTCCCCATGAGAGCGAATCAGAAAGTGATACTTAAAAAGCACCATCAAACTTCCTAGTAACAACCCAGGATGCTGAAGTGATGTCATCCATGCCACTGCCAAAGCTGAGTCAGAGGACTTCCCACGTGACTGGTTGCCTGTTGGCGTGTACCCAGGAGTTCCAGGAGAAACATATCTTACTAGTCAAGCTGATCTCTCAGGCTCAGCATAACTGTGAGCCATGGTTTAGGGTATAACATTGCATTTGGACTCTTCACCTTCCCGTGTAAAACCTGAACACATGGATCAGTAACCACCTTTTCTCTTATAAGTGTATCAGATCCCTGATCTCAGTGAGTAGGTTATCTATCTATCTATTTATTTATTTTTAAAGCAACATCACCATTATCCTGTTGATAGACATCTGCATTTCTGAGCCTTGGAGCCATTATGCATCCTTGATGTGATGTTCCAGTGGATAATGACACTGGCCCTTCCCTGACACCCTGGCACCACAGTCCCCTCCCTGACAACTCAGCTCAAGTCTCCATTGGTGTAGGGCAGGTTGGCACCCTGGAGAGTGGGCTGCACTGCAAGGCCATTGAGATGCTCCCCTTCTGACACCCTGAGGCTCTGTGACTCTTCTTCCACAAAAACAGTTCCTAATAAGCTGAACTCATTTTCAACCCTGACCCATTTCTCTTTCTCTATGATTATTATAGCTAACAGCCTGAGATGGTGAGAGAGAAATAATCAAGGCAAGAATGTAGGGTGAATAGTTTACCACAGGGTGAAGGAAGCAGTTCAGAGTCAGGAGGCACACACAGAGCCTCTCCCAGCCATAGAGCTTACAAAAGAGAAGCAGACATTTGTAAAGACTGACAGATAAAGACCCCAACATGGGACCTGCAGGACGTGCATAAATATACATTTAATCATGCACCAAGAAATGAAGATGATTAAAAAAGTCCACTGACCCATTCAGCCTATGCATTGATTAGTCTTGTTTCTGATGCATTACCTAATTGTAAGCATGCTTCTGTGCACTTAAAATTACACCAATAGCCTTGGACCTACAGAAATGCTAGAAGACCCCAAAATCCAAGCCCCCAAACCATGAGGCTGGAATCTACCTCCACGATCAGTGTTTCATTGGTTGGCCCCGCAGAGGTCAAGCTCTCCGGCTCCCTGTGGGACCGTCGGTAGTTGAAGGCAGTGCCTGAAAACTTGTAGCGTCCGGGCCAGTCCACGGTCCAGTGTCCATTCAGGTAGTATGTTTTGAGGGCATTGCGCACAGCAATGTAGGAGGTAGATACATTCATTTCATAGATGCGAATACTCCGGGCTCCCGAAGGAATGGTAACCATCTGATAATACTCTAGATTAAAGCAGACAGGAGCAGGGAGGATGGGGTATTTCATTCATTTATGCCAAGGCCAAATCTCTCAGCACCTTCAGTACTCCATAACTACAACGTGAGAATCCTATAAGTGACTTACTTGTAATTGAAGCAGAGTTATTGTAATTTTCACTATTCCTAAGGATGATTCTAATTCAAATAACCTAGCAACCACTTTCTATCAAAACCAAGGATTGAGAGTAGGCAGAAAAGGAGGCAGTTGTGGGACCTGTTAATTTTTATTGTTGACACTATTGCTCACCTCCACCTCCTGTCAAGAGTCTCAACACCTGCTGCATTCACTACACCTCAAATTCTTCCCACCAAAAAGTTCCCGTTTCGATCTTGTCTCTCAACCTCCGCAGGCAGCTGTGGCATACTCACGGTTGGTGCGGTGGTGCTTGGCATAGAGGCCCTTGTGCACCGTGCAGTCTGAGTTATTCCCCTTGCACACACCGCAAGAGTCTTCCACGGCACTGGATCCAAGGATGTTGTCACATCCAACTCTCTGGGATATTCATGAGGTCACACGTCATTCATGAAAGAAAAGATAACAGGAGCAACATCACAAACCTAAAGCAGGAAACCTCCTCCCCGCTATAGTTGAAAATTCCACCAACACAGGGAAATTAACAAATATTTATTGGATACCCAATATGTGCACAGAAAGCCTGCAAATCTACTCTTCAGGCCCAAAGTTGGAAAACTTTAAATGTCAAACATAACCTGAACTCTTCAGGATTGCTCACAGCTATTGTATCCTGAGCCCTGAATTGCATCTATCCAGTTGTTATGTTGGAAACATGGGTCAAGTGCAGACTGACATAAAGCACTTACTACAAACGACAAGCAATATGTTCTCACAAGGGTCCACTGGAATGTGCCCTGGTGCTTTTGAGTCTCCTTGTTCAATAGCAGAGAAGTAGCACATGCCATGTGGAAGTAATTCCCAGCAGTAAATAATATAAAGGGCATATTTGTTCACCCTCTTACAATCTTAGGAACTCATTATTTGTACAATTCTTGTTAGTTTTATATTTCCTAACAACGTCTATAGATCTACTCAGAAATGAAATAACTAGTCCACAATCCCTTGCTTGTAATCCATAGGGATGGATGCATTTCAGAGATTTTAGGATGGAAATTGACATATTGTGTATATAATGTGAAAGTCCCAGATGGGCCTAGGATAGCAGTGATATTTCTATAACAAAATGCAGACATCTTCATACTATGCGGTTAAAAGAAAACTATCAAATAGTCTTACATCTGTTCAGGGAAGATTTTTACCACCAAACAAATTCAGGTCAGCTTATATTTTCCATCCAAACAAAATTTCTATTTCATAGATTTTTAGATTTCAAAATTACAAATGAGGGATTGCAATATTATCATTAAGAATACCTGAAAATACTGAAATATTTAACAAATCAACTACTAATTAGACAAAACAGGTAGAGACTTGAGCATTTTAAAGCTGAAAAAGATTTTAATAGAATCATCTAGCCTAATCTTCATGCATTAAAAAGAATTACACCAAGGTCTTAGTGGGTGGTTCTACTTTACTATGGTCCTATAACTTAGAGAAACTAGAAATTGGACTGAGGTTGTTGGACTCCAGTGAATAAGAATATTGAGTAACTTCTGTGTGTGATCTGGTCACACCATCACTTTGTTTATAATGAAATTCTTTCCATAACTTACTTCTGCACATGGTAACAAGCTATAAGGGTGATGTCCACTTAGTCACTGAGTCTTTCCCAGCCTGTCACCTAAGTCCCTCTCTAATAGATGTTGAGGCTACTGGGTCTTCTGGAGACCCCTGGAATAGCTGCAGAGTGGCTCTCGGCTCTGAGCTGCCCGACCCCCTTCATTACTCTCCACGCTACCGTTCAGCCACTGCATCTGATCCCACAACTCCACTAGTTCCCAATCTCAGTGCCTGATCTACACAGACACAATGATCAAAACCGGACTCCTCGTTCTGGCAGCGATTGTTCTTGTGAGAGCCCATTCCCCATCCCTCACCTCCCCCGTACCCCAACCCTTGCCTGCCTTCTGGATACTCTGATGACTGAGTTGGGTCTTACCAACCTATGCTCCTCTGCCTGCCTCCCTAACATTCCCCTTCCAACTCACCCTTTCAGATTTAGCTTGGAAGCTCTCTTCTCCAAGGAGCCCTGCAAATCTCCCAGATCCACATCTAAGAGAGAATCAGCTCTCTCCTCTCTGCGCTCTGCACCTTCAGTGCCACAAACCACTGTGTCTCAGCATGTGTACATCTGGCTTCTCCCCCACTGGGCTGTGACTTGAAAGGGCTTGTTTTTTTGTCTGTTCTCTCTAGCTTCTTATAGGATGCCTGGCACAAAACAGACTGACTGGAGATGTTTGTTGAATGAATGAACGATCATTATTACCTCACATATCCCATCTATACAAACATTACGGCTATCCTCCGAGCATGGAGTCCCATCTTTGACTTTATTTGACAAAGAAAAGAAGAAATCAAATCCTTCTGCGATACAGTAGAGTTTGCATAAGTCCTGATCTTAAAAAGAAATACACACACAAACACAAATAAGAAAGATACTTAAGCTCTGATCATTTTTGCTCTAAATTTTAGATAGACTTTTTTTTTCTTTTTTGCCCATAAAATAAACTCCCACACAATAATACATTGCAAAGACATTTTTGTATGGTTGTTTCTTTAGGCTTGTTTTTTCCCCTTTAATTTATTATCTAAATGTTCACTGTTACTTTTTACTCAACTCTCTACTAGTCTTTGTTCTTTACACAGTGGTTGGCACATAGTAGGCATTCAATAAACATTTGTTGATTTGAACTAGAACATTACTATTAACTATTCCACTCGCATAATTAACTACTCTCTTGTAGAAATGCAAAAAAGTCACTACAATTTTATAACACTATGTCAAATTCTCACAAATAAAATGTAACAAGATATAAAAGTATTGAATTTCTTAATCGCTAATACAGTTGAAAAATACATAATATATTAAATTGATAGAGGGAATCACTTTTAGATGAAATCTCCAGAAAATTATGTTTTCTAAAATTTATTATAAAAAATATTGATACATAAAGAACATGGGTATCATCATATCCTTAAGACTGGTAAAGTTCACTTCCTCTCTCATTTCAAGGGTTTATGATTTATATGATTAAATATAAACTTTTGTAAAAACCATATCCCTTTGTTTTCTCCTTGGTAAGAAGGGAACAGTTTATGATGAACGTTTTTGTCTGCCTTAGGAGTTTTCATAGGCTCAAACTCATCTACAGATATTTTCTTTATTTTATAAGAGACCCACCTGAACAATTTTAAGATCAAATTTAGTGCTTCCATTATTAATACGTTTATTTACTGAAGACTAGCAAGGTCAGGAATAACATGCACATTTTTTGACCCCAATTTCAAAGTTCTTTCTACTTTTTTCACTGGCTTAATTTTCTCTGAGTTAAAGAGTAAAAATACCACCAAGATTGCTTTGTATGAAATTGCTGACAATTTTCTTTCCATAATCTACTAATTTCATAAACCTCTCAGCATGAAAATATTATATATTATGATGAAGAAAGTAAATGTCACATGAGAAGTTCCAAGTTATGTATTTCTTGAGTGTTGCTTGGACAATATTCCAAATTTCAAAGAATAAGATGATTAGATGTTATTTGGACTTATTTTTAAATTATACCACTTAAGCTACCAAGTTCAAGTTATAATAATCATAAGACTAATGCATATTTTTCTCTAACTAGAGAGTAAAATCTTACATATGTCACAAATAAACATCTCGGTTTTTAGTTATATTATAGATCAAGACTTTCTGAATATAGTATACTTTAAAATTATCTGATTTTCCAAAAGATACTAAAGTTGTTCTTTCATTATTTGGCAATTATGCATTCATTGGGTGACATGCTTATAGAAATATCACCATCAACTATAGGGATTTGTAATTAAAGTAAGCATTGATTCATTGACAATAAAACATCTACTTTCCATTTTTTACCACTTCTAAATTTAATGGTATTATAAACTTGTTCTCTGTTTGGCTTGTTAATTTCTGACCACACAGCTGGTCAAGTTTAGATTAAGATGCCAGTGGCCATGTGTCAAAATACCCCAGAAACGGATCTGTGACACTGATCTCATATAGGGGTATCTGATCTACCTGAACACCACACCATCTATCATGTAGTTCTTTCAGGAGGAAAGATAATAAAGTAGGAGGCTATCGCTACTGAGTAGGGTTTGGGATTTACCTTCTACTTGCGTGTAAGGCTTCCACTTGTAGTGCCACCCTCGAAACCGTTTGCTGTTGTATTCCGCACACTGCATGGCACGGAAGTCAACACTATCGTGGGGACATTTCTGACTGTTGCAAAGCTTCAGAGTGCGAGTGGAGCCCTCACAAAACTTCCCGCCATGGGATGGTCTGGAACACATATTTTGCTGTTAGAAACCTTACAGTTTAATAGGGACTTGCCCCTTCCTTCAAATTGGGCTTATTGGAGAGATGTAGCAGATAATGTTAAATTATTTACAGGGGCTACTAAGTAGTCACTGATTATATATTAACGACATGGGCAGTGTTTCCTTTTCTATTGAGTGTATAGTTTACAATGTTGGCAGAAGAGGTTAGGATGTGGTGAGCAGGTTTGTGTGTATTTATTAATGCCGCCTCCCAGCCTCCTTCTGTGGGAATAGGGTCAGCATTGCTCCGAATTCCATAAAGGAGGGGACAACAAGGGAGGACAGTGGCTCTCCCAGAATTACGCAGTTGATAGAAAGCAGAACTGAGAATGAAATTGAACTATACCACTTCTCTCCACTACTAGCTTCCTGCGACAAGGCCAGGGCACCCAATTGGGTCAGAAGTAACAGTCACCTTCCACTTGTTGGCACTGACAGCAAATGCACCAGGTTCTCTGCTACCCGCTCAGAATTCATGTGGACCACCAGGATGAGAGCATCCTGTCCATGCAGGAACCTATTGGGTCTCACATGTTAAAGCCAGGACTGAGATAATGGCAATATGACATATCTTAAACAAACCAAGGCGCATAAAGAGGATTTAGAAATCTATTCACTCCACTGTACTGGTGACTGCATTTAACATTCTTGTCATATAACGGGAGGCCACCACAATTAAAGCACATATTGGAAAGGTAAATATTTTTGATAAAAAACAAAAATTATGTTTTTTCACATAAAATAATTGTTCTTGTTCATTTTTATCCTCTATGCTTTTCTTATGATGTTTTCTTTGTTTTAGGCACACCCTTGGCATTTCAAATATACATGGTTACAATTCAATTTTGGAATATCACTGTTGGATCTATTACTTTTTGCTATGGTTAGATAGTTACAAGCATCTCATATAAAAAAATATCATTGTTTTAGAAATGTTTGAGGGAAAAGGCTTTCCTATGTAATGTTTCTTACAATAATACTTGAAGTACAGAATGAGTATGACTGAGCTCAGGTACAGGCACTGTTTGAAAGGCTGTGGCAGAGAGATGCTCACTTGTGAGTTGGGAAATTCAGACGTGCTTACTTGGGATTAGTGCAGAGGCGGTCTCTGTGGGACACCCCTCCTCCGCAGGTCCTGGAGCATGGTGACCAGGGAGACCAGTCTGACCAATGGCCATGGGTAGGCTTAGGGCCTTCATCACCATATTTCACACACTGCCCTCCACGGCACCACTAAAAGTTAAAAAAAAATAGTAGATATGACCTCATGGATAGATAGGTGGATCAGCACTCTTGTAATGCTTAATGCTCAGTCACGGGGAGTCTGGTACCACAAGCAGACATTCTTGTCCCTAACCATTAGTAGCACATCATACAAACACACTTAAGTATGCTTCTTTTGTCTTTCCACACCTATCATTGCTCTATAAATCCATGTAAACGGAACATAAATAGAAAAAAACCCCCAGCTGAGCTGCTGGAACTTGACACATTTAATTAAGTAGTATTGCATAGATAGTCAGCTCTCAAGTGAATGGACGCCGACCACTCCTGAAAACAATGTGCTTTTCACATCTCATTTTCAGCTGAGACCGAGTTTCAGGTAGAGAAATCCAGCTGGAGGTTCCACATGATTCAACACCTTGTCATTTCTGGCAGGTGGGCTGTGACTTTTCTCTAAGGCACCTGGACTCAGAGCCTGGAGGTCATAACTGATGCACGTCAGAGGTCACAGGGCTTTCTAAGATGAAATAATCTGCCCAGAACTTGTCTGTCCCTGGAGATGCTATCAGCTTCCCTTTCTCAAGAGAAGGCCCATCAATGTGGATTCATGCTAACATCTACATGGTTCCTTCACTCCCACCCCACATAAAGGCTACACAAGATCTCACATTGTGTTCAGTGGTGTTGGATTTTCTACCTATGGCTTGGTGTAGACCTAGGCCATCTGTTGAGAGGAGGTAAGTAACTCCCTTGTTCCTTGTGGCTGGCAGAGCCTGTCCTGGGGTAAGGGGTAGGGCAATTTAGAGCCACCTGATTTGTTCTGAGAGGAAAAAAATGCTGTTTTTATAAGAGGCCGGTAAAAATATTTCAATTATTAATGAATGTATTGTTGTTATTTGATCATTGTTGGCACATGGGAGTGACAATTTCAAATAGTTCAATTTAATATTATTTAAGAAAGAAAAATTAAAATTTTAAAATATAAGTAAGTCTGAGGACTAAAGCCTCATCTATTGAATTCTTTGGTTCTTTGCTACAAGCAAAAAAAGAGTCTCTCTTTCACTACTGCCTTCCCTCACCCCAGCTGAAAAACTGAAGTCTCACAGTCCTGACCCCTCTCAGCTCCGTGAGGGGCATTTGGAGACCCCTCTCTCCAAATCTATGCTCTGTGGCTTTAACATTACTACTTAGTGCTGGATCTCTAGGTGGTTAAATGGTCGTTAAGGGTTTAATGTTTTCCCTTACTAAATAGGTTCAGCTGTCACCTTTGCCTGACCATCCACATCTCTTAATTCCAGCCAACTCATCAATTATATCATTGAACAAAGTGAAAAAAAAGAGTCTTCTTCATGATATCAATATAAACACAATCTTTTCACATGTGTAGGTCTGCACATATATATATGAGAAAGAAGGGCTTAAAAATACCAAGATGAGGAGAGATGAATAGGCTGAAAGACTGACATCTAAATATGACATTGTATGTGCCTAAGATCAGCATCTTACCATGTCATGCCCACAAATGGTGCCTTCTGCTGCTGGCATAAATTTAGTCTCACACTTCCTTCCAATCCGATGACACCATAAGGCTTTACAGATATCCTAAAAGGAGAAAAAAGGTCATCAGTATTACAAATGACCCATGAAAACTTTAAGGGGAAACAACTGATATAAATTAAAACTGATATCTACTTAGCAGTAGATGCATAGATAAAGTGAGAACCCTGAAGATTCATGTTCTAGATTTGGTTCATCCTTGAAACTTTATTTGTTTTTTTTCATTATAAATTTACCAAAATTATATTTTCTAAACTAATAAGTTAAATATATCCCTCGCCTGGTAGCTCGATTGGTTGGAGTCCCATATACCAAAAGGTTGTGTATTTGACCTCTGGTTGGGGACATACAGGAGGCAACTGATCAGTTTCTCTTTCTCTTTCTTTCCCTTCTTCTCTGTCTAAAATCAATCCTAGGGTGAGGCTAACAATTAATAAGTAAAATATGCCTAATCCAGACATTGCAGACAATTCCAAAAAATTAAAATTAACAAAACAATAAAACCTAAGATATTATAATTTATCCTTGACCCCATCTTTCATTAAGTTCTCCAAGTCTGAATCCCCAATTTTCAAATTAAAGAGGATTATGAATCTTGCTGCCTTGTCCATTGATCCATCCATATATCCAGAAATAAATCATAGAGTTAGAAAACCCTTAAAATATCATACAATCCTTGTTACTGTTTTTCAACATATCAAAAATTATTTGATATTTTGGTACCCTATAGATGTAACTGTCTGCCATCAGATAAAACATGACAGACACTCTATTCTGAAAAACAAATAAAATTTCTAGTACCTCAAAGAATTAGATAATACAGTAAAAATTAAACCACAACCAAACAACCAAAACCAATCACTCCTGTACACGTTTATCGTACTTTGACTTAGCCGCTGACCGCTGGACATAATGTACAGTTATTGTATTAAATTCAGCATCGTTGTTGCACGTCATTATATTCTTAATAAAACTTCAGGGTCCTCTTAGAACAAAGACCCTTTTAAATCATGGTTCTAGGGCCTGAGAGTTGGAATGTAAGATGTTCTGGGCATGGGGGAAGCTCCCAATTTCCACAGAAGCCAGGACACGAAGGTGATCAAATTTCCAAGTATTCTGGCAGCTTGTATTTCAGACTGCAGGGTAAGGGCAGCAAGCAATGTTGACAAAGCATATAGCTACTTGATGAAGACACAAAATTTATAATAATCAATATTTAACTCAGAAAACAAGTTGAAGCCCAAGTAGATAGTTCACTCATGATTTTATTTTTGCAGCTAAGAAATACTATCTTAATGAAGGCTCTCACTTGCTATTCTATTCCCTAATTTAAGATCTATGCTTGCAAAGACTAACTTTAGTAATATGACTTGGTGCATTTTAACATTACAACCTAACACCTCCATAAAACCATTTTCAATGACTGTGTTGAAAATTTATTGTTTCTATATTGTGAATAGAGTGTCAGCAGATTCATTTTCTCAAACTGTCTGTATTATGCTCTCCAAAAATGTAAACTGAAAATGTAATTACAAATGATGTAATAAAAAGGTATACAATCTATTACAATTATTTGTTTTGCAAGCAGTGGGCTGTTTTTATCACTAAATTTGATTATCACTATGTAACTCATCAGTGACAGAAAACCATGGCCATTTAAGCATGGGAGTTTACACATTAGTATATAAACATACATACATATACATCAAATGTACATGCATCCAAAGATTCCTTTGCATTTGCACTGTATATTAACTTTTGAAACTAATTAGCATGTGGTACTTAGAAGAGGTGCATCCCTTTCTAAAGTATCACCCATCCATCTATATATCACCCTGCTCAGCAAATTTAATTAAGTGGCTCTTATGTGATAGGTGTTGGCCTAGGCACTGGGTAATTTTCTTCCCATTTATTCTTTTATGTTTTTCTATCAGAAGACTTACTAGTCTTTACATTTCAACCTAACAAAATAGAACTATTTTCATAAAATTTCAGTAGAAGTTCATTAAAAAAGATAAATTTCATAATTAAAAATGTCCTTGAGATAATTCAGTCCACATAAAAAATAAAAAAATCTCTAATTGCCATATAATATGTAATTTTGAATTCAATATATTAGAGATTCTGTCACAAAAATATAATTTAACTTATAAAGACAAAATACATCAAGTTTATTTGTGTTGAAGAACAATTTTACATGATGATGAGCTGACATTTTGTTGAAAAGTTTTTTTTATTTCAAAAGGTTTTTCTTCTACTGTCATAATTAAGTAACTGATAATAGGCTTACTTTTTGCATATGAAAACGATAAAACTAGAAAAAATATAGAGGCGAATTGTTTTAGACCTCTCATGACAGGTAACATAGTACATGATCCTGGAGTGAAGGGAAACTCACAGGTGAGTGACAAATTTGCCTCAGCTCCCTGCATTGCATGCAAATATTTCCTCAGTAATGAAAAAATGGAAAAATATGCACATTAACTTATTTTCTATATTTTCCAAATGGTATGAGGATATCATGGATGACATAATCCATGGTCACAGAGCAAAGTAATGTGGAAACCAGAAGTATGTTTCTAGTTTGAAATAAAACATTCATTTTAAGCACTTTTTTTTTTAACATAAAGAAGAGTAACACTCAAAAAATTCTTAGGAAATTCACATTGTGCCCATGGAATATATACTGATGTGGACTGATTTATTATTCTTGGTCCAAGCTGAGATGACTCAGCTGAGGAGATAAAAACCCAGTCTGGCACATGGCTATAACTGACCTTTGTAGGAGCTCTATTTGAGTTTAGAAATTGGGAATATTCTGGTGCATTTTGAAATGTTTGGAGGTTTCTGGAGGACTATATATTTTTTGTCTACCTTCGTCTTAATTCTATTATAAACTAGAATGAAAGAAATCTCAAAAAGAGTTACTTTCATTTAATCTATGGGTAGGTCTCCTTGTGGTTCAGTAAAGCAAGTTCCTAAATCTCCATTTCCCTGTCCAGCAAGAACACTCCTCTCTGTGTTATATGAGGAATTTATATTAGGAGAACATGCGGGTGATGTCCCTGGGGTTGGTGAACTAGCTAGCATCTCCTTCAAGAAACTTGTCTATATATACTTTATTTGGAGAATTTAGTAATCAGAAGCCCTAGATAAGCTGCTACTTTATAGTAAATTATGCTTAAAGAGGTGGAAGGTAATGGTGGACCTTGTTTTTCTAATACCACTTTAAAAAAATGCAGAGTATTAGTTTGCCAACTTACACCAACCAAAAGTAATTGCTGATCTCCCACGTGATAAATCAGAAAGAAAGAAGTGACCTAACAGGCCAAGTCGTTCTCAAGTGAAAACTGATACCCACAACAGTATCAGTCATCATTTTCTTTGCCAGTAAAACATGTGTTTCCTGTTATACGGGGCCAGCCCTAACATACAGGATTTGACATTTGGTAGGTACCCAATAAGTGCAGAATACATCAATGTCAGTTACACTGAATAAAACGGTTTTATGAATAATAGTGCACTGAACACTGGCCAGTAATCACTTGCCTTTTTAAAATCCAGCATGCAAAGCTTGGCTTTCTCTCCAAATTGCCACTTGCACTGTGTGTTTGCATCGTATAACTGTCCCGGCAATTTCTCAGGATACTTGTATTCTTTCACAGGCTTTGGCTGATCAGCAAGGCATGTCGCTTGGGCAGTGCTGAATCAAAGAGGAGATGCCAAAAGAATTATCAAAGAGGTACATTCAGTTATGCCATACAATTTACCACATATATTATATAGAGAAGAGGAGATTTTTTTCCCTAAAGGTCCAATATAACAATTATCTTAATTAAATTTCAATATAGGGGCCACATTTTCAGAAACTGTTCATTTTGCTTTTTCCAGGAAGGCAATTTGTTTTTTCTTAGATTACTCAAAATCTTCATGGGGAAAAGCGAAATGGAATAATACAACCAGATGTTCAATGTGAAAAGCTCCTATTACAGACCTCTTTTATGTACACTTCTTGCCAGGAACAATCAAAAGATGGAAATGGGTATTGTAAAAGGCAAAACACAATCTGCCAATTTCAAAGATTAAAATGTGTTTTCTCTCCCCCTCTCTCTCTGCCTGCCTCCCTTTCTTCCTTCTTCTTCTAGGCTAGGGGACACCTGCACAACAGATTATAGCTTCCAAAGGTTCTGTATGAACCATTGCAATACTTTCCACCAGAAATGCTCTATACTCATGCTAATTTCTTACTAGACTTCGAAGTCCAGGAGGAAAATAACTCTGCTTAAGTTTACTAGCAGATGGCTAAAGGCCAACTAATAATTCCTTCCTCCACAAATACAGTATCCCCTTCTCTACCAGGGCTGTACTTAGGTATAATGTTTGCATTTGGAGGGAGGAGGGACAAGTGTTTGCAAATAGCAACTAAATCCTACTTATAAATTTCAATAAGCCAAAAGGGGAAAAAAGGCCTCTGTAATCACAATAAATTAATCAACAGCAGATCTGCTCATGCATCTCCAACCTTTTCTTTGTGTGCTTGTCCACCTTGATTGGAATCTTTCTGGCCCCAGTTTTCAGGGCCCTAGTCCCAGATTCCTGTGCCTTGGAGCCCACTGATGCATGACTTCAATTAATATCCACACACAAAAAACATGAGGGATGGCACAAGCCACTCTGCACGAGACATTAATCCTACATGCAATGAGGTCAGAAGGTTTTTCAGAGCAAACCAAGGGCATATTTATGAGTAAAGAAAAATGAATAAAAGCATAATTAACACTTCAAGACAGGAGTGATTTGTCAAACTGTGAATTCCACAGCCCCTCTCTCCAATGGATCTCAAATGATTTCTGTATACTAGTAAGATGTCTCAAATTATTTCCCAAAGTTTACATCAGGGTTGGCAATATTATTCCCTGTCCATGGGCAGGATACTAGGTAAAGTCAGCTATACTGATTGGTTCACATGAGAGATTGAAAAATTACAAAGAGGTTCACAGGTTCAGGAATTTTTATAGTTTGTGTAAATGTAACTTGCTATTTATAATTCAGCCTTAAAATTAAAATCAAAGAGAACTTCCCCTTCTAACTATGGTGGCCTGGCATGTATCAAATGGATCCTTCTGTAGGCATCAGAAAACTATTAAACTAAAAAGGACACAAGGGATGAAAATGTACAGAGCAAAGGGAGGCACAGAGCTGAGTCCGACACCCAGTGCTATTTTCCTCCTCAAAAAGGGAATTTGTTGAGTTGTAAGCATCTGCTAGGTAGACAAGTGGCAGAGTAGAAAGTGAAAGCTGAGGGCCTGAGGAGCTGAGTAAAGTTTTTGGCAACCTGGTGGGGCTGGGAGATGAACATTGGAACCAAGGCTCTGCCGGAAAGGAGGGGCCCTGGTACACCACAGGATTTTCATTGACGGTACAATAGGCCTCATTCTAGGAGTGAGAACAACCTCAATAGGCCAGGTTAGAAAGTGAATGAGGATAAACTCCAACCACCCCATCTGCTAAAAATAAAATCATTACTTTGTCTTTAAACGTTTCATAAACAATGCCCTCATTTATCAACATTAGTATGTTTACTAGGAGATAAGATCAAATGATTGAAATCCAAGAGAATATACACATAATAGAGGCAGACTCATAGGAAATTTAGCTACTAGTATAATCAGAAATAGAATTCAAAATTACTGTAATTAATAGATTCAAGAAAATAAAAAATGAAGAATTTCACCAAAGAAATAATGCATATGGTGTATTGTAAAAAGTTATAATATTAACAAAATTGGAACCCCCCAAAAAAAGAGAGGATAGGAAGAATGGGACAGAGTAAATATTTGTAAATAAAATGGCCAAGAATGTTCAAAAACTGATGGAACACAGCGAACCATAGATTTAAACAGTTCTAAAATCCCAAACAGAAAGCACACATAGGTACATATAGGAATTCTACAGGGAACCAAAATCACACACACAAAAAATCAAAAGCTACCTGAAGAAAAAGAGACAAGACTGACAGCTGTTTTATCAATAGAAATGACAAAAGCCAAGAAACAATGAAATGACAGCTTTAAATTACAAGAGAAAGATAACTGTTGAACTAGAATTCTATTCAAAACCAAAATACCCTTTACAAAGAGAGTAAAATAAAGACAAACATGAATATCCCACTAAGAAGCCCACAATAAAACAAACGAACAAACAAACAGACAAACAACACTCTAATAGGACTGGCTCAGACACAGAGGAAATGCTCTCAGATGGAAAATGGAAATGCTAGAAGCAATGAAGAGCAATGTAAGGGTAATTATGTTGGTCACAAAACCACAGAGAAAAGCACATGCTGGTGAGGAAGAGGTCCCTGCCTGGTCAATAAACACACAGTGCACAGACTGGGAGCCTGGAAGAACCCCACAGTTGGGGAAGATGCAGGAACACACATATCAAAGCCAGGATATGAAAGTCAGCTCTGATTAGCGTCACATATGAAGAGCTGAAACTCCACGTGTTGAGCTCACCCCTTTTAGATCTGGTTAGGCTCATGCTTGCACCTGCTTGCTCCTGCCCTATCAGGTCACACAGCTAAGCCCAGTCAGTGAGGCAAGTATAGGGATCCCCCAGAATGTGGGTGCAAGAAGGAAACGCATGACAGACATTTTATAAACAACCTACCAAAATATCTACAAGGATAAAAGAGGTCTTGACTCTTTCACATGCCCTGCACCAAAATCAGGTGGCTTGCATGTGACAAGAAAAACAGTAAACTTTGTAGGACAGCGGTCGCCAACCTTTCGGACCTCACGGACCAACAGTGGTCCACAGACCACCGGTTGGCGACCGCTGTTGTAGGAGATCATGGGACAGACGATATGCATGACTTTAAGGTAGGCAGAGTGTTTTTTCAGCAATGCACCAAAAAATGCTTCTACTGAAGGGAAAATATTGAAAATTTAGACTCCATTAAACTTGTGTTAAAGAAAATGAGGCAAGGTCAAAGGTACCACAACATGTCAACATCCTTTTCCCACTCTTATTCATGAACCATAAAATATTAAACAGCCTGAGAGATCTTTTAGTTGTATTTCTTCCTTTTCCAAGTAAAAACTCCAGGTCCCCCGGAAAGGTTATGTCTCTTGCCACCATCAGGACCCTCCCAGACATAGTGATAAAGGCCTGATCAGCATGTAAGCTCTGTTTCCCTCTGCTGCTCTTTCCATCACATGGTGGTACCTGTTTTCCAGTCTTCACGTCATATGTGCTCTGCAGAAACGGCAACATGCTGTGACTTACCGGTTTGTTTTTCTTAAGATGAACATTATATAGCGGAGCAAAACGTGCACTGAACTGTACTATTTCCATTAAACCCTAAAGCAAGCATAATCAACTCTACAGTCAAATCACAATTTCTCATCGACAGGGTATAGGGTATGACAGGGGACCCATGCACCCCTCAAACTTCCAGTTCTGGTCACCTTTCTCATGTACTGATGTGGACTGGTGTGGTCAGAGGGGAGGCATGTTCAATGACCAGTAGTACATGACTTACATTTCAAAAAAATAAGTTGATGATGAGTCCACGCTGTCATTAAGTTTAAAATAATGAGCTAAATTTTCCCTAAGTCCTAAGCCTCCAGGATGTAGACATGAGTAAATGTGATGAGGCCTGTGTCTGTTCATAGGAAATGACACATTACTTTATTGACTAGGTTGATGAATGTACTCCAAACATGCATCTGTCCTTCTTGACTCTACCAAGTAGGGAGAAAAGTTGTGCTGACAACTTTAGGCCAATTGAGTTCCTTATTATATGTTTTTTTCCGTGTACCACATGCTAAATTGCTAATAAAGGAAGTTAGATTCATCATTAAGAGTTTGCATTTATCCTTACTCATTGTCGGGATCATATCCAAAGAGCCACCTAAATTGGTGGAGAATGTAGCAGTGTTTTGATTCCTTGGAAATCAGGAAGTCAGCAAACATGTCAAAGAAGACCAAGTCAGATTCATTAAGTTGATGAAAAATCAGTGTTAACACGCTGTAGACATGTCCAATTTATAACTGGTCATCTCAAGTAAACCTTCATAGCGAACTTGATATTGAATGTCTTTTTTGGGGAAAATTTAATCTTCCAAGAAAACAGACTTAATGAGTATGTAAAATCTTGCATATTTACTTATCATCATGGGGTCCAAAGAAATTTAAAAAGTCCCTGAAAATAAAGGCCCATTACTGAATTGCAACAGAAAGGTTTTACTGATTGGCACAAAAACAAATGAACATACTTCAGATTACATTAAACTGTTCCAATAACACAGGACAAAAATGGCTTTGAATTCCAGAACCTTAATACTGTAATCATTCTGAAAATCATATTCTGATTTGAAGATTACAACCCATATTTAGTGTCATCAAAATAAGTATTCTCTAAGCATATAAATATTTTTTTCCATGAATTTCCCTATACTTATTGGCAGTTAAAACACATTTTCTGGACACTTTTATGATGCTGATTTTCACTGCACATCTGAACTTGGCATCCCCTGTTTCCCAAGATGTCAGTGAACATTTATAAAAGCTGAAAATGTTTATGTTATCTTCATCATACGTAAGAGGATGAAAAAGCAATACAATTTTTTTAAAAAGACTCCAAAATTATAGAAAGAATTTGAGATATAGAAAATTCCTAATTTTTCTTATTAATAGAAGAATACCGAGAGCCTTAAAACGAATGTTCTTTATTACAGTAAGCAGAATTCTTTACACACCCACTTACACACACACACAGCTGCAAGAAAAAAGCTAAACATAATACTAACAATCCCCAACTTGCTTTCATGAGAATACTGTGTAGGGAACAAATGCTAAAAGGAACCCCTGTGTGTGTCATGCCAATTGTAGAATAATGTTAACATTGCCTTTTTAAATAATAAAAATAGAAAAATGACCAAGTGTATATCCCTAGTATATAGGCTTATATTACCAGGATACAGATATTGTCCACAAAATTCTCACTCTTCCTGGGTGGCATTAACTATGAAAAGCAGTCAGAGTCAATATTTTACCTGCAGTCTTAGAATAGGACTATGAGGAAGGGACCACAAGCTGAAGGCTGGAGTCCATGCATGCTGGTGGCCAGGATGCTGGCTCAGAAAATGTGTTATGAGGAGAACTAAAGGAAGAGGCAGCAATCAAGGTAAACCAGCCATAGGTTCACTGATACAGGTGGGCATGGAGGAGCAGTCCATCCGATAATAGACAACAAATATTAGTAAAACTGACTAAAAGAGTTCATTACCATGCCGGAATGGTGTTCTAGAAACAAGACAATGTAAATTGTGGGGGGGAAAGAAAGAAATAAGAGGAAAAGAGGAACTCTACTGAAAAAAAATAAGAAAGAAAGAGAGAAAAAGAGAATGAAAACCTAAAACCCAAAGTAAGGACCTCAGTGAAACTGGCCAGAGAGGCCAGTTGAACTGTGAATGGTATCCAGAGAAGCTAACAGGGATGGCATACTTTTGTCCTTAATTTTTAGCTTGGAGTAACTAGTTTAGTTTTGACCACAATAATATATGTTACAAAGACTTGGAAGACAGCTAGCTTCCTGCTAGTCTGGCACTTTTTGGGTGCTGCCAACCTGTTTCTTCTTCCATCAACTCTGATCAAGCCAGTGCCAGTCATGAGCTCTGCAGCTGCCTCTCTATGCTGTGTTGCCTGTTCAATTGCTGGCATCATGTTGTAGTAAAACCAATAAAAGTACAAGAAAAGTGTTCCCAGTGGCTGTGTAGACTGACCCAGGATGGAATCACTCCAGAGTTGGGTCTAGAGGAGGGTAGAAGTGGGAGATCACACGTGTGTCATCAGGTATGAAATGGTACAAACAGGTAACTTTATATCAATGGTTCTCTTTTCTGTGTTTGTATTAATATTTATGAATACACACTATACAACATATAAATATAATTTTATTGTTAAAAATTTGTAAAATCTATTTTATATATCAAATGTATAATATATAAAGTATTATGTAAATGTAAGGTATATTCATAAAGTATAAAGAAACATTTTTAAGTGCATGCACATATGTAAATCTTTAGTTATTTTTATATATACATATGCACAGTTCTATTTATTTTTAAAATTCTGTGCTGATAAAAGCTTTGATTTCCCTGAAATATTGGTATTTGCTCTATTTTATGTTAATATGAACAGATTATATCTCCTTTTTGTTGCTTTGGTTTCTAGAAAGATCATAGACCAATTTCAAGCTTCACAATCACAGCTAAAGATTGTCCTTTAGGATCTATATAATTGTTTTTTTCCCTTGGTCTTCACTTTTTTCCCCATTTGCTTTTCTCTGCATCTGCTTGTGAATTATACTATTTTTTTTGTATGATAACCTATTCCAATTCCTTTTTTTATTTAATAATTTTTATTGTGTTCATATTTCTTGTTAGTCTTTACTTCACAGAAAAGATGTAGGTGCCAAGGCATTCCAAATATATAGAACTAGAGGCCTGGTGCATGAAATTTGTGCAGGGGGTGGGGGGGTCCCTCAGCCCGGCCTGCACCCTCTCCAATCTGGGACCCCTCGAGGGATGTCTGACTGTCAGACATCCCTCTCGGGACCACTGGCTCCTAACCGCTCACCTGCCTGCCTGCCTGATGCCCCTAACTGCTCCCCTGCCTGCCTGATTGCCCCTAACTGCTTTCCTGTTGGCCTGATCACCCCAACTGCTCTCCCCTGCCTGCCTGATTGCCCCTAACTGCTTTCCTGCCAGCCTGATCGCCCCTAACTGCTCTCCCCTGCTGCCTGATCACCCCTAATCACCTCTGTCTCGGCCCCGCCACCATGGCTTTGTCCGGAAGGATGTTCAGAAGTCGTCCAGTCTATCCGGTCTAATTAGCATATTACCCTTTTATTAGTACAGATAGTTTCATTTTTAAACACTTAAGCTCTTAGTACTGGATGATTCTTTGGAGATTGTGATTGTTTTATATTCACTCAGCCATCCAGAAAAGAACATTCACACAGGACTATGCTCCCTTATCCAAACCTGTGGTGTCAGCTGTGTTTTTAGGATTGTTCAGATTTTAGAAAACTAATACAGTGCATATACTGTATATTATATAACCACTCCAGCAGGGGATAGAGCAGGGCCCTGTAATCAAGCACATAAGGTTTTTATAGCAAAAAATAGGAATCATCACTTTAAACATATTCTGGAGCAATGAGAAATTATATTGAAAAAGATGTGTCTGATACTTCCATCTTTCTCATTGTACAGGTACTTTTCAATTACTAAAGAAGTCTTTATTTCCCTAGGCCAGGAATTTTTCTTTCTGGATACTCTGTATTTAAAAGAAATTGTTTTTAAAAATCTGTAACTACTACATTTTTATTTTGTGTATGTAATAAACAATATAAATTAGAAGAAAGAAATCTCTCAAATTAAAAAAAATAAATTCTTTAAATCCAAGGTGTTTATAAGCTAATGTATGTCAGCTAGTAGAATACATATTGATTAGCTTTAGGTAACTTTACCAGGAAATGAATTAACCAACCTGAAAATTCCAACAGTCTGTATAATTTTAATACAGTTTTCACAAAATGCTAACAAATAACTTCTGACTAAGCAAATCAGATTGAGTCAGAATGACTTAAAATACATCTGTCCTTTTTTTCCCTTATTCTTTTTTTAATTTTAATTTCTTAAGGTAAGGTGGTTTCATTTATTAGCTTTCTACAAGAATATACAATTAAAATGGAAGTGATAATTCTTATATTTTCTTTCACAAATCTAAAAAATATGAATGTGTTTAGTTGAGAAGTACTAGAATCAGTAGATGATTGTGAGTCAGTGAGTTGTTAGCAAGCAAACACAATTCTTCTGTGTCTGGTAAAATACATTTCTGATGAATAAACATGTCCTTCATCCTGAATAAGAGCAGTTCTCCTTCCTGGGAGCTAAAGAAATAATAATGTTCCCATTTTGGGTGTCTTACAGGAGGAACAAAGATATCAAACCATAGTCTTATCCAGGTATCACCATGGTCCTCAAAGACTGTATTCAGAAGCGAAGAAAGGGATGGTGAGAAGTTCAGGTGGATCCAGCACCTAAATTCTTATGCCTATGTAATCAGCTGTCTATGTTTATTATCAGATATAAGTCATCAAGAGTTAAGAGCTACTTTCTAAGCAAATAAAAATTCTTCCTCATCTTTATAATATTTAAGCCAAGTAATTTTTTTAAGTAACTACATGTAAAAACAAAAATAAATGTTATGAGTTCAACAGAATTGCTTTTCCTTGGCTCTTTAGATATATGGTTCTTGGGGTCAGTGAAGTCAGGTCTAAGGTTCAGCATTCCTAGGTTCTATTTTCAATTCTGCCAATAATTATCTGGTCCCTGCAATCTCAGCTACATCACCTATAATGTGATTTGGGGCTGGTGATACAGCACATGTTCCTTTCTGTATGAATCCTCTTGTTCTTTTCCTCCAGAGCACACAGGTAGACATCTCTTAGCCCCACTTCACTTTGGAGGGCCCTCAGCTGAATTCTCAGTTCAAAAAATACAGCCCCTTTCCTTCACATCCTCCAGTACTGTCTTTTGCCAGCCATTGGCTGGATGGAGTAGAGAACAAGATCCTAAAAGAGGAAAGAGCCACAGGGTGAAAGGAACCTGGGTCTCCGAATGACTACATGGAGCAGAGATCTCACCAACCTATACTGGCATTTGGTGCAAGTCAGAAATAGCTATTGTTTAAAGCTTAAGCCAAACAATAAATGCAAATTCATTGAGATTTGGGGAATAATCTACCTTATTAACAGATCTAATGATATTTCTTAAAGTCCCTTCTTTCTCTATAATTTTAAAAGATAATGACTATTGTTCAGGGAGTCAAATCCTACCTTCCAAATATTCTATACCCTAAATGAATTAGTGCTATAATCAAATTTCCTAAAAATAATGATTAAAATAATAGGCTTTTACAGCCAGGTTAAGGTTTATATATTCAAGTTTTTCCTCCTATTAAGAAATGAATTTTGTTTAAAAAATTTACGTGTGCTTTACCATTGTGTGCACTGATGTATACATGCCAGATCTTCCCATTCAAGGACTGAGATGTCTAGTTATAGACAAGAGAATTAAAAAAAAACCCTAAATGTAGACAAAATATTTTGGCTTGGTAAGTATCATATGGACTTCCTTTGAGTTTAAAGGTTGAATGATGTTGGATTAAGCCTACAGGCCTCCATGCTCTAAGGAAGTGTTTGGCAAACTCCTTAGTCAAATAAATATCTCAAGACACTTTCAAATGGGATCCACCTTGGGAAGTCACACCCAAGCTTGGTGGCTGCTTGGACAGGATCAGGCTGACTAGGTATTGACCATCAAAAGCACCAAGAGATATATGACCAGCTTCAAAAGTTCATACCTTAAAAATTTGTGCAGGTACTGGCGGCTGCAGGGTGACCAGGAGAAGACCCCATTGCGTCCTGCTAATGTAGGGGACATTATGTTGCCCTCAGACTTTTTGCACATGTTCCCTTCTCCATCATGGATCATGCCAAAGCTACGAGAGAGAGAAATGGTTCTTTCAAAACAAAGAATGGTTTAAATTGTCTAATATACTCTAACAAGCACATGTAAAAACACTGTGAAGACTCCCCTACTTTTGAGTGCTAGTCAGGCAGAGAAATTATGGCTTTAACAGCCAAATTGTGGAGACAAGGCACAGATTCATCGACTTTTCCTGAAGAACTACCATTGACTGGGTTGTTTGAAAGTACTCACAAATATCAAAACAGAGCACTGTCCAGATGTTGCTAAGGGCAGATGCTTTCTTTATAAAAAAGCATTTCAAATGGCATGGGGTGGGCCATTTGCTTGATCTTGGTAGAGCTAAAACTGTTCTATATTCCTTCATTCCCTCTATGCTCTCTTCTGCTCAGAATTTCCAGTGTTTGTCAGAAATACAGATGCCAGACTCCCCAGGTGTGTTTGATACCTAACACAATTTGAGAATTACTGGCCAATTACTGCAACTCTTGGTTCCTACACCTACCCAGTACTGCTCCATCTAAGGATAGGTCTACACTGCCAGAAGCTGTGACAGCTGGACATTTATTGACCCAAATACTCCCTGCAGCCCTTTGGAGGAAGTGGCTCCATGGGACCCCAATGAGTGGCTATAGTTACCTTTATTTCTGGGCCTTGTTTGACAGTGAACCTGTTACAGACAGAATATTAAGCATGCTACCTATGTTTTTAAAGGTAAACCTCACTACAAGCCTATAACATAGGTATAATATAATGACAGCAAGACTGAGGACTTGAGAGAAGCTTGTCCAGGGTCTCAGAGTCAGGACAAGAACCTGACAGTCTAATGTCAGAGCCCAGGTGGGACCCATGCAATAGTATAATCCAAGAGTGATTGAAGGATGTATCTGAGAAATTCTAGTGTGCAAACATTGTCCAATTTCTGCAAAATTCCTACTCAGTACCAAGGGTGATGTATATGCAGTCATTTCAGCCTCCACCCATTCTCTGAAGTTCTATTAAAAGCAATCAATCAAGGCCAGAGTAACCATAAGGCAGAGAAAATGTGTCATGGCTATGGAAAAGATTCAGAATGTAATCACATATGGGTGGCTGCTTTGGGGAGAAAGTGACCAAAATGAAATACCAACATACCCACCCCTGGCTGGCCCTTGATCTGAATGTGGAGAAGACACATTATGGGCCATCAAGTACCCTAGATAAGTTTGTTACCACTTTTGCCTACATTTCTAAGAAATTCAGTCACAATACCCCAGTTCTGAGAACATCTTGGTCTTGAACTTTTCTCTAATGCATTTTCAATGATTCTTTCTAGCATTAATCTCAAACTCTGCTGTGCATCAGAATACCTGAGAAATATACTGTATAGTGTGTCTATGCAAAGCCCACCCTGATAGGTTTCTGATTTAGTAGATTGTGGGTTTGGCTCTAGCATTTGGGTGTATTCTGACACAGTAAGTTGATTCTCATACCCACCCAATCTGGGCACCACTATTTTAAGAGTCGTGTTTCCAAGTAGTACAACTCCCATAAATGGTACTGCGATGTTTGCCAACACATTAGCATGAAAGTGCCACAATGATCACATTTGATATTCACATTAATATAGTCATGGATGAATGACTAGAACACATTCTAAAGATAAGGTTGGTATTTGGCAACCCAGAAATATGATTAATATTCAAGTTAACATGTTGGGTAAATTTTTGCTTCCATGAACCATAGTACTTTATTCAAAGTGACTACACCCCATTTATTAATGTATTAAATATATACATACATATTTTTTCTTTCCTACCTACTATCTAATAAATTTCTAAAGAACAGAGATTCTTGTTATCCATGCACATAACCCCAGAGCCAGTGGGCTCACCAGTCCATAACAGGTTCTCTATTCATATTTGTTGAATGAACAAAGAACAACCTTCCAGCTTTAACACCAACTCAATTATCCAAATAGAAACATAATTTTAAAATAAATTAGACTGGAGAATTATGTTCAGTGTCAGATGCCTTTAATATCTTCTATAGTACTTTCTCGAGTGATTCAATTACATCGTGTATTCCTTCATTATTAATGACATACTCAGATGAACAGCCAAGTATATTTAGAGGTTGTATCAATTATTTCAGGCTGTTTAGATAAAAGGGGTTGAGGAAATGAGAAAGTCTCTAAAGAAACCATATTGGATAATAAATCACATCCTTGGCCTGATGATGGTAACCGCTGGTAGAACCCAGATGTCCAGAGCTCTGATGCAGGTTTTTCAAAAAGTCTCTGTCATTCATAAATGGTTTGACTTTGGGCAAATTACTTAAATCCCTGAGTTTCAGTTTCCTCACATAAAATGGGATAATAAAAGTCTCCTCAGAATACTTGCCACCCTGCATGTCACAAACTAAATTTCAAAATTTCTATCCATTTCTCTGATTCAAATATGATCTTGGTCAAATCACTTAATACCTAGACACCATTTGTGTGTGTGTGTGTGTGTGTGTGTGTGTGTGTATGATATATATATAGCATATACATACATTATATATACATCATATATACATCATATATATATATAATATATATTACATTCTGAATATATATATACTAGAGGCCCGGTGCACAAAAATTTGTGCACTCGGGGGGGGAGAGGGGGTCCCTCAGCCCGGCCTGTGCCCTCTCGCAGTCTGGGACCCCTCGGGAGATAACGACTTGCTAGCTTAGGCCTGCTCCTGGGTGGCAGAGGGCAGGTCCAATCCCTAGGTGCAGCCCCTGGTCGGGCTCAGAGCAGGGCTGATTGGGGAGTTGGGGCGCCGGCCCCTGTCATGCACAGAGCAGGGCGGATTGGGAGGTTGCGATGCCACCCTCAGTCACGCTCAGGGTAGGGCCGATTGGGGGGTTGGGGCACCGCCCCCTGTCACACTCAAGGCAGGGTCGATGGGGAGGTTGCGGCGCCACCCCTTGTCACGCACAGAGCAGGGCCGATCAGAGGGTTGGGGCGCCGCCACTGTCACACTCAGGGCAGGGCCGATGGGGAGGTTATGGCTCTACCCTGTCACACACAGAGCAGGGCCTGTGGGGGGGGGGGCGATCAGGGGGTTGGGACGCCGCACCCTGTCACACACAGAGTCGCAGGGCGATCAGGGGGTTTGGGCTTATATGGTTTGAGATACATGAAAAATTGCTCTGCACATTTATAAAAAGTGCGCCACAAAGAGAAGGTACTATAATTATTATTGCCATTATTGTTATAACTATTATTATCACTCATTTTGGCATTTAGCACATGCAATTAATTTGCACATCTCTTACAGATATGTCCTATTTCAATAAGATCAAAAGCTATTTCATGGGCAAATTGACTCTTTCGAGCTCCCAGTTCCTCTATCTCTTGCACAATCTCCTCTAAACATCAGGTGCTCACTAAGGAGTTGCTAATTTTCTGGAGGTTAATTCTATAGGGAGTGGGACTCCTCTTCATCCAAATCTAGAGCATCTGTCCTTCCTCCATCTATATTCCCTCTTGCAAGTACAAGCACTTATCTCTTGTTTGGAAAAATCTCTTTTTCCATCTAGACTGAGCCCAAGTGATAGGAGGAAGTATTAACAATGGACTTCTAAGAGAAAATAATAGCAAACACTGTTAGTCATTGACATTGAAGACCCCAGTGTTGGATGTATCAAGTTTAGCTTCTGTTAAGTTCACCACCTGCAACTGCTTGCACTGCCAATGCCCATATCTCAACTGCTTATCTAATGCCGATTTGCTCAGCCCTCGGTGACTTAAACATTTCTTACCTTGATTGTTTAATTAAATTCAGGTATGGTTCAGAGGACAGCAAGAGCCCCGTGTCGTTAAAATAATGAGAGTTTTTGAAGTTCTAACTCTAGTAGTCTATTAAAAAAACAATTATGATGTAACTGCTGAAAGCTTTATGAAGTGTAGGTGCAATTTTCTGGGCACTGAAAAAGTCAATCATTACCTGTAATGATGAAGGGATCAGTAATGGGATATACAGTTTCACTTTCAGGTCATCAGTTCATACACAATTCAAGTCTGCATGGCCTCTGTGTGGTTCCATTACACACAAAGGTGCACATGTGAACATACACACACAGACATGCACATACAGATGCTTTTAACAGGTCAGTGTAATGAGTGACCTCAGGCCATTTGCAAGTAAAATTGGGGTTAACGTAAAAAAGAGAAAATTATATTTCCTGGTTGTGCATTTTCTAGGAGAAATTTCAAGTTTAGCTGCAGTATAGTAGGAAAACACCTTCATATGGTCAGTGCTCCTATGAATCATGGCAATTGTAGGAAGTTAGCAAGGGCCCATTAAAAAATTAATAGATGGTGCCTCAAGGTAAGGCAAGCTTACAGCATTATAGGTCCAAGAAACCTTATCTAGTAATAAGTTTCTATTGATAGAAATTTTTCATTCAACAGGAATAAATATAAGCTTTTCACATAAAAAGATGCCACCCCTGACAAGCCACCCATTGCTGAGAGCTGCTTGTCCAGCAGCAGCATCTGTCTGTGCCAAGCTGCCAGGCTCACTGCTTGCCCTGATGCTGCCCCATTTCAAAACTGGCAACACTTGGAAAATGGGAACGTGGGAAGCAAACCATCTCCTACTGGGCCCAATATCCGGTAATACTTGCACTCCCCAAACTCTGCTCAGTACACCAATAAAAAAAAATACCTCTCCAAATTCTAAAAGAGATATGAGAACATGAACTCAATAACAAGTTAACAATAGAAGGGCCTGTTACTGCCCTCTGTTGTCTGGAGCCTCTAACAGGAGCTGACCATGGAATAGGATTAACACAGGACAGAGGAGCAGGACTGATACAAGTGTCTGCAATGGCAGGTGCAAGTATGAGCAGGAATATAAGGGAAGAACAGGGTGAGGAAAGTATAAACACATGCACTGAATGTGCAGGACAAGGCATTAAGATAAAAACAAAAGAAGTACCTAAGTGAAAATATTTACAGCCTGTCAATGACATTCTCCTTGGATATATGTGAACCCCCCTTACAGACTTGACCTAATGAATCCATATTTCTATTGCAACCAACCAAGAGGGAATGGACCCTGGGCTCGACCCTCCCATGCACATGTACTTACTTGTGTCCAGACTCGTGGGCGATAGTGAAAGCCAGTCCAAGACCTGTATCTTCATTAATCGTACAGCTGCGATATTTACTACACATTCCACTTATGGGCGCAAATCCTATGGGCATAAAGGTCAAACGAATATATAACAGTTTTCAATAAAATAAAGGAAGAGGGTGTATTATACAAGCTAATTTACTGTCCACCCTTTGGGGAAATTTGGTTCTCATATCCATCTGCTGAAATATGAAATAGGAAACCTTTAGACTCTTAACAAAAAGGGCTCTTAACAATGTGGGAGTAGGGGATCTGTTCTCTGCATGGAAAACTCTTCAGGGCTCTATGAAATGTTCATATCACAGGCTACAACTTGGACACAGTAGAAGAGGGGTTTCCCTGAAGATGGAGGAGAATTTCTGTCTCTTTCTATAAGCATATGTATTCTCAAAAGACGAAATAAAAAGTGCTGTGGGGAATGGGTGTGTCAGGAAGTCCCAAGACCACACAGGTTCAAGGATTTGCCTGGAGGACACACATAGACTCAGAATTTGTTATATTCATAGGTATGATTTAGCATGCCAAAAGGATAGAGAGAAACATTAGCAAAGGAAACAGGTACATGAGAAGCTTGGGGGAAGCAGGCATGAGCTTCCAGAGCCCTCTCCCAGTAAATCCACACAGGACAGGATTGATTTCCCTAGTAACAAGTCACAACAAGTGTAGACTGTTGTCCACCAGGGAAGCTCATTAGAGACTCAGTACCCAGGGGTTCTATTGGGGCTGATCACAGAGGCAGCCTCTGCCTGGCATGGACCCAAATTCCAGACTCCTAGGAGGAAAGCAGGTGTTCCACGTAATTCGCATTATTTGTTCAAACAATTTTGTCAAAGTGAGCCACACTTGTGAGGTAAGATGATGGGAACCTTCTTGAAATCTAAGTTCTCAGAAGCCAGCTAAGGGCCAACCTCATAAGCAGGTCTTCCTAGGACAAGCAGTCAGGTTAACCTATACTAAACTAAGTCCTATCTGAGTGGTTTTATAATAAAGGATCTTTCTCACTAAAATCCTAGGGAAAATGGAGAGTTAGGGAAAAATGTCCAGGAGAGCTCTGGTCAGGAGCACACTATGCTTAACACTATTTGAAAAAAATGTCAAAGTGCTGCCTCTAAGATCTACTCAGCCCTATAAACATATAAAATTGTTATGATTGAAACATTAATAAAGGAATTTTAAAAAATTAGGAATATAATATAGTTGTAATATCTCTATAATATTCATAAATGTACCATTTCTGCCACATAAGACACCCTTGACTCTTGACCCCATTCTCTCAGAAGAAGAAATGAAAAAATTTATTTCTTAAGTTAGAATAGACAAAAACTCTTGAATATATTATGAACATTCCTTTGTGAAGTAATCACTTTTGATGAATAAATTCAAACTTTTATTTTTGGCCAAAGTTCATACAAGGATGCCATTTTCTTCTTTAAAACTGCACTCAGCAGTGGCTACCACTTATAGATTGGGAATAGGGGCAAGAATTCACTATATATGGCCACAGAAGGCGCATAGCACATATGTGGTCCTCAAAACTCTGCTGGATGATCTTACCCAAAGTATCACAGGGCTCATTCTTCCAGGAGCATATGTCCAGACCTGTGAGTAAGATGGCGTGGTCATGGCGAGTTCCATCTTTCCCCATCAAACCAGACTGCCACTGGCAGAAGCTACTTAAAGTGTGATCCGCGTGATGGCTTATCACAAGCCCTGGCTATGCAAGAGAGAGCAAGGCCACCATGAAAACAGAAAGAAAACAGAGTATAATGCAATTGTTACTAGCATTGGTATCACAGCAAACTCTCATTAACTTGGATTTCAAATACATAGATGGATCCAAATAGCATATGTACTAATGCATCCATTTTATGTATTACAACACAAAAAAAGTATGTTACATAAAACCATAGAGATTTAGTGTACATTTCTCTAGTTCTGTGCTAAAACAGTTGGGATGCATTTAGCTGACCCTGAATGCATTTTCAGTGAGCCATGAAAGATTATTTTTGTGTATCAAATTTTTGTGTTAAAAATCTTTGTAAAACAGTTTGCAAAATTATATAAGACAATAGGATCATTTGCATGTGACTAAACACATACACAAAGCACACCTAGTCACTGCATGTTTACTTCATTAGCAAGTTGAGCAAGTGGGATTTCCAACTTATAGACCTTTTAATATTTATTATTGCAGTGTTACTAAGTCACCACAGAGGCATCATATTCATGAGGAAGGCAGGTCAACTGGGAAAGCTTTATTTCTGGAAAATAGACTGGAACTGGAAGGAAACCACATAGAAAACATGTGACCTTATTTGCATATACCAAGGTCTAGTAAAGTAACTGTGAAATATCAGAAGAACTTGTGAACACTTGGGAAATGAAGAATTTGGGAGCCGCAGGAACATCCAGAACAGGCTGCAATGAAAGGTGTGAACCTTATTTATAGCAATGCTATATTTTCCTATAATGGTCACAGAAAACCAGATCAAATACCTCAATTCTAGGACAACTTGTGTAAGGCTCTCATGACTGGAATGTTGTGTTGGAATTTTTGTCCTTCAATCATGCAATATGTTCTCTCTTTACAAGTTTTTGTCTTTCCAGAAAGTCAAATACACCTGAGCTAGATGTTGTACATCAAAACTGGGGCATGCCTTCCATTCTTCAGCTGGTGATTTCCAGGAACACTGCATTAATCAAAGTTAACACAGGTGTACGATCAAAAGATAACCTCTCCTATTCTTTGCAGCTTGGAGGAATTCCAAGGTGAAAACAATTTAATACAAGGAATAATTAACCTGTCACCTGAGAAACCCTGCTGGCTCAGCACCCCCTCCCCAGACACATACTTACACAAAAGACAATGAGGTTGTATCTTCCTGACTATTCAGGCTAGAAATAGGCATGTCCTAGCTACCCCCACTCTGCCCAGGAAAAGAGCAGAGCCCCAAAATATTAAAGCCCATAGGCATCTTAGATCTTAGATTTCATCTAAAAATCTTTTGTTTTATAAATAAACAAATAAACTATGGCTAACAGGAGATTCTGCTAAGACATCAGCAATGGTGGAACTGGATGCAGGGTGCCTGACTCGGGTCCCAGGCTCACTCTCCCATGCCCAGTCAATGATCACCTTGGGCCAGAATAGAAGTGAGAGCCTTTGATGGCTGAGATGCTTCCCGCCCCCCCGTTATTTATGCCACAAATGTTCATATGCATCCTCTTGTGAACTGAAATGTATGTCTGGACATTTAGACTGGGACTCTGGAATGGAGGCAAAGGAGGTGCTTTTACCAAATGCTACTAAGATCCAGCATAATTTGATTTTTTTATATGTAATGAGAGAAATGTGCTCAACACTTCAGAATCTCTATGAAAATAAAATCCTAGGATAAAGATGGTGAGGGTTAGTGGAATCAGTCTTAGCAGTTGGGAGACAACAGAGCAAAGCAATGCAATGCAACACAGTACAATTTAACTTCTACTCTACAGGACATTCTTAGTCTTCTAGCAAAAGACACAAGGGGCTCAGTTCCATGTGGCATCCTGAAAGCTCACGGTGGCTGAAGACACAGTTTGCACTTTGTCTCCCAAGTGTGGTTCCCACCCATATATTAAAGGCAGCTTTTCTATTCCATTTTCTCATAAAGCAATTATATAAGTACTTCTTACTACCTCTGCACAAAAACACAAACTGTCAAATAATCATTAAAGGAACTGACAAGCAACCCATTGCATAAGACACAAAATATTAAAATTTTTTGTCCCCAAGGGAAAGAGAATTAAAGAATCCATATTAAAGAAAACAAAGCGTTATTTTGCATTTATTTTTCTGGGAGAAAAGTTGATGTTTTAAAGACAGAATACCTGTTCCTCTTCTAGAAGAATCAGACCTACAATTGCAATGTTGATGTTTCCTCCTATTGTTCCATCTTTGAATAAAGCAGACACCTGAAAAAGACAGGTAATCCATGTCAGTCTCCATAGGTGACACCATTTTCCCCCAGCCCTCAGTCTGCCTGGAGTTCTGATGCTGAAGGCCAATCCCCATGTTTCCTAGTAATGTAGCAACATTATGTTTCTTATACTGCCCGACAGACAGGTATATGAATATCTTTCTACCAAAAGACCAATTGTTGAATCCCTGGCATTGGTGCTGGGAGTGAAAAACTGAAGTTTGGGGAGGGAGGTTCCACTTCTTTTCAAACCCCAATGTAGGGATTACAAGGTCTCTGAATTGCAAAGTGTCCTCAATTGAATTGAATAGAGGCTATTTTACTCAAAGTGATAACTGCATAGGTAAGTACTCCCCATGCTCTCCTGGCAAGAGATTCCAGAAGCATAAAACAAATGCTGGGAAAAGACCAAGAGGGCATGAGAAATAAAAGAAAACACGGAAAGATGATCAAAAAAAGAGACAAACATTTGAGATGATGATCACAAACATTTGAGATGGCATTTGGGGTGATAAGTGATGATAGTCGGCAATGTGGGATACAATAGGGAAGTGACTTGGCACTGATTTACCTCTCCCCACTCTACACTTGAGGTGTAGAAACATTAGAAAAGTTATACATAATAGAGGTGACACTTGCTCAAATCAGAGCATCCCAGGCCCTGCTGTCCTCAGCCCTGTGGCTGTGTAGTTGTAGGTGCCTCAGTGTCACTGTCTCCCTCAGTTCCCTAGGAGGTCATAAACCACATGGGTCAACCTACCAAAAATGACCCTAGCCATAATAGGCATGTGGCATAATGGAATATAAAACACACTTAGGGGTACTCTGTTCATTAAGGCAGAACATAAAGTAGATTTTTAAAATATTGTTATCACAACTCTTTTTAAAATATGTTTCTATTGATTTTTTTTTCTAGAGACAGAGGAAGGGAGAGGGAGAGGGAAATATTGATCTGTTATCTCCTGTATGTCCCCTACCGGGGACTGAGCCCAGAATCCGGGCATGTGCCCTGACCAGGGATCAACAAGTGACCTCTAGGTGCATGGGACAATGCTCAATCAATTGAGCCACACCGGCCAGGGCACAACTATTTTTTTTTGTCTTAAAAGTTCTTACCACATACATACACAAACACAAGTATCTATGTGTTGTGATAGATGTGCTAAGTAACTTTATTTTGGTAATCATTATGCCACATATATGTATGTCAAATTATCACTTTATACAGCCTAAATTTACAGAATGTTATATGTCAATTTTAGCTATCTTTTAAAACACATTTTGGTGACCCAAGATTTTATCTACTGTTACCTAGATGTCACTTAAGTGAAATGAGCCTTAGATACCTCTTACCACTCTTCCATAATTACTATAGCTGCCACGCTGGGGACAGACACTCCTTATCTGAGATGACATTCTAAAAAGCTGTATTGTTTTTCTGCTTTTCTAGATAAAATAATGTATACTCAATAGCTGGACATTAACATCCTTAAAATGAGTATTTCTATGTAACCATCTAAAAAACCACACATACAGTGGTGATAAACAGATTTGATGCACCAAAATGTCTCAGCATACACTTTTAGATTTCTGAACTGAGACATTAGTACATCAAAACAGGTTACTGGCTTACAGAGAGGATCAAATTCTTCATCCACCTTAATTTGTTCTCTGAAGTTCTAAAAATGGCTCTTTTGATCCGAGCATAGTAAAACTGAAGGACTTACCACAGATAAAATATTTCTATGTATGAGACATAAATCCACAAGTGAAAAGCAGAATGTAAAACACATATGCACACACACCCCATTAGGTGTAACTATACACTCAGCCTCAACACGATGGATGTTCTTACCATGTTAAGTATTGTCAGCACATAGGTGGTGATATTTTCATGGCCATGATTTTGCATCATCTTTTTGTCGACCACCACCAACGTCTCCACATTCAGTTCTTTATTCCTATGGGACTTCAGCAGAGAGCGCTTGTGCCGTGAGCAAGACTTGTACTCATCAGGCAAGATGAAAAGGTCTTCCTTGGGAGGCTTGGGCATGTCTATGAGGGATGTATAGACAGTGAATTAGAGCAAATTAATCACTAAAATGCGTGGTGGAACTTGTTATATAGAAATTGAATTTAAAAAGTGATTGTTCATTATATATGAACCATGTAACCCGTAAAACTTTGTGATACAAAACTTGTGTTAAAGTGGAACACAATTCAAATAAAGTCCGTAGAGCCTAGATGTCATGGAAATCATTGCTTTATTTACCTTTGTATAATTTTGTCCTGATTTAAAACAAGAGAAGGTCATTTTTGCTCTGTAGTGCCAGCATCTAGAAACATAAAGCTCAAAGACTATTAGCATAAGAATTTATGGAATGGGCTGTGCAAATGAATTATTGATAAAGCAATAAAACTAACAATTACAAGAAAGAGTGTTGTTTTGCATTATTTCCTTATTTGAAGGATTTTAATGAACTGACAGTTTTAAAGCTGAGTCCTATGTCTGCACACATGACTCGTTTGTCTGTAGTGTCTCAAACAGATTCTAAATGACTTGAGACAGATCAACCTCACTGCAGAGTTGGCTTTCCTAGAAAGCACCATAAATATTTACCTAACTTCATTAGAAGACAAAATATACTCTGTCCTCTTGAAGCAAGCCATTTAAAAATAATTATGACGCCTGGCCAGCAGAGCTCAGTGGTTGGGCATCGACCTGTGAATCAGGAGGTCAGGGTTCGATTCCCAGTCAGGGCACATGCCCGGGTTGTGGCCTCAATCCCCAGTGGGGGGACATGCAGGAGGCAGCCGATCAATGATTTCTCTCATCATTGATGTTTCCATCTTTCTCTCTCCCTCTCCCTTCTTCTCTGAAATCAATTTTTAAAAAAAGTTGAAGAATCTGTCTTTAAAAAAATAGTTTTGGCATTTATAATCAGTAAGTTAAATCTAGGTTAAAAACAATTCGGTTTAGTGGATACCTTAGAAAACGTGGTTAGAATTGTATCATGGGAAAACAGACTTCAAAATATCCACAGGTATTATGGTACTTATTCTTTCATTATAGGTGCCCACTGGTTATGGGTGGTTCACTCCCTTCCACAACATATATGGAGCTCCTGCTCATGCCCACCTCTATTTTAGGGCATTGGCTATAGCAACACAGGAAACCAAACAGCAGAAAAAGATGGGGCTGGGTGAAGATGGGCTCATGGGAGGAAGGCTTACTGAAGTGATGGTGGACAGAGAAGCTGAAGGAAGTGAGGGAAGTTCCAGAGAACACTGAACTCCTATTTTGAATTTGTGAGAGGTTCCTACATACAATGTAAATAACACATCACCTCCTAAATGTTCATGACAAAAAAAGACTTTGATAAAGCTTGGTGATAAATTGTAGGTAAATTTATGTCTTGCATCGTCTGTCTTTTGATGTGGTGAGTCAAGTACATAAATATGTATAGAGATAAATGACCTCAGCAGGAAAACTATGTGGGCTTTAATAAATCTAGACCTCAAAAATATAGAATTACTGAGTAGACATGCCAGAGTTCTTTTGAAGACGTCTGGTAGATTCGGTATTCCTCAGCAGTGCATCATTTAATCTGTCCAGGGAACAGCTTTTTTTTAAAAAATGAAAACATCTACCATTATCTATCCATCTATCATGGAGAGAGCTTTTATACTGAACATGCAGATAATGGACTCTCTTTGGAATTGTCGCTAACATTTAGTAAGGACAGTTAATACATGTCACTTTGGGAACAGACATAATTTGATGAAAATTAAA
The DNA here is from genome assembly GCF_000147115.1 of Myotis lucifugus. NCBI lineage: Eukaryota > Metazoa > Chordata > Mammalia > Chiroptera > Vespertilionidae > Myotis > Myotis lucifugus. Next base: position 51,849,795 of record NW_005871048.1, on the reverse strand, counting down.
AATATTCCATCGGCTTATGTAAATGTTAAAATCATTAAACACATGAAGAGAATCGCCCTTACATACATTTCTTGCGTCTTCCACAGAAATGCTGCTTTTGTGGGTGCCCGAGGTCAAAGCCACCTTGCAGATTTTGATTTTCGTGGTAGAAGAGGTGGTGATTTTCCAGCTCCCGCTGCCTCTGGACCATCATTGCCTGGCGCCCCCTTGGAGCCTGTGGCTCTGTGGATCTCTTGTACAGTATGTGGGAAGGAGGCCCACCCCTGGCAGAGTCATTGAGTCGTCCTGCTAGGTGGGAAGGAAGTGGCTTTAAGAAGTAATCTGCTTCTTGTGTTCTTATCATGCCTGACTGGAAAAACAGTGAGAGGAAAGAAAACACAATTACACTTTCAATTGGAGCCATAGTCAGCTCTCCAAGCATTCCTTTATATCTTTGCTTACAAGCATACCATTCCCACCTTCTGAGGTTAAGCTCTGGCCCTAGTGTTCCTACTGATGGGGAAAGGTAAACTTGGTAAATTATCAATGAAGCTATCAGCACCATGGGGGGTAGACCTCCTGGGGCCTAACTGCCACCTCACAGTGGAAAGTGAAATACTTGGAATTTATGCTCTGGATCACAGAGGAAGCAGCCTCTCACACCATATTCCACATGAGTGACTTGGAAATCTTTCTTGCCTCCTAGGACTCTACCAATTAAACTAGAATACAATAATACTTTAAAGTTTGCAGTTCTATCAAGAAATAGCCAAGTCTGAAATTAAATAGTAGCCAAAGCCAGTTGGGTTTCATCCTTTATGCATTTAAACTAACCCAGGAGTAGCAGAGCCATCTTGGATGTGTTCAACCTTGTGTAATAACACTACCCAAAGAGGTATTGCACTCTATTGAAGGTAACTAGTTTAAATATTAAACTAAAACAGAAAAAAAAGGAAAAGTCATTGTTTGTTTGTTTTTTTAAAAAAACAAACTTGTCTGCTATACAAACAATTCCTTGCTTTTCAAATCACGGCTTGGAAGACTACCAGCTTCTCTAGGTTCTCTGGAGTAGACGGCATTCGGCATCTCTCATGCAAGCCCAAGTGGACTCAGAGAGATTGGCCAGATAAGGCAAACATCCCAGGTAGAATTATCATCTAATTCTACATATCATCTGTGTGATCTTGGAGGATATTTACTTAGCCTCTCTGTGCCATTTTGTCATCTGGACAGTGGATATAAAGAGCGCTACTTTCTATGAGCTCATAAGAATTAAAAATAACGTATTTTAAACATATGACCTGCAATAAATGTGCAAACAAAATACGCTGGATTAATAAAACAAAGAGTGTAAAATGTCATACGTCACCCTGACAATTAAGGAGGCTTGGGGGGACTTTGCACTGTATAGTATGAGATTTCTAAAGCCCGAGTGTTGGTGCACCCCATGACACAGTTGCCCCAAACACATCTTTGCTTCTGGCCTGATCCGTTATTTTTTATACTCTTTCTGGCTTCAACTAAAACACTTGTGTTCTGTAACAGCTGTTCCAGACTCCCCTGCTTTTCCCTGGGTTCAAGGCTATATTCTGGGTGGCCCAGGCTGAGGGACAAGATCTTCAGGCAAGAGTGACCTGTCACAGCTGGTGGATTTTTGAATTTTCATTAACAAAGTGGTCAAGCACAGTACTTCTTGCATTTGTAATTTAGTCTGTTACAACATTCTGTTTAAACCATCCTCAATTTCATTAAATACATAGAGCATAATAACTGATAAGACATTCTTTGATAATCAATAGATAATAAAAATTACCAAAAAAAAAGAAAAAACACATTTACTTCATTATCTTGCTGCATTATTAGTTTGCAAGTTTATTTAAAAGATTAGGCAAATCATGGAAGATTAATGCTTTCTTCTTATCAAAGTTTTTCCTTGTTGAGTCAAACATATTTATTTGGAAACTCATAAAATGTCTAGTGTATGCCTGCCCACAGTAACCACTGGGATGTCAGCTGGGTGGATTATTAACCAGCTTCAGAAAAGGCTAATGTCCTCCACGCTCTGCAAAGGAGCTCTCCTGGGGCCTGCAACTCTAGCATGGCCAATTCTGTAAATCATTTCACACTGGGAAGCCGACCAAACACTCATGTTGCATTTATGAGGAAGGAAAAAATGTGTGTCATGTTAGCGCTGAGAAAATGCTGCTTTTGAGCAATGTAAGTAAAGAAAGTGTTGAAGTTTGAAAGTAGGATGTTTATGTGATCTATGTGCGGTTATCCACAATTAAAAGTTGGTAGATTTCTATTATTGTGTATCTATTTATAGACACTGTCTATAAAAGTTGCATGAATCAAAAAATAAAATGGAAATTAAGAAGAAATAGATAAATGCCCAACCACTGAGTCTGTTTCTCCTGCAGTGTAAGAAGTCCTCACTGAACTGGTTCCAAGATTGTCTCAGATGAAACCATAAACTATTTTCAAGACAACTAGCTGTCAATAAACACAGTGAAAGCATGATCGGGCTCATTAAGAGAAACATGCATTTTAATTCCCTAGTAACTGCATTTTTACTCTCAAGTGTTATTTGTTTTGAGAATATTCTACTTGTTCTAGTATACTTAACGATGTCTCAGAAACACAAGACAATTTTAACATTTATAGAACTTTCATAAAAGCCAAACTCTGCTTTTTATTTCCTTATACCTCAGGGTCAAACATGAACCTGGCCCGGGGCCAGTCCATCACTTGCTAAGTGCCCAAAATCACAGTAAGTTTTGTTGCACAATTATTTGTGATGCTTTGAAAATCAAAATTCAGCCAAAATCTCCTAAGAAGTTAAATAACCAAAAGGTTCTCTCTTTCCCAGGAGATTTTGCATCTGATTCCTATTATTCCTGTCCCTACTGTGCACCTGGCTTAGGCATTGGGCCTCTTGCCTTCAAGGATAATGGGGCTGTGTGCTGGTCATAGGAATCACCCATCATCACAAACCAAAATCAGTCCAGTCTTCAAAATTCAGTCATTTGCTCAGTTCAAATCTTGGTCACAAGTCACAAGACTTTTTCTATGCCTTTCCCACTTGCATGACTCAAACAAATTCATTCACTTTGTTGAATTCTACCTGGACCGTGTGACCAGGCCAAAGACAACAAGTGGGACTTGGATGAAGTGCCAACACACATCGTTGCAGGATCAATGGCTGCACAGCTGAGCTGAGCACACCTGAGCCTTTAGACAATCAGGCTTTGAATAAATTTTATGGCAGGAGGAAGCAGAGTTGTAATTTTAGAGTACAATTAATCATTGCACTAGAATGATCCCTGGCTACTCCAAATAATTATTCAAGACTATTCTGGAATCTATGCTTTTCATCTGCTGTTTGATACAGTGATTTTTGTCTTAAAACCTCATAACTGAAGCTTCAAGGGTGCAGCACAGTGAATGCTCATCTTTCATCACTTTTCCTTAAAATTTGAAGAGCTCTCATATTTTTGTTTGTCATATTAATTTAATTCACTTGAACATTAAATTATCAGCATTTCTTGCCTTACCCTATGATCTAATCTTAGTACTGACATAACTTATGATTAGAGCTTAGATAAATATGATCATTTGTGACTCCCAGTAGCATGCTTGGCTGAACAACAAACCTAGAGTGAAGGGTGACCCACTGTTTGAGGTAAATACTTCTCCCCACTTTATCATTTCTTTAGCATGTTGGGATCCAGGAGCACCACACTTCTTGCCCCTCACTGGTTCCTCTCCAAGGAGAAAATGCCTTATCTGCAAATTTGAACTCAAAACTGGGCATGAGTAGTATAGCCCTTTCCTCTCATGAACAATATCCTAGAGGAAGCTCAACTACTCAATGGATCTTGATCATAGGATAGGCTTAGCTGCCAGATGGGAAGCATAGGTGAGAAGCTGTCCCAGGTTGGCCACTTCCATGGACCTAGCACCTCCTGCAACTCAGTGCATAGGTCTAAATTGGAGCCCAGTTTTAGGAAAGCCACTCACCTGTATAAATATTCCACTTTCTCCAAACATGATTTAAAAATACAGAGGTCTACCATCTTTTTTTTCTTCACATTTTATAATTAACTGAGAATACAGGATTTATGGAAAACAAAAAGGGAAAGAAAAATGTAAGAAAAAAGGTAGCTATGTATTGGACCATCTCAAAACCCAACATTCTTTTTTAGCTCTCAGGTGGTTTATTAATTAATAGACTAATTATTATGTATACTATCTATACTAATAAAAGGGTAATATGCTAATTAGACTGGGAGACCTTCTGGCAGACCTTCCGGACATCCTTCTGGACAAAGCCATGGTGGTGGGGCTGAGGCAGAGGTGGTTAGGGGAGATCAGGATGGCAGGGGAGGGTAGTTGGGGGCGATCAGGCCAGCAGGTAGAGTGGTTAAGGGTGATCAGGCAGGCAGACAGGTGAGCGGTTAGGAGCCAGCTGTCCCGGATTGTGAGAGGGATGTCCGACTGCCGGGGATTGGGGATCGGGCCTAAACTGGCAGTTGGACATCCCCCGAGGGGTCCCAGATTGGAGAGGATGTAGGCCAAGCTGAGGGATACTCTCCCCTGCACGAATTTCGTGCACGAGGCCACTAGTCCTATATAATAAAAGGCTAATATGCAAATCGACCAAACGGTGGTCACTATGATGTACACTGACCACCAGGGGGCAGATGCTTAACGCAGGAGCTGCCCCCTGGTAGTCAGTGTGAAGCCCTGAGCTGGGCTCATGACTGGCACGTGCAGTGGTGGTGGTGGGAGCCTCTCCCACCTCTGCTGCAGCGCTAAGGGCCTAAGCCATCAGTTGGACATCCCCCAAGGGTTCCTGGATTGCGAGAGGGCACAGGCCGGGCTGAGGGAACCCCCCAAGTGCACAAATTTCATGCACCAGGCCTCTAGTTATGTATATAAATATGAATAAAAATAACAGTTACTTTGTCTTGGGCACCATCTATGTGGCAGATAATGTGCCATGTGATTTGCTCTATATATTACTCCTATCCTAATAATAAACATGTAAACTGAGGTTTAATATTCCCATTTAAAAGAAAGAAAACAATTCAATTAAAAAAAGGTCCAAAGATCTTAGTAGCCACCTCAACAGAAAGATATACAGATGGGAAATAAGTATATGAAAAGATGCTCCATATCACATGTCATCAGGAAAATGCAAATTAAAACAATGAGATACCACTACATACCTATTAGAATAGCCAAACTGACAACATCAAATGCTAGTAAGGATGTAAGTTACAGGAACTTTCATTCACTGTTGGTGAGAATCAAAATGGTGCAGCCACTTTAGAAGACAGTTCAGCTGTTTCTTACAAAAACTAAACAAACTCTTACTGTAAGATCCAGCAATCACACTCCTTTGTATTTATACAAATGAGTTAAAATTTATATTCACACAAAAACCTTTGCACATGAATATTTATAGCAGCTTCATAATTGCCAAAACTTGGAAGCAACCTAGATGCCCTTTAGTAAGTGAATAGATGAGTAAGCTATGGCACATTCAGACAATGGAATATTATTCCGCGGTAAAGAAAAAGAGCTGTCAAACCATAAAAAGGCATGGAGTAAACTTAAATTAACGTTGCTAAATGAAGGAACCCAAAATGAAAAGGTTACATCCTCTATGATTTCACTATATGACATCTGGAAAAGGCAAAACTATGGAGATAGTGAAAAGAAAAGTGGTTACTAGAGGTTAATATGGAGAGAGGAATGACTAGACAGAGCACAGAGGATTTTTCGGGCAGGTCAAATACTTTGTGTGATATTATAATGATGGGTACATGTCATTATATATTTGTCTAAACCCATACAATGCACAACACCAAAAGTGAGCCCTAATGTAACCTATGGACATTGGGTGATTATGATGTGTCAATGTAAGTTCATCAGTTGTAACAAATGTACCACTCTGGTGGGGAATGTTGATAATGGAGGAGGCTGTACATGTGGGGGGCAGGGTGTAAATGGTAAATATCTGTACCTTCTACTCAATTTTGTTTCGTTAAAACTGCTCTAAAAAGTAAAGTCTATTTTGAAATAAAGACTACATTCCCTATGTTGTATAGGGAATGTACAGCTATACAGTGAGTAATATTGTAAAAACTATATATGGTGCCAGGTGGGCACTTGGGGGATCACTTTGTAAAGTATATGATTATCTAACCACTAAGCTGTACGCCCAGAACCAATACAAAATAATACTGAATGTAAACTATAATAAAAAATTTAAATAAAAAAGAAACAACCCAGGATGACAAAGGACATCAGAAGTGGAGGAAAGGGGGGTTCAGCTTTAGATAGGTGGCCAGGGGCCTCACTAAGAAGGTGGCATTTCAGCAAAGCCCTAAATGAGATGAGCTGGCTGTGAAGACACCAGAGGGAGGCCCTGTGGCTCAGGATGCTTCTGCTGTGCCAGCCATTGTTCCTGTTCCAGAAACACACAGACTCCCCGTGGCCTCAAAGCCTTCACCCCCACTCATTTTGTTTCCTGTACACACCACCACCAGACCTCCACTGGCCTGGATCTTCCTCATTACTCAGTTTGGAGTGACAGTGTGAGGTATAGGGATTTGCTTGCCATCATGTTCTTAATGATGGAGCAGATGTTAGTCTCGGCCTTGTGGCACACGCTGCGGTGGTATAATGGCAAGCAGTGGCTCCTAAAGCAAAATATATGGTTCAAGTCCTGGATCTGCCTCTCTTCAGAGGGTGAACTCGTGTGTGTGTGTGTGTGTGTGTGTGTGTGTGTGTGTGTGTGTCCTGAGACCCAGTTCCTATATTTGCAAGCAGATGATACATCTACAGCTATTTCCTAGCATGGCTGTGAAGATTACATATACATATATATTTTTTAATGAGGGCAGCATATAGAAAGTTGCAAAAAAAAAAAGAGGAGGTTGTGTGTGTACAAGACTCTGTGCAGGTTGAAAAAAAAAAGACCAAAAGGCCAAAGGTAGTGAGAGAGTCACAACAGAGCTAGACAGCCACTACCAGTGTGTCATGGCAGAGAGAGTCACAGCAGAGTGGGACAGCCATTGACAGGTCCTCATGGGAGAGAGGTAAGCCACAGTCATGACGTGGGCAGGCACACATGTTTCTCATTAGAGGCCATGGGACCCCAGGGTGTTGTCACCTGGATCTATAAGCCATTGCTGAAATTATCATGTTTTTTCCACACACACTCGATCCATCCCAGTGTGCAAGCCCATGGCACCCTTCCCTCTGGCAGTGGCAGGTTTCCAGCTTGAGGCGAATTCTGCTATGAACTCATCAAGCTGACACTTAGCTCATGAGTCAGCTGTTTTCTCTATTTAGTTATGCCACTGGGTATTTCTCTTCTCCAGTGCTCTTGGTGTTGATATCTAGTCTCTTTGGTGTTGTTATCTAGTGCTCTTGAAGCTGAAGGTTCCAGGAAGGTCACATCATATTCCTGTTAATCATATTAATATAATGGCATTCATTTATTGATCACCTACGATGTGCTTGCCTCTGTTCTAGGGGCTGAATACCCTATTATCAATGATCCTGAGAACAGATTTGCAAGGTAGGAAGTAACAGCTACATTTTTGTGGGAAAAATAACAATCCAAATGTCCATCAACTGGTGAACAAATAAACAAAACGTGGTATAGTTTTACAATGGAATATCATTCAGCAAGGAAGGCAAGGAAATAACTACTGAACATGGCTGAATCCAAAAACATCATGACAAGCAAAATAAGCCAGAGCAAAAGACCCTGTATTGTCTGATTTTGTTTCTACTACATGCCAAAGAAAAAGAGGCAAAACTATAGAGGCAGGAACCAGAACAGTTATTGTGAACTGGGGCTGGGAGCAGAGAATACTGCAGTTGGGCACGGAGTGGTAGGAGCGGTCTAAAGCTGGATTGAGGAGATGGCTGCACAATATCACTGAATTGTGCACTTAAATTGGTGAGTTTCTGTTGTGTAAATTACACCTCCCTAAAGCATTAAGACAATAAGATGGAGGCACCAGGAACAAGGGCTCACAACTAGGACAGGAGGCCAGACCTGCTGAGTTTTTATGGCCATTCCCTCCACACCTGGGTGCTTCCTAGGTGCACAGTGGGATGAAGTTCATTCGAAGATGTGTTCTTGGAAACAACAGCCTAACAAACAGTGCAGCACAGACTGCAAGGCCATTTAAAGGTCAGGTTTCTTGCAAAAGAAATCAGGCAAATAATGAAGCCAAGAGGGTGCCTAAAGCCCCAGGAGCATGAGAGCTGTCTGAGCTTCCTTCCTTGATTGCATGGAAAATTGCAAGGCTGAGAAAAGTAATCTGTCCAGTCTCATTTTCACCAAAGCAACTCTAAAAGATGATTAAGATTTGAAATCAGTTCATCTCCTCCTCCCACTGCCACCGAACTGGGCAGTCCAAAAGAAAAGGACGACACATATACTTTACCTATGGGTGTCCAGCTGTGGGTACACAGTAGGCACTCATGGATCTCCCTGAAGAAGGGCCCACAGATCACGGGTATTATTCATAGAGTCTGATAACCTTTTCATACCCAGCCATGATTCTCAAAACTTTCTGTCCATGAGAAGTAAGTGAACAGCTCATTGAAATTCATGCTCCTCCTACCTTCAACCCTCTGATGTTCTGACTCAGCAGCTCTGGGGTGGGAAGGGGGTTTGTGAAAACAGGTTTATTTAATAAGATTCACAAACCCACCACCAAGACACATCCAGGGCATGAGTCCTGTTGGCCAAGGCCCGCACATCCTGTGCTTAACTGTCATCTTTCACTTCCTACCCCAGAGCTCAGGAAGGACACACACAACCCCTCCATTTTTGTCAATGTCTTTCATATATTGGCTGGCTTTCTAGGACACAATGTGACTTGGTATAAAGTTTGTTACTACTAATCTTCCTCCTTTTCAAGCAATGAAGTGATGACTTTAGACATCAATATTTTCTGATGGTATATTAGTAAATATCAACAGCAGTACCAAGTACAACACTATCCATTAAGTTCACTGGAATAGACTTACTAGTAAAAGATAGCTAAATAATTGCTGTTGTACCATAGGGCCTGGGGATGGTCATTTATACCAACACTGTCTGTTCTACATGACCTCTGTTAGGCATGGAACATTCTAGGCAGCTCCTTTAAACATCCGTTACTCTGGATACCAAAGTTGACCATTCACAAATTCCAGCCTCAGTTATATATATGACTGCATATACTTTCATACACATGTCAGAGTATCTCAAGGGGATTATAAAAGTTATGATCAGTCCTATTCCCAGGCTGCCAGATCAAATCCTATAATCATTATACAATGTGGCAATGCATATTCAAAATGGTGTATTTTTGATTGCCTTCTTAATACGCGGTGCTGAAGAATCTATTAAGCAAATGCCATCTTTTTTTGTAGAAATAAAACATTGGCAAATGCTATGGCAAAATTAATCTATGAGAATGTAGAGACCTTCCAAACAGCACCGGCATAAGGGGAGAGCTCACTATTGGAAAGCTCTCTGGGCAGGTCCATCACTTCCAGAGGGAAACAAAGGAAACAAAAGCAAAACAAATAATGAAAAGAACAGGCTAGGTTGGTTCCTTAGTGTGATTCACAGCTGGTTTGTCTAAACCTTCACAGGGCAGTCAGCTGTTACCTTTGCCCGCCAGTGAGGAAAGAATTCGATCCTCACTGTGGCTCAGAGAGAGCAACTCCTAATAAGCGTGGGCTCGGCTTCATCCTCCCCTTCTGTGGCCATAAAAATAGTGTGCAGCCCCATGAGGGGTAAACAGCCATCCTACAAATACACTGTTCCATAATAACTGGATGCTAATGCTAATTTAGGCTTCTAATCCATTCAACCACAAAATATCCCAAAAGATAGATGAGGGATATTTATATGATCTCTTACATACTTTTTTCACACACAAAATAAAAATAGAATATCCTAAAATCAGTTTTCTAGTCATTTCCAAGTGAGACATTCATTTCTCTTGGTCAGCCAATGAAGGCTAAGATCACAATGCTCTCTGAAGTTGCCTTTCTGCCAGTTCTCACATCCATTTCTGACTCAGCCATATGAAAGGGAGTAATGCTGTTGTAAACACTGTTGTCTTATCCATTAGGAAGGCACAGTGTCTGCTAGTGAGAATTAGGGTGAATTAGAGGGACCTGCCATTATTTCAATGGGAAATTTATATAGCCTTCCTTGATTAGTGTTGGATTAAAAATGTTTTTAAAAATGTTTTAAACATATGTTCTCTGTCTTGTCCTCTCTTTCCGGTCTTTTGTCACCAAATTTTATAATCATGTGAGTTGATAACCATTAGAGCTATAAACACAGAGCTATAAAAGCCCTCACCTACAAAGTTTCTGGAGGAATCAGTTTTCTGAGTGAGGTGGTACTCAATTATTGCACAGTTGTCCCCCTCGCAAGCATCAACGTGATTAAAAGCGCAGGTTTTGTACATCTAAGTTTTTTTTTTTGTTTTTACTGACAAGATCCAATGTTGTCTAACCAATCAATTAGATTCCAAGGATACACAAGGATACAGATGGCGAATGACCCTGGAAGGAGACATGGGTGCTGTGTGGAAAGCTCATCATTTGTTCTGAGACCCAATAGATTTGCCTTGGAATCTGGATTCTGTCCCTTGTTAGATGGCAGCTTTTGGCAGGCTACATAATCTGTCTGATCCTCAGATTCCTTTTGTACATAATGGGAACAGAACCTCTTCTAGTATTGCTAATAGAATGCAATAGTAATGCATGCAATTAATTTGCTTACAAAAATGCCCAGCCTGGCATACAGTAAGTGCTCATTTTAATATCAATGTTCATCGTTATTTATAATGGGTATATTATCATATTTCTTGAAATCATTCAAATTGCATCACTAACACATACTTTAACATACATCATCCTATAATAAAGAAGCAGAATTCACCATATATGTTTTTTTTGTAACAACTAAACATGGACTAGATTGCAACTAAGTCTTTTCAAAATAATGACGCATTGAGTACATTAAGCATTGGAACAGTTTTGACTCCAATTACTTGAGTCCACTAAGCATTAGAGCAGTTTTAGGTTAAGAAATTTTCCCCAAGGTTCTGGTTTAGGTGTTGGAGAAAAGCGATGGGTAGGTGAGATAAACAACCTTTGCGTGAAACCATCACAATCCTCCTCATTGTCTGGTTACAAAGAACAGAGGAACCACCATTTTCAAAGAACCACCATAACTGAAGCATGTCAAAGCCTTAAGGATGTGTTTACTTTTCTTATGACAGAAAAATATTATCACAGGCTACCTTTCTGGGCAAGAGTATAAATGTGTGCTGTGTGATTATTGACATAAAAAACAGTAGAAAGAATATGTGAATGGAAAGTGAATCAAAGCACTATAGAAATTTGGGAAGTTAACTCATCATAAAAGAAATTCTCCATACAGGATCCAACTAAAATGATGGCAATGACAACCAGACTCCCCTCATGCATCTTTGTCTCTATGTCTAGCCAAATATAAAAGAATAAATTACCTATTATGCTTACTCTACAACTTTATGCACATGTGCATTGTGTGTGCAACAGCCATGTCATGGCCACTGCACCACATGTCAGAGCCTGAAGCTGGTCACACCTTTGACCAAGGGTAGATGAAAGGGCTGAAATCAGAGAAGCAAGTTTTGTTGGGGTTGACTTTGAAACTAAGATCAAACAGAAGAGACATCTTGGAAGTTTCCAAATCGAATCCATTTTAAATTGCATGAGATGAGGGTGAAATCTAAACTGTGAATAATTGCCAAATGAGATGATTAAGTTGCAAACTATAAAATAGAACATGATACAATGTCAACATGTAATTAATATGGTTGGCCTTCATAGTTGGGTAAGGATATTGGCTAGAATGGATGTTAATGCCTGATTACAGTGTATATAGTAATACTTTATTATAGCATACATATACAATAAGATATGTAATTATTGGGTATATATGTAATCGAGGACTGTCATTCAACAATATAATTTTAAGTTACGAGTTCTTAGGACATTTTTACATTTAAATTGCAATCTGTGAGACTGTCAAATTATTCTCACTAATTTACATCATATTTTAAGACATAAGTACACAGGTCATTTTAAACACTGTGTGTCCCCTTTACAAATAGGGACTCAGTCATCCAGGAGCAGTTGGCCATTCTGGTGAGGCTAAAAGCTGTATTTGCCTTCTTTCAGCCACTAGTGCACATGTGTGACTCAGGCCTGAGGTGAAGCTGTGTTTGCTTAGTTTAAGTAAGGAGTGCATCCATTATTCTAAGTAAATGTAAAATTTCGCATGATCCAGTCCAAATTTGGAACCCAATTTCAGAGAAAACACTTGTTTCCCATAAAGTCATTGCACTGACCACAGTCTGGATTGCAGTCATTCTGAGACTTTAGACTTGTCCCCACCTCAAATACGTGGGTGTTAGTATTTCTTCAAAAAATTTAATAAACCAAGTGGATCTAGTCCTTCCTCCACTGGAGGAGGGTATGACACATGTATTATTATATCTTTTCAGAGATTTAATAACAAGAAACTTAAAAGTGGTGGGGGTTTGTGAGCTCAACTTTATTTAAATGTATAAACTCATAAACTACTCCTGAAAGACAACATATTGGATTATTAGAGGCAGAGGTAAGAAATTATGATTGCAAATAGATCCAAAAAAAGTTTTCAAGCAGTAAACATATAATTACAGTATGCATCAAAGCAACAGTTAAAATTAATAGTAATGATACTGAATAGTGAATAAAAGACTGCCTTATATTATAGACCTTCTTAAGGAACATTAATGACTTATGTTTCTACATATGGCACACTTACACGGCACAGCCCTTGCATATTGCAACATCTAATATTTAGTCTCCCAAGTCTTCTACACATACTTGTACATCTCAACCAGAAACAGAACTGTGATATAAAACATCCTAGCTTCTCTTTTGGCTTAATTATTCTGCAATCCATCACTTTTTGTTTTATTACCTAATGATGACCTGCAAAGGGAATAGTCAAGACTCCCAATCTGCAGTTAGAGATAATCTATGCACATAAAACAAGGTTTATAGCTCCTTTGGCTGCTGCAGGGGGAATACAAAGTCAAAATGTCAGCTGTTCTGGGCACTTCCCTCATTTATGGTACCTCACTAAGCACAAAATAATCTCCCAGGTGTTGGGAATAGAAAATTTTCTATCAACCACATGGGCATAAGCAATGGTTCTAAGAATTGCATAAGCAATGCTCTTGCATTTTAAATTGCTTGCTCAAATGATATGTCTTTTATCATCCTAAAGTGCTTTCAAGAAATCACCTAAAAGTTTCTATTGTAACCAAAATATGGTCTAATCCTTTCCCCACCTCAACTGTGCGGCTTCTCTGAAGGTCAGTGTAACTCCATCTCTTGGTTCTTTAACTTTAGTTGAACTTGCTTGTATTACAACATGCACAGTTATTCTCTAATTAAATTTTAATCCAAATTACATAGTTTAATAATGGGGGTAGGAGGAAGAGAACAAATACTTGCTCAGCCCTTAGTATGCACCAAGCACTGTGCAAAGGGCTTTTAAAAATATATATCTATAGTCTCACTTAATCCTCATGCAACTATATGAGGCCAGTGTTATTTACAAATTAAGAAAACTGGACTGCACAGTGGTGAGCCACTTGGCTAGTGAGAGAAATTCGATTTGTCTGACTCTAAAGGCCATTTTTTTTTCATTATATTTCCCATTTGCTTATTTTATGAAGTCATTTTATTCTGTTTCTTGTTTGAATGTATAGCTAGGCACCTTTCTTTGCATAAAAAGAGTTGATGTATGTCTGTTCTTTTATTTCTCAGGTTAACTACCACAGCCTTTAAATTTTAGGTGCTCCAAAATGCTTGTTGACTAAGTTGGTTCTGGATTTTGATAAAACAATTGCTTAATATGTTTATCTCAATACAATAAATATGTATTATTTTTCTTATTTTATAATAAGTGATACCTTTTTATCTCTGAAAGTTAACACAGAATAAATTTGCTTCATCACCTTTTGTGAAGGATTTGGGGTGGTAAGAATGCCATTTCTCAGAAATCTGAATGTGCAATAGACAACCCACCCTTGTCATAAGCTTGAGAATCAAGAAATATGTCCAAGAAATGGAGATAATATATCTGAGCACACACTAAGGTATAAAAGGCTAAGCAATGAACAAATGCCAGTTAGTTTCTTGAAACACACTTTACATAAATTGCATCATAACCTTTCATTGCAACATTTGCTATTCAGAATTTTGTTTAGAGATTCTAGCTACCCTTTGAAGAAAATTGCTTATAGGGTTATGACTGGAAAAGTACTCACTTGCAGAAGCCTTTCCTGAGACCATGCTAATGTGAAGAGCACTTGGGCTGTGTAAATATGCTCCCAAGGCCTCCACAGACTGGCTTGGGTCTGTGTGGTGGTTGCCTAGGAAACGCATGCTTTCCGAACACAACTTACACAGCACCATTTCTAGACATGGCTATTTACAATCACTGCACCCTCTGTCTGGATACAGGGATTCTCTCCAGCATTAATGAAACTAGAATTTGAAACTGCAACCTTTTACCTATCCATCCATTCATTTATCCAATCATCCATTCATCCAACCCCTCTTCCTTCTACCACCCATTCAGTTACTTCCATGGGCAAGGAATATTGTTATGTGCTGGTGGTCGAAGGGATCATTCATTGAGGTTATGGTGCTGCCCTTAGGATGTTCACTGTATATTATAAGGGGTAAATACTGATCTAGTAACCAAAATAAGGATTAAATTCCTTTCAAGGAGAAAACCAAGGTGAGTCATGAATGTATTACATGGGAACCTACCCTGGCTTAGAAGAGAAATATGACTTCCAGGAGTAATTTTCCAATTGAGACCTTTAGCCAGTTGAAGAGGGGTGGGAATTGTGCTCCAGGCAGTGAGAACAGCATTTTCTAAGGCCCAGAGAGGGTGAGGAGCTCAGCCTTATTTGGAAAGAAATAAGTTGGTGCTGCTTCAATCTAGAGAGTTTTCCTTATTAGGCTGGAGTTATAGGTAAGGGCAAACCTCCAGGGCATAGTCAGCCATAATGAGGATGTAGGGGTTTACTTCGAGTATAATGGGAGCATATTGAGAAGGATAATGACAAGATCAGAACTCTGCTTTTCAACCTTCACTGGGGCATCTCTCTGGTAACTTCTTTATATATTGACAGTGAATGCCATATTGGATACATCCATTTACTGTCAACTAACTATACCAATAGACTTCTTGTCTTCTCCCTATAAATTTCCTACCTTCTCCTTGTGAACTTCCTGTCTGCCCACAGTGAACTTCTTGTCTGATCCCTATAAACTTTCTGCCTGTTCCCTGTTTCCTGTGGGAATTTCCTTTTGGTTACTTGTAGACATCCTGTCAACCCCCTCTGGACTTCCTGTCTTCTTCCTATAGACTTTTACAGACTTTTAATCATCTCCATTATACTTCCTATCTATAAGGAAAGTGGAACAAAACCATAAGTTTTATAATTAATTTTTTCTAATTTTTGTTTACAACTAATGGTAAGCTATTGGAAAAATATTTGGTCCTTTCAAGTATAAAAGTTTATCTTATAAAATGTTCCCTTGATCTATTTCTAGTGACTAATAAATTCATTTTTATAAATTTCAAATTTCTAACTATATTTTTCTTAATTAGCAGAAATTTATTGAATTATCAAGTATTTTCATTCAGTTCTCCACACTCACTTTTTGTTTCCTAATATCCACAAATTTTGGTCATACTTTACCTAAAAACTTTACTTTTTCTATAACTCTCTCACATGTCTTCCCAGACTGACATATTTTCCACTGGGTTTACTATCACCAGCCTTTTCAGATAGTGACACTTTTCTTTTAAAATTCATATTATCTCTTCTGAAAATCTTCATGTTGATTCTTTCTTTGTACTCCCATTTTATTTTTCTAACTCATGAACATTTTTCAGCATCAGTTGAAATTTTGGCAATATTTCAGATAGTTTCCTAGGATTTATTGGGTGCTTTAGAGAAACTCTCAATGACTAAAGTTTCCAGAGAATCCCTGGGGTTTGTGGCTGGAAATAAAACCTTGTATAATTCAAACCAGGGTCCAAAGTAAGTCTCCAACCAAGTGAGGAAATTCTTAAAGAGACCTGAGAAATGTGGCATTTACAAGTATTCCAAAATTGTTAAAAACGTGAATAATTACATATTAGGAGAAGTGATATGTATTCTATGTATTAATGCCATAACAAACAATATGTTTTATGCAAGAAGAACTAAAGTTCATTCAGATTTGTGCCAAGAACTTGATATTATTATGGAGTTGAACGGTACAATATTTAAGTTGAAAACTTACTACAGAAACTTAGCAATATATTTGAACTGCCAGCAGAGAATGAGGACACCTGAAGATAAATCTATGAAGATTATGCAATCTGAAGACAGAAAAAAATAATGTAGTAAAATAAATGGAGCTTCAGAGAAATGTTGGAAATATTAGCACACCAACATATGCATAATGGGAGTGCCAAAGAATAAACACAAAGACGCCCATATCAATATATATCATAGTAAAAAATGCTGAAATACAAAGAGAAAATCTTTAAATAGCAACATAAAAACTACAGTGAGACAAACAGCTGACTTATAATTAGAAACAATGGGATCCAGAAGGCAGTAAGATGACATATCCAAAGTACTGGGGAAAAAACACCCCAAATACAACAACAATTCTGTCAACCAATACTCTCTATCGAGTAAATCAAAACCACAATGAGATACCACTTTATACCCACTAAGACAGCTATGATAAAAAAGATGGACTACAAAAATTGGCCAAAATGGGCAGAAATTAGAATCCTTGTACATTGCTGGGGGAGATGCAAAATGGTACAGCTACTGTGAAGAGCAGTTTGGCACTTCCTCAAAATGTGCAACATAGAATTTCCATATGACCCAGTAATTATATCCTTAGGTATAAACCCAAGAGAAATGAAACATATATCTGCACAAAAACTTGTAAATAAATGTTCATAGCAGCGTTACTCACAACAGCCAAACATATTCCACATTGTTCCTCAAATCACTTATTAGAGGACTATAGCGATATGTTCCCAAACTCCATATCTGATGACCAGAGGAAAAACTATTTATCAGTTTGGAAATTGCTAATTGTAAACCAGTTTTTTAAGTTGAATGATACAACATATTAAACTCTTATTTAAACAATATATATTCACTTAAAGGTAATAAATAGTTCCATACTACAGATGAAATCAGAAGAATGGACTATTGGTTCTTTCCCATCATCAGGGATCTTGTTTTCAAAGCGGTCTCCACTAGGATCTACAAAGGTGTGTTTAGCTCCAGCAAAGCAGATAAAAG
This sequence comes from Myotis lucifugus, assembly GCF_000147115.1. Classification (NCBI taxonomy): domain Eukaryota; kingdom Metazoa; phylum Chordata; class Mammalia; order Chiroptera; family Vespertilionidae; genus Myotis; species Myotis lucifugus. The sequence continues at coordinate 51,832,333 of NW_005871048.1, read as the reverse complement.
AGAATTCTACTGACTCTAGACTCCCATAAGATGGCTGGGTCAACTAGAAACCCTGTTAAAATAAACAAACAAATAAACACTTAACTGAGATCTACCTGGAACTTAATTAGAATCTGAAAGAACCAAGAACAACAACAATAACAAAAAAGACCCATCATCTAACTTAAAACACATGCTAGTTTTCTTTATATGTTAACAGATTTGGAAGATGAGGGCTGGGTAACCATCAATCAGAAAACAGATAACAGACTTGGCAGCCACACGAGGGACATTCCCATTCAACATTTATTTTTTTAAATCTGGCTAGAGAGAGAGGACTTCTTTATCCTCCCTTTTTCTTCCTTAAATATGCCTTTGATTTGTCTTATCATATGGCAAAATCCCCTGAACCTCACACTCGAAAGTCTATTTGAGGTCATGTTTGTAATGGCCATCTACAGACAAAGTGTCAGTGAAGTCGGAATTAATGTATTTGGAAGATTAATGGTGAAATCATACAGATTTCTATTCTAGTGACCAAAATATTAAATTCCAGTGTTTATTATCCAGAAGAGGCTTTTTTCCTATTCTTTTTCAATTCTTTATCTTTCATGTAATTGCAATTTACAACTTTCACTGTTAACTCTCAATGAGTTCAAAGAGAGGCAGAAATCTCAACCTGCTGCCAGCTAAGGCGATTCATGGGATAGACTCCAGGCACAGCTCAGAGGTCCTGGGAGAGGCTGGTCTCACAGAGACCCTAGAGCCAATGAGCCTGCACCCCTGCTGGGTTATTGGGAACGCCTTGCCCAATCTCTGCAAAGGAATCCAATCATACTGAGCTCTAAAGGGCATGGCGCATCTCCCTACCACACAGATGGCTTCCATTTCTGATCTGAACCTTTGTTGAAGAAAGCCAAGGAAGAGTTATCTTCCTTTAGTGCATTATGTGAAGAGGTTAGCCCAGTAATTATGATCTATTTTTCTTGGGAAAGCATGTAAGAAATCAGCCACACTCTCTTCATGCTTAACAAGTTTGCCAAATAACCACCACCCTATCCTTGGCCACTTCCTACTGTATCCATTCTCAAACCAGAAGACTTTTACAAATGAAAGGGGACATGAGACCAACCCATACCAAATTCCCCTAAAAAGTAGAAGTTAATATTTTTTAAAAAATATTAACAGGATTTAGCATCTACAAATACTCAGTATTTAAGAAGTTGGTTATGAATGCTCTTTCAGCACCCACTATTCACATACATACACAAAATTCTTCTGATATATAGAATCTGATTTCCCCTTTTCAAGAAAGGAAAAGAAATTCAAGGCAGACTTAAAGCACTTTCTAGATATGCAATAAATGTTCAAAAACCTGTTTGCCAAACCTTTAATATGGTCAAGACCTAAGGCAAGGGTCCTCAAACTACGGCCCGCGGGCCACATGCAAATACAAATATTGTATTTGTTCCCGTTTTGTTTTTTTACTTCAAAATAAGATATGTGCAGTGTGCATAGGAATTTGTTCATAGTTTTTTTTTTTTAAACTATAGTCCGGCCCTCCAACGGTCTGAGGGACAGTGAACTGGCCCCCTGTTTAAAACGTTTGAGGACCCCTGCCTTAAGGCATTTGGACCACACATTTTCACTCTAAGTTATATCTCTGTGTGTGTCACTGATTAACTTATGCTAAAGAATCTAATAATATTTTCTTTCCTAAAAATATTAAGACATTTTAAGGAAAGTCAAAGACAAACCATTAATATTTCAGCTTAGGTCAGCCTGAAGGTCAGTATCTTCTCAACTTGCCCAGATGACCCTCACTCTAGGAGTCCCAGTAAAGGGGACCACATGAAGCACCTAAATGATGCTTAATGTCTCATTCTGATATTAAGAAAATGGGGGATGCACCAATAGAATCATCAGTCTGATAAGATCAGCAATGCCCTGCCATGAATTCATCAACCCATTTGAAATGAACACCCAAGTTTGCAAGCAAGTTATATATACTAATAAAAGGGTAATATGCTAATTAGACCAGGTCGACCAGCCATCTTCTGGACATCCAACTTTGTTCTGGACAAAGCCATGGTGGTGGGGGCCGAGGCAGAGGCAGTTAGGGGCGATCAGGCCGGCAGGGGAGGGCAGTTGGGGGTGAGATAAGGCCAGCAGAGGAGGGCAGTTGGGGGTGAGATAAGGCCAGCAGGGGAGGGCAGTTGGGGGCGAGATCAGGCTGGCGGGGGGGGCAGTTAGGAGTGATCAGGCAGGCAGAGGCAGTTAGGGGTGATCAGACCGACAGGGGAGAGCAGTTAGGGGTGAGATCAGGCCGGCAGGGGAAGGCAGTTAGGGGCGATCAGGCAGGCAGGCAGAGGCAGTTAGGGGTGATCAGGCAGGCAGGCAGAGGCAGTTAGGGGCGATCAGGCAGGCAGACAGGTGAGTGGTTAGGAGCCAGCAGTCCCAGATTGCGAGAGGGATGTCCGATTGCCAGTTTAGGCCCGAGGCTGGGCTAAGGGAACCCCCCCCCCCACACACACACACATTTCGTGCACTGGACCACTAGCCCTCTTCAGAATGACAGAAGTGCTTTCAAGCAACTGATCAAATAATTGCCATGGCCAATCAGCTGAGTACTGCATTCTATTAAAAATTAGGACACTAATAATGGACCAGCAGTTAGAGTGCAGCCATCTTCTAAAATGTCAATGCCTTTAGAGGTGGCCATAAATTTGTAGGCACAGTTTTCAAGGTGCAGTGCTTTCTCACAATTATTCCAGAACAGCAGAGGCAACAAAAGGCTAGACATGTGTGTGCTATTTTCAAATGGGCCAAAGAAGGCAGCATGACATATTTTAAACTGATTATTTGGCAATTTTCTCCAGCTTTTAAGATCAAAGAAGTCTTCACTGCAATAATAGAAAATCGAGCTCAAATATTTTAAGGGAAATGGGTCATCTTTCCTCTTTCACACATCACTGTTCCCACCATCTCATTGCAGGTAGCAAGAGCTATACTCACCAAACCTTTGCAGGTTGAAAGAGCCACTGAGGAATTTTTGTGGGATCGTAAGGAGCCTTGATAAAAACAGAAATCCTCAGGTGGGAAAGCCTGCACTGACTTAATGCCGCCCTTTCCCAGTGTCTGTACGATGAATCCAGGAGCCACCAGATGGCTGGATGTCTTCAGTTCCATGTGGAAGTCGTGCCTGGAGCCTTTCAGCCGCAGGTGAAGAGAGTCCACTCCAGGCTGGGCCAGTGCCCTTTTCCTCCTCTGAGGGTGTGCGATTTCGTGGGACACGTAGTTGCCACTGTAGTCAACCTCGTAGGGAGACACCAGGTCATATTCTGAAAGTAGAAGAGTAATTTCAGAATTCTCAAAAAGAATACATTTGACCCAGTGATCCCACTTCTAGGAATATACCCCAAGAAGCTAGAAACACCAATCAGAAAGGATATATGCACCCCTATGTTCATAGCAGCACACTTCACCATAGCTAAGATTTGGGAGCAGCCTAAGTGCCCATCAGCAGATAAGTGGATTAAAAAACTGTGGTACCTCTACACAATGGAATACTACGCTGCGGTAAAAAAAGAAGGAATTCTTGCCATTTGCAACAGCATGGATGGAACTGGAGAGCATTATGCTAAGTGAAATAAGCCAGTCAGAGAAAGATAAATACAACATGATCTCACTCATTTGTGGAATATAGAGAACAACATAGACTGATGAACAGGGACAGATCCAGAGACAGAGAAGCAGCGATCAGACTGTCAATCCCCAGAGGGAAAGTAAGGGAGGGTGTGGGTAAGGGGGAGAGATCAACCAAAGAACTTGTATGCATACATATAAGCCAAACTAATGGACACAGACAACAGGGGGATGAGAGCATGAGTGTGGGGGGGGGGGGTTGGGGGTTAATGGGGGGATGAGGACATATTTGTAATACCTTAACCAATAAAGAAATTAAAGATAAAAAAGAAATAGCTAACAACAACAACAAAAAACAGAATACAAAAGTTTTCAAATGTAACCTATTACCAGATGACACGTTCACTCAGTACAAAATGATGGAGGAATTTTCAATATCAACCCATCCACAAGTCCAAACTGTACAATGCACAAAAATCAGAGATGAGGGAATACTTTAAAAGTGGCCTTTCAAAGGGAAGTCACTGCTGTTCCTATAACCAATCCAGCAAATTCTGTAACACTTCAAAGGGAAAACAGATGGTAGGCTGAGTAAAACTAAAAAATTGACTTTGATTATTATATTTAATAATTTTACTATAATTTTTATAGCAGTAAACATTTCTTTAGTCATATATTTCAGTCTTTTACAAACATCTTCATTGTGCTAAGAAATTTTGCCTTAATCATGTTGTCAAGTTTTCAGACAACAGTTAAAAAGACAAATATGATGGGCATTCTTTGCTGCTAATTTTTTGATATTTGGTTACTAAATCATTGAACATCTAGGAGAAAAGGCAGAATACACACTTGCGGTTTTCCCAGATGTGAACATTTTTAAATGTTGATTTGTGTATTGGCTCCCAATGAAAGCCACTGTTGACCCTCCAGTTCGCCTGAGCTCTTAGTGCTTGATCCTATTTCACACTCCAGGGCCTTTCCAAGACATGTGCCACACTCTTCTTCCCAGTGGAATTTACAGTATTTAGCCAATACCAAATTCAAATAAATGATTTTTTTTAAGTCAAGAAAATTCCAAGGAGCTATCAGATTTCTGGGCACCCATATAGGCCTGCAGAGCTTCGATCACAGTCTTACAATTGTACTCCGTGTACACCTGAGTCACTTCCTCTCTGTGAAAAGTACAGGAAACATTGTAGTTTTCTTCTCCAAAAAGTGTCTCCCTTATAGAAAATTGCTTATTTTTATTTTATAGCCAGGATTTGTTCTCTCGATACCATCATTAATGATATCATCTCTGCTCTTCAAAGGTCGGGAAAGGTTGTTGCTATCCCAAGCAGGACAGGTCTTTGTCTAGGAAGGGGTGGCTTCATGCCAGGGGCAGCTCTCCCTGTGAGGCCATCCTCCACACTCAGAGCTGGGCTTTGAGACCACGTGAAGCTGCATTTGTCAAGGCTGGGGTCAAAATTTTCTTAGTTAATGATGTGTTAGCTTGATTTACACCTTTCAGATATTTAAACAATGGTATATGTGCCTCCATCTGCATGCTAGTGATGGGCCTGCACACCTCCCAAGAGGGCCTGCTGCCTACCCCATATTTTTTCCAATGATCAGAAAATAGCAGCTTAGCATGCCAGCAGGCCTGAAACAGATGTTAGGCTGCAGCACTAAAGAGGGATGGGAAGATCTACCCTTGCAATGAGGTGAACAGTCTTCAAAGACCTCTTGCATGCCTAATGAGACCCCAATACTAATATTCTCATGCAGACTCTAATGTCATTTATATATATATATATATATATATATATATATATATATATATTCCTCTTTTATTACCAATATATGTCATTAGGAGGCTGTTCTGTAGATGCTTAAAACTGGGGCTCTATACAGCCTTTACGTGAGCTGAACACAGTTCTTGGAGTCATAAGGTAAAATAAAACATCTCCCTACAGAAGTGGCATTTGGTAACAACTGAACAGTACTCGAGTAATTATTTATTTTCTGGAAAAAGAAGGTTTTATTCACAAACAAAACTGTCCACATGTCCCTGTGCTGTCCCGGCAGATAGCTGTGGTTACATGGAACAGAGTGGGTGGCATCCAGGGACGGTCAGAAAAGGCATGCCTCAGGTTTGGGAGAGGCAGAGGAAGCCAAGGATGGGAAGGCAGAGAAGCCAAGGATGGAGTGCCCATGCTGAAGCCCATGACAGGTGAGGGTTTGAGGCCAGAGGGCCCATCTAAACAAGAGGCAGAATAACTGAGACCTTGGCTGTGGTCTCTGTGACCCCAGGTTTCTGTTTCCTCTGCTCAAGAGCTTTGGTGTATGACCCCTCTAGGCCCATTGCTGGGCCCACAGGCCTGGCCCTGTATAAATGAACAGGCACTTTGAGGGTGACTGATGAGATGGGCTAGATGCAGATTAGACAGGCAGCAGGTTCAGGCAGACAACATGATAACCAACCATGAAATATATGTCAAAGCAGGGCACTGTGGCACATAGGGTAAAATACATTGGAATCATTTCATAATTTTTAGGAGAATGAGAGAATAAAACAAACCCAGTTAAATTGTATGCAGAAAAGGAAAACATGTCAGGATTGTGTGTGTGTGGCATAAGTATATGATCACAGCCTGAGCTATTCTGAAAAGCAGAAGTGAAAAGTGCATGGCCAACCAGCCTTCCCCATTCCTGGATTTCTGGACTAAGGGGACAGGCTGGTGTGACGTGGCCCAGTTATCACCTGTCATTCTGCACTCTGGACCTCTCAGGGAGTACTATCCAGTAACCACTAGCCTGTCTCCATTGCAACAGAGGCCCTGGAGTGAGCACAGAAGCATGTGGACTGCTCCAAACACTGGCTAACCCTCAAATTTATTGCACGTAAAAAGATGATTACCATTTTAAAAAAATCAAATTGTTTCCAGATGATATAAGCCATATTCTCATGACCTTTATTTTGGATGGCAGATATTATCTATTTTTTAAAACGATGACTGATAAGCCCCTTTTGCATAAACACATGTGATGTTGTACTGATAAATGTGTGACAACCAGTTGTCTGGGGGGAAAAACAGGCTGGTTTGCAGAATTTTCCAATTTCTCTGGTGTAAATACTCCCACCATGGCTGATTTTGATTACCAGTGTGTGAAATCACTGAACACGGAGTTTAGAAGAGACGCATAGTAGCAGACAGTTACATGGTATCTCCACCTTACTGATGCTATACAAGCAAATCCTATATAATAAAAGGCTAATATGCAAATCGACCAAACAGCGGAATAACCAGTCACTATGATGTGCACTGACCATGAAGGTCAGACATTCAATGCAGGAGCTGCGCCCTGGTGATCAGTGCACTCCCACAGGGGGAGTGCTGCTCAGCCAGAAGCCGGGCTCAAGGCTGGCGAGTGCAGCTGCGGCAGCGGGAGCCCCTCCCACCTCCGCAGCAGTGCTAAGGATGTCCGACTGATGGCTTAGGCCTGCTCCTTGTGGGAAATGGGCCTAAGCCATCAGTTGGACATCTCCTGAGGGCTCCTGGACTGCGAGATGCTGCAGTCAGGGCTGAGGCACGCCCCCCCCCCCCCCCCCCCGCGCCGAGTGCACGATTTTCATGCACTAGGCCTCTAGTAACCTTATAAAAATAGGTAGACTCATAGATAGAAAGCAGGCTGACAGTTATCTGGGAGTGTAGGGGGCTTGGGGAGGTGGAGGGATTGAACAAAAAAGAAAAATAACAGAGAAAGAAAAAACTCATGGATATGGAGAATACTTTGGTGATTCCTAGGGGGGGTGAGGAGTGGTGATGGGAGGTGGAGGAGGTTATAGGAGGGTAAATGGTGATGGAAGTAGACTTAACTTGAGGTGGTGAACATGCAATACAGTGTACATATGATGTGTTATGGAATTGTGCACCTGAAACCTGTATAATTTTGTTAATCAGTGTCACCCACTAAATTCAATAAAAAGGAAAAAAAAGTAAATCAATGTGAAAAAGGTTATAGCTAAAGAATTCAATGAATGAACAAAATAACTACAGAATCTCACCACACAGTTATTATTATTTGGAGGGCAGTTAATATATAATTGCAGTAAACTGAAAATTCTAAACTAACTTTTCATCTTATGTTTTAAGATTATAATCCCCAAAACTATTGGTTTGTGATTTCAAGAAAAACTTAATGTGATTCCTGACCTTTGAGAATCCTTTAAATAAGATCTTGGTCCTAATCAGGTTTTTTTTTTTTTTTTTTAAGAAGGAAAAATACACATGGCTACTTCAGTCAGTACCCTGGACTACTTGATGTAGAAAGGTTTATGACCACAGCAACCAACCTAGGAAGACCCTGGTTCCGTGGTCGGCAAACCACAGCTCGCAAGCCACATGCGGTTCTTTGGCCCCTTGAGTGTGGCTCTTCCACAAAATAACACGTGCGGGCGTGCACGTACAGTGCGATTGAAACTTCGTGGCCCATGCGCAGAAATCGGTATTTTGTGGAAGAGCCACACTCAAGGGGCCAAAGAGCCGCATGTGGCTCACGAGCCATGGTTTGCCGAGCCGCAGTTTTCCGACCACTGCTCTGGTTTCAGGCGCAGGGCGTGGGGTGTGGACCGTCTGTGCGTGTACTGGGGCTGAGCTGACCAGCTGCAGAGAGCTGATTTTGCACACTGTCTCCTCATTCTGTGTTTAGGGATGTCACATCGATAGCCTGAAATCTGCCATGATGGGAGTAATGACCCCATGTTAACCAGCAAACGTTCCAAATCAGAGCTCCAAAGAGCCTCTTGTTAAACATTTACACCACTGGGCCAACCTCAAGGACATTGCCCTGCCTCCTGTGATGTGAATGCTTGAATGTAAATCAATATAAATTTCCAGAGCACAAACACAGACCTATTATGCCCAATGAAACAAAGTTCTGAGGATCTTGTAAAACTTCCTAGGAGCTTAACTTACTCTAGAATTAAAAAGTTAGCAAATCTGTGATATGTTCCTGCTCTAAAAGGAGCCACAATTTTTATTACAGTGGCAGATTTGTAGGAAAAATCATTCAGTAATAAGGAAAAGCAATGCTACATCAGCCAAAATAAAATGGGTGTTCCTAATGTTTGAAAATAGAATTTATCTCAATTTAGTTACCCTTTGTCGCCTCAAAGTGTATGGAGGCATAATTATTTCATATAGCCAGCAAAACTTGCAGTATAGTTTGAAATATGTTTTAAACAAACATTATGGCCAAAAGAGTTATTTCAACTTACATAACGGATGCCTGGATTTCCAACAGTAAACTGACCCCAGCATCACACACAGTGTACTCTAGCTCTGCTGTTCTCCATGGAAACAGGTAACACTGCTGAGGAGAAAGTCTTTCTCTGGTTCTGTGAAAGCCGCCCCTGGACACTCACTCTCTCAGCTGAGTCTATTATAATTAAAGACCTAAAACAAATGCAGATGAGGAATGAGGGTGGTTTGTCCACTAAGCTGGACTTCACTGATGATGGATTGCACCTGCCCCTTCAGGTTCTGACCAAGCCAGGTGAGTGGCTGTCATGGACAATCTGGGCTGTGACGCCTACCAGATTGGAGCTGCATGCCAGCCAGCAGGGAGTCCAGCTCACAGGGATCTATTCTCCCAGGGTTTGGAAAAGCACACTTAGGCAGGATGCCTTGGCTTCTCCTCCTGGAAATAAATGTTTCTCTGTCTATAAAACTCTTATCTTAAAGGAAACTTAATAAAGTACTCTGAAAATCTCCCGAGACCTTCGGGAATTTTCATAATTTTAGAAAACTAAAGTTTTTACAAAAATATTTTTTTAAGTGTGTGTGGGGGGGCAATTAACTTCTAATGTGGATAAGTATATTGCATAATGCATGGTAAGAGAAACAATAAAGACGACTAGGGCAACCCCAAGTAGGTGAGCTTTAAATACACAGTGAAAACTGAGCTTTAAATAGTTTCTATCATTTACATCTAGCGCCCTCTGGTGGTCCCGGAAAAGGTCCTCTGTTCCCGCATTCATCTGTTTTATCACTTTATATACGATTTATGTCTTCGTTCAGAAGGAGATGATGTCATTTAAAAAATTTTAATTCTTACCCGAGGATGTTTTTTAATGAGAGAGAGAGAGAGAGAGAGAGAGAGAAAGGGAGAAGGAGAGAGAGACATCGATTGGTTGCCTTCCATAGAGCCCCAACTGGGGATTGAACCCAGAACCTCGGTATGTGCGGAGACCAGGAACCAGACCTACGACGTTTTGGTGCATGGGGAGGAGGCTCCAACCAACTGAGCCACACTGTCCAGGGCCAGAAGGAGACAATTTCAACAGTAAATGCAGACATTAAATTATGTTATCATGGTGAAGAAATTACATTCAGGTATTTTGAATTATTACCTTTAATTTTCAAAAATTTCTGAAATTATGCTGTGATAATCAAAGCTTGTTCTCCCTCTAAAAGTCATTTTTTCACATTTAAGATGACCGTTCATTGTTGGAAATGTTGTGAAGTACTAACATTGATTAATACCCAATGGATTGGGTTCAAATAAGAACCATCTAGCCACTGATGTTCCACACCTGCTTTCCCATTCACCCAGGAAATGTGAAATTCCCCAATGCTGTTTGTGAAATGCTGCTTCTGAGCCGCGGAAGTAAAACCACGCAGTGCAAAAGGGTCAGCTTTGTTTTTATGACAGATGGTGGCACAGGATATGGACATTGCTTATGATGCCACACTATGCTCTTGAAGAGCACCAACTTTGATATTAAGATGGTGAGTGCTGAGCAGAAATGACTACCTCTGCCTCGGGTTCTGAGTCTAGGATAGAGCTTAAGTTCAAAATCAGGTGCGGCGGGGCGGGGGAGGCGGAGTGGAGAATTGAGTAATATGCTCTTTATAAAAATTCTTCGGTGCGCACATTCATACAACCTCTAGATTCCTCCTTGGCTCTTTCATTTTTTAAAATAAAATATATCCCCTTGCCTTTCCCTCTGTTGTTTGTGGTAATAAACGCTGGTGAGTTCTTGCTGGTTCACACGGAAATATAACGTAAGTCTGGGTGAGTGGACTCAGGTGCTCCCTCATAGTAAGCAGAGGCATCTTAGGAGAGTTCCTAAGTGATGAACGTTCGCGTTAAGGGGG